>NC_063163.1:101102050-101765384 GCF_023159225.1 Perognathus longimembris pacificus | reverse complement strand
GTTATGGATGATGCTGAGATAGGAGGATGATTGTAAAGCTGGCTTGGGAAAAAGACTTCAATCTCTATCAAAAATAATTGAACTAAAAAGTCTTGGTTCTTGTCTCAAGAAGTAAAGCACTTGCTTAGCAAGAGTGAGGCCCTGAATTCAAACTCTACGATTGCCAGATAAGGAAGGTAGACGGCACCAAATGTAAACCTGAAAGTATGTCAACCCACAACAAGTGCCAGTGGCTCATGACTGTAATCCTGGGTACTCAAGAGGCTGATATCTGGAGGATTGTGGCAGGAAATTTTGAGAAATCCATCACCAATTAACCAGTAAAATGCCAGCCTGGAAGTGTGGTTCAAGTGGTAGAGTGCTATCTGTCCAAGAGTATAAAAGTTGGGCAAGAGTACCCAGGCCTGAGTTCAAACTTTGGTACCATCACATACATACATACATACATACATACATACATACATACATACATACATACACAAATTTTAATCTTGAAATGCTTGCTAAAGGAACAGAGGGCATGGAAGTCTGAGCTCCTTACTCTGAGTTGTAGAAAGGCAAGTCATAAAAACAGACTGGAAAACCATATGCAAAGACAAGACAAAGGCTACAAGAATAAAAAAAAGAGACTACCTATAAATATTGGGATTCATAATACTTATGAGAAAATATCCTGAAAATGACTGAATGATTATTTTGTCATTGGACAAAATAGAGTTTTGAATAAAAATTGAGTTGTTATAGGAAGGGAAAAGTACTTGTTTTGTCTGATCATCTGTGCCCTTGAATGTCCCATCTCAACCACAATGGCTCTACTACTTTCTCCAAAGAAAGGAGGCCGAGACTCTGCTTCAAGACACCAAGGTTAATGGAAAAGAAAGCAATGTGCAAGAGAAACTCATCATCTAAGAACTAAATCAGTGTCCATGTTGTTTTTATTTATTTATTTATCTATCTATTTATCTATTTACTTATTTATTTATTTTAAAAGATGGTCCTAGGGCTTAAAATCAGGGCGTAGGCACTGTCTCTGAGCTTTTTTGCTCAAGGATAGCAATCTACCACTTGAGCCACAACTCCACTTTCAGCTTTTTTGGTAGTTTAGTAGAGATAACAGTCTCACAGACTTTCCTGCCAGGGCTGGCTTTGAATCATGATCCTCAGATCTCACTCAGCCTCCTGAGTAGTTGTGATTAAAAATATGAGCCACCAGCACCTAGCAAATATCACTATTTCAAGAGACCTCCAGCCATGATGAGCATCTTCTTTAGCCTTGACATTACTCATGACTCAGAAGTAAATAACTGTGGTTTAGTTTCTTTTCCTATAAAACAGGGATAAAATTGACATCTCCTTTGTGGGATATACTGAGGATTAAATGAGGTTGTATGTGTATATGTGTGTGTGTGTGTGTAGAACTTAGTACATTTCCAGGAACATATGAAGGATCAGCCAAATGTTAGCACTTGAGAGCCATCATAGAAATACACAGAATTAGTTACACTAACACGTCTAGTGTGTATGGTCAAGACCTGGCCTCTGGGATGGGAAAACCTGTGTTCTTTTCACTGTTTCACAACTCTACAAAATTTAAGACAAATCTGAGGAAGCTAGGGAAAAAAATGTGATCTGTTTACTTTCAGCATATAGCTAATTCCTACCAATGTAGGTCAGACTTACTAGCATGAACTCTGGCTGGAGACAGACAATAAGATGAATTTTATGAGCTTAATATAGTCTGAGATAGGTGCTACCACAGAGAAAAACTTTTATTTCATGAGTATTAATTACAACTCGAATCCTGTCATCTCATAAATATGTTGCTCACCTTGTGAGAAACAGCAAATTAAATTGTAATTACTAAAGGAAAAATCTCATTAGAAAGAATACCTTACAACAGAATAGCCTAAATTAAATTTTAAATCACTTAGATAGAACTTAGTTTTCAGGGTGTTCAATTGTACTATGGATTCAAATGTTCATGTGTGTACATATATATGTTCGTACATGTATAGACCATGCACATGCATGTACATGTACATAGCTTTCGTTAAAGGCATGAAGTATCCTTATGAAGGAGTTCCTGCTATTTTCTTCCTTTTAGGGCCAGGGAAGGTATGGTTTAAGATGTCTTAGCAACTCATCTGGTTTAGTAAGTGTTGGATGCAGAATTTCAAAACCAACTGCCATACTTGGCTCCCCAGCACTGAGCTGCCTCATATCTAAGCTGAGGGCAGAGTCAAGATTAATTTCAAAGGCCATTGGGGTTTATCATAACTAAATTTGTCCTGTATTGGGATTAAAAATAAAGCTTGTGTTAAATTCTTCACTGCTAGTGAGTCTATAGAATCATCATTCCTTTTTAGTATCAAAGAACAACTAAACAGGTCAAAACTTCCTCAGGGCATCTATGGTGGGTTTTTATTATTTTGTATTTTTTTCCTTACACCTGAGGTTCCTTTGTAATGATTGCTTTGCCAAACTTCACATGCTCAGTCCCCTGGCTGGTGAGTCTGAGTGCTGTCTGACATTGAGTTAGCAAGGGAAAAATTACTCTGAACTGTGAGTGAATAGATGAAGCGTCATGCACACATATGACCTATGATGTTTTACTTCCTCTAACATCTAGAAGATGACCTTTGTGCTTGGGCTTGTGGCTGAGTGTGTGTGGCTAGTTTGGATGGGTGGTTTGGGAGTTGGAGCAGGTTGTGGAACAGAGTGTGTTCCCTTTGTTCATTCAGCTATACAAGGGAAACGTTTTCACTACAAGAGAATTTGCTTTTCACATGTGAACATGTGGCCTAGCAAACCAGGCCTCTCAATGTACCTTTGGCATGTAGAGCAATCCTAGAATTCCTTATGCCTTTATGAATATGTAAATGGGTTCTATCAACCCTGAGACAATCTGAACTTTGGGCTTGTCTGGGAATAATGGGGTAAAATTTAATTTCTTTCATAGGATTCTAGAGCCATTATACCTGATTCCTAATTTTCCTAAAATCCATTGGCATGGAGGAAACTCCAGAATGCTCTTCATGGAAATGTAAAGAAGGCCTTTCCTAAGAGGAAGCTAGTAGCAACTAACTTTGCATCCCCCTGCCTCTCCTGCCCCGGGCCCCTGAAAGTGCTTTGAGTGGTTACAGATTTACAAATTTGGAATTGGGGAGGCTTTCCTAGTGGTCAGGACCGGTTGCAGACAGCATGGAGTCCTGTTGAGAAGCTTGAGCAGGGATGCAAATTGAGGCAGAATTCTCTGGGCATTCATTCACACATGGTTCACTCCTAGCCTGGGGTGCATGGAAAGCACCATCTGGAAGTCTGATTTTACCTGGCAATTTTCAAAATAAGCATAAAGATATGAGTTTGAGGATTTCCTGTCTCTCTTGGTGGACATTGCTGATCAATAAAATGGGACACTAGTGCTCTCTCATGGCCATGCTGGGGTTTAAAGGAGACCAAATCCACCCCTATGACTTACTTGCTTATAAATGTTTCTAGATATTGATATAAGAAGTAGGTGTCCAATGTCTTGGAAGTCATGTGCTTTTTTAATTTAAAAAGTAAGTCTCAAACAGGAAATAGATTTTTTTTCTGAGATGATGGAAAGGATGAAAATTCTGAAAGATTTTAATCACTACACCTAGACTTCACTAATGGAGAATTAAGAAGACTACAAGACTAGGAGAACTTGAACTCTGCATGAAAGTGTGGAGAGAATAAATGTGTGTTTGTGGGTGTATATATGTGCATTTGTGTGAAAGGGAGACACAGAGAAGATAGAAGATAATAATGAGACTAAAAGGCATTTTTGTCAGTGATTACATTTCTGATGATCAAATACATTAAAGAGTTTCAAATATAAAATAAGGCTATAAATTCTGACACTCTGAAAATGCAAGGGATGAGATTACTGGGAATCAAGGGAGTAAAAGTGATATTTATTGATGTGTTGTGTTAAGGAGTTGTGACATATGTGTAATGAAAAGCTAATGATAATTGCCAGCTAGCAGTATGTTGTTGTTGGTGGTGGTGGTGATAGTGGTAATGACAGTGTCGATGATGGCAATGTGTCTGGTTGTGATGGTATTGATGATGTGGTGATGATAGTAATGGTGGTGGTAGTTATGGTGACTGTGGTGATGGTCATATAAGTGTTGGTAGTGATGGTGATGGAGGTATGGGTGATGAGGATGGTGGTGAATGTGCTGGTGATGGCAATGACAATAGTGATTGTGACTCTGTTGGTAGTGGTCATAGTTGCAATAGACGGAGTAGTAGTAATAGTGATAGAGGCAGGGATGATGGTGATGATGTTGGTGGTAGTGATGCTAGTGGTGAGTTGATGGCAGTATTAGTGCTGTTGTGATAATGGCAATGTTGGTGGGGATGGTGGTAGTGATGCTAACAGTGGTTATTTAGTGATGGCAGTTGTACTGTTAGTAAGAGTGCTGCATTGGCAATGGGTGTGGTGAGAGTGACAGTTTTGTTGATGATGGTGGTGAGAGAGGTGATGGTGACTGTGCAGGTGGTGGTGATGATGATAATGTTGGTAGTGGTGATGGTAGTGATTGTGATGGTGCTGGAAGTGACTGTGGTGGTGCTGGTGTTGTTGATGTTAGCAGTACTGGTGAAGACAGGGGTATTGAAGGCGATGGTGGTGGTGATGGTGGTAGAGAAGGTGGTGGTAAGCTAATGATGGTAATGGTGATGATAGCAACAGTGACAGTATGGGTGGTGATTGGTGGTGGTAATTGTGGTAGTACTAATAACAGGAAAAATAATAGCAGTTCAAATTATTGAGCCCTTGTTGTGGCCAAAGCTATGATAAGTGCTTTATCTGAGTCACCTCCCATAGACCTCTAGATACCACATGTGGTAGATTTTGAAAAGATTCTCTTCATCATACAGACAAGGAAATGAATTATGGAGAGTGGAATAGCTTTGCAAGGTCACATAGTTAGGTGTTCAGCTAGATGTTTAAACGCAGGTAATTTGGCTCTAGAGTCACAACCCTACCATTTTTGCAATGCTGCCAAGAAAATGCAAGCAAGGAAGGCTCAGCCACAATGATTTATTCCACTAGGAAATGAGTTTGTGTGCCAATACCTAGGAAGAGAGACCTGGGGAACATTATTATCTAATGATGGCAAGGGACTGCTTAAAGTACAGAGAAGCATAGCCTTAAGAAGAGAGAAAGGACGACTTAGAAATTAGAGAGGTAACTATCCATAAAATTTGATCATTTCGTTAGAATGTGACATGCTAAATTTTGAATAATGATGCTAAGTGTCTGTAACTCACCTACCTGTATGCAACTTGAGCCTCAAGATAACCATTTAATGTGAGAATAGATTTTTTTTTTGTTTCACACCTAGCTGATTTCTTGGTCTCAGGTTATGCTGCATAATTATTGAGGAGGAGAAAGATAAAGGGAAATTATTATGGCCCCAAGGTTTCAGAATTTGGAGAAAGCCTGGCCATTGGAAATGGATCTCTAAAGGAAAGAATGACTATTGTTTCAAACTATAACAGAATACACAAAAATTTGTAGGTATGACTCCTCAGTACATGAATGGCCTCCATTTTCCCTCTATAAGCCTTGATCTACAATACCAAATTTTCCCTCCTTAAGCCACCATGTGCAACCCCAAGATAGCTTCCCATTGTCCTTTTCCAACTCTGCCAATATTGCTAATCCCCCAATTCCTTATGTAGCCACATCCATCTGATTTTCACAAATATCAGGTTTTTAAGGCACAAATATGTCTCCACTTTAATTTTTTACCTTGACACCTTACATTTTTATCTTTTGTGTGTGTGTGTGTGTCAGTTTGGGGGCTTGAACTCTGCGCCTGGGTGCTATTCCTGAGCTCTTCAGCTCAAGGCTAGTGCTCTACCACATGAGCCACAGTGCCACTTGTGGTTTTCTCCTGGTTAATTGGAGATAAGGGTCTCGTGGGCTTTCCTGCCTGGGCAGGTTTTGAACTGTAAACCTCAGATCTCAGCCTTCTGAGTAGTTAGGATTACAGGCATGAGCCATGGGCACCCACTACATTTTTATGTTAATAGTACTTTCTAACATATAAAATTTTTTTTACATATTTGTTGGATTTGTTCCCTATTTATTTTCATTTTCAAGGAGAATTTAGGAAATATTATCTTACATTCACAAACATATAACAGGAGTTTGATACAAAGTCTGTATTCAAAAGTGTTCTTGAATGAATAAAATAATTGGTGTATGCATTAGAGAATGAATAAATGCACTCACTGGGAACACTGTAATTTTCAGGCATGAACTAGAGGGCCAGAGATTCTCAGACTTCATTTGCACACAGACTAACTGAAGTGGCATTGGCCTGAATCATGTGAGTAAGGAAATTATATACCTCTGTTTGCAACTGCACTGACTAGAGCTTGCCTCATAGAAACCTTAGAAATCCAACATTGGTTATTTGGGGGCAGGTACACAACTTCCTACATTCTTCTATAGTCTTTTGTGTGTTCATTTGTGTGGGGGGGTGGGGGGGTGCGCACACATGAGTACACACATGCACATGCCAGTGTCAGCACTCGGACTCAAGGCCTGAGTGTTGTCCCTTAGCTGTTCTCACTCAAGGATAATGCTCTACTACTTGAGTCATAGCTCTACTTCTGGCATTTTGGTGGTTAATTGGAGACATACCTTCTTTGGCTTACTTTGAGCTGTTAATCCTCTGATCTCAGTCTCCCTAGTGGCTAGGACTCAAGACATGAGGCAACAGTGCTTGGCTGTTCCTGTATTTTTAAGGTTAGTGAAACCCAATTGCTATCTACCCAGGTTTGACTATTTTACTTTCTGTCAATATCAAAATTTAAAGATTGATTCTCTGCCATTCCTCCTTCTGGCTCCTGCTCCTCTGTCTCCTATTCTTCTCTCATATATCACGCCTTCCTCCATAAATTGTTCAAGATAATATTATTATGACCAATTCCATTGCTTAAGGGATTGTCTAAACCCATGGAGACACAGAGAATACCGGCCCCTGCAGCCTGAGCTCTATATTCTCTGCTTATGACCTGCTTCAGAGTCCAGAGGTGTGGATTGTCTTTTCTTATTATCACCAGTCTTTTCACATCCATTTGCTCTCTGGATAAAATTGCTTTGTGGCTCACGCCACTGTCACTTCCACCTCCAGCTCTCTTTGTTGTAGGCTTACTATCCTTCTTGCCAGTTCCCTGGCATAACTAGGTAATACTGTTGTGGACTTCCTAATGATGGACATCCCTTTCCACCAGTACATCTGTAGTATCTCCTCCTACAGATACCACTACTTTTGCTGTAAACTATGACTGATCTAGTTTCAAAAGTACTGACTCAAATTTCTAGTTTCTTGTCATAATATCATGTTTCTTTTCCAACAACTTCTATGCAGGGCCTTCTTCAAATCCTCTGGAACACCATCTCTACACACACACACACACACACACACACACACACACACACACACACACGTAGCATCCATCCTTCTCATATTTATTTCCCTGAAATATTGGACCCTATGGCCCTTCTAGCCAATTACCATCTTCCTACTATACCAAATTATCTGACTCTTCTCTCTGAAATACCTGAAGTAGGTAGAAATACAAACATATACCTTACTAAAGGCTTGATTCTGAGCAGCCAGATATAGCTGCCAACCCTCAGACAGTAGAGTGCTATGATCTCTGTACTAATTCATCATTAGTATCATCTAGTAAACCCTCTTTAAAATGAAAAATACACCTCTGTTGCCTGTTCTATCTGTATTCCCACCAATCACACTCTTCCATCTTTTATTTCTCACGATTATACCCGTGTAATAAACTTGAGTACAGTGATAAGTAAATCTTTCTTGACTGTTTCAGATTTACCAGCTTCTCTACCCCACCTCTCTCAATTCAGACAAATGGCTGTGGTAGTCCAATCACTCCCTTTGGAGGAATTGAAATACAAATGCTTAAAAAAAACAAACCCCACAAATCTCTGTATTAGCCAAAGAGAAAAGGCTGGAGAGGATTTGAATCCACATCTTGAAGATAGGATGTGAAAGGAAAAAAGACTCCTGATTCACTCTTTTCTGAAGTGGAGGAGTCTTTGCAAGCAGTGCTCAGGAAGTTGGTGGCTATCTGTAACAGTAAAGCAAGTACAGTGCATGCTGACCTAACTTGTATTATCAAAACAAAGAGACTGAATAAGGAGAAACGGAAGGGGGCCTGACTAGAACAGAAGAGCACCTAGGGTCCTCTTGGGTTCCATGTGGTCCTGGACACTCACACATGATCTGTCCAATGCAGCCTATATAACACAAGGAATGCGGGATTTGGGGAGTGAAGCTTAGTCTGCATATTTAAGCATAACATACAAAACATACAAAACAAAGCGGTAAATTGTGATAAGCTGAGAGTCAACTGATCAACTTAAAGAAGCAATTGAGTCCTTCTTCTTTAAGAACTGATATTAACTCCAAGCTTGAGGCTTTACTAGCTGAGGAGCTAGAGCTTCTGTACCCCTCCCCCACTCAACACCACCACAGTTGCAGATAATGAACTCAATTAGAAGTTGAGGCCCACAATATATGGCGCAGGTAGCTCTCTTTTCCTCCTCTTGATCAGAAACTAAATTTTTCTATCTCTTTTAATCTTTGCACAAACATTATCAATCTAAGGAAGATAGAGCACCTTAAAGAGTGGGTGGTCAGCTCATATCCACTGCCATGTCTGTATGTCTATCTAAGCCAATGACCAAAGCTTAAGGTGTTTTCTTTTTTTCCCCCTCAGTGCTGGGGCTTGAACTCAGGGCCTGGGCACTGTCCCAAGCTTCTTCTGCTCAAGACTAGCACTTTACCACTTGAGCCCCAGCACCACTTCTGGCTTTTTCTGTGTATGTGGTACTGAGGAATCAAACCCAGGGCTTCATGCATGCAAGGAAAGTACTCTACACTGAGCCATATTCCCAGTCCAATCCTTGAGTTTTTGTGGGGAAGAGGAGTTTTAGTGAAATCAACACCAAGCTATTAACTAGATCTGTCAGCTCAAAAATGATTATAAAGTTACAGAATTGAACAGGTACTAAGAATTGGGAGGTAGTATCTCATGCCTATAGTTCTAGCTAATTGGCAATCTGCTCAGGAGTATTGTGGCTCAAGGACAGTAGAGGCAGAAAAGCTTGTGAGATTTCTCAACGGAGTGTTAGATATGTTGGAGCACCTGTCATCCTACCTATGACAGGAAATATAAAATAGGTGGATTGCAGCCCAGGTGCATGCTTGAACAGTAGTGGATAAAAGGGCTGGAGACATAGCTTGGCATAAGAGTACGTTCTGGAAAAACACAACGATCTGACTTCACACCTCAGTGCCACAGAGAAGGAGTGGGAAGTGGAGAGGGTAGAGATACACACCAAGACACACAGAAACACACATACAGAGATTTTCTTTTGACCACAATGAAAAGAAGATTCTAATTTTTAAAAAGCTGGCAGCAGTCTGACTCTATATCCTCCATCTATAGCAGTTGTTGATCCTCTAATCTAGAACCTCTTTAACAGATTCATTTGTGTCTCAATCTCATAGTATAGAGTTTATCTTCTTTTTTTTTTATGTAACTAGAAGTTTCCCATATCATGATAATGATGCTCAACATCTCCATCCTCAAAATCAGTTCCCTTGCTTCCATGTTCCTCTTTTGTATCCCCATTTCTTTCCTTGCTTTCACATCAAATATCTAAAAAAAACTATTTTACTTGTTTTCTTTCCTTTCATGCATCTCCACTCTACCACATAACTATTGCATGTTACAATGCACACACTTTCATCCTATTGTACACAATAGTCACCCTTTCTGCTCATCTCAACATATGTACAGCAGACATTTCTATTTTTTTGAAATATTTTCATCCTTTTATGGTCACAGCTATTTTATTTTACCTCTCTGGCCATTACTCTTCTCATACTCCTGCGGGTTTATCCTTCTCTTTTTAGTCTATATGTTTAGAAATTGATGAACAACATCCCTGACAACCCTTTATTTTATAGTATCCTCTCCCTAAGCCATTTTGTCTGTGTATGTAACTTTAATTTATGAATGAACATGTAGAGAAAGAATCCCAAAGTGTTTATCTTCAGTCCAGTCTGTTTCCTGAGCTCTCATGAGTTCCAGTGATCTGCTCAACATCTCCTCCGTAGTACATGTAAAGGTACTAAAAGCTCTGCACAGCAAAGGCCAAATTTCAAGTTGTTTTTGTCAACTCTGGACCTTCACCATGAATAATATTGCATTCTATCCAGTTTTCCCCTAGATCCTATGATCTTCTTACAAATCTACCCACTGATCATATTTGTGTTTTAATCTTTTGACTGTCTTCCCATTTCCTCTCCATTCTACCTTCCACATCCTAGAACACTCTCCCCTAATACCTCTGAGGACTGCAGTCTTCTGCAACAGACCCATTACACCCAACCTACCCATAATGAATGCTATAACACAGGATCAGCAATACCACTTTAAAATACAAATTTTGTCACTATGTTCCTTGTTCAAAGTCTTTGAACAGAGAAGAAGGAAGTCCTCAATCTGACCTGGAGTCCTCTGAGAAGTAAATGACATAAACTGCCAGTATCATTTCTAGCCCCATCCTCAATAAGTGTTGAAGAGTGTCCACATTAATAACGTGTAAGCTCAAGTCTTAACCCCTGCATCTTAAACGTGATCTTCTATTGAAAAGGGTTCTTGCTGACTTATTCAAATTAATGTGCATTCATACTGGAGTAAGCTGGGCCCCTATCCAATATGATTGTCCTTATGAAGATGAGATTGAGACAGACTTGCACAGAGATTAAGCCTTGACAAGATGAAGACAGACCTAGACTAATGTTTCTATATTAGGGAAAACCACAAGAAGCTGGACAAAAGGCTTGGAATGGATTCTCACACCAACATCAAAGAAGAATTAACTGTGCCACCACTGTTATCTCAGACTGTCAATCTCCAGAATTGTCAGAACTTTCTTCTCTGCTTTGATATCCAGTTTGTGGTCCTTTATTATTATGACAACCCTAGCAAAAGGATTCTAATACTCATGCTCCTCTGTTTTATGTAAGAAACAGCTGAGCTGGCTTCTATTCTTGCTACATGCTAGGAAATCCCCAGGTACATAGCCAGAAGAAGGCTGAAGTCTAAGTAAACTCCATTTCCTTTCAACTTGTTTTACATTTTTTCTTTTCTGGTACTTCGGCTTGAACTCAGGGCCTGAGCATTATCCCTTAGCTTTTTCACTTAAGGCTAGAATTCTACCCCTTGAGCCAAACCTCCTCTTGTGGCTTTTAAGTAATTAATTGGAGATATGAGTCTCATTAGATATTCCTACTCCAGCTGGCTTTTATCCATGATCTTCAGACCTAACCTTTCTGAGTAGCTAGGAGTACACCTGGTGCCCAGATATTTTAGTTTATAATTGTGTATTATTCAGATTATCCTTGGATGAGTGTAAAGCTTGTCAGCATACAGGGAATCCAACTACCTTTGCTATTGAAGGAATGAATAAAAGAATGAATGTTAACCTAAACACAAATCCTGCATTGACTCATATTGCAGGTCCAAATATAATTAATTGCCTAGGCTTCCTTCTTCTTCTAGTGATTTGTGTTTTCCTCTAACACAAAATTTGCCACAATGCTTTTGATTCATTTCTCTGTGTGTCCTTCTCATGTACTGCGACCTTCTTGAGAGTAAGGACTGTGACTTCTTTGAGTCTTATGTTCCCATACTTTGTACTGCTAACCTAGTGGGTACTCAACAAATATTTGTGAAGCTAAACTGTGTTGCAATTACAGAAGTTAAGGGACTGCAATGTGTTGCACCAATGAAAGGAATAATTACTACCAAATGGTTAAGATTGTTTTCCCTTTGCACAAAGGAGTTGTTAAAATTTGCTGCTCCTGGTAAGTATAGTTATGCCCAGTAAGTTCTTCTGTTCAGCCTGAAGCTTATGTGGAAGGAAATTAAATGTATCTCCTTCAGATTCATTTATAACTCCCTGCTCAGCTGATGTGCTTCACAATGCCTTTTGAGAATTCTTTTCAATTCTCTTTATCGTCTATCCTCCCTTCTCCCTTAGATGTTTGTAACCCAGGGGAAAACAAAGCACTTAAATGCAACTAACACTGTAATCATACCCTGTGTTGAATTGTTCAAAGAGTAAACAGAAAGTGGAGAGTTTCCTCTTTTCCTGACTGAAATTCATGTATTTGGACCCTTTAAATACAAACACAGGCCAAAGGAACACAATTTTACATGGGGATTAACCTCTGAACATCATTTAGTAACAAGTGAAATAATATAACCATAATTCTTTCTTTAAGCCAAAGATCATTTTTTTTCAAAGTGAGGCCTACTCAGATGTTTAGAAGAAAACTTAGAAATCTTATAATCATGAAAACATACAAAGAAAATTATTTTTCCATTAAGGAAGGTTAACATTAGCAACATGATTCTATATTCTTACCTAAAATTTCCAAGCCTCAATCAAAAGTAGTACTTTGTTATATAAAGGCCATGGAAGAAGTAGTATTTATAGTTAACAGATATTAAAGCCAGCTATTTTATAAGTAAGGTTATCAGATAGTTCATAGCAAAATTTTTCATGCAACAAAGATATAATGTGTATCTTTTTTGGGGGGCCAAGTGAGATAAATCCCATAGTTTTTCCCATGTCAGAGTTTATATGCATCTAATGCTTTGGTCACTTAATCTTCCTGTGGAAGACAAGACTATGATGACCAAGACTTAGATAGATTCAAGGAAGCTGCCTAGCTGAAAGTTGAGAAGCTGTTTCGAATTTGTACTGCTTCCAGTAGGTAGCTTTTCTTTGCCCAACAGTAGGGATGAAAGGAACTCTAAGAGCTGATGAGATATTTCCATGATCTTTGCATGCCTGGTAAGAATCATCATTGCTGTATTTGTTTCCTTCCTTCCTAAGATAGGGTTCATCTATATTCAGAACAGTAATTCTGAGATATTTGTATCAAGAAGAACCCAACAGAATAAATGAATCAGCACATTTATCTCCTGTGCCTTAGCATCAACAAAGAAAGATAGAACCATGTGAGGGAGGAGGTGACACTGTTCAAAAAGAAATGGACTTATTACCTAATTTATGGAACTGTAACCTATCTGTACATCACTTTTACAATTAAAAATGAAAAGAACTATGTGTTGGTGGCCCAAACTTATAATCCTAGCTAATCAGGAGGATGAGATCTGAGGATTGCAGCTTGAAACCAGCCCAGTAAGAAAAGTCTATTGAGATTCTTATCTCCCATTAAGCACCCAAAAGCCAGAAGTAGAGCTATGGCTCAAGTAATAGAGTGCTAGTCTTGGACAGAAAAGTTTGGGTATAGCACCCAGGTCATCAGCTCAAGCCCTCAGACTGCTATGAGAGAGAGAGAGAGAGAGAGAGAGAGAGAGAGAGAGAGAGAGAGGAGGGGTGAGGGGGGAAGAAAGGCAAGAAGGAAGATAGAGGGAGGAAGACAGAAAGAAAGGAACAAAAGAAAGGGGAAAGGGAGGGAGAAAAGGAGGAACAAAGAGAAGGTAGAAGGCAGGAAGTAAAGAGAGACTATGATCAAGCAACTATTTTCTATCCAAATATCTGTTATTCTACTTGGACAAAATATTCCCCTATGTGAGTGACTTCCCTTTCAGATCTGCCTTTATTTGGAGTGAAGATTAATCCCTGGTCATTGAAAACCCACCCACTCCTACTTTTATGCTCACAATTTCCCCTTCCTTATATAACCTATACCTTTGAAATATCATGAAGCAGTAGAAAGCAATGAGCCCTTTACTCAAATATTATAATGCATCTGAAATCCACACCAAAACAGCATATCACAATCATAAAAAATAATGCATTGGAGACTTTGCTTGCCTTTATGAATTACTCATTCAAGACATTGGAGCCAGCTGTTAGGATGGGCTGATAGTTGCTTTATGAAAGAAGAAAAGCTCCCTCTGTACACACATTCGTATTCTTATTTATTCCAGCATTAATAGCATTTGACAGGTTGGTAATTTACTTCTTTTTTAAAATCATAATTCATTTATCACTATTCTACTTTATTATTGTACAATTTACACATTGGTGCATGAGAAACATTGTTACATCTTTTTTTTTTAAAGCAATTCTATTCCTTCCAGTAATCATTCATTCTAGAGAGCTGCAAGAAAGTCTTTGGAGACAGAGAGATGAATTGTAGAAGTGCCAGGAGGCCATGAGAATGAGAAAAGAGTGAGAAAGAAGAGCTCAGGGTAGGAGAGATTCAGATAAAAACAAAGATAGAAGGGATAATTACCTATAGTGACAAGAGCATGAGTAAACAAAGAAAACTAGGAGAAAAAATTGCCATAAACAGTACAGTTTTATGCTTGATGGCATACAATGAATGCCAACCCCAGATTTACTTGAACACCTAAAGGGTTGCATAAGGATTTACTGATATTCTTGCATTTCACTTTGAGGAAAAGAAATGTTATTCTTCCTTCTACAAGTAAGATTACATGAAGGTATGGTAGTTGGCCAAGGCAGAAATCTTATATTCATATTTGAGTCCTTTATCTACAAAGAAACCACAGTCAGCCCTCTAAATCCATAGACTCAACCAACCATGGATCAAAAGTATATATTATAAATAAAAGGTGGGCTGATGTGTAGCTCAGCCATACAGCATAAAAAGTTTGTGTCTGCACTAGAAGTATTTTTTTTTTATTTTCCGTATCTCCTAAACAATGGAATAGGACAACTCATTTGTATTATGTTCAGTGTTAAAAGTATCTAGAGATAATTCAAAGTCTGTGAGTAGCTGAATGCAGTAGGGTCACCCTTAATTCTAGTACCCAGGAGTCAGAGACAAATGAATTTGAAACCAGCCTAGTTAACATAGGGTGAACTTGCTTTGAAAGAAAAAAATATATATATATACAGAAGGGCATACATAGGTTCTTTGAAAATCCTATACCATTTCATAGAAGGGATTGAACATCTACAGATTTTAGTATCCTCGTGGGATTAAGGAACCAGTTTCCCAGGGATACTGAGGGCTGAGGAAAATTCTACTGGTTTCCCTAAGAAAACTCTCTGAAGTCCCTTAAGTGTCTTGGATCAGTCGGTGATGTTAAGAATGCATTTAAGTACAAGTACAGGGAAAGTAAGTATGTGAACAGCACTCTTTCTTTGAACAGTATCTTCCAGTGGGGCATTCTAGCCACTAACACCAAGCATGGAGAAGACAGCATGATGTTAATGCCCCTCTTCCTATTACAGAATGATTGTTGAGTGTCACATTTTTATTTCTAATCCTCACCACTTTTCTATGGTGTAATTATCATCCCCATTTTACTGGTGTGTAAATAACATCTGAGAAGTTGAATATTTGATTGTGGTCACAAAATGAGTGACTATGAGAACTTAAATCCAAGGTAGACCTTACTACAAGAGCCAAGGTGGTTGCTAATGTGACCATCTGACATGCTGCGCACACTCAGAAACAGAGGAGAGAGGACCAATCAGCTTGATTCTCTTGCACAGACCAGAAACCATCCTCCTGGGGACACAGGAACAAGTAGTACTGTGATGAATAATATCACTATCAATGGGTCACGGATGAAGGAAAATTCACAAATGAAGGTTAGAGTTTGGGATGTGTTCCCAGTTCCATTTCAAGATGGCGATGCACTCTTACAGCAAAGTCAGCAATCTTTCAGGATGGTGGGTGGGAGACCAAGGATGTGGAGAATTTCTCTTATCCTCTTGGCCAGATTAAGGTATTTCAAAAAAATATTTCCCATCATCACATGTAAACTGGGATTGCAAATTCCTACATTTTCCCATCATTTTACACTCTGAGAAGGAAATCGTCTTGGTATTAAGAAGTGGAGTTGAAGATGCTAGAAAAGACAAGGTATGAATATACTAACCAGAGAAGAACTCTCAGGAATCCTCTTTTGAATTGTTCACACATTTTTTTTCACTAATCTGAATGGTAGATGAACTAATGTTCTTTTTTATTTCTGTTTTCTTGTAGAGCTAAACTATTTCATAGTTAATATTTTGAGAGAAAAAAATGGTAAAAGGAGTACCAACCACTTGCCATCATTGGGATGGGTGATAATGTCAATTTTCAGCGAGATGACAGGGAGAGCAGACCCCTGACCACACAGTGTTATCATTAGGTATCCATAGGACCCCTCTTCTCAGTGGACTACTAATTGCTCTTGAGGGTCTACTGTGGGAGAGAGTAACTGGAATCAGACAGGTGTAAGGCAGGAAAGAGTAAGGGGAGTGAAAGATGGAAGATAGAAGATGAGTGCAAAGGATCTGGGTGATGAGAGATGGAGGGGCCCTTGTTAATCTCACCAGGCTGTTGTGGTTGAAAGGACCCACTTTGCTCCCAAGCAGTTGCTTATGTTATTATTTCTCTCAGCGGGTTGCCAGCTGCCTGCAATTCTCTGTTAGTTAATAAGAAAAGTGAGAGATGCAACAATTGCCTTTGCTTGGCTGGCTTGTAAAGGCTTTGTCACTCAAAAATGGAACAAAGGCCCTAATAACACCCTGTGCTGTAAAGGCAAGTGTCAGGGAACAGACCAAAATCAATTATCTGGGTGAAATTTGGAAGCATGAAGAGCAGCATACATGTGCACAGAAGCATCCAGACCACATAATTCCATTAACAGGGTGCTGGGCTCTCACGGGAGGGCAGATCCACGCAGGAAAATTATAATTAAAACTAAATAAAAGGAAATGAGTCCCTGGTGGCATTCTGTCACAGCCCTACACACGGACACGGTTTCATGGGAAGTTAACAGGGCTCTGGAAGGCTCCTGCATGGAGCAAGATAGGAAAATGGGGAGTTGCAAGCTCTGGAGGGCATGTTGGGGAATCTTGCTAGCTAGTGATATTTAGTAACTGGGTGAGGCATTTGGAAAGTGCCTGCAGTGTGCCCAGAGCCTTGCAGAATCTTCCTGACACAGGAGATAGAATGTATGTGTGTGTCACGCTTGCTGA
The DNA here is from genome assembly GCF_023159225.1 of Perognathus longimembris pacificus. NCBI lineage: Eukaryota > Metazoa > Chordata > Mammalia > Rodentia > Heteromyidae > Perognathus > Perognathus longimembris. Next base: position 101,748,307 of record NC_063163.1, on the reverse strand, counting down.
AGTAGAATTTAAGGAAATATTTTAAATGAATGAATGAGTCAATGAGTGACTGACTCTGATGGTGGGATAGGTGGCTGAGTTAGTCTATTCAGGTTTTCCTCAAAGCAATAAAGGATCATCTTGAGCATCTGGTAGAGGAAGCTCAGATATCCAAACCTAACCCCAAGCAAATGAACATTCCTGAAAGAAAAACTCAGTACTATTTATTACATGACCCCCCCAGAGGAATTCCAAGTGGATGACTGGAGCTGGGAAAATTTGGGTAGGATGAATTCTTCTTGGTCTTATATGTAGCTAGAAGTTTTTGTCATAAACTCACAGAGGAGGGGGCTGGGAATGTGGCTTGGTGGTAGAGTGCTTGCCTGGCATGCAGGAAGCCCTGGGTTCGATTCCTCAGTACCACATAAACAGAAAAAGCCAGAAGTGGTGCTGTAGCTCAAGTGGTAGAGTGCTAGCCTTGAGCAAAAGAAGCTCAGGGACAGTGATTAGGCCCTGAGTTCAAGCCCCAGGATTGGCAAAAACAAAAACCTTACAGAGGAGAAAGAGCAGTTAGAAAGCAATGAGAACAAGTGAGGGTCTTTATCTCACTTCTGCCATTAATTACCTTTATAATTTTTTCATAAGCAATTGTGTGTGTGTGTGTGTATGTGTGTGTGTGTGTGTGTGTGTGTGTGTGTGTGTGTGTGGTGAACTGTATCCAGGGCACTGGCCCTTAGATTTTTTGCTCAAAGCTGGTACTCTTCCACTTAAACCACAGCTCCACCCCCCACTTTTTGCTGGTTAATTGGAGATGAGATTTTCATAGGCTTTTCTGGGCAGGGTTGGCCAGATCTCAGCCCCCTAAGTGGCTAGGATTACAGATATGAGCCATAGGTACTTGGGCCTTTGCAAATAATTTAAGCTCCACACTGCAGTATTACCATTAGTTTAAAAGAGGAAGAGAGGTGACAACAGGTAAGTTCATGGTCCCTTTGGGTTTGACAATCCTCCGACCTTGAAATCACAACTCAGAACTGATGTATAATAGCCTGAATAAATACTTTCTGAGTGCTTGAATGTAGGGAGATTGAAGATGTGCATTCATTCAACAGGAGACAGAACCTGGACCCTGTAATTCCGGTTATTCTCCAAATAGATGCTGGATGGAGGCATTAACACATTACTATGGTAACTATATACAAGTGGTAGTGACCGAGCCATAGTGACAGCCTTTGACATATTGTTTCTGTCCTTTACTTCCAGTTACTGAGCGATGGCATGAATGAATGAATGAGTGCCATTCCAAGAGGAAGTAGTTTTGCTGCACTGAAGTGTGCTTAATGATTTCTAACATACCAGTCCAACTACATGAGTGCCTGGATTCTATCAGTATGCATATTTATGGCTTTACAGCCAAGAGGGATATGGTGGAAGGACCGTAGGGATATTTTAAGCTTATACATTAGGTTGAATTCTTTATAGCTCCTTTAAACACCCTGTTCTACTTTGTGTAAGTGTGTTTTACCCATTCTCTGAAGTCAGTAGGTAAGAGTCAAAGCTGAGATCAGACAGGCCTGGGATAGTAGAGTCCCATAAAGAGATATCAACAGGATGGAAGAAAGCAATTTTAAATTAATTTCCTGAAAGTCATTGAAAAAGATGCAGTGCAGCATGAAGGTGGGTTCTGGAGCAAGGAGTTGGATTTCAGGCCACTTTTCATCCCAGGCTTTGTCAGTCGATGACTGCTGGGTGCTAAAAGCCGCTAATGTGTCCAAGAGCGTGCATGGTAAACACCCACCCCTCACGCCCATCATCTTTACTGTTGTTGGTGGTGAGAAATCTGTCTGGAAGAAAGCGCAGTCAGAAGATTCGACCTTATTTACAAAGACAGCAAGTGGTACAGTTCAGACCCAGCAATAACAGCTGGCACCAGCCCCAAGGCCTTCACATCTCCTGTGAGGTTAGGGAAATATTGAGAAGTCATTCAGCATACACCAATGACATACAGAGCAGCCAAGAGCCTCAAATCTGGGCAGGCAAGGGCTTGTAATTACTGATAATTGGAAAGGGGTGCCTAAGTCTCAGCACTGGACAAAGTGTTCAATCAGGAAAGTAAAGCCAGAGGAGGGGCAGTCTGGAGCAGAATGTCTCCATCTGCACAGAAACTCAAAATCCCTCCATAGAACTGTGTGTAGGAAGACCCGATGCCTGCTGTACTTAGATATTGATTGTCCTGGGATATTCAGATAGGTTGTCCTTGCCAATAAATGTGAACAAGAGCTGACAGATGACTTAGCAGCAGCAAGTTTGAAGGTGGCACCTCTGCCGGGAGCTGCCACTGAGATGCCAGGTGAACATGAATGCTATCTCAAGGTCAGGCTGATGGGGAAAAAAAAAAAAGAGTGAAAGAAGCAGTTTTAGGGTCAAGTGTTTGTTTTACAAAATCAGTACCATCCATTAAATTCTCACTCTCCTGGACTCCCTGAAGAACATTTTATTTTTCAGGTCAATCTGTTCTATGTAAAATAATCTTTAGTTTAAATGTCATGTATAAGCCCTATGGTCATATTGCTTGGGGAAGAGTAGCAATGAATCAAATACATTATTAATATGTAAGTGCAATGATACACCTGAGTGTTTCAGGATTGCCAGAAATCAGAATAGCCTGGATGTGAATAAAAAAAAAAAAGACTGGGTCATTCAGAAACAGTTTCAACATACTGAAATTAAAATCAAACACCACAGACGCTGCTGAACTAAAATTAAGATATGGAACACAAGTGCCTTAGGTATCAAATTCCCACACAGCCTATGACCTGGGTCAGAAATATCTAGAAATAAATATTTAGAAATAAAATAAGATACTGAAAAAAATTCAGGGAGAATTAGATGAAATGTTTAGAAGTCTCAGGCACCCAAGAGTCCATTTAGAGTATATGCAATCTGCATCACATGAATTTCACTACTGATGTAATTAAAGTGGCTTCTTAGGTTTTACACAATGCTAAGAATCACTGAAAAATGTTCCTTCTATGTTCTCAAGCTGAAATGAGGCTCAATGATGTCAACTGTCATTTAGCTCTGCATAGGATTCCAATCAAAGTCTCAGACATATAAAACCCCTAATTTCTCAAATCTTTAGTTTGGCATGGAAAAGAGTAAGCTTGGTCATATTCTCCATTTGGGTTATTAGAGTTGTGTGATATAATAGCAAGTCTCCAAGCAAGACTCCAGTTCTTACCTTGCAATGGTGACTTGAGCTAAAGAATCTTTATACATCCCTTTCCTTTCCTAACTTTATTATCTAATGAACTTTTTTGCCTACTGTGATATCAACTACTTTTGTCTTTACATTCCCTGGTTGGTACTGAGGTTTGAATTCTAGGCCTCATACTTGCTTGCTTGACATACATACTTGCTTGACTAGCTTGTTTGGCTGTTTTACCACCTGAGCCACTCCTCCAGCCCTGACTTTTGCTAGATCTTTTGGAAATGGAGTCTCATAGACTTTTTTTCTTAATCCCAGCTGGCTTTGAACTGTGATGCTTCAGATCTCAGATTTCTAAATAACTAGGATTATAGGAGTGAACCATAGGCCCCTAGTTCACTTTTGTCTTTAATCTTTATTAAAAATTGGAGTTTCCTAATAAAATTATGTGACACTAGTTTTTCTGTATCTACTTATTCTTATTCTGTATCTACTTAATATTGTTCTACTTGGTGTAATATAGTACAGGTTTACCCATAACTTAACAAATAAAGAGAATTTCATTTTATGCCTAAATAATATTCCATGTTGTATATACATATAATAAAGACATATTACATATGTATAACACTTTTCAAAGATCTATATGCCTTCTGATGATTATTTAGGTTGATTCCATATCCTGACTATTGTGAATAGTGCCCAATAAACAAACACAGGTATTTATTCAATTAATTTCAACTTCTATGGGATAAATATGCTTAGTAGTGAGAATTTTTGATCATGTATGTGCTAGTTCTACTTTTGGTATTCTTGGTGTTTGAGGAATATACATACTGTTTTCTACAGTGAATGTATTCATTTACTTTGTCACTGACACTATATAGGGGTAACCTTTTCTTTGATCATTGATATACTTTTTCTTTTTTGATAATAGCCATTCTTACTAGAGTGAGATGGTATCTTTTTTTAGTCCTCACTTTTATTGTGCTGATGATTAGTGGCTTTGAGCATTTTTTCTTTGGTTTGGTTTTGTTGCTGAGCATTTTTTTTTTAATGTGCCTGTTCATTTGTACGTTTTGAAAAAAATACCCATTGAGGTCTTTGCCTATATTTCAAGTCAGATTCATTGTTTGGGTGCTTGTGTTGCTAGAAAATTGTTTCAATAATTCGCAAAAAAAAGGGGGGGGGAATCTCCTTGAAATGATTTACTGACAGATTTCATTTAAAAACAAACAACTGCATGCTGGGCATTGGTGGCTTACTCACGATCTGAGGACTGTAGTTCAAAGCCAGCCGAGGCATGAAAGTCTGTGAGACTCTTAGGACTCAGGTGGTAGAAGACTAGCCTTGAGCAAAAATTTTCAGGGACCTCGCCCAGGCCCTGAGTTCAAGCTCAGGACCAGTAAACACACCCACCCTCCTGATATTGAAATAGAAACAGCAGCTACTTTGGCGAGCACAGCTCTGTGTGGTTCCCAGCTGCAGGCTTTCCCCAGCTCTGGAGAGGAGCTGAGGCTGAGACACTGCCAGCCAGCCTTGTCCACAGGCTTGGAATCAGCTCCCACCACTGCCACCCGCAAGGCAGCCAGATTAAAGGCAGCTGCTTAATCTTTCCGCAAAGCTTCTTAAGCATTTCTATCAGGGTCAGCTCAGCCCTTGCTCACTCAACCTGCCTGCAGAAAATATCCCAATTTAGGCCCTTCTGCTGACTGTCAAGTTGAGACCATGAGAAACTGGATCCGGATCAGGAGATGTCAGGCAGGCAGGGGGGTGGAGGGAGGTGGGGGTACCAAGCCATCCATTTCCTGGGTGGAGATGTGGGGAGATATGAGCCTTTGTCAGTAGGTAGGTGAGAATAGAAGAGGATGGCTGCTGGAACAGGCCACAGGCTCCGACATGGCTGGGAGGAATAACAAAAATAAATAAATAAATATGGATATCTCTATCTATCTATCAATCTATCAATCAATCTATCTATCTATCTATCTATCTATCTATCTATCTATCTATCTATCTATCTATATCTCCATTTGTCCTGCAGGTTCTTGGTCCCAAACCAAGGTGTCTTTCACTTGCATGGCCTCCGTCTAATCAAAAGCTTCAGTCACAGGCTGCCTCCTTGATTGTGCTCCCTACCAGTAGAGGCAATCACGATCCCCCACAGCACACGTCCAAGCAGTCCACCAATCAGACTGAGCAAACATCCTTAGTGGGAGGACACAAAGGGACCTTTATCTATGGGGCGCTGAGATGAAGGCTGTGCACAATTGGTTCTAGACACCATCCCTCAGATTGCACAAGGAGTCTGGTTTGCTGTTTCTTTGATTTTCAATTATTTAGTCGGAGAAGGGGGATAGTAGGAGAGGAGGGGGGGGGAGGAGGAGGAGGGGGAGGGAAGGGGAGGGGGAGGGGAGGAGGAGGAGGAGGAGGAGGAGGAGGAGGAGGAGGAGGAGGAGGAGGAGGCCTTCTCATTTCCTATAGAAGTTGTCTTTGGGTACTCGATTTCTTTCTTTCTTTTTTTTCTTCAAAGGGATTCCCCAGCAATCCCAATACATACTGAGCCATCAACAGCATTCCAGATAAATGCTAGGAGATGTTTGTGGAGAGCGAGCATGTCCAGAATGCAAGGGCACATAAGTTCTTATCTGAAGACAAATCATAGCCAGGGCACACAGGCAAGATGGGAGAGTTTGAGATGGAGGTCCCAGGAATAAAAAGGTCATGAAAGCAAATTCTAAGCCAAATTCAAGCTGTATCCTGAAGGTATCAGAAAGCCATACAAGGTTTCTGTGTTTTGTTTTGTTTTTGTTGTTGTTGTTTTGTTTTGTTTTAATTTGGAGAGCACTTAGGATCACATGTTCATTTTGAAAGATCTGATTGCTGAATTGGGAATAGACTAGTAGATAGAGAAGAATGCAGAAAGATCAATATCTACTTCTGCAGCTTGCTGGTGTGAGATATGGCAGAAGAACTAAGAGGTTGATTGCCTTGGAGAAATAAGAAGCAAGATGTTATGGCAAGGAAAAGGAGACGATCCAAACTCAAGCCCATGTTTCTAGCCTGGTTACCAGGCTTTGTATATCAGTGTGGAAAGAAGGGCAGCTGGAGGGGCCATGGGTAGGGTGAATTGAACATGCAGGAAAAATGCAAAACAAGTATCAGGAACTTTGTGTGTGTGTGTGTGTGTGTGTATGTGTGTGTCCCTGAGTGTTTTTGCTCAAGGCTGATTCTTGAGCCACAGCTCTACTGCTGGCTTTTTGGTAGCTTATTTGAGATAAAAGTCTCATGGGCTTTCCTATGTAGGTTGGCTTCAAACTGTGATCCTCAGGTTTCAGCCTTCTGAGTAGGATTATAGGAGTGAGCCACAAGCTCCCAGCTTGGTGTGGTTTTTTAAAAGGAGTTATCTCTTCTGTTGAATTGTTGAATTTTAATTTCTGTGACTCATAGACACAAATTTAAGAGTCTTTTTATGATCTATGCATAATTTCCTTTTATTTTTGAAAGCAGAGGATGGAGCTGAGGGAAAACATACCATCCTGTGAAACAGAACAGCCATAACCAGGGCCTAGACCTTGTTTTCACAATGGCAAAGCTACCTGTGATAAGAACCTATTTGTTTGGATGTACAGTCTGGCTTAGCAGAGAACCAGCTGGGAGAGGCACCTAGAGGGAAGCTGGAGGAGGAGAGCCAGGTGCCGGCTTTCATAGCTGCTTTGTTAATGATCTGGAAGAGGAAGGAAACTGCACATTCATGAAGTTTTCAGCTGAGTAGCCAAAACAGGAAACACCCAGGAGAAGAGCAAAATAATTGGAGTAAAACCCAAGTGGTATGAGAGAATAGGGGCCGAGTGTGCCCACTTTTGAGTTAGTGATTTATTACAAGGGGATCACATTCATTCTGAAGAGTATTGAGAAGAGTGTTCTCTAGTCAGGTCTCTTGGAGGCACATTAGCTCTATAAAGTCACCAGGCTGTGAGTCATTCAATGCTCCATTAGGTGTTAAATGACATATTGTACTAATAATATTAATCATATATGGCTAACATTTACTTAATTCTTCCCGAGGACTTAACAGTGAGCTACACGTACTTCACCTATTTTTATACTCAATGAATTCCATGAAGTAGGTATTATCACACATGAGGAGAAGGTCAGAAGGTTAAAAATGACACACTCCGGGTCGCCCTACTCAAGTGGAAGAGATGAACCTGAGAGCAGAAAACTGAGTCTGAAGGCACGGCCCCCTCCCACCCATCAGAGGTTGGGTATCCCTCAGCATGACTTTGAGACGTCTGAATGTTGGCCCCTAGACTCAAACCTAGGCACCTGGATATCACATTGTAGTCCACTGGCCCTGGAAGATTTGTATATAAAGGGACTGATTGGACTGCAGAGGTGTGTACCAGAAAGTGTACCCACTCAGAGGGGCTAAAAATGCACAGAGAGATTCATGGAGCCTCTGAGTGGGACAAGAGACTAATACAATCCACAGGCTGTCCAATGACCTTGAGAATCATATAGCTTGCTCTTAGAGACACTTTATTAACCCTGCACAATGCACCTCAGGTGGTGTCTTCCCTTAGTTGTCTCCTGTCTAGCTGGGATTTTTTGAGACCATAGACGCAAAGAACCTGATCCAGATATTACAGTTTTTTCATAGCAAAATGAGAATGCAGAACTCTGTAATTTCAGAGGTTCTGGTCCTAGCCACAACTTCTCACTACCAGTAGCAAGGCAAAAGTAATGGTTCAACAAAATTCTTGTAAAAGAGAGAAGATTACTAGTAGAACTGCATGGTCAGCATGATGATTTTTGTGGAAGAAACTAAATGAAACTGTGTGGGTGACATATCAGCATCGATAATTTCTACCTGCCCCTCTCTTAACCACCTCTGGTTAAAGCTCAAATATCTCTTCTCTTGAGCATTCCAGACTCCCCTCAGACAAAGGCTATAAGTTCATTCTCTACCCAAAGACCCATTTCATCCACTACCAAAGTAAGTTCTTAATATACTGGAACTCGGGGCTGGGGATATAGCCTAGTGGCAAGAGTGCCTGCCTCAGATACACGAGGCCCTAGGTTCGATTCCCCAGTACCACATATACAGAAAACGGCCAGAAGCGGCGCTGTGGCTCAAGTGGCAGAGTGCTAGCCTTGAGCGGGAAGAAGCCAGGGACAGTGCTCAGGCCCTGAGTCCAAGGCCCAGGACTGGCCAAAAAAAAAAAAAATATATATATATATACTGGAACTCATTCCACACAGGTGTCTTCCTCATTAGAAGGAATCTTACATTATTCACTATCATCTCCCTAGATACTTCACATCTTGAATTTAGCAAATTATCAGTACACATATTTTGAGAAGGAAATGTGATTGGATCATGCTGTGTGGGTACTCCTCACTTGTGCATAAAGATAACTTGAGCTATGGTAGCAGTCATCTGGTTACTAAAGAAGTATATCAAATCCACAAACCTGAATTGATGATTGCGTCAGATAGGGCTCCAGTTCCAAGTACAATGTGCTTAATCACACACAGTGAACAGCCACAAGGATATCATTTTGTTGATAATTTTTAATTATCATGAGCATAGCTTTTGTACCATACAATTGACACAAGCGTGGAAATAAATAGAACCCAGATTATTAAAAGCAAATGTGTAGATAAGCTAGATAAAGCAAATCTAATCTATCTTCATATGCATCAAAAAACCTTTTGCTGTACAGGGCCCTCACCTTTTAAATGGATGAGCAAAGGCTGTTAAGGATAGTGATGATTCTTTTGTCTCATCTTCTGTCTATCCCTTCTCATATGCTCCTTTTCTCTTGCTACATGATAGTAGCAAGAGAATTAGTAGCAAAATGGTTCTGATTCGCTGAAGTCTTTCTGGTTGTAGAGATGTGAACCATGTTTTTATTGGTATGATCTCATCTCCCCATATTGTCTTTCTCTCTTTCTTTTTCTAAAATTGTTATCATAAAGGTGATGTACAGAGCAGTTACAGTTACATAACTCAAATAAAGAGTACATTTCTTTTGGAACAATATCACCCCTTCCCTTGCTCTGTCACAGTTTTCCCCTCCTGTCTCCACCCATAAGTTGTATAGTTCATTCTTAATACAGTGTCTAGTTAGTACCATTGCTGCATTTGTTTGCCCTTTGTACCACCATTTCTGTGCCATCCTTACCATTCCAAAGACAGATTAATGTGCTAACAAAATAAAAGGAAAAGAACTTATGATCAGGGAGATTCCAGCAATAGCATTCTCCTGTGGATACTTTTGTGGGTGAGTTGGACATAAGCACTGTATGTTGAATTTTCCAAGAAGCCTTCTGGAAAGCCATTTCCTAAAAGTCAGCACGAGCATTTCCTTCATTTCCCTCTTGGAATGACAAAGCCAAATCACAATCACAGCACACATTTCCAAAGACATTTTGTTCCCATTCTTTTCCTTTTGTCGTCATTGTTGTTGTTTTTTAATTTGAAGTTTATCATCTTCAAGTACTTGTACAAAGGGCTTACAAGTCAATATGTCAGCTTATGAGTACATTGTATCTTGATTGATATTACCCCTCTCTTCATTCTCCCCTATCCGGCCCAACCTCACCTCTCCATTCAATTTTCCTTGTTTCATTGGGTATGCATTGGATATCATGGCTGAATTCTCCCTGCTTCTTCTCTTCATTTGTTTACCCCCCCTCCTTGGCCTCCCTATGCACATACCTGAAGAACCAGCTTCCTGGTTTTGATTTTGCTAGACTATAAGTTAGTTGTTTAGAAGGGGTTTGCTATTTGACTTCTCCCCTGCATACACCATACTTCAGTTCATAGGCTGGTGTCCATGTGCATATGACCTTGTAAATGTTTACACAAATATTTATCAGTTGGATCTAACTTCCACATAAGAGTCTCATAGACTTTTCTACTTGGGCTGGCTCTGAACCGTGATCCTGAGATCTTTGCCTCCTGAATGACTGGAATTACAGTTGTGATCTACCACACCGGAGACCATGCTTTCTTGAACCATTCATCCCCTGAAGGGCATGTTGTCTGTTTACATACCTTTGACACTATTGTGAATAGTGCAGCAATGAACATGGTTGTGCAAGTGGCAAAAAAAAAAGGAAAAGAAAATAAAAACAGCAATGAAGAAAAAATAACTTCTTGTTTCCATCTCCTGGAGTTCATTTCAATAGATATTATTTTATATGATCAGAATCACACAGCTATTGTGCCTTTGTGTTCCTTCCCTACCAAAATCCTCCTTTGGTCTCACTCTATGTGAATGCCCTTCTTTGCTGTGCTAACTGCTACACATTTCTAGCCTTGGCTCAGAGGTAAATTCCTCTGAGAAGTTCTCCCTGTTTATTTTGTACTCCCAAATTCCTTTTCCCTCTGGGAACATTCTTAGACATTCTCATGCTACCTTCCTGATACTTACCAAATCTATTCTCAAGGCTCAGCATTTGTGTGTTTTATTTCCCCCTTCCGTGTCCTATGCCCTGATCTCTCATTGGCTGCAGGTACTAAACAGTTAAGCACAATGCTTGATGTATGTCATATGGAGGAGGCAGCTGCGAAAGGAAGCAAGGAGGATCAGGGAGAGGGAGGAAATGTAGGCAGGCAGAATCTAATGCTATGTTTTCTCTAATGTAGGTTGATGAATATGAAGTGCTCTTTAGCCAAACAATTTAGATCCAAGAGTAAATCCTTATGCCTCAATGTTGAACTGGAGCTAATCCAAACATCATTAGTTGTTGAGAGGATACATCAGTTCTCCCTACTTTAACACGTGGTAGATACCAGCCCACACATGATAATGACAGCCTTATTAGAGGAGGAGAAAAATAAAAGAAAGGAGAAATAGAGACGGAGGCAGAGATTGTCAGAGAATCAGATGGAGACCGAAACAGAGACACCAAAGACAGAGACAGAGGGACAGAGAGATTAAAAAAGGGGAGAGAGGAAGAAAGGAGATGACAGGAGGAAGGAGAGAGAGAGAGAGAGAGAGAGAGAGAGAGAGAGAGAGAGAGAGAGAGAGAGAGAGAGAGAGAGAGAGAGAATCAGGAACATTCCATAGGCAGCAGAATGTAGTTTTACAGCCAGGACTCCAATCTGTTTAGTATCACTCTTCCTTCATTCTGGGTTGTTAGGCTGGGAATAGGTTAAACACCATTGGCATGTCTCGGTTTGCTGACAATCTCCCCTTATGAATTTCATTCCAGCATCATCTACTGTAAATGCTTGATCCTGAGATAGTGTGACAACTTTTAGAAAACCTCATAAAAGATGTAGATTATCTCAGGGGTAAAAGGTGAAAAATAATTATATCTTTAAAGACCATGGCAAATTCCAGATGCTGGCACAGCTGTATTTTAATATTCCAATTCTAGAACAAGAGTGAATCTTGCTATGTGCCTCTTATCTTCCCCTTGCATACCAGTGCTGTCAATGCCATTGGCAATTTTACATGTAAATGAGCCCATCCATCACTCCTTACTCTGCAGCAACTCACTTTTGAGCCTGCCATAGAGTTACACCATTAAATCTCCCTGCTTTACAATATACATCATGACATATTTGACATCAATCAGCAATGTCAGCCTGCTCACTGTAAACCATAAACTTGCTCTGCATCCCTCCCTGCACGAGGCGATTACACCTGCTTGGGGTAGCTTCCTGATTACCATGATAAATGGTGATTCATTTCTGATTCACTCTTCCTCTACCTGCTCCTTGCTTCTGCTTCAGGCCCCCTGCTGAAAGATGTAGTGGTCAGTGGATGGTACATTGAAATGTGTGTTTATACCCTTGGGTTTAGATGACTGTTTGTCTCCAAAGTTATGACTAGACTATTTTATTTTTTAAATTGTTATTTATGTATCTTCTAACTTATTTTGAAGTAGTTGAACAAAGTTTCCATATATAACAAAACAATTTATGAATGCAGTGCATTTTTATCAGTGTCACCGCTTCAACATTCTCATCCCCCTTCAGCCCACTCCTTCTCTTACTTTTTTTTTAGTTTTGTGGTCTGTACAGTGAATTATTGACTGCATTCTTCTCCCTTCCTTTTCCCCTCCATTTGTCCCCTCTTCTCCCTACCCTGCCCATGTACCCAATTTCTGATATTGAATTTTTGGGGATTTTGTCTAGCTTTTCTAAAATAAAATTATACTATTTCAGTTAATTCATTTATAAACACTTGTGTACCACCCAGTGTGTTTACTTATAGATTTATAGGCACATTCTTTGACTTGGCTATTTTAAAATAGGGTTGGGAAATGGTATCTATTACTAACGGTATGAGAACACAAGAGATAAGTATTGTACTACGAGCTCTTCTGAAGACAGTTCTGCTATCTGTGAGAGAGCTGGGGCAGGAGAACATTTCTCAACTTCAGGGATAAATACCAGCTGCATGCTCACCAGAGTCCTATATATAATAGGCAGTTTCTGGCAGGTTAGTTCTAATTACCTCCCCAGACCTACTCAACATAGTACATTAGAATTTATATGAGTGAAAATTATATTACTGGAAATGTAACTGAGAATCTGCTCTATTTGATACCTTTAAATATTTCATTTGCAAATTTAACATTTTATTGTGATACAGATTGTATTTCTTGTGGCATTTTGGGGTGTAGTATCCCACCATACAGCTAATCACAAAATGCAGTGTATCACTAGAAAGCACTTGAAATCCACTAGACTGTATAATTCTAGTGCTATTTTCCAACAGAGAAATCCAAGAGAATTTTAGCAATATGAAGAGCTACTCCACTGAACTGACTAGGCAATCCATCTGATCACTCCAAAAGTCCTTTTGCCCTTCCTTCTGTTGGGTCTGAGACAGCAAATACTTTTCTAGTTTTCTGGCACAAGGACCAAACCATCTGCTGACCAGTGGTAGCAGCCTCTATCATGTGTGCACTCCAGAATGTCTCCTAGGCAATAAATCAGAAGCCTCTTTGGACCCAACAAAACATGAACTAGTAAGCATTCTTTATCCATAGCTACCCTACTCAGACACAGACCCAGGACCTGCCCACCTGCTGCCTGTCCTGATTTCTATCAGTCTGGCTGCTCAGGTCTCCTTTTTATAATGATCTCATTCATCTACCACAGCCCATGGTGGTTTGTAGAGATGAGAAAGTACAAACCATCTGGAAGGAACAGAGTGGAGGGATGTGTTGTTGATACACAGCCACAGAGCAGACTCAATGTCTGGATGTCCATGGCAAGTAGCATATCTTTGGGGCGGTGACAGGGAGGGAAGAGAAATACAAAGGAACATGACTGAGATGGAGAAAGGGAAGCGATCTGCTTAGCGCACTCATTTGATCTCATGAAGTCACAGGAGGAGGTGGGCAGAGAAAGTCAGGAAGAAGAGAAGCAGAAAGCGGAGGAGGGGTGGGAAAGGAACAAAAGGAGAAAGCTAGCTTCTTGCTTTTATTCTTGGGGCATCCAGAGTAATGAAGCCTCTTTCTAGAAAAGATGAATGGGCAGCTGTAGAGATTATGAGTGAGGTTTTATTGCAGATCAATAAATCTGTGTCACAGATTCCCATCTGGAGGGAGTTTTAATTTAAAGGGAAGAGTGATGAACTCACAATGACAATAAATCAAAAACAGTTGTGTATTCACGTATGCATTAACCTTCTATCAAAACACACATCGACGTCAAAGGAGGAGTTTGGAAACAAATCTCATAGGTGATTTCGAAGGACAGCCACAGGAGCCCAATAGCTCACCTTCCGTGGGACACAGCTAGAGAAGCTGCAGTCTCACTTGGCACCCTGGCACGTGCCTTTGACAAGAACTGAGGGAGGAAGCTGAGGATTTATCTTGGTGCCATTAACAGGAATTGCTGGTTGTCACCAGGCGACAGCTGTCTCAGATCCAAATCAGGAAGAGTTCTCCAAAAGAGAGAAAGGAGACTTCACAGCAACAAAACTGAGATAACAGCTGACAAAACAGGGGAGAGGAGAGGGGGAAACCAATCTATGAGATTCTGAAACCTGTGTTTAAACACAATTTGACATGCTGGGTGTAACTCTGAAACCACTCTGTTGTTTCCTCCATAGCCTGTGAACCCCCAGACTTATGCTGATGGCCTCAGGTGAAAAGAGCAGCAAGTGACTGCCACAATAGATGTGCCCATGACTGATGTCCCTAAATGCCTGGGGATAGGGAACTGCGGCTGCAAGGTGCCAACACTGTGACTTCACCCCCGTTTATTAGACACTAGCAGTGTTAATCAACTGCCAAAATTCTAGTAGCACGAGAAAGAAGGCTAGGTATTTTCTAACCAATTGGTGCCATTTCTTGTTGACCTTTATGATTAGACTTTCCTTTCAACACTTATAGACCTCTGGGAAGGAACTGAAGTAGTTAGCTATCCAGTGACCACCACCAAATCCATTCATCCACCATCAACACCTCAGTCTGCATACATTTCATACAAATATGTTCTCTTTATTCCATGTTTCACATCTATGTATTGTACCAACCACAGATCAAAGAGATTATTTTTGGAAAAAATATTGCTTTGGTATTGAATATGCACCAATTTTGGTTCTTATTTTTATGCACTAAAGCAATGCAGTAACTATTTAGGATGGTATGTGCATTGAACTAGATATTCTAGGTTACCAAGAGATGGTTTAACATATGCACAAGAGGACAGGTACGATGCCAAACCCTTAGAATCCCAGTAGGAAGATCACAGAAGTTCAAAGACATGCTAAGCTACAGAGAAGCACTTTGTCTCAACAACTTGAGTAAACAAGAAAGCATATGAGAGGATGTAAATAATTTATGTGTAATTCCCATAACATTTGCACATCCAGACATAATGGTAGCCACAAGGGGAACAAGTCACCCATACATACCAAGGATAGGTTACATTTATTGAAATTTCACATATTTTTGCAAATACAATTTTATATATACTTCTACAAACATTTATGCTAATATATACATGTATCACATAAGTATGCACTAATCCCCCTACATCCTAGTACATAAAAATGTGAGACATCTTTGTTGACCTTATGAATGCTAAGTTCATATATCTATAGTATATCGCTGGTGGAAAATGTAAGAACACAAAGGATCATAAAGCTTAGATTGCAGCAGTGTAGATCTGTCTTACCTCACTGAGAAAGCTGACTTCCTTGCCCCACGTGTTCATGGGTGTATATATGTGCATTCTTCTATGTATCCAACTCCTGCCTCCTTTTACAATCTGGATTTCCTTTTTGTTAGTATTGAGGCTTAAACTCATCGGCTTCATGCTCACTCTGCTTGCTTGCTCAAGCCTATGGCTGGTGCATGCTCTATCACTTGAGCCCTGCCTCCAGTTCAACTACTTGCTGGTTATTTTGCATATAGAATCTCACAGACTTTTGTTCCATGGCTAGCTTTGAACTCTAATCCTGTGGATCTCAGCCTCCTTAGTAGCTAGTATTATAGGAATGAACCACCAGTACTGGGATCCCACCAAGTTCTTGATAACTCCTTTATTATAGGGGAAAATTCATAGTGAGGACCATGTAGAAGCTTGCATGTGCTATCTCTCCAGCCCACTCTTCTCTGACCCCCATGTGATCCAACTTACCTTGGAAACCCAGCTTGTGACCCTCCTCTGTGATGTTGCCCTAGCAACAGCCACTAAACGGAACAGGGATGATTCTTTGTTTTGTACTTATAGAGAGATCTCTTTTAGAGCATTTTTTTTCCTAGCAGAACTTCAGGCTTTATGACAGTCATGACTTCTTAATGTTCCTGCCCTTTAATCATATTGAACACTGTATGGGGCCCATTGTAGGTGCTTTGTTAAGTGTGGATAGGAGGATAGTTTTTACTAATGGTGTTTGAATGAAGGGGGAAAATCAATTCGGATTGAACAAACAAGGTGCATTTAACAACAGAGGTACAAAAATAATTCCAGTCCCTACCGATTTAGCTGGACTGCCAATTCTTGATTTTGAGTTAACATCTGTGTATAACTCATTTATAAATGAGCTCTGCCACTGTCTTCACTAGCAGTAAGCCAACAAAATATGTTCACTCATAAGTACAGATATTTTACTGGGTCAGCTCCTGTGCCACACTTCAAAGATCAATAAATGAAGTCCTAGGAATAGCATGGAGCTCTTCTGACCCCCGTGGGTCAAACCAGCAGCCCAACCAGAGCCTTAGAATTATTAAAGCTGAACCTTGGCTCAGTCTCTTCTAAATCAAGTTGCAGGCAAAAAGGCATCAGAGGGCTTATCTTCCCTCAAAAAAAATTGTTTCCCAAGCTCTCTGTTGAATACTTTGTAAATGATAATCAGTTTTAGAAAAGATTGTGGTATCATTTAATAGTCATCCTTGCGTTATTGCAGATTTTTCTGAAGGCTCCATTTGGAATCTCTATGCAAAGAATTTTGTAACCAATCATATCTGAAAGGTTTCAAAGGAGAAAGTACAAAGAAGGCATTGACAGTAATAGTAAAGGCAACAGTATTTATTAATTATAAAATACTTACATGAGGCTTTTCTCACTTTATAATAACAATCGTCTAAGTGGGCACTGTGCCTCAGATTGGGCACAGAGATCTAATTTGAATAAGGCCACAAAACAAGACTACCATTCTGAATCAAGAACCTTAGCTGACAACTCTCCATGATATGTTTCCTATTTTGTTTTTAATATTTTTACTTATTCTTTGCCTTTTTATGTTTGGACACAACTTTCTGGATTCTGAAATAACTTGTGACTGCACCTCTTACTTCCAATTTCTGAACCCTAATCCTCCTTGGGCCAGAATAGCTTTCTGAAAAGGATAGCACTCAATTTTAAATATTCAAAAGGCACCCAACCGGGTAAAGCACTATTTCCCAAGGATGGTTCATGGTTCTCAAAGGTATGGATAGATTTACATCTCTATTCTTCATTCTTTACTTTCTACTATGATTACAGCAAGTCATTGCCTTAGAAAGACTATGCCAACTTCTCCCATCTCCTCTTCATCATGGAAGTCCTGTTCCTTCCAAACATCAACCTAAGTGTCATTTTCTCCTGAAGACTGCCCTGCAGCCTTCAACACTGGTCAGCCTGCAGTTGGAATTAGGAACTCCCTTTACTGGCAGGCTCCAGCATTTTCTCTGTATCCATGTTAGGATATTTATTTCCCAGTCATTGGGTATTAGTGGCATGTGTTCTTCTCCTCCGTGTAAATTTATGAATTAAAAAACAGAAACTGCAGAAGTCAACTTGCTACCCCTGTAGTGTTCAGCATCATGGCTGCAACACACTAAGAGCGTCATCCCCATTAATCAAATTAAATTGATTCTTTCTAATATTACTGAGTGCATATCATCTGGGTAACACTGATAATGTATGATGTATGTGTGAGGAGTATTAGGCCAGGAAGCATGAAGTCTGCAGTATGCTTCTTTCTAGGCTACTAGCTTTGTTGATGGGTAAATTCCTTGTCTTCTGAACTTCATTATCTCATTCAAAATGAGAGGGTGGTACCAGATAATAAACGTTCTATCATGCACCACTTTCTAGTCATCAACAATCTCCCCATATTCTTCACGCTTTCAATCAAGATTTATGGAGCATTGTTCTGCTCCAGATATTCTCCTAGGCTTCAGAAATGTGGATGAGAGAGAGAGAGAGAGAGAGAGAGAGAGAGAGAGAGAGAGAGAGAGAGAGAGGAGAGAGAGAGGAGAGAGAGAGAAATAAAGTTGGAATTGAGAAGCTCACAAAGTTCTCATATTAATTTTGTAATATCAGTTAAATAATTATTATAAACTTCACTTTCTTTTCCAAAAGGGGGGAAAAACTCAAGTTCACAGAGCTTCAAATTTCTAATATGCTAGTTATAGTAGTTTAATGCTTATAAACAATCATTTGTAATTTACCCTGTAGTTAAGAACAAACTTCTCAAGGAGGTTGAACGCTGTCAAAACAAATTATTTACAACTGTAAAAATAGAAGGAGAAGTGTTTCATGTTTTTAGAAAAAGAGGAACAGAAGCAGGGAGAATAATGGGGGGGTGAAATTCATTGGAATATACTGTAAACATGTGTGGAAATATAATAATGAATGCCCCCTCTTCCTCAGATAAGTAATGTATGCTAACTCAAAAGAAGAACAAATTTCTTAAAATAATTTGCACTTAGATGTATAGTAAATCTCAATGACTACACACAATTTACTAGGTAATTTAATTTACTCTAGTTACCATCTTCTAATGTTGCCTAGTCAATGGTGTTTCATGTTTTTCATGCTTGAAGGAAAATTTAACAGAAAATGAGCAACATTTTGGCTTAAAGACTAAAGTTGAAATAATGGATGTCTAATCTGATTTCCCGTAGAAAATGTGCTATCCTATGGGCTAGATTCCTCACTAAAAGGGCAATGTCCATTTTATAAGCATGACCATAAACATCTTCTTTAATTTTGTGCAAATAATAAAAAACATAGTCGTTTCTCAAAGCATAAAGCATTCTAAATCAGTTTGCTCTATAAAGTTCAACAAATGTTATAAGTAACAAAATTATATAAGAATCTCTGATACTACTAGGAAGAGATATTTGACTAAGATATTGTTCAGCCACTAAGAATATCCTAAAAGCATAAAATGATAAATGCTTCATATCTTAACGTTTTCAGGTTACTTGTTATATTCTAGGTGTTGTCCTAGGATCTTTCCAAATTATACCAACCTTGTAAGGTAAGCTATAATGTCAGAGTGCTATACATTTTTCAAAATTAAGGAATGTCAGAGTGCGGTACATTTTTCAAAATTAAGAAATAAAAGTTTGCTTTTCTGGACTCATATTTTAATATAAGTCTAGTCACTATAAATTACTCTCTTCCCATATCTGAGAGTTCACACACATGCATGTACACACATACACACATGCATGCACACACATACAACATATTTAGTAAGAACAGATCAAAGATTTCTTGTGAATAAAATTATTTCTGCTGAGTAATTATCTGGTGAATCAATAGAAGAGAGATTCCAGCTTGAAGGAAAAAGCAAAATAAAAGGTAATAGAGAGGAAACTGATGAGTAAGTTAGTCAAGGTAGTCTCTGTTTAGTAAAGCAGATAACATAGATACCTTAGTATATTTGTATTGCTGCAACAAAATTATTTGAGACTGGATAGTGTGACATGAAGCAGAAAAAGGTACATCTTGCAGTTGTGGGGACTGAGTTGGGTGTCTGATGTAAGTCTTGTCTCCACTTGCAGGTGGTGAAAGGGGTGAAAAAGTTTCTCAGCCACTTCCCCCTGATCCTTTGGCAATTCACTAACCCATTCATAGGGATGGATCTTCAGCCCTCGTGACAATCACTTCACAAAACACACTCCCAACACTGCTACAGTGGAGAGTAAATGCCAACACATCCATTTTGGGAGGATGCACACATTAGTTTAGAGAGCTGCAAGGCATTCTGGGATGAAAGTGAAAGAAAAGGCTAATGCTGCAGTTTGTGGGAGAGAAGACTTGGCAGAAAACATAGTGCTCACACCTAGTTTTCAAAGGGGATAAAGGCATTAGAGAGAACAGGCTTGTTATTGTGGAACTATTTGAGGTCTGAAAGAGGAAAGGAGATCATTATAAGTTAAACACAATTGCAATATTTTTTATATATAGCAAGATGGCATAATGAAGCTAATGAAAAATGGAATTGGGGACGAAGGGAAGAGGGAAGAGAGGATAAAGATAATCTGAACGTAAAATGATTAATGAATGGTGCATTGAAAAATACCATGGTGGGACTTCTTCAAATGATCAACACACACACAGACACACACACACACACACACACACACAAAATGACAAGAATAGAAAACAGATCCTTTATGGGTGTAGGAATACTAATGCGAGGAAGAACTGAAAATGAAGAAAGTGAATATACATGAAGTATTTATGTCCATGTATAAAAATATAGCAATGAAACCTGCTGATATTGTTCCAAGAAACAGGGGAGGAGGAAACTGGGAGAGTAAGAGAATTAATGAATCTGATCCAATCAAATATGGATACATCAAAATGAAACCTTGTAAAACTAACAGGTGTTAATCAATAACAAAGTCAAATAAAGGGCAGCCATCAGAATTGAAAAGAAAAATAAAAAGAGCAGGACAAGTGAGAGCCTCTCATCTGTATTCCTAGCTACTCAGGAGGCTGACATCCGAGGAACATGGTTCTAAGCCAGCTTGAGTAGGAAAGTTCATAAAACTCTTACTTCCAATTTAGCGGCAAAATAGCTAGAAGTGGAGCTGTGGCTCAAATGGTAGAATGCTAGCCTTGAGCAAAAACAAAGGGACAGCATTGAGGCTCTGAGCTCAAGTCATAGTATCAGTGCAATGAGAGAGAGAGAGGGAGAGAAAGAGAGGGAGAAGAGGGAGGAGAAAGAAGAAGAAAAGAGAGGAGAGGGCTAATTATTATGTCAGCAAGGAGGAGATGGAGCAAGATAGGAAGGACTAGGGAGCAAATGATAACCCAAGCAAGGCAATTAGCATGTTCCAATTTAGAAGCATCATGCCATGTAGCAAGTTCTAGACCATATTAAATATCTACTGTAGCATTAACATTTGGTGTATGTATGGAAAACCCCGAGGGCTGGAGGGCAAATCAGGGTAAGCACAAGCAATATTCAACATCAAGCTTATGAGTCTGATCTGACTCCACTCCCTGGTGCCTGAAAAAATACGTTGGAGTTAACTTTCCTGACAAAGGGGATGTCTCTGATTAGGGAATACCAGGATCAGAGCAGCACTTTGAGGGAGATTAATCTACCAGAGGTATGAAGAGCAAGAGACAGAAGGATAGAAATGAACTAATTGGTTGTTCTGATCGTTGAGCTGAGAAGTAATGATGCTGAATATGGCTGTCGATGGCAGAGATGGGAAGGAGCAGTGGGGAATTACACAGTTAACATCCAGGAAGCTAAGAGAAAAGATTTCATGTATGGCAAAGGAGAGATGGCTGGTAATATTCAACAAGCAATTATAGATACAGGATTAGATTTCAGGACAGGAGTCAAGGCTGAAACAGATCTCAGCATCATTCCCACAGAGGTGATAATTGAACAGTGTGAAGTGATAGAAACACCAAGAAGAATACGTAAAAATAAAAGGGCCAGGGACAAATTCACAATGATATTTTCTCACTTGGCCATGCTAAACAAGCTGGCAGGTAAAGGTCAAAGAGCAAACAGTCCAAGAGGTAGGAGAAGGGCAGAAGGGAGAAGTTAGAGGAGCAGGAAGCTGGATTTCATCATGTGGAACAGTAGATACCCAGGAGGGAAGAATTGCAGAAAGGAGTAGGTTGGATTGAGATTTAGCCAGTTTATTTTATAATTAATAAGTCAGTGATAAACGTCATGAGAGGGGTTGGAAATCTGTGAAGGCAGAAAACAGGTGGCAGAATATGCAAAAACTTTCACCAAAGCTGGCTAAGGGCAGAATGTTCTCTTAAGCTTGTCAGAAGAAGGAAAGAAAATGCCTCAGCAAATGAAGCTCTACTGAAGAAGAAAAAAATGATTTAAAATTGCCTTGTAACTTTGCAGCCCAGTTTTGGAAACCCAGAATTCCCTGCAACTAATATGTTAGAATTCTTTGCATGGGCCATAGTCTATGACAATGGCCTGAAGTGTCCTGAATGAGGCTAACCCACTGGCCTCTCACTGGAGTACCAGGCATTCTCTCCCAATCTCAACTGCAGCCAAGGATGTTGCAGCACATAATGGGTAATCTATCATCCAATGAGACAAATTGATATATTGAATTGAAACCCCTTCATACAAAGATAATTTAAAAAAATAAGTTAATTTAAGAAAATAATCCATTTGGGCTGGGAAGTAGCTCAGTGGCAAAGCACTTGCATACAAGGGCAATGTCTTGGGCTTGTTCTCTACCACCAAAAAAGAAAAGGCAATAACACACACACACACACACACACACACACACACACACACACACACACACTCCAAGCTGCATGCCATGGGCTCATTCCAGTAATACTAGCTACTCAGGAGACTGAGATCACAAGATTGTGGTTCAAAGCCAGCCTGGGCAGGAAAGTCCTTGAGACTCTTATCTCTACCAAACTACTCAGAAAAAGCCAGAAGTGGTACTATGGCTCAGAGTGGTAGAACACTAACTTTGAGGGAAAAGCTCAGGGAGCACCTGGGCACTGAAGACAAAAAATAAAAATCCAAGATACAATTTTATAAAGGGGAGGGTGGGGTGAGGAAGGATATACTACTGTTTTTGTTATTGTTGTTTGTTTTCTTGTTTTTGCAATCTGTGGGCTAATGATTGAACCATTTACCATATAAGCAGGAAGATTAGCCCATTAAACTTTGGCCACAGGATAGTCATTGCCACATAGACCAGTGACCAATCCACTGATGGAATCCAAAGCTGCACATCCTTAGCAGCTAGCTCACGGTCATGTACCTGTCTCCCACCCACTACTGCCACAGAAACCTAGGGATAAGTCTACTAGGACAATCCAGGGATAGTTAGACCTTCAGGGTCTCCCACAGATGAAAGTAAGAGATACCAATGGCAAGAGGCACCCTTCAGCCTGCACAAGGAGTCCCCAAATCTGGTCTGTATAGAGATGGAGATGATATCATGGGATTATGAATTCTAAAGAGAATTAATGGCAGCAGATAAAATTCCATATCATTGAAATGCTGTTTTTATGCAAATGGTCCTGAGGAAAATGAAAAGAGGCAGGGCCTGGCAGGAGGAAAAGGAAAAAGGAAGAGATGTAAGAGAAAACCTGAATTAGGTCTAAAATTGGAGAATTTTCTAAGAGGCATTAGCCACTCTTGAAGAAAATGAATAGGCTTTCTCCTCGCATTTATTCAATTTCCATGATTCTCTAATTCAGCAGTCTTTCATTTTCAATTGAAAGATGAAAAACTCCAGGTATAGTTCAAGGAAAGAGGCTCTCTCTCCTATGCATATATTGTAATGCTCAGAATCACTTCTGGAGGAAGACTTCCCTGAGGGGAGGGGAGGCTTTGCAGGTGGCTGGTGTGGACATCAGAGGGCTGAACTAGTTGGTGACCCATCAGAAAACACACAGCAGCTAACACACAAAGGAAAGTGTGAGAAAGTTTTAAGTAATAATAAAAAAAATGGAAGAAGCTAGGCAGGGGTGGCTCATGCTTGTGATACTAGCTACTCAGGAGGCTGCGATCTGAGGATCACAATTTGAAACCAGCCCAAGTGCTAAAGTTTGTTAGATTTCAGTGAAGTACAAAAAATCTGGAAGTGGAGGTATGGCTCAAGTGGTAGAGTGCTAACCTTGAGAAAAAATGCCAAGAGAGAGTGTAAAGGTCCTGAGTACAAGCCCCAGTATTGGCGCACTCTCTCTCTCTCTGTCTCTCTCTCTCTGTCTATATCTGTATCTATTAAAAATAATGTAGTTTAAAGAGATACAGCTCTGTAGAGCAAGGATAAAACTTTTTTCTAGTGAGTAGCTTCATATATATGTATTCTATGCATACATATGAACATATACGTAAATAAAGGAATGTACATATGTATATATAAACACATATATGGATAAATATGTATCTACACATACATGTATGTATGTATATGTATGTGTGTATACATACACACACAAATATATATATGAAACTGTGGTAGGTTTGTAACCAGGTGGTCTTGTTCTAGTAATGCAAATAATTGGATATGTTTCTTAATTCGGGTCCCTCTCTTACACTGCATTATAAATAGTTATCTTCCCTTCTTTGTTATGAGAACAACAAAGGTATGAAAACATGCAAGAGAGATGATTAGAATATTTTCATATACACACATGGTGCTAATGTATTTTTTAAAAGGATAGGATATCCCTTAGTGAGGACGTTTGTGTGTGTGTGTGTGTGTGTGTGTGTGTGTGTGAGAGAGAGAGAGAGAGAGAGAGAGAGAGAGAGAGAGAGAGAGAGGAGTGTACCTGCATGCATGCTTGTACTGAGGCTTGCATTCAGGGCATGGGTGTTGTCCCTTAGCTATTTTTGCTCAAGGTTTGTGCTCTAATAATTGAGCCCCAGTCCTACTTTAAGCTTTTTGGCTGTTCCTACCTCAGGTGGCTTTTGAAATGTGATCCTCAGATTTCAGCCACCTAATGTTGACAGAGCCATGGCATCTGGCAAAATAAGGATCTTTCCACATAATATACTTGTATTGTTATTTTTAAGGTGTTGTACAGAGGGGGTTACCATTTCAGAAGTCAGGTAGGGAGGATATTTCTCTTTGGACAATGTTATCCCTCTACTTTCTCCCAGTTTCCCCTTTCCATTCCTGCCCACAAACTGCATAGTTCATTTTCCACTTAGTGTATACTTTATACCATGACTGCATTTGTACATCCTCCCTCCCTCACTTTAATGAGGACATTTTTTAAGGGAAGCAATTATACCGGGGGGGGGGGGGGGGACTGCTATGGGATCTGTCTCCAGGTGTTGAATGGGGAAAAAATCCCCAAAGGATATGGAGGCTTCCATGGGGGAAAATAAAATGTCCAGAAGGCACTACAAGTGTGAACAAGGCCTCAAGCCATTGCCTTGTTCCTTGGCTCAAGGAGAATTGAATGTCTGAACTAGGCTATGTAGTTATCCGGTGCAGCAATTCTAAATGTGCAATTGATCCAAGAGAGATGCACCATACTTCAGCAGGACAAATGCATTCTACACATATCTGTTGTGCTCTGATTTAAAATCTGAACTTCAGAGGGGAAAAAAAGCCATTTCTCTGCTTTTTCTTCGTGACTTAGTAAAAATAGTTTATATGGCTCACAATGGGTTTTATTTGATACAGAGGTGACTCATGGAGTGTTGTGTAAAAGTACTAATCTTCCCCCAAACACTTCTGCATTCTTTAATTTCTCTGACACATTAATTCTAACTTCAGTCCCCCAAACCTCAACATCCCTGAAAAATCCCAGAACAGAAATTACAGCAATTTCCTGTAACCAGAATCAAATTCCAAGGTTGTAGAGAGCATGGGCCAAGTCCTGCCATTAATTCAAGCATCTATGTGAAAGATTATGGTGGGCAGCTGTGATTCCATTAAAGGGGGCAATTTCAACTCCATTTCTTTGATAAACAGACACAAGTCCACCCCCCCCCCTAAATTGGGCTTGATAGATTTGATTAGGGTAGAGTTTTTAGAGGTTGTGATTTCTACAGGAAAATTGCTGTTTGATGTACAAGGCCAAATTGCACTTGAAATCTCCTTGCAACCATGGAGGGGGGAGAAGGAAGAGGAAGGAACACCTAGCCAATTGCTATCATCCAAGCAGCAGGGGAGTCAAGCTGCTGTATTCAAAATATCTGTTAGGTATGCAGCCAGTGTGTGGTGGGAAAGGCATGGCACGCTCAGGGAAGACTGTGATTAAAAGCAGCAAAACCAAGTGTTGTTTAAACAAAGTGGAATGTGTCCATTTTGATTTCTTTGGCCCATATGAACCTTTTGTGAGGAGAAAGAAAGCGATGGAGCTTCCTTTCCTAAAGAGGGAGAGAAAGCCTAAAATCCAGGACAAAATGAAAGTTAAAGCTCACAGATTTAAAGCATATTCCCCCAGTTGTTTGTGAGGTTGGTCTTTAGTAAAATTGGAAACTTCTTTCTTTAGACCAGTAATGCCATCTGAGACAGGGAAGACTATAATTATTTCTTTATACCCCATAGTATGAATGGAAACATTACAAATCCCTTTGTGTTCCATACTAGGAATTAAAAAAAAATCATGAATCCTTTATTTTGGTAAATCTGCTTGCTTTTGAAGGGCTCATACTTAAAGGAACACTGATTTCTTCAGTGTGACCCATTCTTGGAAGGCCTTGAACCAAATTTTGTAAGGAATTGAGATTTGCAGAGGAAGTACAAAATGCCAAGAACCCTACTGAGTATCTTGTGTGTATCGTCTCATTAATTCCTCTAGTAACTATTTTCCCATTTCCAAATAATGGTAATGAATCATGTAAGTGAGAGAAGAAGGAGGAGGAGCAAAACCGGGAGAAGCAAGAGGAATTGTAGAAGGAGCAGAGAGAGAGAGAGAGAGAGAGAGAGAGAGAGAGGAAAAGGGAAGGAGGAGAAAGAGAAGGAGTTGAAGGAGAAGGAAGGAAGAGGAGAAGGAGAAGGAGATAAAGGATAAAGAGGAGGAGTGGTTGCAGAAGAGGAACTTAATAAGAAGCAGGACGATGAGTAGGAGGAGAAAAAAGAAGGTTAAGGAGGAGAAAGAGGAAGAGTAGGAGAAGGAGGAGGAAGAGAAAGAGCAGGATGAAGAGAAAGAGGAGTAGGAAGAGAAAGGAGGAAAAGAAGGAATAGGAGGGAGGAGGAGAAACAGGAGGAGTTGAAGGAGAAAGAAGAGCAAAAGAAGGTGAAGTAGAAGAAAGATAGAGGAGGAGGAGAAGTGAGAAAAGAAATTGAAGGAGAATTGAAGAATAGAAGTAGGAGGAAGAGAAGGGTAAGGAGGCAAAAGAAAAGGAGCAGGTGGAGAAAAGAAGTAGAAGAGGAGGAGAAGGAGAAGCTGGAAGGGATGAGGATGAGGGGAAAAGAAGCAGAAGAAAGAAGAAGGAAGAAGGACAAAGTCTGCTGACATCATGTAGGGAGCTTCAGATGGCTCTGTCCCCATGCCAGAATCCATGCCATCCTATAGAACTGCTGAGGCTGACTCTAAGGCATTCAGGACTCTCAGATGAGAGAGAACAGATACCTCCATTAAGGAATAAAATACATCCAATTACTGAATAGAGGCATGGAAGCTGGAGGGACAGAGAAAGTGAAGCCTGAGTGGATGAAAATAATAAATTATTTAATTTACTGGAATTTAGCCTTTGGTATGATGTTAACAGAAGTTTGATAAGTACCTGTTCAGAATCTCTGGGAGAGACAGAAAAGCGATTCTAAGGGAATCTGATTTCCATTCAACTTCTGCTACTTGAGTAAGACTCTTTGTCCTTTGGAAAAATAACCAATGTAGAATTTCATTAAATATCGTCACTTGAATATGTTACTAGTTTTTGTTTGCTGTTGTTGTTGGTTGTATTTTGCATATACTGGGGGTTTGAACTAGGGGCCTCTTGTTGTCCCAACTTATTTGCCTGGATTACATTCTACTACCTGAGCCATGCCTCATAGCTTTAACTGGTTATTTTGCAGATGGAGTCTCATGGACAATTCTGTCCAGTCTGGCTTTAATCTGTGGTTTTCCTGTCCTTAGCCTCCTGAATAGCTAGAATTACAAGTGTGAACTACCAGTACCATGCTTGTCACTAAGTTTTAAGTGAGCCAGGGTGATCCCCTAAAGCAGAGATATTTGAGAATTCAAGTCCAACCCAGATGCGTGTATATATTACAAAAGCAAATGTTTTACCCTATAAATGATCACCATATAATTCTATAGCTAATCAGAATATTGAAGGGAATCAATTCCAACTATAACTATGGAATTTCTAGGATTTCTCAGACCCCTTGTAATCACTCACCCATCTCCCTATCTATACAATATTTCAGCAATACCTTGCAAATTCTTTATCAACAGTATAAATAACACACTTTGCAAACCCAGTTGTGGTTTGCAAGCACAAGACCATTTGAACCATAACTTCAGCCCTTTCATGCTTTAGTTATGTTTTTGGATAATGTCTCAAACATTTTGCCCAGAACTAGCCTCCAATTAAGATCTTCCTGCCTGGGCCCCTCAAATTACAGGGATCATAGGAATGTGTCACCAACCTCAACCAATATGGATACTCTTAACTGATTAGGGTTAGTGACTATAAACTGTGGAATTGATTTTGTTAGGATAAGAAAGTTATTTATTAAACAATTAAGTAACAATTAAACAGGAAAAAAGTTTTAGGAAAAGAGTTCTTTGTTCTCTGTACTTTCTGTTGTTTCTGGGTTTTAATGAACAATTCATTGAACAAACATTTACTCTGGACTAGTTGCTGTGAAATTATCATTGCTTAATATAGACATGGACTCTGCTCACTTAAGACTTAACCATGGAGAGGAGATTCATTGGCTAAGCAGTTAGAAGCTCACTGGGTTTTTCCATCTGTTTCCAGAATGCACCTACGTAACCTAAGGCAGGTGTGCCTGCAGATGGTCATTATCTGCCCACAGGGAAGGAAGGGCAGAGACTCTAAATGACCCATAACAACTTCTCACAATCCACAGCCAGAGACCATCAGTCTACATCAGATCCAATCCTCTTGCCTTTGCAGAAATGGACAACGACCACATGTTGTTTTATGAAACAAGTCAACAGGCTTTACATCATTTGAGGTAAAGGAATGATGGAAGTTCTTTTCCCTTTTTTAAAAGTTATCTTCTTTAATAATTGTACAAAGGAGTTGCCATTTAACGAAGCTTTTGGTGAACATAATGCATCTTGATCAGTGTCACCCCTTTCAATATTCTCACCCTCACTCCCTTCCTTTTCATTTCTTAATTTTGTAGAATACACGTCCATTGCTTGATTACATTCTCCCCCACTTCTATTCATTCTTCCATCCCTTTCCCCTTGGTACTACATCCTCTACCCCTGCCCACTCTTGCAAGTGCCCTTTTCTGGTGCTTATTTTTGGAGGCTTTGCCTTTGTCTTTCCAAGGAGTTGCACTTTTTGAATTCTCCCTGGAACTCAAATGTATTTCAGATAACACATTTACAACCACATGCATACCACACAATGTGTTTACATATTGGTCTATAAGCTAATTCTAGCTACTACACATGAGGACCACCATGCAATCTTTATCTCTCTGGGTCTGACTTACTTCACTGGATATAATTTTTTGTTTTTTTCAGTTTCTTACAAACGGTACCATATCATTCTAACATGAGTAAAATTCAATTGTGCATATATATATATATATATATATATATACATATAATATTTTCTTGAGCTCAGATGGCCCTCAATGGATAACTGGATCAAAAAATATATGATATATGTGCTTTTCTTTTTAAAATGTTAGAACAACACCAAGAATTGCACCTAGTTCATACTAAGTGTTCAATGCCTGTTGGCTAACACTAAAGGACTGCAATGTGCTCTAAGATAACTGGGATTTGGATGCCTTACTCTTGGACCCCTACTTTAATGTCCTTCTGGTGAAAGTTCTGGTGATGGGAGCACAGAAGCAATGAAACTTTGGAGGAGTCTCCATTTCTTCCCCTTCACAGACATTATTCCTCAGCAGAAAAATAGTTGTATTGCTGTGCCAGTCCTCTAATAGATCTGTGATGTCAATGACAACTAGAAGCTGGTTTTTCTGGGCACTGGTGGCTCACACCTGTAATCCTACTCAGGAGGCTGAGATCAGAGGATGACTATTCAAAGTCAACTGGGCAGACAATTCTTAGACTTTTTTTTTTTTTTTTTGCCAGTCCT
This sequence comes from Perognathus longimembris pacificus, assembly GCF_023159225.1. Taxonomy (NCBI): domain Eukaryota; kingdom Metazoa; phylum Chordata; class Mammalia; order Rodentia; family Heteromyidae; genus Perognathus; species Perognathus longimembris. The sequence goes on along the minus strand of NC_063163.1, from coordinate 101,718,670 downwards.
AGGGTTTGGACTCAGGGTCTGAGAACTTATCCCTGGCTTCTTTTTTTCTCAAGGATAGCACTCTACCTCTTGAGCCACAGTTCTGGCTTCTGGCTTTTTCTGTTTATGTGCTGAGGAATCAAACCCAGGGCTTCGTGCATGCTAGGCAAGCACTCTACCGCTAGGCCATATTCACAGCCTTCTGAGACTTTTATCTCCAATTCACCAGCAAAAATTCTGGAAATGGATTCTGTGGGCTAAGTGTTAGATTGCTAGCCTTAAGTTGAAAAGCCAAACTAGAGGGTGAGGCCCTGAGTTCAACAACCAGTACTGGCATAAGACAGACAGACAGACAGACAGACAGACAGACAGACGGGCAGACAGGAAGCAAGGAAGGAAGGAAGGAAGGAAGAGAGGGAGGGAGAGAAAAGAAAAGGAAGGAAGGAAAAAGAGAAAGGAAAGAGGGAGGAAGGGTGGAAGGAGGGGAAGAAGGAAGGAAGGAAAGAAGATGGATATTTGCCACATAGAACCCACCGACTACATCCCACACAGCTACATGCACCCTCAAGGTGAGAATCACAATCGCCACTTAAAGCAGATTTTCTGTTAATTTATTTTACCCAGACACCCATTAATACTACCCTCTACTTGTTTAGGTCTTACATCAATATGCTTGGCTAGTTTTCTTTTGCCCAGCTGCCAACTTTGGGCGGCAGAACATCTGGTAGATCCCCAAAGGGCACTAGCCCATTACGAAAGGCAAATTGATTTTTAAAAAAATTCATAAATCAGCAGTCAAATGAAAAAATGTCATTTTAAATTATAAACACAACCGAGTCAGAATGTGTGGCTGCTTCTTGTGCACAATTGGAATTATTTATGACTGCTTGATATTTGTTTGGGGGGTACATTTTTAATTATGCGATACAAGGTGAGAAAATTATTTACTGTTGCTGACATGGAATTACCAATAATTACTTAATATTTGTTGGCAAACTATTCAACACTTTTTAATTAGTGATACATAGTAAAGTGATTGTTATTTTCTAGTGAATATAAAAATCTGTCAATGAGGAAAGGCATTTGGGATTTATACTCATAATTGTTCAAAAATACATTATTGATTCATACACATGATCATATTTGTGCTATTACTTCTCAATATTTGAAGGATTCTTGCTTTCCTTGGCCAAAGAATACAAATGGAGGGAACTACCCAGAGTGGTCTACCAGGTGGAAGCAAAGGCACCTCTTGAAACAGGCCCCACATGTCTCATCTCCCCTCAGGTTCTATCTGGAATAAATACATATGTAGACATAGGCATACACACATGGCATTCTTGTTGTATTTGGTTTACTGATTTGCACTACAAATTTCTAGACGGCGAGAACCAGGTCTTTTGCCAAGAGCTTGCAAGATCCCATCTTTTTTTCTTTTTTCTTTTCTATTTTTTGCCAGTCCTGGAGCTTGGACTCGGGGCTTGAGCACTGTCCCTGGCTTCTTTTTGCTCAAGGCTAGCACTCTGCCACTTGAGCCACAGCACCATTTCTGGCCATTTTCTATATGTGTGGTGCTGAGGAATCAAACCCAGGGCTTCATGTATGGGAGGCAAGCACTGTTGCCACTAGGCCATATTCCCAGCCGCAGCAAGATTCCATCTCTTCTCACAGAATCACACCTACTATAACTGTTCTCTGAGAAAGACATGTGCATGCAGATATGGACCAGAAATGGCAATCAATCTATACAAAAGTATGTTTCCCTCTTTGGCTGATGTCATTTTGGGTCCCTTTAGAAACCACAAGGGGAAAAGAAAAGCAAATAAGCAACCAAACTGTTCCACTAGCTTCTAATAAATGATCTCAAGCCTTTGAGTTCCTGTAAAGATTATTCAGGAATGCCATTGCTTACTAAACACATTTTGGGGGGGGTCTTTTTTATGCTAAAAAGCATTTAATTAGGATTACATTATCAGAGCCTGCTAAGTTATTTCCTTTTGTTATTCACTAAACAATGAAGTGTCTTCCTAAGAGAAATGAAAGGAAGAAACATATTTCCATTTCATCATTTGCTAAATACTTTGGAAGAATTACTAAGGATCCATACAACTATTTCTAAGTGTAATGAATACAACTCCTCTTTAAGCTGCTGAGGTACACCTCTCTAAGAGGAAGGGATAGAGAAATTAATCTTCCAGATGGATACAACATTATTTCATTGAGCCATTTTTCATAGGAGATTGGAATATGACCAAAGTATTCATCCTGTAGGCCCTATTTTGCTGCATCTCCAATATTTCCTCTCATTTTGATGTTGATGCCAAAGCCACTAAGATCCTTTCACTGCCCCTGTGCCACTTAGCATATATCCTCTACACTCTGACTGTGGTGCTGAGGCTAGAATTCTTCAAACAGCATGACTTCTTGGCTAGCTGGGATCCTGTTTGGTTCTTTGCTATCTGTTACTAACTGAGTGGGGTTGAAAGGGAGGAGGGAAGATGAAGGGAGTGAGGAATGATAGGCAAATGCAGTTATAATGTACAATACATGTGTATGGAAATGGTACCGGGTAACTTAAGGAGATAGATGGTGTCAGGATGGATGGCTGGGGAAAATGAAGGGAGGAGTGAGATTGGTCAAGAGGCATTGTACTCATTTGCTGACATGTTGAATTGAACAACTACATAAAGATAATCATGAACAATGATAAAACAGGAAAGGTAGGAGAAAGCATAAGGACTGTGTCCTTTTCACTTTCCTTATTTGGCAGTATTTCTTCACCCAGACATAGCAGCTAGCTTCCTTCCAGCTTCTCAACACACTCTGCCATCCAGCTCATGGTTGACTCTGTGTTCTCTTCCCTAGGGCCTTACTCTCCAGATCTATGAACCTCCTACCTGTTCTTGATATACCAGAGTAGGCAGCACCATTCCCGTGGTTAAGCTAGGTCTCAGCCCCCTGACATCTCTATTCCACACCTCTCCATTCTAGTTTCTGACATTCCTGCTCTTGGTTTCCCCAAATATCCAGAGCTGTCCTTTCAATACATTAATACCCTTTGACCCAGGTCCCCAGATTAGATGCTCTTTGACAGGTTCTGTTTCCCTGAAACACAATTATCCTTTGTTATACCTCTACACACAAGTTCGGGTTTCCCCTCTCTACCTCTGCTCACAACTTCCTTTACATCTAAAATACTTTCCCCCCCTCTCCATCTTGGATGTCTGACCTACTTCCATTAGGCACCTTAGGCATACCCTAATCCAAGATTGAGGCCATCACTCTTGCTCTGAGAACTCTGTGGTCCTGTGTCCTCTGTCAGCTTTTTATCCAAGGCAGTGTCATTATCTGTGTCATGATCATGCTTAGTACATGGAAGAGACAATGTACACATCTACTACTTGGTTTGAACTCATGTGTACTGGCATTGTACAGGATTAAATGGGAATAAAGCTCCAATAAGTACATCCCATGACCATACACTGGTGAATTAGGTTATCCTGAGGAATCTCAGGATGCAAATGGCTTTGCTGTGTCCTCACAGAACAGTGTTTACTATAAGACAGCATATAACAAAAAGAGCAATGGAGATACCAGCCAACACTATTTTCTTAAGTAATATCTCAAGCATTTGACCTTATACAGCAGTGAATTTAAAGATGGCCGTAAAACAGTGCAGCTCATTACTTAAGTGACACAAAAAAAGAAAGCAGAATCTTATAAGAATAATATTCACCACTTACTGTGTGTGAACATCTAGGAACTGTTCTATTTTATAAAATCCTACGTCCACCCTCTAAGGGAGAAATCATTACTTTTATTTTTGTAAATGACATAAAAGAGATAACAAAGGAGCTGGGGATAGGCTAAGATCAAAAGGTCAATGCCTAAGGAACAAAACACAAGAGTTAGGAAGAAGACCCTCAACAATTGATGGACATACATGTTCATTGTGTGTGTGTGTGTGTGTGTGAGAGAGATAGAGAGAGAGAGAGAGAGAGAGAGAGAGAGAGAGTGAGAGAGAGAGAGAGAAAGAGAAAGAGAGAGAGAGTAATAGGACAAGAACTATAGGCATGGCTGCTATCCTCGAGCTTTTCCACTCAAGGCTGGTGCTCTACCATGTGAACCATAGCTCCACCCATGATTCACTGCAGTGATGAGTGTGCCTGCAATGTATTTTCTATGGACATTGACAGTCAGCAACATGCTGGGTTAGGTTTCCTTTTCTTCTTCTTTTTAAAAGCAGTCCAATCTAGATAGGATTTCCAAAGATTATCAATGTTTTCATGTGCCATAATTCTTTTTCTAAATTCTATGTAAAACGCATCTCTGGTTTTAGATATACATTCCAGAGCATGGCTGTAAAAATGACCACTGAAGGGTATAGTTTTGATTGTAAAGAGTACGTACATACTGCTTATTCATCCATCTCTTCATTCAACAACAGTCTTTGAGTACTTATATCAGTCTATGACTGTGATTTACTTAAGCACTTGCAAGACTTGGCAAATAAATAGGTAAAGGATAGCAAGGAGTCAGTTTCTGTGGTTCCCATAATAATTCCCAAAGACCAACACAGTAAACTATTAATGAGGCGCATGACAATACTCATTTACACAGGAATTATGAAGCAGGCAGGTGTAAGAGGAGACTCATGTGGGATGTTTATCTTATGCTAAAGATCAGCTTGTATCCAAAATATCACCATGACTACCCATTGCCAGAGGAGTAGGGAGAGAGAGGAGAGAGAGACAGTGATACACAGAGAGACAAAGGAGACAGAGACAGAGACAGAGATCAGAGAGACATGAAGAGACATGGAGAGCTAACCCTCCCAATCAGAAGTGGGAGAGAAACTTTCATTACTCAGCATATCAGGTCTGACCTGCACACAAAGTCATATTCCATATCTCTCAGCCCCATCAGAGCTTTCTGACAAGTCATATCTCCTCATCTGCAAAGTCTTCTGGGGGTTCTCTAGCCTCAGGCATCATACCCTATTATTATCTTTTCTGCCTCTCATCACTGCTGAGACAAATGATAAAGAATAAAGTCTTTTAATCTTATCTTCCCAGTCATGCCCTCCAGCTTTCTAATCATTCCAGTTGCTCTATGGGTGAGGTCTTCCAATCAGGCTTCCTCTCTCTTATTCAGAGATGACTGGGAGCAGAGCCCAGCACTGAGGCTGGAAAGTGGAATTGGAGCTCAGCTCCATATTCAGCTGCTCAAACCCATACAGAGGGACACAACGTCCATCTGCCCTTTGAGAATCTTCTGGCAAATCTTTTCCTCATGTTTCCTGTTCGTATTTTTTAAAAGAAGAGGCTGTGAGGTGGAAAATTGGGTAGGAGAAGTTTTTCACAATGGAGGAATTTTCAGCTATTCTGTAGAGATATACCAGGACTGAACAATGGTCTCTCAAAGCATACTAACCTGGGCTACCAGTTCTTGGTTCTACATCTTGGATCATTTGTTTGCTATCTCTGCTATTCTGTGTTCTCCTCCATGAAATGGGAATAGTAAAATGCACAGTGTTGTGCCCAGCATCTGTTTCTCTTTATTCATTCAGTGAAATTGGGTACCTGGTCGATGCCAGATACGTACTGCTAGAACAGGGTAACAGAAAGAGACATCTGTTCAACTCATAAAGTTCAAAAGGTACTTAAGAAATTATTGTTATTGGTTTTGCTCTCATTAATAATGGTAATTAAAAGTATAATAGCCAATTAATAGTACATTACCATTATTGCTAATATGGAAATGGCTCTGCAAGCATGATAAGCTCCCTATTAACCTTTAAGACTGTATTCAGAGGGCTGGGGATATAGCCTAGTGGCAAGAGTGCCTGCCTCGGTTACACGAGGCCCTAGGTTCGATTCCCCAGCACCACATATACAGAAAACGGCCAGAAGCGGCGCTGTGGCTCAAGTGGCAGAGTGCTAGCCTTGAGCGGGAAGAAGCCAGGGACAGTGCTCAGGCCCTGAGTCCAAGGCCCAGGACTGGCCAAAAAAAAAAAAAAAAAAAAGACTGTATTCAGAGGAATTTTCCAATGTTGGGAATTTTTTTTGGATGGAGATGGATAATGGGAATACTAAAATGTCTTTCTATGCTAGTTGGCAGTTCTCACTAAGGTGAGGTCACAGGGCTTCATCTTAACGGAGCTGTCCCTACTCAATACCCAAATGTATATTTCTCTACTTGTACTCTGAGGTGTCCAATTCAGACGATTTATAATGGAGGTACATGGTAGTAGTTGAAATTAAACTACTTAAGTGAGATAAATACAATTCACTCCATAACTATTTATCTTCTGATATATTTGACTAGCCTTTTAAAAAACGTGTGTTAAAACCTAATGTTTCCCCTTACACATAAAACCAAATGACTCCCCGTATACTCTTCTATGTTTGCAAACTAAATAAAACCAATGTCCATACAAAAGGCAATGGCTTCTTGTGTCACCTATGGAGGCGCTACATGAGGAAGATGACATGGTCATCTGTTATAGACATCCTTTATGTCACTGGTATGAAGAAATCAAGAAGGCAAATGCTGGTAATACTGTTCAAGAAGTTGAGCACCAGACTACCAAACATGAGGCCTTGAATTCCATCCCCAGTACTGCAAAATACAAACAAACAATAACCACAAAATAAGAAGCCAAAACCAAACAAAAGCCACAAACAAAAGTTCACAAAAAGACATAAATGTCTGGGATAATATTGAGCAAGTCAGAATTTTTTTATACAGGTTTTTAGTTGCAGTGAAAAGAAGCTAAGAAGGTGAGCTACAACAATAGTAGAAGTCACATACACCTAGATTATTGTGGCACTTAAACCACTGAGGAGGAGACTGAAACTTGGCATTAAACTTGGCTTTAACTTTATCAGGGTGGCTTGTGAGTCATCACTAGGAATAATGCAAGGCCTGCAGGGTTGAAAATCTGTAAGAAACTTTTATGTTCAGAACATGTTTGACAAGCAAAGAAATACAGATTTTGACCAAAACTTACCCCAAGATATAAACTAGGTCCTTAAAGATATTCACTTCATTTCATGATGTGTGTGTGCGTGCACATATATGTTTGCCTAAGCTATGTATGCATAAACCATTTCTCTGTATCTAAAAAAATGTATAATCTGGCTCTGGTGGCTCACACCTGTAGTCCTAGATACTCAGGAGGCTGAGATCTGAGGGTCACAGTTCGCAACTACCCTAGAAAGAACAGTCCTTAATACTCTTATTGTAATATGGAGGTCAGATATGGCCAGCGCCATCATTGGCTGTTGAGACATGTCAGATTGACTGCATCTCAGATTAGTTAAAGAGAGCAGAAGCCAACTCCATCTTCACTAAGATCTCCCCAGCCCTATCCAGGGAAGTTCCCCTTTGCTGTGATAAGATTGTGTAAACTGCTTGACCACCTGAGATGTAGAACTTTGAAGGTTAAACCTGTGCCCTCCCATGAGTAGGTGTATCCACTTACATCATGTGAGCCCCGCCAAATCCACGGGCCAAGTCTAACTAAAATGATAGGTTGGTTCAAAGAGTTGCTATGAGGCAGATTGTAACTCCATTGGCCACCTGCATGTGAGCTGGCATGCTCTGTAAGTATTGTAACCTCATTAGCCACCTGCATGTGGCAGGCTTGACCATGTGGTGTTTGCCTTTATAATTCGACCCCAAGTGTGGCCCAGTGCGTGGGGTCCCAGCTCCCCAGTCTTGGCAAGAAGGTGCTTCTCAAATGTTGACAAATGCTACTGGGTTAGTTGAGTAGTAGGTACAGTTTGGAAAATTTAAATTGTCAGTTTGGAAAATGTATGTCACATGGTATGTTCTATATGCATACATACATGTATATATATTCACATATACTCACAAATTACATTTAATTAAAGTGTGGGTGAAAGGGTCAGGCAGAGTGACAAACAACTGTACTCCTAGCTATTTGGAAGGTGGATATGGAAAGATTGTGGTTCAAGGCCATGATGCAGTTGCTGCAGTTGCTGCCAGCAGCTTGGGGTGGTACACAGTTTCAAAGCCTATATAGCCTATATAGCCTATAAGCCTATATGATGTAATCAACAACCAATAGGTAACAGACACCTTTACTCAGGGACTCTTTCGAGTAGGGACTTCCCAGGAGGTGCAGGCTTGGGGCACAGTCAACTCACGCCTTAATGCCCATTGGGTTTTCCCAAGAGCATGTAGTGACTCTGCTGTTTGCAGCAAAGTTCTGGGCATACTAGCTCCCCCAGGGTGTTCTCCACAGGCCAGTCTGGGAACAAAGCTATGGAGACCTTATCACAAGGACAAAGGTAGACATGGTGATGTGTGCCTGTCATATAGGTAGGTAGGACAGGAGTATTATGGTTTCAATCCATCTTCCTGCAAAAGCACAAGAGCCTATGTAAAGTATAATTTTATAAAAGGGGTGATTGTATTGCCCAAGTGGTAAAGCACCTGCCTAATGTGAATAAAACAGTGAATTCAAACTACTGCACACAAAACAAATGAAGAACCAGACACCAATAGCTCACATCTGTAATTCTACCTACTCAGGAGGATGAAATCTAAGAATCATGGTTTGATTGCAGCCCAAGCAGCCAACTCTGAGAAACTCTTATTCCCATTTAACCAGCCAAAAGCCAAATGTGGAGGTGTGGCTCAAGTGGAAGAGTACCAGCCTTGAGCAAAAAAGAGCTAAGGATAACTATGAGGCCCTTAGTTAAATCCCCTGTACTGGCATATGCAGGTGCATAAACGTGCATGTGCACACACACAGAGACACAGGAAAATAAACAAGCAAAAGAGACTCTGCTCTTGGCTTTAGAAACATATCAGCATACTATATGTAAAGAAAATAACTTGCGTGACCAGAATATCTGAAAATCTTCAATCTTCTATCCATATTGATGCTGGAAGTTGCCTTATATGCACATTATAACTGTTTTTTAAACTACTTTTATTAGATACTTATTTTAAAATTGATAATCTGGAATGAAACAACTTCCTCTTGCTCATTTAAATAGTTGGGCAGAAATCACTATATTTGTCCAGTTGTAAATGTAATCATTACACTAACCTACTTTGAACCTGTTTTCTCACAGTAACACTCACACCATGAGATGATTTCAAAGATCAAACATGTTTGCTAAACCTGAAATCACTAATATTAATTAATAGTTATGGCAGTCCTTTCTACTGTTGCTGATAACTCTAAATTTTGCCAGAGGTATTTCTAAAATATGTCTGAAAGTTCCAAATGCTTCTTCTCCTTTTTCCCCCCTCCTTATTTTCAGCTTTAATCCATCTCTTTTGAGCCACATGTCTGGGCAAAAGGGTGCTCTGAATCTAGCAATGCTGCAGCAATTGCTGTGAAGACAAATTTGGAAGGATTTCCTCTCTTGTGAGTTGGAAAAGAACTAGAAATTAGCCCCAGGACCAGAAAGTGTCATATCTTGGAACAAGCCTGTACCACAACAACTTAAAGCATTCTAAAAAGATCTACCTCTTAGTATCTGCTGGAAGGTCTCAGGGAACTGGGAAGTATGAAACTTTGGAACAGGTGGGATAAGCTCTTCCAGTCCCTAAGGGCAGGCAGGCAAAAGGATGTGTAGTGTGTGTGTGTGTGTGTGTGTGTGTGTGTGTGTGTGTGTGTGTGTGTGTGTGTGTGTGGTGTGATATGTGTGTCTGTGTCTGTGTTTACATCACTATGGCTATATTGTACCACTTAGGCAAGGAGGAGAAAACATTTCATGTTCCCTCACCTGTTTATTAAGTCCACAACATGACCTGAATCTTGCATTGAAAATGAAAATTAACCCATTTGATGGGCCCAGAATTTACGAAATGGAAATATCAAAACCAAGAAGACATACAGCATATTGGAGTTATTAGAGTTTACTGAGTTAAAACAAACAAGCAAGAGATTCAAGTACAGCACCCAAGAATTTCTGCAGGGTAAAAAACAGCGTTTCCTCAATTCCATTAACAAATCTATAGCTTAATGGAAAAATAAAATGCCAAGAATATGACTGGAAAATTTTAGGGCAAATCAGGTCAAAAATGATCATAACGCTTGGTGCCAGTGGCTTATGTTACTAAAGAGGCTGAGATCTCAGAATCAAACTTCAAACTTAACCCAGGCCAAACAAACAAACAAACAAACAAAAAACCATCAGATTTTATCTGTGATTTAACCACCAAAAAGCCAGAATTGGAGCTGTGGCTCAAGTAGCAGAGCACCAGCCTTGAATGAAAAAGCTAAGAGACAGCCCTGAGTTCAAACTTCAAAATCAGCCCCATGGAGAGGGAAAAAATGATCATCATGAGGATAGAATTTTAATGCAGAAATAAAAGTAGTTTGTATGGAGGAAAAGAAACAATAAGAGATGTAACAAGTTGGATAAGAAATGTATGTACTGCCTTAGGTATGAAACTGTAACCACTGTGTATATCACTTTGACAATACAAAGATGAATAAATTTAAAAAAAGAAAGAAACAAGAAGAGAAAGGAAAAACAAAAGAAACTGTGGGAAATCTAGACCTGAGTTTGAGTATTGGATGGGTTCACTCTATTCTATCCTGGATTAAAGAGGAGAAATGCAGGTATTTCAATGAAATTTTTGAGTTTTGTATAAATACAAATGTTAAAATTCCTGCATGGAAAGAACTAGTTGCTTACAAAGAAACAATTACACAAAACTAAACAAATTAGACTGGCATTAGATTCATCGGCAAAACAGGAAGCTAGAAAACAATGACATAACATCCGTTAGTGACTGACAGAAAAAATGCCCGCAATATTTGAATACTCTGCTCAATTAATATATCAATTGCTACTCAGGGCAAAAGGAAAATATAGATGGTAAGCATGCTCTTCACATGAAGCAAACACTGAAAAATAGTCCAGATAGGCAATCCTAAACTGAAAAGATAAACTAGAACACAGGCTAATATGGGGGAAGGTTGAGAGGAGGAGAGAAATGGATATATCCATGGCTTCCTTCAAAACTGGATGAGGAGAAATTGCAGAAGAATAGGCTGAAATCCAGACTCCAGAAGTAAGGCATACACTCAAGAACAAATTCCAAAAATTATCTCAAACACTGCTTTGAAGCCTAGGATTTGAAGTTGGGAGAAAATTAAAAGGGAGAAGTTCTCTAGAGGACACCAAAGATTTCCAGGGGTGAGGAGAAGAGGAAGATGTTTCAGGTCTGAGGAAAACTGAAAGGAATACAGAATATGTTGATGGTGAAAAGTCAGTTTTAGTGGAAGTATTACATCTTATGTTGCTTTTAAATAATAGAGAGAAAATATATGTCTGATTGTAACAGAGGAAGGAATAAAACTGTTAAGTAATGTGAAATTGAACTTCTAAAAATAATCTATAGAATGAACAGCAATTAAACTGTAATATTCATAAATCTTGATATGCAGTACAATATGTAGTCAATTATATGAAATAAAATTATCTATAATGCAAGAAGAACTTGACAAAGAGAGATATAATGGAAGAACCATAATGCAAGGTTTAAAAAATAACTTGGTGCCTTTAGTAGACAAAAAGTGGGAAGAAGATAATGTGAAGAATATAATTAATAAAAAAAAAACATAATTCATAAAATTGACCTTAGATGAAATCTTACATCTTACATGAAATCACATTCAAACTACAAAGTAACTCAAAAGAAAATTCAAAGATCTAAAATTTTTAGAGGTAAACTTTTCTGATTTAAAAAAAACACACCTATATATCAGAAATAAAAGAATTATGATGGAAAACTTTTACTAGGAAATAAAAAAATGCTAGATTACTTTTGTATCATCCAAGAGAATTGCAAGTTACTAAAGAAGCAAATGAAATAAAAAATATCTTATGCTTATTTCTTGGAAACCAAAAGTAAAATTTGTAACTCTAATATATTTAGATTGTTGGTTTATACATTTTTCATCTTGGCTATAGAAAGCACAAATAATCATAAGAAAAAGGAATCTTTTTAAAATTAGAACTAAAAGGATGCATACTTGGTGCTAAATATTGACAGATACTGTATAACAAAGAAAATCAAGATTGTTTGACAAACAATACAGACAAAAAAATTCAGGCACTGTCCCATTCTAGTTGACTTTGAGCTAATATTGTATAACCAGGAACTGTATTTCTGTTAGGGCTGATATCTTACCAAATAGTGTTTTTACTGTCTCATGTGTGTTATTCAATCTTCTAAAAAACAAAACAAAACAAAACAAAATAATGATTGTATAGGATACTGCTAAGAAATGATATCCTAACTTGCCATAATTTTAATAAAAAAGATAATAGATGAATGAAATACTCATTTTAAGGAACTAGGGAAAATTCACAGAACTATCTAGGAAGCAATATTGTTATAATTGCTAATTATAAACAAGGGGGAAAACTTAAATTCTAGTTTATTAAAGAGTCTTTTGTAAAAATATCTGATTAAGGAAAATAAATGTAGATAGAACTTAGAATAAAAAAGAGAAAGAAGAAAGATTCAACAAACCATTAACTTCAGACAGTTTAACATTTTAAGAAAATATCACATGAAACTGTAGAGCAACACAGATAAAAATGAGGATATCCTACTAAAATAGAAATGACCAATATTCAGCTATGATGGGAAAGCCTGCATAGATCTGTTTGAGCATGCGCTAATTTTAATAGGCCTTAGAACCAGAAGGATTCACAGCTGAAGTTCAACTAACCTTTAAACTCCATTAACATGAAAAGTTAATTTCAACTATTTTCTTTTTTTCATACAAACTCATTAGCTCATCTGTATAAAGACACTGTAAATTGTAGAAATATACCAATAAGTTACTGTGTCTAGAATCAGATAATCACAGCCAGAATAGGATAGAGTAGTTAAAAATATTACGATATCTATATATTAAACTGTTTATCCCCATCTCCAAACTTGCTATGTAATTAAATGTAACAGTAAGATGAGATAATCTAGCAAGGAAAAGGAAGTACAACAAAGTTAAGACTTTTTTTTCCATAACTAATTCTTTTATGCTTTTTAAGAACTACTTAATATTAAGTTATTTGTCAAGTAAAAAAAAAAATCCAATGCTATTTAAACTACTCTCTGCCCAAGAGGAAAAAAGAAAAAAAAATCAAATTTGTTTTATAAGTTCAGAATTACATTGATAGACAGCTTAACAAAATTACTAAAATTGAATTCACTCTTCTGCCTAGATGCAAATATTTCATTAGTAATTCTATTAGTAACAGCATCAAGCAATTAACTGAAGAAATACTATATTATAATAAACCTGTTTTATACCATGGGTGGAGGAACTGTAAGCAAAACTGCAATGAAATCAAATAATAATTCGAAATTCAAGTAAATTGAAAGCTATTTTGGCTCAGGATCCTGAGAAAAGAAATCTTTGTACCTTAATGAGTCCAGTTCTGTAACCAAAGATCTGGTCTTAGCTATCAAAGACAATAAGAACAAGGAAAGATTTAATATTTTAATGCTCACCAAAGGGCATTTACATGGATGTTTACAGAAAGACCAAGTTTATAGAATTCCATTTATATAATTTCCTCCCATTAAAAAAAAAAAGGACATGCAAAGTTAAGTGTGTCCAGGGTTCATTAAACAGGTCTTTTGTTCAGTGAACCAAAACAGCCTACAGCTCATAGATCCTATACAAACTCTTCTGCAAACTGTGTTTCAGATGAACATCCTGTGGTTGCAATCTCTAAATTAAATGTTATCAGCTGGAGCTGGACTTTCACAGATTTCCTAGTTCTCTTTTCAAATTTAAATAGTGTAATAAATTTAAACGATAAATAATTCTGTCTGTACATTTCAATTCCTTTGAGGGTGTTGTGTTTATTTTAACACTCAACACAAGCTCTCCTTTACAGCTGTGTTCTCTTGGGGGTGAGGGGGCTCAGGAATCATCTGGGTCATTAAATAATGCTCAACTTAGTTGCTGCCCCTGAGTGACTCCAGTCATGCTTTTTTCCTCTCAGAAAGAATGTAGACTTTCACATATAGGAACGATTTTTATCCCAATAGTAAACACTACATTTATAAAGCATGCATGAACAGGATGATGGTGAAAACATACATAATTGTGCTAGTCTCTCATTGTAAGCACCAGCCCAGAAACCATGCAAACACAAAGTCACATCGAAGAAAGAAAGCATTTTAATGTCAGCCGAAGTTGACAGGCTAGCTCTCCCTGGATAGAGAGTAGCAGCCTGCTCTCAGGCAGGGTGGTAGTTGTGTAGTATCAAGGAGGCTGAAGGCAGGAGAAGGGGCTGGGAGCAGGAAATCTTTTGTAGTCACAGCTGGACACTGGAGATATCAGACAGCTGGGCCAGGACATTCTATAGCTGGCTTGTAGCCAGGGAAAACATCCTATTTCTGGCACATAGCCAGGACAATACCTTTTGTAGCTGGACACTAGAAATATCCAGGGGACCCAGATTAGAGCATCCTGACTGTGGTAGCAACATGTTGCTAACCCAGTTGGGGCTGGGGGTACATGCAGTTTGGGTGGGAATGGGCAGCTGTGGCTGGGCCTGGCTTGTAGATGACCCAAGATGTAGACTGTCATGCTACCACACATTATTATAACAAATGCCCAGGAAAAGTCAACATACAAAGAGGAAAGATTGCAGTCCATGACTGTTCCCATTGCTTTGGGCTTATGGCTTGCCATAGGCAGAAGAACATGCTGGCAATCAGAAGCACAAGGATTTATTTTTAGTTGGTGATCCAAGAAGGACAGAGGAAGGAGCTGAAGTCCTACAATCCTCCTAGTGACACAAAGGCCTATATACGTACACATGTGTATATATGCATATGCATACATATGTATATGTAATTATGTATGCATGTTATTATATAAATATATATTATATACTTATAAAATATGTGAGTATATATAACTATTTAAAGCAGAAAATAATGTTTGATATGCTATACATATACTATATGCTATCTATTTACTATGCTATACACATGCTATATATAGTGTATATATAATGTATATGTATATGTGTGTATATATGTATGTGTATATATACGCACAAACATTATCACATATGTGTGTTTGTGTGTTAATACTGGGGTTTGAACCCAGGGCCTGAACACTCACTCTAGCTTTTATATTCACTTTATACTCACTTTTATACTTTTTATACTCACTTTAGCTTTTATACTCAGGGCTGGTGTTCAATCACTTGAGCCACAGCTTCAATTAACTGGAGATAGGAATCTCATGGATTTTTCTGGCTCTCTTTGAATGGCAGTCCTCAGATCTCAGCCTCCAAGTCACTTGTATTACAGACCTGAGCCACTGTTGCTCAGCTCCAAGTCCTGCATCTTAAAATGAGTCCTGCCCCACTCGGTAGTGTTTCCCTGGAGCTGAAGCCTTACTCACTTGGAATTTTGTGGGGCAATCCAGATCCAAACGAAAGCATCAAGTCCAACTTGAAGCTGAGGTTTCAACCCCCTTAGTAGCTTCTTCATCTTGGTGAACACATCAAGTGTCAATCTGTGCAAATGGAGAGAGTCTGCCGTGTTCACAGGGAACTTCCTTTGATGGACAAGGTGGCAAGCTATAAGACTTGTCTCACACTTGTTCAAGTTGGGGCCACCCCTCCCCACCCCAGTTTGTGTAGAATTCTGTGGTCTTAACCAAGCAAATGCTTAAATACTTCAGAAGGTAGAAAGCTCTTCCCTGAAGAATATTTTGGCTCTACCTGAAAGAAATCCTGCTGTCCCCACCTGTTCTGCAGTGAGCTAGCCTTCTGTCTGACTCTGCAGCTTTCACAGCAGAATGACATCGTCCCTCCCATCTAGTGTCTCAAGCATATGGTCATCACAGCAACTGCGAATGCCTGCTCTACAGGTAACTGTTAGAGAATTCAGTCATAAATTGTCTGAGTCCTAGTACCAGCCAAAGGCTCTCATAATGTATCTAATATTTGAGAAGGAGTCTAATGGGCTTGTCAACAATTGATTTTCTTTTAGCCTCTGCTAAACCTATGAGTACTATATATAACTGAATAATCACAAAACAAAATGCCACAAACTTGTGTCTCAAATTGACAATCTGAGATCCCCTTTGTAATGCCATCTCTACTCTCTTTGGAAAAAGTGCTTTAGTTATTTTAAAATTCACTTAGTAATTCACCTTTTAATTCTAGCTATTCAGGAGGCTGAGATCTAAGACTCTAGGTTCAAAATCCCTGAACAGTAAACTCTGTGAGACTCTTATTTCCAATTAATTAGCACCCCCCTCCAAAAAACCCCCCCAAAACCAGAAATGGAGGTGTGGCTCAAGTAGTAGAGTGCCAGCTTTGAGCAGAAAAAATAAGCAAGAACTCTAGGCCTTTAGTTCAAGCACTAGTACTGGGAAAAACAAAATAATAAAATTCACTTGTGGTTACCATTTACCTTGTAAACAGTACTAATAAATTTGAGAATCTTGATCTCTTCTCTTCTCTCTCTCTCTTCCATCCAACTCTCTCCCTCCCTTCTTCCCCCCCTACCTCCACCCCAAGGGAAAAGGGTCAATAAGCACTTGCAAACCATTTCTTTACTGGGATTAACTGCCAAAGGCTCATTGCAGAATTTTCCTTCCCATGTATTTGGAAGAATCAACTCTCTTTTTTTTTTTTGAGAATAGTCCTGGTCTATTTTTATCTCTGTCTCATTTTACACCGTATTGAACTTGTTCAATTTCATATCATCTTGATTTTGGATTCTGAGCTGGCTGTGGCCTTGACACACTCAGGTGTTCGTTTGTGAATGGTCAGCTGCTGGACCCCTGCCTGCCAATGCCCGTGCCCTTATGTTACAGAACAAGATACAGAACAGGTCAGCTTCAAACACTGTCAGGGAAAATTGCAAATACAAAGGCTGTTCGTCTCCTACTGTGATTTTCTTTTTTCTTTTAAAATGATAAATCCACTATGCCTTTGGTAAAAGAAATCCTACAAATATATACAGTCTGCCCTCCATTTCTGCAAGCTCTGCATCCATGAATTCAACCAACTAGAGAATGAAAATACTTGAGTACAAAAAAATCTGTATTGAAATGTATAGAATTGCTTTAGCCAATATTTCCTAAGTGGTCATTACATAGTATCCAGACTAGCTTTTATGAGCCACTAAGCTATAATTAAAGTATAAAAGATGGCATCTTTAGTTTACCTATAGGATTTGAGCACCAGAGGATTTTGTATCTGTGGGAGGTGGGGGGTGGGGAGGGAGTGTCTTGGAACCAATCATCAATGAATACCAACAGACAACAATATGTGCAGCAAGATTTTAAAAACTACATTTTGTAGATAATGATTTTATCAAGCACATTGACTAAGATGCTTACAAAGAGTGCTTATTATATGCTTATTCTATGACCAATAGGAAGAAATAAATCAAATAATATTTAATTCATTACAAATAAAAATAATTAGTACATGAATCTGCAGAGAATTTGGAGAATACTGGAAGGCCAAAATGAGAAATTTAAAACAATGTAGAAACTCAGTCTTATAAGTGTTATATTAAGGTGTATGTGTGTGTGTGTGTGTGTGTGTGTGTGTGTGTGTGTGTGTGTGTGTGTGTAGTGCTGGTCCTGGATCTTGAACTCAGGGCCTGTCCCTGAGCTTCTTCTTCTCAAATCTAGAGCTCCTACCACTTGAGCCAGAGCTTACATGATGACTTCAAATTTCAATCCTCAGGGCTCAGCTTCCTGAGACACTAGGAATGCAGCTCAGCTAGGCCTGAGCTGCTGGTGCCCAGTTATAAGGAATACTTTATACAGGGTAAAATCTAAGCATTTAGTGTACGGTTCAATGAGTTTTGACATTACACATCTATCTCTGTAGCTGCCACTCTAATCAAGCTATAAAACATTTCTAACATCCTCCAAATGACCTCCTGTCCATTCTCCACACATTTAATCAACACCTTCTAGAATTTCATACAATGGAGTCATGCACAAGTGCTCTCCAATGTACCATGGTTCAACTTAAGAGTTTCTGAATTTGCAATGGGGAGGATGCAGCATGAATTCAGTAGAAACCATACTTTACTTTTTGAATTTTGATCTTCTCCCAGACTAGCAAGGTGCAGCCCAATTCTCTTTTGGTGCAAGACAAAGCTCCCAGCCAGCTACAAAATCATAAGGGAATCCAATCAACTCTTTGTGAGTATGTTCTATTCAATTCATTGAATACAAATTATACATTACAATACAACTCTTAAAAAAAACAAAAACCTTTGTGTTAGGGGATTTTGCCCAACTGTGAGCTAGTCTAAGTGTGTTACACATGCTTAATTTATGCTCAACTAAGATATGATGATCAGTATGTTAGTTGTATGTAATGCATTTTGTATTTCAGATATTTTCTCTTTTTAAAAATTTTCATTTGTGTATATCAATTAGACATTGAGGAGTTTTCATTGTTGTATTTCCCTACCTGCATATAACACACTTTAAACATTTTCAATTTATGAAGATATTATGGAGACATAAACATAAGATAAGGAAATCTATAGTATGTGTATATGGATTTTGGATTTTTCTCATTTTGTTTTATACATCACTTTTTTTCCATTGCTCAATAGCATTCCACTGCATGAATACACTGTTGTTTTTTTTTTTAATTTACTGATTTTCTTGGTTGGACATTTGAATTATTGTTTTTTTTTCACATTATGGAGGAAGCTGCTATAAATATTTGTGTACATGTCTTTCATTTATTTCAGATAAATACGTAGGGATTACTAGGATATATGGTAGGGTGTATTTAGTTTTATAAGAAACTACCTTAATGGTACACCCATGACTCAGGTCTTTAATTCTACCTACTAAAAGGCCAATCTGGGCAGGAAAGTCTGTGGGACTCTTATCTCCAATTAACCACCAAAAGCTGGAAGTGGAGCTGTGGTTCAAGTGGTAGAGAGCTAGCTTGGAAAAAAAGTAAAAGCTCAGGAGCAGCATTTGAGCTCTCAGTTCAAGTCCCAAGACTGGCACCAAAAAGAGAAAAAGAAAGAAAAAAAGGAAGGAAGGAAGGATGGAAGGAAGGAAGGAAGGAAGGAAAGAAGGAAGGAAGGAAGGAAAGAAGATAGGAAGGAAGGAATGAAGGGAAAGAAAAATGGAAGGAAGGAAGGAATGGAAGGAAAAAAGAATCTAGTTAATTATTGTCAAAATTGGTAACTTAATTTTATCATTCCTACAAGTAATAAATGTATGCTTTTAATTTTCTATATCTCATTAAAATTTTCTTTTTAGTCTTCTACATTTTACCTGTTCTAGGAGATGGAAAAATGTACTATCCTGGTGTCTTTTTACATATCCTTGACAAATTTCTTGTTGTTGATCAATTTTTCTTGTGATTATTGATTTTTCATATTGATGTTTATTAGAAGTATTTGGTTAAATATTTTTCTTTCCAAAACTATTATTAACATTGGTTTGTAAAATCCATATGTCTATAAAAATATTTTCTTCCTCTCTAGTTATGCCTGTAATCATGTTTACTTGGGAAGTGGATCTCAGTAGGATTGTTGTTCAAGGCCAGGCTGGGCACAAAGTTATTGCGATTACCATCTCCATTAAATCAAATTAGGCATAATTATTCACATTTGTATTCTCTTCTACAAGCAATATCTGAGGCTAGAGTCAGTCAATCCCCCCAATTCCTCTCCCAGCCCCCCCAAAAAGCGGAAGGTCCTATTTGAAAAATAAACTAAACAGCAAAACGCAATTGGACTCAGTTGGTAGAGCTCCTGCTTAGCAATCACAAAGCGCTGAATTTAAACCTCAGAATGTGTGTGTGTGTGTGTGTGTGTGTGTGTGTGTGTGTGTGTGTGTGTGCAGGCATGAGAAAGAGAGAAACAGAGATAGAGACAAAGAGACAGAAACAAAGACAAAGAGAACAAAAAGGAATGTTTTATTCAATTTCGTAACTTGCCTTGCTATGTTCCTTACACATTGTTTCTTTTTTGAGACAAGTTTTCATTATATACTTCTGGATGACCCAAAATGTGCCACTTCTAGCCTTTGCCTGGAAAATACTGAGGTTATAGGTATGTGTCCTCAGAGCTGGAAAGGTCTGAATCGTAGTGAATTGTTAGCTTTCTCTTGCAGCTTCAGAATGCCAAATGTGAACAATTTAGACGGAGGAATGAGTGTTTCTGGGATTGTAGCCATCATGGCAAGCGTTACAGGGCCAAGTGGAGCCTCTGCTATTGTGGTGGACAGGAAGCAGAGCAGTAGCAGGTAGGAGCCAGGCAAGGTGGAGCCACCCAAGGAAACTCTCCCAGTAATCTGCTTCCTCCTATTAGATCTCACCTTCTCCAATTCTGCCCCTTCCCAATAGTTGTTCACATCTTGAGTTCATCAGTGGCTTGAGCCATGCAGTAATCAGAGCCTGCATGATCTGCTTGTATCTGGAAATGCCATCATATGCTTTATTAATATCATAAGCACTTTTCAGTCTAATCAAGTTGACAAACTTGACCTAATATCACACAAGAGAAAGGTTAACCAATACAACACGGTTCAAGTTCTTTTTTTCCCCTCATGTTTTGTGCATTTCATGTTGAATCTTAAGAATATTTACCTACCAAAGGCCCCACAGATTTTCTCCAATTTTTTTCTAAGGATCAATGCTCCCTTATAAGTTGAGGTTTGTATGAGGTGAAGATGACTAGATATATAGTACGTTTTTTGAGAGGCCTATGTTGAGAAGAGTCTTCCTGTTGTAGAAAACCAGCTAAACATATGTACATAAATACTAAGCTAATTTGATGACTTCTGCCACAACACATGGAGATGCTGATTGAATTTTGCTGAGCCAATGTGTAATTTGGGAAGAGTTGGCATGTTAAGCATGTATGTTTCAACTCATATATATGAGATAAGGCCAGCAGTTATTTATAATTTTGATAAGGCCAGCCATTCTTTCTAACTCTAAATGAACAAGTCATTCCTAAGTACTTTTTTGTTTCTCCTTATTGCTACAAGTAGGATTTTTGAAATTTAACTTTCTGATTCATTGAAGAAATGAGTGTCATTTCTATATATTGGCTTTGTATCACTTAACATTTTAAAATTCACTAATTGCTTTGTAGACTACTTCAGATTTCTTATGTATATAATATTTCATTTGTAAATGCAGCTAATGGCCATTTTCTAACCTTCATATTATTTTTTTCTTATATTATTGCACTAGTTAGGACCTCTAGCTCATCACTGATCAACAAAAGTAACAAAATGAGACAATCTTTATTTCTACTCACTCTTAAACAGAAAATACTTTTTCTGCTGATGGCATAGCTGAGGGCTTTATGTACACAAGCACTGTCAAATTAAGAAAATACGCTTCTTGTATTAGTTTACTGAAAGTTTTTATTGTGAATAATTTGGGGTTTTGTCCAATGTATTTTCTGCTTCTCTTGAGTTTTATCTCATTTATTTTGTTAGTATAGGAAGTTATATATAGCTTTGTATTCTTAGAATAAAATCTACTTGTCACCATTAATTATCCTATTCATTTATAGCTAAGATTCAGTTTTCCAATATATTATCACAGATTGCTAAGTTAAGGTTTGTATAAAATTTTTGTTCACAGTTCATTTTTTCTGTATAGTTTTTTCTTGATATAAGTGTAATACTGGACTCAAAAATGTAATTGAAAACCATTTCTAACTTCTATATTTCCTGAAGTTGTTTCAGTGGATTTAGTATTATTTCTTCCTTAGCTACTTGATATAAATAACCAGTAAAATCACGTGAGTCCAGAGTTTTCTTTGTAGGATCATTTCATACTATATATTTTCAGATCTTCTATTTATCCTTCTAACAATGTTGGAAATTTTCTCTTTGAAACAATTATTTTTACCCCTACATGTAAGCTGCTAAATGTGTCAGTATATGTAGCTCCTATTAGAACCTCAAATTATCCTTTTAAAGTCTACAAAAACTGTAGTCATCTCCTCAGTAGTTTATTAAACAGCTTTGTTGAGACATTCATTTATGAGATCAAACTCTGGGTTTGATCTTTTTGTTGTCTCCTTCCTATGACCCACCTGTCCGACATGATCTCTCTACAATAAAATGGCCAGAAATTAAGTGTCTTATAGCCTTTCTTGAGAAATTATCCAATGTAGAGATCACTGGCTGTGTACATGTGCTTCCTATAAATGTAGTACTTCAGTAGTCCCAAGTAGAACCTGCATGACCCTGTGTCTAGGCCCATAGCTCTCTATGGTGGCCTCCTATCCAGTCTCCTCATTCTGAGTGAACACTGATTTCTAGCTATTCAACTCAGCAAGACTGATGGGCTTCCAGAAACTGCTTCTAGGCAGAAAGCCTAGAAGTGGGCCACAGGGTTCACCTCATCTGTTTTCATTTTCTCAGGGATCACAGTCCATACTGACTGCTATCCAATGTCTAGAAAATACTGACTCATATTTTTTGTGCCATTTTTAGTTGTTTACAGCAGCAGGGAATTCTGCTACCAATTAATCTTTCACAACCACAAGCAAAATCTTTAAAGTCTTTGTCTTAACTTTCTGATGTTTGTTTTCTGCTTTCTTGTATTAATTAATTCAGCAGAATCTTACTCAGCATTTGCTATAGTAGCAGGCATTAAAAATAACAATTGAGTGCAAAATATAACATATTTAAGTTGTCTTCCAGTTTCACTGTATTTTTTTCCATTTATTTCACCTGGTGTTTACTCAATATTTTCTACCTATAAATTAGAATGTTTATTCAATTGAGGGAATGATTATGCATTGTCTGAATATTGTTCCCATTTGGTACGATTTGTTCATGTAAGATACAAAGACTCTTTAAGTCAGAACTGTCATACTTTATGCTTTAATTCATTCAGTTCTTTGTTCTTTAAAAAATTTAAATGGAACATTTTGAAATGTGTTCTCTGCATTGCTGATTAAATTTTACATTGCTATTTCTGTCCTATACTTCTCTTGCATTTTTAGTTTCCATAAATATTTCTTGATATAATGAGACTCTCTTTTTTCTCAGTTTGCTGTTACATCAACTTCTGTCTTCTCCCTTATACAAAATTAGTGATTTTTTTGTCTTTATGAATCATATATAAGATGCTAAGTAAAGTTGCCTTCTGGATTCTGTAGTATGATTTTTTAAACCTGTGTTTCTTCCCTTTATAGATTTAATGTGATGGTTATTCATCTTCTAAGCATACTGACACCCTACCAAATCTTTCTACAAGGTTCTTACAGCTTTTAGCTCATTCCTTATGTTTATTCATGAAGGAGAAACCAGGTGAAAATTGGTCAGTTAGTGGATTTCCCTCTGTGCCAGCATAACATCCCACCCAGAAGCCATCAGTCCCCTCATATCATAATCTAAAAGGCTTCTTGATGGCCTTAGCCCATTTCCACCTTTAGAATATTGGACATATTTACACACTTTCATAAGTGTTCTTTCAATACAATGGGAGAGTTAACAAGTAGAAATCTTGAGCACTACTGAAAATTTCAAGTGTCTTGAGGGAAAATATTCAATGGAAATTAACAACTTAAAAGCACCCACCAGCTCACTCTCAGGGCATCTGATATTTGCTGCAAGTGTCTGACAATTGAATTAATGACCCAGGATATCCTAGTGGCTTTAGAACCATATACCCACTTCTCTTAAATATTATTTAAGAGGCACCTCAAACCCAACATGTCCAGAATGGAACTCATAGTTTCTCTTACGTTTCCTACATTTTAAAAGGACCACTCTATCTCAGTCTCATATAGACACTAAGACTCCTTTTGAACAATTCAGGTTCCTTTAGCAAGCTCTACTTTGTTCAAATTCTAGTCAGTTGGGTGCTGGTAGCTCATGTTTAACATCCTACCTACTTGAAAGGCTAAGATCTGGAGAATCAAAGCTTGAGGCCAGGCATACCAGAAATGTTTCGGAGACTCTGCCTTGAAAAAACCAGCAAAAGTGAGGCTGAGGGCATGGGTCAAGTGAGCAACCATGAGCCAGAAAACTGAATGAGAACAGACCCTAATTTTAGATATTCTGCTTCTTTTTTCAGAGTGTCTTATTTGTTTTCCTTCCTGAAACTATTTTACTTGCTTGTCTGAACTACAAGAATCATATTCCAGCATCATTGTAATTAGCCTTTCCAAGTCTTCTACTGCTTTGCTAAAAGAAATTTCATTATGATTATGCTAGTATTCAATGTAAGTCATTTCAATATCCTCCCTTTCTCTGAGGGGAGCCTTAAGACTCCATAGCACATTAGCATACCTGTGACTCCCTAAAGAATGTGAATACATAGAATATCATTCCTAGTTGTGGGATAAGGACTAGCATATGAATTCTGCATATATATTTCCAGGTAATGCCCACCCTGTAACCCCTTGGGCTATACTTTGAGTAGCATATCTCTAAGACATCTTATTATAATGTGCTGTGTGTGTGTGTGTGTGTGTGTGTGTGTGTGTGTGTGTGTGTGTGTGTGCCAGTCCTGGGGCTTGAATTCAGGGTCTAGCTGTTCTCCCTGAGACAGTTTGCTCAGAACTAACACTCTACTGCTTGAACCACAGCTCTACTTCTGTCTTTTTGGTGATTAATTGGAGGTAAGAGTCTGAGGGATTTTCCTGCCTGGGCTAGCTTCAAACCATGATCTCAGCCTTCTGAATAACTAGGATCACAGGTGTGAGCCATTGGTACTCAGACCAATGCACATTCAGACTCATTTTTTTTCTACCTCTCTAATACCCAAGTATCCTTTCTGACATTTTTAGCTACATATAATTCTTAGAGAATCATCTCTGTGTAATTAGTGTCATAGTTTCTCTGTCCATGAAGTGTTTCCATCCTCATTTCACTTAAAGAGTCTTCTCACTTAATCTTTAATCCAAGTAAACTTGGGTTACATTAGAACCCAAGTTAAAATAATTTTACTTGTTTCCCCCTATCACAAAGAGGATTTATTTACTTTCTCTTTGTATACTGGCTATGTCAGTTTGCTCTTCTTAAAGCATGTGTGATATTTTAAAAAACATATTTTGTTTATATACCTGTTTCCCTCACTAGTCTACAAAACCTAAAAGGGCAGAGCCTGTGTCCTTAACAAACCATCTGCCACATTACAAATACTTCAATAACACCTTTACAAGAAAGAATAAATATAAAACCAAATAACAGAAATGATTTTAACATTAACTGGGAATTTGGGTATAGTTACATTACTTTTCTATTGCCACATAACAAATTATCACTGACAAGGGAGTTCAGAATAACAAACATTTATTATCCTGTAGTTTTTATGAATCATAATTCCTCTAGTCAAATATTTCCTGGGCTAAATGAAGATGTCAGTCCGGGTTGTGATCATCACCAGGGACTCTCAGTCTTTCTTATATGCTTATTATTTGTGGGAATAATTCATTTCCCATGGTTTGAAAAGTTGGGTTCCTGCAAGGTACTGGATAGGCCACTGATCGCTCCCAGAGACTGGCCATGTTCCTTGCCCTGGAACATCACAGCTCATCTGCAGCTCCAAGAGGCTGGTCATATTCCTTGCCTACCAGCACTGCTGTCTAATTTCTTCCATTTCAGCAGAAACTTGTTTCAATGACTTCCTATTATTCAGTCTGCTGTGATGAAAGTTTGTACAATTCCACATGGTCACAAGAGAGACTATCCAATCAATACTTGCCATATAGCATAAGCTAGCCTAGGGAGCAGAGAAGGACTCATCCTGTCATATCCTCAGTCCTGCCCTCACACTGAGATAGAATAGAATGCCATACATGCAAATGTACCAGAGGTATTGGGGACTATCTTAGAATGCTCTTTACCTCAATGATTGACTTGAACATTCAGGTGCTTCATCATAAGATTTAGGAAGATGGGAGAGAAAAAGAGTTAATATTGAGGTGGAAGATAGAATAAAACTTCAGTACACATATTCAATATTTGAGTTTTAAGATGATTATATGTCAATGATATTTTATGTTTAAATTCTTCTTCTATAAATAAACATAAAAATTGTGGAACTTATGACTTAAGGATAAAGCAGAAGTCCAGACTACTACACTAAAGATCTTTGTCTTGACTGTATTTGACTTCTACTCCAACTCAGGAGAAACAGAGCAGATAACTGCTTTGGAGTAAATAAATGGAAGAGGATTGACTTTGGAATTCAGTGGGATTAGTTATTCTTAAATTGTTCATTTGACATTATCAGCTCCAAATGGGATCTTAACATTTGAGAGAATATAGTTGATAGCTTTGGCAGGAATATTAGCAGCCTATCTTTGGTAAAGCATAAGTGTACAGAATCCAATAGCATTAGCTTGTTTAACCTTTTAGAAAGCCAGTTACCAACCACCATGGCTGGTCAGAGCTTCTTGCAGAGCTGCTTGTTTCTTCTCTACAAATCCATCCAGATCCTGGATTTGAATGACAGGTGCTTAATGTTACTGAACATGCCAGGTTTACCTTTTCATCCTCCTGCATTGAATGGGATTAAGCTTCTGAGCTGTGACAGGTGATGAAATGACAGTATTATCAGTTTTCAAAATTTTAACACTTGCTCACTCATGGCTTATTCTCTTGGGAGAGCTCCTTTTCTCTCCCCTGAAATCCACCAACGATCTGTGTATCATAATTCAATATATTTCATCTCTCCCCATGCAAGCATAATTAGGTCAAACATTTTTTTTGCTCATAGGTAAAAACTCCCATAGGCAATTATCAATTCCCTTTATGATTAATGTTAAAACCTTAGTGTTCTATTAATGGAAACATATGCTGCAATATTCACAATCACATACTGTAGATAAATTCCATCATTATACTAATATAATGTAAAAATTTCTGAAACAACCAGGAGCTTGGTATCAGCTATAATAGTTGAGTGTGTCAATTTGCCAGGAAATTAGAGTGAACTACCTCTATGACTAGCAGTTTTATTAACAACATTGCCATCAGAACTCATTTTTACACAAAAGGAATAATTTTGGTATTGTTAGTATCATATTTTGAAAAAAGATCAGAGAACAAGAGCACTGTGCAGAATATTAGCATTGCAGAAAACTCTGTGGTACATGCTTCCGTGCAGGATTGCATTCAGTTACAAAAGCTTACTCCTGAAAGTTGAGTATAAAAACACATGGCCTACATATCTTTCATATCCAGGTATAATAAGGGTTAATATAATTCGAATACTATTGTCCATAAGAAAAGATCTTAAGGTGTGTGTAAAAAATACATGTGTTTCTCGGATTGAAATTTGTGTTTCTCCTGAGTAGCAAACAGGCCCAAATGAAATTTCCTAACTCAGACTCTCAAAAGGAGGGCCCTGTACAAAAAAGTAAATAGATATTAATGAAAATGTTATATGTGAGATTCCTAAATACAAATGTATTGTAATATTGGTGGGAGAATATTTCCTCCAGCTCCATCCCTGAGAATACCAGAATCCAAAGGTGCTCAAGTTTATTACAAAAGAAAAGCTGTAAGACATTTGTATAACACCCATGTTATAGCCAGGCCCTGATGGCTTATGTGAGACTATTCAGGAGGCTGAGATATGAAAGTCATGGTTGGAAGCCAATCCAAGCAGGAAAGTTCATAAGACTCATATCTCCAAATACTGAGCAAAAAGGGGAAGTCGAGAAGAGTACTGAGTTCAAATTCTATTATCAACACACACACACACACACACACACACACACACAAAACATATATTATTTTGGGAATTATGATAACGAAGATGTACAAATATAGTACAAGTATAATACAAATGTGATTTTTCATTGAATATTTTTGACCCAAGGTTAGTCTAGCTCATGAATGTGACAGCTAGGTGTGTGACACAATTGGTAGAGCACTTGCCTACAAAACATGATGTCTTGAGTTTAGACCTCAGCATTTCCAGAAAAGAAAACAAAAATAACTAGTGTATGTGGAATCTGTGGATATGTAGAACCAATAGTTCCATTATTAATAGAACTCTGTAATCTCTTCCAAGACATTTTTGCCAATCATGGAATGTGAGCTTTCTGCCCCCAGAAGATTGTGTGTCACCCAAATCTAGTGTACATTCTATTGTCACTGAGAAGAGACTATAGGAACAGAAATACCCTTACCAATTCTCTTCAGTGGTGGGGCATTTCCCAAGTCCCAGTGAAATAGAATCTGAGCAGAGGTGATCTGTACCCCTCTCAAGGACACCCACAAATGTTATCTCCTTTCTCTCTACTCTATTAGAAAATTTGGAGAGATTGCAAGACAGACTAGAGTCCCAGGATAGAAGGAACCTGTATCCTTGTATCAAAATGTGGAAGAAAACTGACTTCCTTATTTTAGGAACACTTGTACTGGAGGCTTATGTGAAGGAAAAAAATAAGCTGACTTTGTTTATGACATTAAAATGTGGAAACATTTTGTTGTAACAGCTAACATTACCCCCAACGAATACAGAAGTCAGGGCCTTGACAGAGATACTGTCGTTTTTAAAAGTCTAAAATATCTAACACCCAGCTTAGCAGTTTAGTGGTAGACAGTGAGGAAACAGACCTAGCAAGCTGGAAATCTCTGCTCTGCTGTAGTGAAACATTTGGTAAAACTGTCACCCTTGTTAACATGGAAGACAGACCAAGTGCCTACTGAGCTGTGCATCTCGGGGAAGTGATTGGGAAGAGGCAGAATGCTAGCATATGTTGATCTTCCCTTGCTGTGTTTTGGCAAGGTATTTTAAGAAAGATGAGTTCAAGATGGAATTAGCTGGTTTGCACACAAAAAGAAACAGAATGGAAGTACCAGAAATGTAGTCATACAAGTTTGAAACTGCTCATAGAGGACAAACAATGTGAAGCATGTGAAGATTGTAAAAGCCTTTGAGCTACAAAAAAAAAAAAAGCACATTAAAATTTCTCAATTAAACAATGACACAGCCGTGTAACTTGGGCCAGCCTAAAGCTGGAGCTTCCACTTAAGTCTATTATTCCAAATAACCCTCAAGCCATCCACCATTATTTTCAGAGATTGGTTTGGGGGCTGGAAGTTTTAAGCAGAGAAATGATGCACCACTACGATTCTGGAAAGAATTTCTGGTGTGATTTCTGTCCCAAAGAAGGGCCAGACACACCAATGATTTGTCAAAGTATTTTCTTTGTTCTAATGAAATCTCATCCCAAAGAAATGCATAATATACGTATGTTCTATTATAAAGGCTCAGGATCAATTTCATACCATCATTGCTAATTGGCAAGGAGAGCTTGACTCGGTTATAGGCATTGAATCAACTGAGTATTTTATTACCCCATGTACCTTGAATAAAAACTTCCTAGATAAAAATAGAACAAATATATGAATTCTTTTCTTGCCACTTCTACACAAGTCAAAACTAGAATATATACCATAAAGCCAGAATTGCTAAACATCTGCTCTTTGGGGATGGAAGAGATAATGGAGTCTGAAATGTAGAAGAGAGCTTCCATAATGAATTCCTGGAGTTGGCATTAATACCCCAGGGGATGGAGGTGTGGGGCAAGTCTTATCTTTTGGGACTATATTAAGCAAGAATAGCTAATACAACCAGCCACTACCCCTGCCCCAAGTCACCAAAATGTCATTTTTTTTCTGTTTTCAACCAGCAAAAGAGCCTACCTCCAGAGAAAAAGCACCTTATCCCCTTCCCTACAGAAATGATGTTATACACAACAAAAAGTGACCTGATATCAAACAACAAACTAAGTGAACCAGAAAATGATCAACCACAATGGAGACATGAAGTTCCAGAGCAGGCATTTTGCATTTGTTTCTAAGACTCATTTGGTTATATTTCATAAATTATAAATTAACTGTAGAGCAGTAGCTACCTCAAGGAAGCTGATGCTGAGTTATAATACAAGGACATAGAAATAGATGGCATTTGTGGGTCTGGCTCTCCCTGTCAACCGGGCAGGCATTTCTTTGGAATGATTGTCTCCAAATCTCATAGAAACAAAACTACAAGACAAAGATGTATTTGTTGATTCTCAAGAATATGTTACTGTGAAGGAGAGGAAGACAAAGAGGCATTGGACACATGTATTTATTTTCTCATGATACCTAGGAGCTCCCCTTCAGACTGACTTTCTCAGTTCTCTTAAAATCTGAGTGTATTTTAAAACCACAGGCATCTAGTAGGGAAGTAACCCACAACCGCACTCAGATCATCGATGACATAGTCACAGTGAATGAGGAGGCAAATGATCTTTACCTTAAGTTTAGTACATCCCTAGGAAACACAAAGCAAAGATACTGAGGAGTCTCCCTTAATACCAATTTGTAGAAAAAGAGCTCTAGATACAGTTCTTTGCCATCATCCATTTTACCTCAACACAGCAGTAAAATTTATATTTGGAGCCAAGAAATCAGACATCTTCATTTATTCTGCAAGCCATGAATACCTATGTGGCAAATAGATCCTCCACTGGTCTAGGCGGAAGGATATAGTTCTGGACAGCAGAAGAGGGAAAAATAATCTATTACTCCACCAAAGTGAATTACAGTGGGGTGACTTTTGAAAATGATGTCTCTGGTTCCTTAAGAAAGTGTTGGTCGTGTGAAAGGAAAGGGTCAGTGTGAGTGATAAGAATGGACTTACCCAAGGGGAAGACAGAAATGGAAGCAAGGAAAAAAAAATAAAGAAACACATCCGCTTTCTCCTTGAGATGTGGCTGTGGAAGAAGAAATTGAGGTTGTAGGGGGCAAAAATCAATGCCTGAGGGGTAGGAAGTTTAATAAAAGCTATTGAGATAAAGGAAAGCTCTTGGAACAGATGGGGTTTCCTCTGACATTTATGAACGATTAAGCACTCTAAGCTTGGTTTTAGAGCAATTTTGGAGAAACGGAAGAAGGCAAAGTCAATGACATCGAAGCTATTGAGTATTTTGTTTAAAAGTGGAATGGCAGAAGATGTCAGGAATTGGAAGTCCTTAGCACTATTGAATTCAAGCTTTAGCACACTTGTGGGAATTGTACAGTCCATCCAACAGTCATAGCTGACAGGATGATACACAAGAACCCAGACCATGTAATAAAGGCAGGAGGATCATTCACTGCTTAGTCACTCTAAATAGAAACACCAGAGAAACTGAACACTGAATCTAATCAGGTCACCTACCACTTTTGGATATAAGTAACATGTATTTGATGAGAAAATGTGTGACGATGAATGTCTAAGACTATTAGCCATGAGAGAAGGTAGACAGTGAAGAGAGAAAATATGATGAGGCCAAGAAAAATGTCTTTTTTCATTTTTTTAGCTGTTTGCATTAATAATGTTTTTCTGATTTTAAAATGAATCAGGACCTTAATTATTCAGGAGACTGAGATCTGAAGATCACAGTTCAAAGCCAGCCCAGGTAGACAACTCTGTGAAAATCCAACCTCCAGTTAACCAGCAGAGAGAGAGAGAGAGAGAGAGAGAGAGAGAGAGAGAGAGAGAGAGAGAGAAACAGATACACAGAAGTAGAACGGTGGCTCATGAGAGAGCTCATGGCCTTAAGTTCAAACCCCAGTACCACACACACACACACACACACACACACACACACACACACACACACACACACATACACACACAGCATGAAGCTAATGTTCAGATGCTGAGCTACAGCATCTAAGTATGTAGTTCAGTGGTTTGGGAAATCAGAGGGTGATAACTTCCTCTTTCCTCCTGGAGAAGTTTGTGAATGTTAAAGTGATGTGGCTATGGTGAGTCAAAGGGTAAAAGACAAACCAATACAACAGCAGTATTTACAAGACAACATGTAGGGGGCTGGGAATATGGCCTAGTGGCAAGAGTGCTTGCCTCACATACATGAGGCCCTAGGTTCGATTCCTCAGCACCACATATACAGAAAGCGGCCAGAAGTAGCGCTGTGGCTCAAGTGGCAGAATGCTAGTCTTGAGCAAAAAAGCAGCCAGGGATAGTGCTCAGGCCCGAGTCTAAGGCTCAGGAATGGCAAAAAAAAAAAAAAAAAAAAAAAGACAATATGTAGTAAGCCAACTGTACAACTTGGAGTGGGGATTGGAGAGGAGGGAAGGTGGGAGAAAACTGAGGGAAGAGGTAACAAGTTTGACAAGAAATGTACTCACCACCTCATGTATGTAACTGCAACCCCTCTGTACATCACCTTGACAATAAAAATACAAAATAAAAAAGAAGAAAGGAGCATATATACTCTCTCTCTTCTGCCATGGTTTGCATAGATGTGGCCCTCTAAATATTGTTAAATTCAAAGAACTAACGTAGTGGTAATAGAAGGAAGGGCTTTTAGAAGCTGATTTGGCCAGGAAGAATACTCCTGTAGATGAAATCAATGCTTTCCTAAAAGAGAATTCACCTTTATATTAACAATAAAAAGTTAACATTTAAATAAAATAATAATGAGGGTGTAAGATATCATAATATATGTACTCGCTTCCTTATTATGTAACTGTACCCCTTTTCCACTACACCTTGTCAACAAAATTTAATTAATAAAAAAATAAAATGTAAGAAAAATTAAAAAAATAAAAGAATTCAGAAAGCTCCCTTTTTTGTCCTTCCATCCTTTCTGTCATGTGGGAAAATATAGCCATACAGTGCCATTTGGGGAACAGAGACCAAGCTCTCACCTAACCTGCCAGCACCTTAGTCTTGGATGTTCCAGACTCCAGAACTATGAGGAATTTATTTGTTATCTACAATCTGTTCACTCTCATGTATTTTATCATAGTGTCCGGAGCACACTGAGACACTGCTAGGGCTTGAATCTGACTTGTCCTCCAGGAGTCCATGTGTTGGAAGCTTAGTCTGTCACCTGGTTATATTTTGCTTTCTGTCAGTCACAGGGCTTGAACTCAGGGCCTGGGCACTCTCCCTCAGGTTTTTCACTCAAGGATAGTGTTCTACCGCTTGGGCCACAGTGCTACTTCCAGTTTTATGGTGGTTAATTGGAGATAAGAGTCTCATGAGGACTTTCCTGCCCAGGCTAGCTTTACAATCCTCAAATCTCAGCCTCCTGAGTATCTAGGATTACAGGTGTGAGCCACTGGTGTCTAGCTGTCACCTGGGTCTTTCAGAGTCATAGCCTAGAGGGATGCATACTGGAAGGAGATTATGGTGTCCCAGATACTTGTTTTCTTCCTTTGGTTCCCAGCCACTAGAAAGTGCACAGGTTTGTCTCACCATTTGCTGACTAACACAGTGTACTATCTTATCACAGACCCCAAAGCAACAGACCCAAGCAACTATAGACACAAAACTTTTTAAAATCATGAGCTACAAGAAACCTTTCCCCCTTACACATTAACTATTGCAGGTGTTTATATTATATTATTTATATCTAGACTTGGAATCAACACAGACGTCTACTCTTTGGAGAAGTTGGTGCTTCAAGTATTCTATAAATTTATCTTTGAGGGAATCACAGGCATGTATATTTCCTTTCTTTGTCTGACACCTTCTGTCCCCCCCATTTTCCTTTAAAGTCCAGAAACCACCTCTTCTCTATTCTGTTTTGTCCTTTCCCAGATAAGATTAACTGAACTCTCCCCTCAACACTCCTGTATTGGATTCAAACTCCTCTTGGGAGTGTTCTCCTGTTGGAAAACAATTTACTACAAGCCAGGTGTTAATATCACATACCTGTAATCCTATCGACTCAGGAGGCTGAAATCTGAAGAATTTCAGATCAAGCCAAACTGAACAGAACAGTTAGCTCAACTCTATCTCCAAAATAACCAGCAAAAAGCAGGGCTTGAAGCACGGCTCAAGTGGGAGGGCACTAGCCTACCAAGTGTTAAGGTCTACAGTTCAAGCCTCAGTACTGACAACCAAACGAAATCCCAGCAAGAACATTATTGCAAGCATAACTGCTTAAAAGAATTCACATTTGTTCACTAATGGTTTCTGTAGGGCAGGCATTCTTACTAGTAGCAGGGTGGTCTTGGTGTCTCTGAAGATTTGAGCTGGCTATCCTCATCTTAAACCTTGAAAGTAGAGAACTATCCACTCTCAGAATCCCCCAGGTTTCTAGAACCTAGAAACTGTGACTGGGAGGCTTAGGTCTTGTTTGCTTGCAGGCTTCCAGAACTATCCTCTGGATATAGCCCTATGGCCTTCCTTAGTCTGGCTCTACTTATACTCAAGAGGAAGAAATCATATGGGATCTGAGTACCAAGAAAGAACTAGGAGACCTCTCAGTATTCTGCCTTAGTGCAGATTCGAAATGTCAGCACATGGCATAATAGTCATGAAGACCCAATCTTGTCAGACCATAAACCTCTCGCAGTGGAGCACATGCTATGTCAATTTTTTTCATGAGAAATTAGTATACATGATAGTCAATATTTTTTTTCATATCACCAACAATAGAAAAACAACTAACAAACAGCAACAAACTTTGAGCTTGGTTTCGAAGAAAGTGGTGGAAACAAGAATGTTTTAGAACATGAGACATGTCTGCATGCCATAGTTCACTCCTAAATTCTTAAGAAATCATAGACTAGGGGCTGGGGATATGGCCTAGTGGCAAGAGAGCTAGCCTCGTATACATGAGGCCCTGGGTTCGATTCCCCAGCACCAGAAAACGGCCAGAAGTGGCGCTGTGGCTCAAGTGGCAGAGTGCTAGCCTTGAGCAAAAAGGAAGCCAGGGACAGTGCTCAGGCCCTGAGTCCAAGGCCCAGGACAGGCCAAAAAAAAAAAAAAAAAAGAAAGAAATCATAGACTATTTTATACCACTATCAATAGCACTACTAAATTTTTCTAGACACAGTGGTTCACACCTGTAATCCCAACTAAATCTGGAGGCAGAGATAAAGGAGATCATGGTTATAGAGGAGCTGTGACAAGTAACTAGCATAACTTCATCTCAACAAACAAACCAGGTATGATAGTGCCCATTTGTGATCTCAACTACAAAGAAACCATAGGTAGCAGACTGCTGTTCAGGGCTGGCCCTGAACAAAAATACAAGACCAATCTTTATTTAAAAAACAAGAAAAAGGCTGGAAGTGTGCCTCAAGTGAGAGAGCAAGTGCCTAGAAAGCACCATTTTCTGAGTTTATAGCCCTTTTCCCTGAATACTCTATACATTTTTCGAATATTTGTAAATCAAAGAGAAGCACACCAAAAGAGCTTTAAAAGAATGTATAAGAGGTGATGAACTTGCTCCAGTAAACAGTACACATTTATGAAATTATCATTATGAAACTCCTTTGAACATCTAATTTATGTCAATTAAAAAATCACTGTCTAACTCAGAAATAGAAGGCTCAATCATATCCGATAGTCTCAGAGTTTTAAGGTACTCCTGGAGAGTAGAGGTGACTCTAGAAGTAAGGCCATCAGCCAGTGACAGAATTGTTCTTGAACATATCTGAGCCTCCAAATGAAGTATGAAAAAACTATAAACCAATATGAACTTGGTCCCAAAGGGTAACTTAGCCATTAAACTACTACCTGGTTTAATAAACAATGAAAGAGTTAGAGGCCCAGAGCATGCTGCCACAAGCCCTGAGAGGCATCCAAGACAGGCTGGGGCATCTCCCTCCTCATATTGGGAGGAAATCATGTCTGGAACACCACCAGCATCTTCATTTCCAAACTTGAACCACTATAATGGACTCACTTCAAAGCATAGATCCTAAGACCACCACATCCACACCAGTAGATGTAAAGAATCCTATAAACACAAAACTATGTTTTACTGCAGTCACCAACATAACAGTAACATAATTGATGAAAGCTATCAAGTGAGAGCAATGCATGATTTGGAGAATTTCCATGATCCCTGTCTTGTATCAAGAGACTACATATTTTTTAATTGCCAGACATGGGTGTTAGAACTTTTGCAGCTGCTTATTCTTTTTTTCTTTTTTCTTTTTTGCCAGTCCTGGGCCTTGAACTCAAGGCCTGAGCACTGTCCGTGGATTCTTTTTGCTCAAGGCTAGCACTCTGCCATTTGAGCCACAGCGCCACTTCTGGCCATTTTCTGTATATGTGGTGCTGGGAAATTGAACCCAGGGCTTCATGTATATGAGGCAAGCACTCTTGCCACTAGGCCATATTCCTAGCCCTTTTACAGCTGCTTCTAATGGAACTTTGCAGCTCCTTGAGAGATGTGCGTCTTGGTTCTGCCAAGCACCTCAGTGGAGGACCCACTGCTTCATGGGAGTCACAGCCATTGTGATAAACAGACAGAGGCTGAGTACCCACTGCATAGAACAGCAACAAGACAAAGAAAGTGTCCTGACAAAAACTGGTGCTTTGGGCCAGGTACTGGTGGGCTCATGTATATCAATCTAGCTATTCAGGAGGCTGAGATCTGAGGATCGCAGTTCAAACCTAGCCTAGGCACGAAAGTCTGTGAGAGTCTTATCTCCAATTAACCACCAGAAAACTGGAAATAGAGCTGTGGCTCAAAGTGATAGAGTGCTAGCCTTGAGTGAAAGAGCTCAGGGAGGTCCAGGCCCCTAGTTCAAGCACCATGAATGAAAAAACAAAACAACAACAACAACAAAGAAACACAGACAAACAAGAAAAATTACCCTGATGCTTTGCATTTAGGAAAAGACATGACAGGGTCTCTTCAATGATAGACCTTTTCGTATGAGTGTATGTTTTCTAATAAAATTTTAAAAGTTAAAAAAAAATCTTTGTATTATCTCTAAGTAGTTTTACAAAAGGGGTCCAATTCAACCTGTCAGCTTATGAGTACCATCTGTCTTGACCAATGTCATTTCCGTCATTAGTCACCCCATCTTTCCAACTCCACCCATCTTCTCAATTTTCCTAGTTCCATTTTCATTCATATATATATATATATATATGTATATATACACACACACAGACAGACACAGACACACACACATTAATAACTGCTTTCTCCTATCTCCTATCTTCCCTCTTGTTATTCATCTACTTCCTCCTCTTGACCACTACACTCCCCCCTGTGACACCCCACATTCCTGCTTCTTGGTATTCATTGTGTTACACTGCAAGTTTGTTGTTTAAAGGAGTTACACCATTGGAATTCTCCCCTGCATATGCTGTGCTTTAGTTAATACAGTTGTGGATATAATGGATCCGATCTTGACAGGAGAAACAGAGTTTAAAGAGAATGAGGAAGCTTGCAATGTCGATGTTGATGATCGTTAGCTGCACAGCCAAGCTGCAAAGGGCCACATCCTTAGTCAGTCCAGGAACTCAAGACAAGATGCAGGGAGAGAAACAATCAGGAGGAGACATCAGTAAGCTCACACTGGATTTCACAGTTTGGAATCTGAGGATTTGTGCATGTAGAAACTATCATTGCTACATACAGGCTATGGAGTTAATTTAGTACATTTTTTCTTATTAAGGAAAATGCTTATAACACAAGGAAGGCAAGGCTCAGAAGTAGTCATAACCCTGGCGCCTGAACAGTAAACACTTAATTCCCCTGACGCATACTGAAGAACTCAAACAAGGAAAGCTGTATTGTCTGGCCTTGGAAGCCAGAAACTTATGCTTCATCACTTGCAACTCAAGTGTTTTGGCAGCTGAGAGATGGAAGGGACAGAGGGTCAACGAGGTTGGCTGTGTGAACCCTCCAGGTCTAGGCTGAGGCTGAAACTACATGCCCCCATCTTCCCTTTGACCTTAACACCCTGCCATTTCCACCTTCTGCGCCAAGGGGAGGGCTCTCTGCATGGCTATCTGGTTCCTTGTAAAGGGCAAGTCAGGTGACTGGGGAATGTAGTCCCTCCTGCATGGTTAACAAGAAAAAGGATTCAATTAAAAAGAGATGAATAGCTGGACACCAGTGGCTCATGCCTGTAATCTTTGCTACTCAGGAGGCTGAGATCTGAGCAAAAACAGTTCCAAATAAGCCCACATAGGAAAGTCTGTGAGACTGTTATCTCCAATTAACCACCAACAAATCTGAAGTGGAGGCATGGCTCAAGCCATGGAAAACTAGCCATGAAGAAAATAATAATAATAATAAATAATAATAATAATAATAATAATAATAAAGCTAAGGAACATAGCCCAGGCCCTAAGTTCAAGCCCCAGTATTGGCACAACAACAACAACAAAACAGATAAACAACACAGCAATGTCAACCATTTGGAAGGAACTTGTTGCCCAGCAATCTTATTTCCCTGAAGAAGAACAAGTTACAAGCATATGCAGGCCACCATGATCTCTCCTGATCTTTCCCTTGAGTGTAAGGGATCTGTGTGTCCTGGCTAGGGCTCTTGCTGAGCTGTGAGCCATTGAGTCTCTGCACTGCAGTGAGCACTCTGCAAAGGCTGGGGTCCTGAAGTTGCCTTGCTGTCTTGTTAGGGATGCTATGAATTGCCAATGATAAAGCTATGCTGGATTCCCTCATCTAATTTTTGGAATATTTTGCAATGGGTTAAGGGTATGCAGACACAATGGTTGTGACTCTTTATTTATACCTCTCTCAGGGACCAAGGGAAAGAGGATGATATTTAGACCCCAAGGTTTTGTCACCTTGAGTACTTCCCACGAATGCGTTGACTATCTCTGCTACCTTATTTATGGTAGAGAGTTAATGGTATGTGTTCCACAGGCAGGCTTGTATGCAGCTAATTTTCAAGAGCATTATCCAAATGTCTGTAATTAATGAACTCAACATATCTTGATCTTTTAGAGAAAAAGAAAAAAGAAAACAAGATGCTTTGTAAATAACAAGAGAATACTTATTGCTGATTGCCATTTTTGTTCTTTGTTCTTTAATTTCTTTGTCTCCCCTTCCTGCTTGTCTCCCTTTCCATCTTGTTGTCACGTTGCCATTTCTCTGCTCACATTTTCAGAATCATAAAGCCTTGAGAGGGTTTCGAGTGCTTTTCTCCCTAATTGAAAGAGTACTTTCCGTAGGAGACTTTTTAGCCTTAAAGAAACTAAAAATATCAAATCACTGGAGAATAAAATAAGAACTGATCGGAAGGGAAATTACAGAGGGGATTCTGAGCTGGGCGAGTGACACGCTGAATCTAGGAAGACCTTGAAAGAGAGCCCAGAAAGATCAGCACACCTGCAGAAAGGAAGCATTCTATCCTCACTGCCAGTTGCTCAGCTGACTGTCAGAACACAAGGTACATGGCTGGCTTTGTACCCGAAAACTTCTTTTAATGTTTACCAACTATTTTAGTTATCAAGACCACCTCTAGAATTTTTATTCTTCTTCAATAAAAAGAAAAGATTGCTTAAACTATTTTATAGTTTAATGGCAAGTACGAATTTTCAGGTTACAGCAAAATATCTATGGCATATTACTTATCTAGTCAATACTATGCTGGGGTTTGGACCTATAGATTGGTAACCATGACTTGCTCTTTCATGGTGCCATTAGTATTACAAATGCTGTCATTATCATGACTTCTAATAATAATAATCAGTTAAAATGTATTGAGTAATTACCAAGCATTTCACATGGTGCCTTAGTCAGGACAGACTTTTGTAACATTAGACATTATAAATGAGGGTTCAAAGGCAAAATTTTCACTATTGACAGTTTAATTTTTATTAGTGTATATTCATTGTATATAGGAAAAGTTTTCATTTTGACATTTTCATAGATATATAGAATACATTTTTATTATATGTATCTCCATGACTATTATATTCTCCTTTACAATGCCAAGTATACCTTTTTCTTCCATATCCTTGTAAAAAAATCACATATATACTCATACACACACATACATATTATGTCCATAGTACATAATGTCCATAATACATAGATAATGGGTTTAAAGGGACTGTAATGGCACCTGGTTTGTATTTTCAAAGGTTTAGGCTGGCTTCTCTGTGGAGAATAGCTTGGAGTAAGGTAGAAGGAGAAAGATGGGGTTTATTATTTTGGGGTGTGGGTAGCACTCACACAACTCCTCTAAGGTGCTGACACAGAGATGGAGAGAAAGATATAGCTGGACACCAGCTGGCTGGGTCCCACACAAGCATTGCTGTCAGCATCTTATGAAGTAAGAAGATTGAACTCTCTTTGGAGATGAAGGAATCATCTTAAGTAAGTTAGTTGCCTTGGGCAGTTAGTAGATCAGGAAATGAAAACAGAAACTCCAGACCTGGAGCCTATTAACTTTTACATGACACTGACTGCCTTTTTTCTCCTGGCTGTGGGTACAAAAGAAAATACATGCAGAAAGATGACTGGAATAGTTAATTGATTTCTACTTGATCATTTTAGTGAATAAGTGAAAAATAAAATGACAACAAAGACTGCTAAGGAAGATGAGTTATGGTAACAAAGTTACTAGTAAAAAGGGCAGAAGAACAGTCTTGCTGTGGGGAAGGAAAAGAAAAATGAGAATTAGAAAAGGGACAAAGATTAAATCCTTACATATCACCCTGCACCAGAATCAATTCCAAATGGATCAAAGACCTCGAGGTAAAAGCAGATACCCTGAAAACATTACAGAAAGGAATAGGAGAAACACTAGGGCTCCTTGGCGCAGGTCGAAACTTTCTTAATAAAGACCCAGAAACACAACAAATCAAAGAAAGGCTGGATAAATAGGATTGCATTAAACTTCAGAGCTTCTGCATGGCAAAGGACATAGCTACCAAGATACATAGAAAGCTCCCAGATTGGGAGAAGATCTTCACTAGCCACATAACAGACAAGGGCCTCATATCTAAAATATACTTAGAGCTCAAAATATTAAATCCCCTAAAAACATATCTTCAAAGAAGCAAACGCTCTATTAACAAGTAGGCTAAAGATTTGAAGAGGAAAAAAAATGGCCAATAGACACATAATAAAAGTTCAACATCTCTGGTCATAAAAGAAATGCAAATCAAAACAACACTGTGATTCTACCTCAAGGCAGTTAGAATGGCAATTATCAAGAAATCTAATAACAACAGATGCTGGTGGGAATGTGGCCAAAAAGGAGTGCTACTACACTGTTGGTGGTAGTGTAAACTTGTTCAACCACTTTGGAAAGCAGTATAGAGGTTCCTCCAAAGACTAAACATAGAGTTTCCCTGTGACCCAGCAATCCCACTCCTGGGCATTTACCCAAATGACCACAAACAAGGCCATACTAAAACTACCAGCTCAACCATATTCATTGAAGCATTATTTACCATAGCTAAGGTATGGACCTAACCCAGATATCCCACAGCAAATGAACAGATCAATAAAATGTGATATATAGGCACAATGGTGTTGTATGCTTCCATCAGAAAGAATGACATGGCCCCATTCGAGCAAGTCAGGCCCAAAGAAATGTAGGCTGCATGGTTTCCCTCATTTGTACTAACTGGAACATGCCTATGATATTCTTAGCAGGGAATCACAATATTCCAGTCTGTAAGTATATATAAAAAAATAATAGAATAAAAAGAAAGGGCACAAAGAGGGCTAGATCTGAATATGTGCCCTGTTATTCGTGTGGCAGAGACTAAAATGAGATGTGGAAAAATGAGGTGAGTCTGATTGGAAGGAAAAAAGTAGTCAGTGTAAGGAGAGTAGAATTCAATAAATAATGTTACTAATATTTTTAAATCATATAGATGTATATATATATATATATACACATATGTATACACTCACATGTATGTGAGTGAGTGTGTGTGTGTGTGTGTGTGTCCTAAGGAGGAAAATACTTCAATTAAATAACAACAGCTATAGCACAAGAGAACAATGGAGGCTTGTCTGTCTGAGTCTTTGGGTTGGTATAGATTGATAATTGAACAAAGGGAAGCTATTCTTGGCAGAATGGTTGCCTGTTGTTTGAATGGTGGAAAGGTGATAGCATTGAGTCCCAGAGTTCTAAGTCAAATGTCAGGTGCATACCTCAGCCCTGACTCCCAAGCCTTTTTAGTAATGAAGGGCTGCCTCTGCCTCAGTGCCTCAAGGGCATGTGTTGAAGCCTGCCATTCTTCCTGGTGCCCTCTTCACCTGAGCTGACCACATCACAAACCTGTTTCCGCGTGTGTGTGTGTGTGTGTGTGTGTGTGTGCACGCGCACACGTGTGTGTGTTTGTGCTGGTCTAGGGGCTTGATCTCCACCTGGGCATTGTCCTTGACCTTATTTTACTTAAGACTAATACTCATCACTTGAGTCACTCCTTCACTTCAGGCTTTTTGGTGCTTAATTGGAGAGAAGAGTTTCCTGGATTTTCCAACTTGGACTGGATTCAAACCATGATCCTCAATTTTCAACCTCTTGAGTAGCAAGGATTACAAACATGAGCCACCAGTGCCCAGGCAGAACTGAGTTTTGAAGATGGGTGTTACACTATTCGTGGATAGTCATCAGTGATTCCCCATGAGAAAATATACCTTCTTTTCTGCTCATTGCACATGAACTATTTAAACACCAAGGACATGTCAGATCACACAAGGTCATGTGAACATTGTTTCCTCAAGAAAGCATTTCCTGATTGCCTAGTCTGGGCCATGAATAAGGGTGGGATTGTGAACAATCCAGATACAAGTCCTGACATGTTGAGGATCATATCCTAGACACACACACACGCACACACACGCACACACACACACACACACACGACTAGAAAAGAAGAAAAGCAACTACTTAGACAGTAGAAATACTACATGAAACAAACTGGACATTTACTAATGAATGACAGCCTATGGGGGTTCATTAAAATGGGACATTCAGAGAAATTCTCAGATGAGTTTATGTATAAACTGAGGCAATATGGCATGAGAAAGGAGAAATAATTCCAGAAAGAGGAAATAAGCTCAAAGCCCTAGGAGAGATGAAGTAGATTTTTGCATAGCCAAAGAATGAGTCTGGGAGCAAATGAATAGAAGAAAAATTTGGAATGATGGCCAAGGGTCAGATCACATATATATCTTGATTTAGGCCACACAGGAAATTGGCTTTACTTCCTATTAGCACATATTAATTGGGCTTGCCTTATTTGTTGGTTTGTTTGTTTATTGTGCCAGTCCTGGGGCTTGAACTTAGGGCTTTAGCACTGATCTTGAGCTTTTGTGCTCAAGGCTAACACTGTACGACTTAAGCCGCACTACTTGTGGTGCGGTTTGTGTGTGTGTGTGTGTGTGTGTGTGTGTGTGTGTGTGTGTGTGTGTGTGTTTTGAGGGGAGGAGTGTTCATTGGAGAAAAGAATCTCATGAACTTTCCAGCCTAGGCTGGCTTTGAATTGTGGTCCTCTGATCTTAGCCTCCTGAGTAGAGGCAATTGGTCTTTATTTTTAAAACTGTAGAATTCAATTGAAAAGGGTTAAAAGAGCAATGATGCACCTGATTTACATTTTATTTGGAGGATACCAAGGTTTGAACTCAGAGCCTCACACTTGCTCAAAAGGTGATCTACCTCTTGAACCACAGTTTCAGCTGTTTGGGCTCTGGTTATATTGAGTTAGGTCTGACTTTTTCTCTCCAGGCTGGCTTCTCTTGCAGTTTCCCTGATCTCTGCAGTTTCCTGGAGAGCTAGAATTGTAGCTATGAGCCATCTTCCCAGCTTTGGTTTATATTTTCAGGTGTTCAGACTGGCTATTCTCCGGAGCATAGTTTGTAGAGAAAATGAAGGAAAGGAGGGAGTTGATTCAGGTTGGGGGCAGCACTCACATGGCTTCATGATGATGATGATGATGATGATGATGATGATGATGATGATGATAACAATATGATGTAATTGTGTGAAAGAGTCACAATTCCACAAGTCAGGTTGTAAGTACAATGGTGCAATGCTTGGTCGATG
This sequence comes from Perognathus longimembris pacificus, assembly GCF_023159225.1. Classification (NCBI taxonomy): domain Eukaryota; kingdom Metazoa; phylum Chordata; class Mammalia; order Rodentia; family Heteromyidae; genus Perognathus; species Perognathus longimembris. The sequence continues at coordinate 101,674,908 of NC_063163.1, read as the reverse complement.
ATACTCCTTTCTTTGTTCTCTTCCATTTTCCCCCTCCCATCCCTATTCTGAGTTTCCATGGTTTATGTTTTACGTAATGCACATTTCATATAATGCATGGTTTCTTTAAGAGGCTGGTAGAGTGGAGTGTACAGTATAGCTGGAGGTCAGATGGCTGGGCACGGATATCTATAAGTTCTTAAAATTATAACATGCTTCTTAATTGTTCTGTGCCTCAAATTTCCTCCCCTTGGTGATTGTATTCATGGCTCTCCTTTAGAATGGCTGTCCTGATAAAATCAGGACATGTAACAAATGCCTTATTCACAATGATCACTGCCTGTAAAACATTAGTTCTTTTTCTGTCAAAGTCATTTTTGGGATTTGCAAGAGGAAGCCCTTGGTCAGGAGTTGATGTTAGAACAAGGTATTTCACAGAAAAGTGCAACTTCAAGTAAGGCTCTTCTTTCCATTCTTCCAAAACAATAGTTACCAACAGGCACAAGTGCACAGCAAATCACTCGATGTACCCATTATTGTATTTGATTCTAACTATAGCCTTGTAATGCAGCTATGATTGTGTTGTAATGCTACACCCAATTTTAGCAGGAGGAAATTGTAGCCCATATAGGCTAGGTTACTCGCTCAAGGTCACCCACCTAATGGCAGAGCCATAATTTAATCCAGGTCTGAGTGTTTAAGCCCTGTGCTCTTCCTACCATAACAGCCAATTGAGCATACAACACCTGTACCCCAAACACATCTGAGGGGTTTGAGATCCTACAGCATCTGTGTCTCTCAACATAGAATATCCCAGTCTGCAGGTGGTACAGAGAAGAAAGAAACCTCATCCCACACCTTATAAAGAAGGACAAAACAGCCCCATTCCATCTGGCATTCTACAAAACATAGTTTTGCCAGGTAAAATCTGGAAATGAGGTTGCACTCACTGCTGAGTACCAAATGTTACATAGCTAATTAACCACAGAGACTTGGGAAAGAACCCATTAAAGAGACCAAATGCAGTACGAAGGCAGAGCAAGTGGCAACATTGCTGCTTATTACCATTATTGCCATTAATATTAATATTAATACTATTATTTAGTTTTATTATTACCCTGATACATCATTATTATTGCTGCCGCCTAGCATCTTCCCAATAAATCTATCACCAAATGTTTTAGAGGCTTAATATTGTGATAGTTATGTAATTAAACAAATAGAAATAATAGTTGCAGAATTGCAGACTTACATAATTATTGCTCCACAATGGAGACAATAAATAAAACTTACGGGCCTCCATAGCAGTTACATTAAAAACAGTGCAAACAGTGAAGGCTAAAGCTGAAGAGTTATGTAATGGTTACATAATTAAATAATAAATTATCCTAGAACTACACAGACATCCACTATATAAAGCAGCTTACAGAATGGAGGAGAAAAGGAAGCCATTAAACCCTGACAAAAAAAAAATCAAAAAGATTTGCGTATGAATTGGAAGCAGAGTAATATGAGCCCTGAAATGAGAGGGACTGAGAGCTTTCCAACTTTCCATTCTAGATTCAGATGTGCATGTGGATTTTTATCAATCCCAGAACACAAAGTAATTTGTCCAAGGCTATAAATCACTTGGATAATATAATCCTCTTAACTGAATAGCTTATCACAGGTGATACGAATTTAATCTCAGTGTTTCAAATTATCTCAAAATTTTTCTGTAGTCTTGACTTAAAATATTATATAACTAACGACTCTTCAATGACTCACCCTGATTCAATGAATAGTGGATGAACAGGGAAAGAAAAATACTCACTAGAGTTTGAGGATGATGCTGTCATTGAAAAATATTGAAACTCTCATCAATTACCACATTAAAACATTTTGGGGGTTGTGTTATATGCTAACATAACCAAAGTTTTGGAAAGACTAAAATACTGAATCAAACACCCTGATGAATGACTTCTTAATATTCTTTAAATCTTATGGTTTTGAGGTCAGGCTGCCTGGATTTCAGATGAAGTTATTCTTATTGAGGTTGGGAGTGCTGGACAACAGCATCTACCTGAGGACATAAATGAGCATCTGCTCTCAATACTGAGCTCAGAGTGGGGAGGCCACAGTGGTAGCAGCACATTTTGTCCTCTGCATCCACCTGTCTCCCTGGTGTCAGCAGTGCTGAGCCCATTGTTGGGATGAATGGCATGATGGGATGTTCCCAGGATGCCAGCAGCATGCGGTATGAATAAGCACATGGCATTGCTCAGCAATGACAATGGGGAAGCAGAAGGCTCCTGTCCAGACCCAGCAGGGAACAGAGCCATAGTCTGCCAGTCTCTCTGTAATTCACATTTGAAGGAAGCTCTCACTTCTCCATCAGGCCTGTTCTGAGAGCAGCCAGGCTGGGCTATTATCATAATGGGGTCACCTGGGAGGCTAGGAATAGACAGGGAAACAGTCTATTGGGGAGAACTAATTGACTCCCATCTCGTTATTTGGCTCAGCTTGACAGGCAAACCTAATGATTGGGAAAGGGTGGCCTCAGAAGAGACCTGTGTCAAGGAAGGGCCAGGAGGCCACCTTGCCTGCTGGGCCTTGGAGAGGCTGAGCAGACTGCCCAGTGTCAGCTCCACAAGGTTGGGTCACAATTTTCTAACATGTATCTCTAACATTCCCCTGTTCTACAGGGAGCCTGTGCAGCCATCTGGCTGTGTCCTACATTGCCAAAGTGATGAAGGACACTTAGAATTCTGAACCCTTGACATGCTTTTGTCCCTGTTCCCTAATAGCTCACCTACAAGTCCGGTGATCAAGATCTTTTAATTCTTCCTCAAGGGAACTTGAAAATCAGACCTTAGTCTTGGAAAACAGAAAAATTAATATATTCTTAGAAGCACAGGGAGTTTTCTAGGGCTCCTCTTTGAGGTTGATATATTGACTCACACAAGAATCTAGACCAAAGGATTCCATATATCAACTTTAAAATAAAAGTCTGTCTTATATATTTATCATTTCTGAGGTTCTCTGTTCTTTATTGTGAAAGTCCATATTTCCATTGAGAATCATTGTTTTAATTGACGTTCCTATGTACAGCTTACATTAAAATCTTAGACTGATGGATTCTTAAAACTTCTGACGGGTGGATTCTTAAATCTTTTGTCTACTTAGTAAAATCTCTATGTTTTCAAAAAAAGAAAAAGAACCTGGATCATTCTACATTGACCCAAAAAAGAACTTAGGCAAAGAATTCCTTGCTCCTAATTCCTAATGGCATCACTTGAGTACGGAGGTTGGTGAAGTTGTTTCACTTCCTGGGACTTTAAAAACAAATAAATTTGATCTGGTGGTCAACACAGGGAGCCAGAAAAAAAACTGAATTTCACAGAGTGGATGGCTTAAACACCAATGGGATAGAAGGATGGATGGATGAGCATATTATCTATTTATACTTATGAAGTGTGAAAGTCGGAGATGGCGGCACCAGCCATCATGGCCAGGGTTCATCTTCCTGGCTTGAAGACAGTTACCTTTTCAGCATCTTGACAAGGGAGATTTCTCCCCTTTTCTTCTATATTTCATCATGAAGGCCCCACTCTCATGTCTACATGTAATCCTAATGAATGCTCAGTGGTTCTTCATAAGTCATCATGTTGAGAACTAGGGCTATATCAGAGAAGTGTATATGCAAAATTCAATTTCTAAACTCAGTTCAAATTTACACTTCCCCTTTTGGTTAGGGGTGGAATTCCACTGACTTTGTCAAATCACTGAAGGATGTAACAATTCCATTTGTACCAGACTACTGTAACAGCTGAGTACAGTGGGTATGTGGGAAAAGAAGTCTTACTACATACTAGGTGCTAACCTGCTGGTTGTCGCTTTTCCTTCTTGACCTTTTCAACAAAAAGGTCTCTGAATGACTGTAGCATCAGTTTTCAACAAGAGGCCTGCATTCTGTTTTGAGCCACATGGAAAACTGTTTCTTTGAAGATTCTCTTCATCCTGGTGGATTTGTCCTTATTTTCCAGAGACCCACCCAAGCGACAAGAATAATCAACCAATCCCTTGGCAGCAAGGAAGGCTCCTCTCCTGGGAATCCTTGGAGGAAACTGATCACTTTATTAGGGACTTACAAGTAGAGTGACCATTTGTCTCTCACCATGGATAGAGGCCATAGCAACTCATTTTATACTGTGTTGGTGATCCTGACTCCATGGTTGAAAACCCATCAACCCCTCAATGAGGTCCCAGAAACTCTCTCAACACTCCTAAATTTCCTTTGTGCTTCAAGGCCCAGAAACCACAAGTCTCTTTCCAAGGACAGAAATGCTCAATGTGTCCCAGCTACAGAGCCACAGCCTGTCTCAGCATGGGGTCTCTATTATTGCTCCAAACCCAGTGCAGAGGGGTGTTTCCCCTGATGACAGCTTTGTACTGAGCAGAGGGGAATCAGAACGGAACAGATGTTTTAAAGACTCCATAAATCCGTGAAGATGAAAAAAAGAAAAAAAAAACCCACCCAGCACTTTTTAACAATGTGCTGTGCTGATGAACCAGCACATCGGAAATACCAAAATAAATATAAAATCCCACTGAAGACTCAGAATAAATCTTAGGGTTCTTCTTTCTATTTTCTCCCTCCTTACAACATACACTAGGCATTTTAATACTCACTGACGACACACAGTGGGAAAAAAAAGTCTATAAAACTCAGCCCTCGTCCTTTGGAAGTGACCCCCATGATCAAACACAATATATATGAACCACCCTCCAATTGGTTGCTGAAAAACGCATTTCACTTTCTCCAGAACCTTCTTTCTCTCCCAGCATATCCAGTATTGTCATGTTTCCTCTCATAACTCCTTGCTGAATTCCAATGAGGTTTTCTAATTAGCCTAATTAATTTTCTGCCCAACTTAATAAGACTGTCTCTGGTTCAGAAATAATTGGTCTTCCCAAACACCGTTTTTCCCTCCCTCTATTTCTCAGTGGTGAGTTGTGATCCAGCCTCCCTTAATAATTCAAAATTAGCTTCTGTTTTTCAGATGATAGGTTCATGTTCAGAGAGTTATTTCGCTTTTTCATTAACACAGTCCTCTCTCTCTCTCCCTCTTAAGAATACCTTAAGCAGCACTAAAAATAAAGTCTTGGATCCTTTGTGCAGAGAGAAATCCATTTGGGATCAAGGTTTCAGTGGATTCCTGTCCCCTGTCTTATCCTTTTCAGGAAGGTCAATGAGTGACCTGGTTGAAGAATATTCTTCTCCTTCAAATTTGAGAAGCGCTGGGCCATTTAGCCCTATCAAGCCAAGGAATAAAATCACAAAAGGGTCTGGAATACATCCAGGCCATTGGCTTCTTAGAAAAGAAGTCTTTCTAACCTTTCTAAAATTTGTTTTAGATGGTCAGTAATTTGTTATTAAGAGGAAAATAGAATTGTGATCATCGTGTACTCTCTAAGTGAGTTAGAATAGAGGAGGAAGACTGAGAGAGCCAAGGAAAGAGAAAGAGAGGAGAAAAGTCAGTAAGCTAATGAAAAATAACCAAGTCCCAATGTATGTCTAAATAGCATCCAAAATTATCTTCTGTTTGCACTAAGGTTCCAAAATGCCAGGCCATCTTTGCCTGTGTGATATTGCTTTATAGTCCCATGAAAACTTCTCTTGGATCTACGAAGATGAAGTAATTTTCTCATTTCCTATAATGCCTGAAGCAGTGTTTAGAGGGACATATAAATATGACAGTGAAGAGTGCTTGGGAGTACAGACCATAGTAAGCTTGGATGTACAGACCATAGTAAGGTTGTGTGTCTGTAATCTTCCTGTGTACTGAAACCATGTAGGTATGTATCATCAAATGATGGTTCCCAAGTATTGTTTGTTTTGTTTTGTTTTTGTTGCCAGTCCTGGGGCTTGAATTCAGGGCCTGAGCACTGTCCCTGGCTTCATTTTGCTCAACGCTAGCACTCTACCTCTTGAGCTACAGTACCACTTCTGGCTTTTTTCTATATATGTGGTGCTGAGGAATTGCACCCAGGGCTTCATGTATGCGGGGCGAGCACTTTACCACTGGGTCATATTCCCAGCAGTTCCCACGTTTTGAATGGAATCATAAAGATGTGAGGGATTTTGAAGGATCTACTCCAAACAGTAGCTAGAGAATGCATCCCTTGTTTTTCTATCTGGATTATTCTAAGCCAAATACTTCAAAACTAAAATGCCTGGGGACATTAAGATGACATTATTATTCCATTAAAAATGAATGATCTGCTCATGTTCCAAGAGTGTTCTTTCTATTAGGATTCATAATATGTGCTTTAAGAAAGTATGATTTACAGCCAGGCATTGGTGGCTCATGCCTATAATCCTAGCTACTCAGGAGGCTGAGATTTGAGGATTGTGGTTCAAAGCCAGCCCAGGCAGGAAAATCCATGAGACTCTAATCTCCAATTAACTGCCAGAAAACTGGAAGTGTCACTGTGGTTTAAAGTGTTAGAGCACTAGCTTTGAGTGGAAAAGCTCAGGGAGAGAGCCAAGGCCCTGAGTTCAAGCCTTGACTGAAATGCAATGACTGAAGCAAGCAAGGAAGAAAGGAAGGAAGGAAGAAAGAGAGAGAGAGATTATGAATGTTATTTAATTTTTTTTCTTCTCTTTATTGTGCTTATGTATCTCTGCCTCTTCTCTGAAGATTTCTTTTTTATTTGGTTGGAAATGTCCGGTATGACCTATTGTTTACTTTTTAAAAGCTTTTTATTAACACATATTAGTTGTTCAAGGGAGTATTACATTGTGATTTTTTTAAGCAGGGAAAAAGTTCAACAGAGATTATGAATAAGGGTGAAAGTGATCAAATTCCTTTGTATGGTCTACTTTTTCAAATGCAAATAACATTCAATTTCCTGAAGTTATTCAGAAATGAATATGCCTAGATTATAATCCAACATGATCAGCATGAGCCACAAATAGTAGGAGCAGAGAAAACAGAAGATTGATTAAAGAAAGTAGAAAAGGAAAAAAAATAGCATCATTTGTAACTGTATATTGAAATGAAACTCTTTGGGTAGCCAATTAGGACATCATGGAATGGAATGAAACAGACTATACTGGATTAGAATCTTGGACTGCCCTTCTTCTTCTTAAGAAAGGCTATTTGTTCTCATCAGAATCTTGCAATGGCCAGTGATCATCTGGGGAATGGAGACAGAGGAAATGACATTTTCATCTCTTTCTACCATGGTTGCAAGTGTGGATAATTATGGTAACAGCCCCATACTCCTACAGAACCGGAGCTAAAGTTGACCTGCTTTGCCACCTTTCCAGGTGCCAACACTATATAGAGTTTCTGGGAGTTGAAACACAGATCTCATTGGTCACAGTAGGGTTGCATTAGGTAAAGAAAGAGTGAATTACAATGAGAAATATCCAATATTCTCTTGCCACTCCTTATCTAACACTTAAGTTAGACATCAGTATCCTCCTTTTGCAAAGATGTTTAGTTAATTTGGCCATACTTTCAGAGTGCGGAAGCAAATTTGGGATTAAAATCAAGGTCTGATTCACTTCAACAATCTACATTATTTTCAGTATATAATATAGTTTCCAATTTTCCATGAGAATGGCATCATAAAATGCAAAACATGTTCAAAAGAAAATCTTTCCACGTATGAGTGATAATATGGCATGCTGGAAAAGTCGCCAGGCTTAGCAAATAAAAATACAGGATGCCCAGTTAAATTTGAATTTCAGATGCACAAATATATTTTAATATAAATGTGTTCCATATAGTACATGGGACAGAATCAGACTAAAATTAGTTGCTGCTGATCAGAATTGGAATCTAGCTGATTATCCACCATATTTTCCTGGCAGCTCTAAGTACAGTTTATCTGCATCTTACTGCTTAAAGCCTCTGGGTTCCCTTTGCTGGGACATATTGAAAATGATGTCAAGAAAAATACAATGGTCTCTTCTTACCCTGAAGGTCACTGGGGCTCCTTGGAGGTTGAAGTAAATATTATATAATTGTGCACACATTAAAAACTCTGCTATTCATGATTGAGGATTTTTTTTCCCCAGTCCTGGGCTTTGAACTCAGGGCCTGAACACTGTCCCTGGCTTCCTTTCGCTCAAGGCTAGCACTATACCACTTGGGCCATAGCACCACTTCTGGCTTTTTCTATATATGTGGTGCTGAGGAATTGAACCCAGGGGCTTCATGTATATGAGGCAAGCACTCTACCACTCTACCACTAGGCCATATTCCCAGCCTGATGACTGAGTTTTTTAGAAACTCAGCTTCATTGAAAATGTAACATATACACTAAATATAATCATTTATCTGTGTGACTAAAAGGATTCTGATGAAAAAGTATATATATATATTACATTTATATTATATATACATATGTTTGTGTACATACATGCATACATATATATGTATGTATTCATATATATGGAATCAACCCAGATGCCCCTCAGGGGATGAATGGATCAAGAAAATGTGGTATATAAATACAATGGAATCCTATGCTTCCAACAGGAAACAAGATATTGCCTCTTTATAAGGAAATGGAAAAACTTGGAAAAAATTATATTAAATGAAGTAAGCCAGATCCAAAGAAGCATAGACTGCATGGTTTCCTTCATTTGTAATAACTAGAATATGTCTATAAATCTACAGGTAAATACAATGAAAAATAAAAGACAAATAAATAATTACACTTTGACATGATTAATTAAACAGAACTCTAAATATTCACAGAATGAGACCAAAGGAGAATATGCTTACGAGAGGATCACAAGGGTTCAATAGCTATGTATGTATGATCATATAAAACAATGCTTATCAAAACAAACTCCAAGAAAAGGAAATGAGGGGGTTTTATTGTACTGTTTTCTTTCTTTCTTTCTTTCTCTCTTTCTTTTTTCTTCCTTCCTTCCTTACTTTCTCTCTTTCTTTCTTTCCTTCTTTCTTTCTTTCTTTCTTTCTTTCTTTCTTTCTTTCTTTCCTTCCTTCCTTCCTTCCTTCCTTCCTTCCTTCCTTCCTTTTTCCTTCCTTCCTTCCTTCCTTTCTTTCTTTCTTCTTTCTTTCTTTCTTTCTTTCTTTCTTTCTTTCTTTCTTTCTTTCTTTCTTTCTTTCTTTCTCCTTTGATTTATTCCCTTTGGTCACTGTTTTTATTTCTGTACCCTTGGTCTTTGGGGAAGGGAAGGGAAAGCACAGAAATGGTAGGACAAACAGTAAACCATGGGGCTGGGAATGTGGCCTAGTGGCTAGAGTGCTTGCCTCCCATACATGAAGCCCTGGGTTCAGTTCCCCGGCACCACATATGCTGAAAACAGCCAGAAGTGGCGCTGTGGCTTAAATGGCAGAGTGATAGCCTTGAGCAAAAAGAAGCCAGGGACAGTGTTCAGGCCCTGAGTTCAAGGCCCAGGACTGGCAAAAAAAAAAAAAAAAAAAAGAGTAAACCAATTCAGCAGTGATACTAGAAATAAACTACACAACTTGAGGGGTTGAGAGGGGAAAACTGGTAGAAAATGGAGAGGGTAACACCATTTAAAAATAAACATACTCATTACCTGACTTATGTAACTGTTACTCCTCTGTACATCACCTTCACAATAAAATTTAAATTAAAAAAATCTTCAGGATTTGTCTGCCCATACTAATGTAAAGGAGTGATCCTCAGGTCTCTGCCTCCTGAGTACCTAGGACTATAGGTGTGAGATGCCAGTGACTGACAAAAAGTAAAATGCTAGTCAGATGAAATTGCTATAGTTGCAAGGCATGGCCCTTCAAAGGAGGAATGAAAATGCAAGAATTTGAGAAGTCAATCCGCAGAATCTAATAACTGCTTGGAAATCAGGATTGTGGGGAAGAGAGGGTCAAGAGGGCCCCCTCCTCTAGCTACCAGTTAGACTGATAGAATTACAGATGAGATATCGGTGGTACACTAGGAGAAGAACCAGGAACCTAGTCTTGGTTATAATGGTTTTTATTGCAGACTTGAGTTACAAGCTGCAGGGAAGAAAGTGTTAAGTCTATTGCCAGAGTAACATTTTTCCTTACAGAAAAGTACATGGGTATGTGACCATATGCATTGGACTTAATGAAATGTTTCAAGGTGTTCTATCTAGACATTGAGGATAACTCAGAGTCACCCCAGAGAGCTGCCGTATCCAGTTTGAACAATCCTTTGCAACAGCTCTGAAAAAAATTGTACAACACATGGTCTCATGAATAAAAGAAAAAGAAAGCCAGGTAGTTGAGGCTCATTTCTGTCATTTTAACTACTTAGGAGGCTGAGATCCAGAGGATCAGATTTCAAAGCCAGCCTGGGCAGACAAGTCTATGAAACTCTATTTCTAAAATAACTAGCAAAATGCTGGGCTGGAGGCATGACCCACATGCTAGAGTGCCAGTTGAGCAAGCAAGCGGCCTTAAATTCAAAGCCAAGTATCACGAAAAGGGCATAGTGAAAAATCAAGTAAGAAATGTAATGTCATGGTACACACTTGTAATTCCAGCACACAGGAGGCTGAGGCAGAAGGATCAAGAGTTTTGAGGCAAGCATGGATTTCATGATAAGACTGATCTAAACATAAGATAGGTATTTGGGAAAAATAAATAAGTTAAAGAGAAATGTGAGCCAGGAGCCAGTGGCTAAGGTCAGAAACCCTATCTACTCAGAAGGTCAAGATCTGAGGGTTGCTATTTCAGCCAGAGAGCAAAGTCTGTGAGATGCTTATCTCCAATTAACCAGGAGAAAAAAAGAAGTGGAATAGTTGCTCAATTGGTAGAGGGCCTAGTCTTGAGTGACAAAGCTAAGGGACAGCATCCAAATCCTGAGTTCAAGCCCTAGTACCAACACACTCATGTGCACACACACACACACACACACACACACACACACACACCAAAGAGCAATGGAAATATGAGTTGACTACTGGCTTTTCTTTGTCAGTTTCAGCAAGGTTTTGATCAGTTGTCACCCAAGGGCAGTGTCATCATGGTTGCTGGACCGTATGGTGGACTCATGTATTGCCCATGGATTCTGCTAAACATGGAAAGCATTAAGATCCATAAGAGTCAAGGCCTGCCCTATAAAACTGACCTTTAGTGCAAAGTGACTATATAGAGACCCAAGTCCAGAATAGAGTCTTTCCCCAGGGATAAGGGAGTCAGAGGAAATAGTGTCAGTCTACCAAGTCTAATCTCTGCGAGTATACAAAGGAAAAGAATGGCTTCCTGCTACTCTTAAGTGAAGAAATTCCATCATTCTCCTTCATGATTTATGAATGTTTACCCCCAGACCTACTACTGACTACTTCACAAGCTCTATGCCACCCAATCCTCATAGCAGTAACTGAGAGAAGTCTCCACTCCATTTATTTCTTTTCTTCATTTATTACCTTTACTTTCTTTTTTAAACTATGATTTAGAAAACAAACTCTTCATTTTGAGTTCATTTTTTTTCTTTTTTTTTTTTTTTTGGCCAGTCCTGGGCCTTGGACTCAGGGCCTGAGCACTGTCCCTGGCTTCTTCCTGCTCAAGGCTAGCACTCTGCCACTTGAGCCACAGCACCGCTTCTGGCCGTTTTCTGTATATGTGGTGCTGGGGAATCGAACCTAGGGCCTCGTGTATCCAAGGCAGGCACTCTTGCCACTAGGCTATATCCCCAGCCCTTGAGTTCATTTTGATAAATACTATCTTATATGATCAGAGGCACACAGGCATTGTACTTTCTGTTCCTCTCCTCAAACTGTCCTCCTTTGGTCTCTCAGTGTGTGAATGCCCACAGTCCTGTATAAATGATCACATCTCAGTTTGTTTTTTTTTATTCTAGCTTCTGAAAATGAGAGAAAACATGCCTATGTGTCTCTCTAAGCTCGGCTTACCTCACGTAACATGATTAGGAAAAGGTCCCTTCATTGCCCTGCAAATGGCATAATATTATTCTGTCTAATGGATGTGCAAATTCCACTGTGTATAGTTACCACATTTTTTGGATCCATGGTACAGCAATGCATATGGATGTACACGTGTCTTTACAGTATCCTGGTTTGTGTTGTTCTAGGTAGATGCTCAGGAGTGGTATGGCTGTGTATTATCTTCTTTTATTATTAATGTAGCATACACATGATAGTTTGTCCAACGGCATATTCTTAGCTGAACTGTGTTGCAAACCCACATCTATGTCACCCTTAGGCCAAGGCTCTTGGTTATGTTAAGACTTTTGATGGTGAATTTATTCAAATTCATCAATAATTAAGTTGATTTCTTTTCCATTATGAACTCTCCTCCAGTGCCCACTCTTGTTTTCATCACTGATCTATCATGGTGTCCAAAGACTGTTTAATAGGTAGGAACAGAAGTCATGGGTCTCAGTCCTAAGCAAGTATACACTCTGGGCCCTTTCTCAGTCTGAAAAGAACAGGATTCAGACTCCGCTGAACAGAAAGGCCCAGAGAAGTCTCTCTCATGGAAACCACCCTGTGTGCTGGAAACACACTTCTGCATGGTGTTATGAGCTCCTTGGCTTCAGCAGTCCCGGTGAGTGAGTGAGTGAGAAGGAGGTAGGAGTTCCTCCAGAGCCTCCAAAGAGAGAGAGCTCTTCTGGAAAAAAAAGACATCCAGCTAAATAAATTAAAGGCCTGAACCCGGCCTCACGAGAACTTCTTCAACACCAAGGTCATTTGAACCTATGTACGATTTACTCAGAGTCTCTCTCCTTACAGGAAATGAATATCATCCAACTAAAAATCATTTCATAGAGTAAGATGGAGGCAGGCTCAGAGAGGAAGGGAGCAGGTCATGGCAGGCACAGTATTTACGAAGCCATTAAAAGAGGATGAATAGATCTGGTCCCAAAAGGCAAAGGCATGTGAATTTTCACACATAAATAGAAAATGTTTAGAATGATATTAATTCAAGACAGAGCTCCGGATGCATGCAGGCTGCCTGTGCTTGGGTGTCTGTTTAGCTGCACTGCCCCCTCCTGGTCAGGATTCTCCTCTGCAGCTCCTTTTGCTCTATATGCAGAGGGTCCATTATATGGTTGAGTGTGTGGTGGCAAGGCCACATCTAGAATTAGAATGTGGAACACATCCAGGATGTCTAATGAATAACCTTTCACTCCTGTATTGCTTAGAACCCACTACAGTTCTCGGACAACAGTAAACCCTATGCTAGAGCTTGTGGAGTTCCTGCAGGAACTAAGATACTCAGTTTAACGCAGAATTGAATGAACTTACTCTCTAGCACCTTTAATGTTTCATGTTCACTAATAGCAAAAATTCATTAACCCAATTGATTATTATGTATCCTGCTAACAAAAAGGATGTATCAGGTTGGAGTAAAGTTGCCATGGGAGATGGAAGGTGCCAGGGGTTTCCCTGTAAGTGAGCACAATGGAACAACCCATCATCAATCAGAGCTGCACATGTTGGGTTTGTTGACAAATATCAGCATGCAAAACTTCACAGGAAAAGGAGGAGGCTTTCAGGTAAAAGAACTGGGGATAGAGATTCTATGCAATAGGACAGAATGTCAATGACAGGGACATGGAGACTTGAATGAGGAAAATCCCAGGGGGGCTACTTTTGAGTTCCAATAAGTCAGGACTGGTGATGAGCTAATGTTTGTGAGGTCAGATGGCACAAAGCTTCGGATGATTCTATGGGCCATGTGAACCCATGGGACCACTCTAAGTTTAGAGTGGCATAGTTGTTTTTGCATTTTATGTACATCACTCTGAGAAGATGATGACACTAGGCGTGAAGAAGATGATGACAGAGTTCAGCTACAAAGGTATTACATTTAGTTGCGGCCCAGGCAGAGCTTCATTATGACGTCACTAGTCTTAATAAGACAGAGAAGCCCAACAAGAGAAAGATTTAGGAGGCACCATTCAAAGGCAAGATATTTATACCAGCTACTGGAAGACAAGGCAGTTCCTGCAGGAAACACTCAGGAGAAGGGATAGACCCACAGGGAAAAGTCTGACGAGATTCCGAGCTGGGGTTCTTATTATTCTACCAACATCTCAGTGAGTGAGTTTTAAGCTCACAGGAGACTTCTGACTGCCTGGATAGTTTTAAGAGTTGTTAGTTTATAGATTGTAGTAGGAAAAAGTACATTTTCCATCTGTGCCTTAGTTTCCCTCTGGCATATTAATATAAAAAAGTAAACTGCCTCTAAGGGATACCAACCTTCTAAGAAATATCTGCAATAATCCTATCTTATTTGTATAGTGCTTTATAATAAAATAGGTGCCCTTTTTGTTCCCTTCACCACAACCTTTAGGTTAATAGTTTAATCTGAATTTGGAGTTTCTAAGTGATTTATTGGCTAAGAACATTACAGCTCAGTAAGACTGAATTGAGATCTCAGCTCCAAACCTGATTATTTCTGATGTGTCATTAATTATTAACTGCCATAATTCAATGACATTGTTGCTATTGGTGAATTTTTCTGGTAGTACACTATACTGGAGTATTTGGTTTTATAAGAATGGCGAATGTTTGAAGCGAAGGGTGGGGGGAAGAGCCATGTCCCATCATTTGTAAAACGCTGAGCTCCTTGGAAGATAAAGGTTATTTAAATGCATAGGCTTATTAATGTCTGCATACTTATAGTTCTATCCATCTGAGCACAACCTGAAACTGAGAATTGTACAGGAGGATGGAGACAATGTGCTTCATGCTTATCTTGATCTGCAAAATTATGCCATACAGATGAGGAAAGGCAAGCTCAGGGCCTGGGTACATAATGAAGAAGTGCGCTCATGAACATCTGTCCCCTTGCTCTTTGCTTCTTCCTCCTTTCCTTGTCTTGCAACTCCTCCACTGCACCCATTGGACTACATCATAGCCCCCCTAGATTCCGGTCAATGGAGTGCTCCCCATTGGCCATGTTTCACTTTTTTCAGCGTTGAAAAAGAGCAGCGTGTGTCCAAGTTCTGCCAGCATGCAGGAAACGTACCAACCAGCTCAGTGAAAGATGTCTGTCCCTGATGGCTGCCACAGAGAAATAAATTAAATCTCACCAGCCCTGAAAGTCACCTTCTTAGGGAAGGTTTTTCCTTTTTTCTGCTTTCTACCCTATCTACCTACCTTGTCCTTTCACTTATCCATAGGGCTAGGAGGACGGGAAGATCCCCAATGAATCTCAAATACACTCTTGATAGACAATCAAGCAAACCGAGTGTGCTAGCATGCCCATGGATCTCTTTCATATGCTCAGCTTTTCTTTGAGCCTCCCACAAGCCCTAGCAATGGGGTACAGCAGAAAGAAGGGCTCAGAATAAAGCATGAGCTTGGTGCTTAGGGGATGGGTTATTGGGACTTGAACTTGGGGCATGGGCTCTATTCCTTAGCTTTTTTTCCCCCTCAAGGTTAGCACTCTACCACTTGAGCATTTCTGGCTTTTTGCTGGCTAATGAGCCCTAATAGTCTCATGGACTTTCTTGCCCAGAGTTGGCTTCAAACTGCTATGTTAAGATCTCAGCCTCCTGAGTAGCTAGGATTATAGGCCTGTGGTATCCAGCTAAAGCATGCCTTCTTGAAATGTCTCCTTTGTTGAAGTCAAATAAAGCGTAGGAAGGATTTACCTCAGGGCTCCAACTTCTATTGTTCACTGTGAGAATTTTAGTTTTCCTAAGAGCTAGATATGCTTCACAGGGAAGTTTGATGATGTCTCCCTTATTTATATGAGATTTTAAGTAAGTGTCACATTTTTTTTTCACCGCAACCTTGGAGAAGAGTTTTACAGACAGCAAAACTGAGTTTCTCTGCTTAAGCCTCAGAAAATCAATCAGGGAGGAGCCAGGAACCTGACTCTATTCTGGTTCTTTTCTGTTTATGTCTTTGGCTCCTTGTTATGATGAGTTGGGAATTTAGGCAGATGAGAGTAGAGTGAAGAGGTGTAAAGCACTAATTAACCCAGAGGAAAAATCTGATCACAGAAAAAAAAAAAGATTCTCATACCATGATATTTACATGGGGCTTTTAAACTACCATTCTCTCCAAGTTACCATACCCTTTGGCATCATCTGTGCAGGTGACATGATCATACAGGTGACCAGTGTTTAGAACTCTCCTCAGGCGAAAGATGAAGAGACAGCACAGAGTCATTAACCCAACCTGGCCTGGGCTCCTCGGTTAGCACCTCACTGAAGCACACAGACATCCTGATCTCTTTAGAAATCCCGGTAAGTCCCACAGGGAATGCTGGAGGAAATACAGCTCCGGTATTATTGTATGCCATGATCATTGTCACCCAAGGTTAAAACTCCACACAGTGGTTTTGGGTAGTCCCATCAGTCAGAGAACACCCCAGCACAATCCCAGTGGAAAATACTGCCTTTTTTTGGGGGGGTGGGGGGTGGGGGTCAGGCTTTGTTTAAGGAATATCAACCCTTTATAGACCAGAAGTCACTTAGGCTAAATCATCACCAGTGGACCTGTGTATTTTTCAACCTCTCAATAGGTGAAACTTTGCATTTACCTAGAAAATAAACACATATGCAGCTAGAGGCCCATCACTGCCTAATACTTTGTAGTTAGTGATTCAAGCAGGATTCAAATGCTGGTGTTGACATAGGGACCACTGAAGACTAGGATTAGAGCATTTCTGGGCCAAAGAGAGTCCAGTCTTTTATCACTATGTCCCAAAGTAGTGGGTTTGTAGTCTACCCTTAAATAACTGCAGTAAATACTTACAGCTCTTTCCCAAAATTGTTTCCAAGTCTGGGAAAAGCACAATCCGAAAGTACTCTCTTGTTTTTGAATACCAATCCTCTATTGCGTATACTGTTTCTTAATAGATTATTCTCTTTCTCTCACCTTCTTTGACAGGTTTTCTGTAGACTGCTTGAAGAAAAAACTACCAGCAATGTTTGAAGTTGTGTGAAACACTTTCCCCTAGGGTAGTTTGCTTCTAATGACAGTCATTTCTTTTATATTTTTTATTAATTTGAGTAGGAAGGAGTGTTTGATTTCCATGTACTGTGATAGAAGCAATAATCTCTGTATAAATATTAGATGGATAAAAAAACACTTTTTGGTAGATTTGCTGAAGTCAATTATTGAGTCCCTTTAGATTCTAAATTGCAATTTATTTGTATGAAATGTAGTAATGCTTAGCACTTTACAAATCTAAAGTACTTTACAAACACTAACAAATTAATCCTCTCCATAGCCCCTTAATGTTAGAAATAATTAACTCTGATTCACAGATGGGGAAATCAGGAAAGGTTAAGAGACAAGCTTCCGGTTGCAGGGAAAGTAAGTCTCCAAAGGCAGCAAGCAGAACACTGCCTGCTCTTCAACTATGGGCTAATTTTGGAACGTCAAGAGCTTCTGGGGTAAGCAGTCATTTAGGTTTCATTTTAAGAGCCAATTAGATGCTGGTAGATTATTAGAGTGAGTCAGTATACACCACAGGAAACGCAAACGACCACAGGGCGGTATGTGGTCTGAGCAGCAGAATGAATAGACGTGATGATAGAATGCTCTACCTCTTGGGGAGTCATACTAGATACAGAAGCTTTGCCCAAAGCACTGGCCGCTTCTGAAACCCTCATTTGTCTATATTGAAGGGTTTACCCAATTCCAGAGAAAAAAGAGGAGTGACCACTTCCATTGTTTTATAAATTTGCGTATTTATTTTTTGTCATCAGTTGTGGGGTTTGAACTCAGGGTCTGGGTGGGTGCTGTCCCTGAGCTCTTTTGCTCAAGGCTAGCAGCACTCTACAACTTTGAGCCACAGCACCATTCCTGGTTTTCTGGTGGTTAATTGGAGATAAGAGTCTCATGGACTTTCCTCCCTGGGCTGGCTTCAAGCTGCGATCAGCAGATCTCAGCCTCCTGAGTAGCTAGGATTAGAAATGTGAGACACCAGAGCCTGCCTTTAAGATGATAACCCAATCTTTTTTTTTTCCTTTTTTACATCTACTCTTGAGTTATGGAAGGGAATATGCAAAGATGTAGGGGCCTGTCAATGTCTTTAGAGAATAAAGTAAAACTCCATTTCATTATGTCTTACACCTTTCTTTTGGCCACATACTTAAATAGGAACTCCACACATGGTAATTCAATATATTTGAGTCGGTGATCCTGAGCACATTTAAAATTCACATAACAAATTATCAACTTTAGGAAAAGTACTATGAAGGTTCACATGATATAACTTATTTGCTTTCCTTATGTTTCATGATTTCTGAAGAAACTTCCTACCACTGCCTTTTGGAAAAAAGTAGAATATATCGATTTTAAGAGCTATTTGGTAAACATAAGCCTTAGGATATAGCATTTTCATTTTATTCTTCCTTCCATTTTATCTCTATAAAATTATTCTCTTATAGTTATCAGGTGCTGGAAATGGATAAAACCTAACCAAGACTTACTGTTTTTAAATTTGGGCGGGGGGAATTATTGTTAATGATAACTAGTGAAACAAAGTCAAAGGGTTACTAATAAGGAAATGAGGTAAATTTTTGTGAAATACATGCCCTGGACAAGGAAGCTCCTATGAAATCCCAAACTGCATAGAAATAATGACATATAGAATGCCAGAAAATATACACATCAGTGAGGATGATTTTTATGAATTCCTTTCCTGCAGTGATTGGACAATCAAATAAGGCAAAGACTTCATATAGTTCACTTAATTCACAAGAAACTGAAAAAAATGACATGTAGTTTACGTGGCTCTAGTGATAAATCTAAGTGAACTCTCTGTACTTCAAACTATTTCATGCCAATTTAATTTGTGCACTTACCATGTTGCTCTGCAAGAGAAAATACTATTTTAGTTCTATGTTCTTATCCTTCACCTAGATTCCATTCTACTTAATTAATTAAATGGTCCATTCTTTCTATTTCTCCCAGGCTCTTCTGATTTACCCTGGTTATTCAATAAAGAATATTTCAGCTTTTAACTAATTTGACTTTCCCTATTTTAAATAGAAAAAAAATAATAAAGAGAAATGATTAATGCCCTGCTCCAAATATTTGGTTCAGAGTCTATATCATCTTTCAACTAACATATGTGACCTTTTATCTAATACTGGAAATGCCTTATCTAAAATCACAGACTCTATGATTCATATAGCTTAGTTGTCCAGCCTAAGAGAAAAAAAGTACATTATAATTGAGATCACAAATACCAAAAGATACTCTCAGGGTCTTCATTGTATTAGTTCTGTTTTAAAATAACAAACTTCTTTCCACAATCTATTTCACAGTATAAATAAGTTGAACTAAAGGATCACAAAACTAATACACCCAAGCAAGAACAATGAATTAAAGATGTGAATTGTGGAATGAAGTAACAATTTATTATTTGGAAATATTTTTCAAAAGCCACAACTATATTTGCCCAGAGCTTACCTATGTTGGGTTTGTGAATTAGATTGATAGTATTTTATGACTCTAAAATCTTCTGTTTTTATTTAACAGTATTTTATTTGCAAATTATGCAAACTCTAAGCCATCATTCACCCATCCATTCATTTATCATTCATGTATTCTTTCTCTTCAAGTTTTTTCCCCCTCCTTTTGTGGTTTCAACTATGTTTTAGTTGGCAATTCCTTTGGTAAATAAATTGTTTCCACTGTTGCAATGTTAGATTGCAATTTTTATATCACATTATATTTCCATCAAAATGTTCACAGGCACAGGAATGGATGAAGAAGGCAAGTCAGGGTTTAGACCCAAAGCTTCACTTTTGCCAAGGTGATCTGAAAAAAATAGTTATAGTATTGTCAGTGGCTCTGATATAGTTGAAATGAAGTCTAGTCTTACTAGTGAAACTCAGATACTTCTCAGAGCTCAGATGGCAGATCTCCTGGCCACCAGAGGTCACTCTCACAGGTGGATGAAGAATACTAGTCCTCATGGTTGGCTGTATCTCCCTCCAGTCCATCTTCCTTGGACTCAGCTTTTGGTAGGGAATTACTTGACAAGCTCCTCCCAAACACCTTGTTTCTTAAAGGTCGTGGAAATGATCAAAGAGGATCAAAACACCATTGTGACAATTATGCTCCACCCGAGCCCAGCTGCCCTCACTTCCAGCTGCCACATTCAGGGTCAATAAACTATTATTCTAACCGCTTTTCACAGACCACTGACTCGAAATTGACTGCCTGCAGCTCTCTCTTACTGCAGGGGAAGAGGGTGGAGAGAGAAAAAGAGAGAGTGAGAGAGTCATGGATTAAAGAAAAGAGACATGCGGCAAGAAAAATGAAAATAATGAACACATTCTATGGATTTTAATATGTCATTAACACACACAGTTTAACTAGTGCCCTGTTGTTATTTCAATTAGTTGATAAGGATTACCTATTTTTGTGGCTAATAAGCTAAAGTCAATAAAATAATACCACAATAACAATTTGTTAAGGACGAGGAGATACATTTGTTGATAATTCATTATGATGATTCTCTAGGTATATCTTAGGCTTCTCTTGTATTTCATATTTAAGCTTCAGCATACTTTTAGAGACAAACAAAACTTATTTCTTCATTTCTCAACTATGGAAAGTGAGGCACATTGATTGTCCAGTTTTCCCACAGACCCCAAAGTGGTACCCGATGAGGGCTAAAATTGAAATGCCTTTCCTTATAGCTGATTTTTAAAAACAAAAATGCCACATTCTCTTTTATCAGCCCCATAAGGAGGCAACTTACTATCATAAGTTTAAAAAATTACAATTAATGGTGGAAAAAACTGACTCAGCATTCTGTCAGTGAGGCTCCAAACCTATGCATGGCTTCCAAACCATTGGTTTTTCCCCCATTCAACCAAAATGTCAAATAATCACTGCTGGGTCTAAGAGACCATATGTAGCTCCCTCCTTATTGGGAATTCCCTATCTTCTTGATACCTACCTCCTCATGATTTTTACAGCATCTCTACCTTCAACTCACTGCTGTAGACATGTTTTTGTCTGAAGAGTGAAGAGAAAGTAGAAGTTAAGGCAGCCTTAGTCAACTGAGGAGGTTGTGGCCTGGGACTTGGTGCCTTGCTCTAACATCCCTTCTCTCCTGCTGGCACTCACTGCCACTGTGACAAGGAGGGAATCTGGACACAATACAGTGATGTCTTTGTCACTATCCTCTGGAAGCAAGGAGACTGGCGGCTCTGAGAATGGCAAGTCCCAGCACGTGGTATTGAGATACCTTGATGTTCAAAGCTCTGCACTGATATTACAAAAATATAGCAGAAAAGACAAAGGCAGCAAACTATACCAAGTGGGTGGTAGAGGAAGGTTTGTCATAGGTTCTCTGGCAGCTAAGAAATAAAAGTCTTCCTCCAAATATTGACATTTCCACTGGTATAATAGTAAAAGCTGATTATTCCTACAGTATTTCAAGGCTTTCACCCTCATTCCCACTTTCAAGACTGGGAAAATGGAGTTCTGAGAGAGCTAATGCCATGATTATGGGTTGTTCTTTTATTTTCCCAAAGAGTTGGAGGGTGAGGGTGTGAGGGAACTTAAATGGCAGCCATTTTTTCTTTGGAAAATCTCCCTAAGTCAGTTTTACATTTCTATGCTGATCCTCTCAGAGGAGGGATTGCTACTTCACTTGACAGATGGATAAACTAAATGAAGAGCCACTCTGAGCCAGTGGCAAGGCTACAGAGATGGAAGCCCACATCCCTGGGTCCCCAGTTCAATCTGAGATGCCATATAATACCATTTGGGTCTTTGAGTCATTTGATGTAAGATGTCCCCGCCACCCAGGCTGATGTTGTAATATGTGAAGTATCAGCAAACTTTCCACTCTCCACACACAAATCACTGAGATCCAGTGCAGTATGAGGAAATTGAGGGAAGGCCCAATTACATTTGTGAATAGTTTGCATTCACCATATAGGTATCAAAATCAAATAAGCTGCTTTGGAGAGTAATACGTGGCTGATTGGCAAAGAGTAGGTGTCCACTGGAGGGCTGTAGATTGTGGTGTCTAATTATGCAAAAAAAAAAAACATAGCAGAGCTAGGAAGGAATTTTGAATCAGTTGTGAGAATGGGACTATGATGAGGGGAAGAGGGAGGGGATGTAGTTTTCCTGGGTATTTCTCTAGAATTCACAATATTGAATACTATAGTATAGAAGCCACTTCATTATGGTCTGGAATTGTTTTACATTGCTTCTGTCCTGTTTTTCAAGTTCCTGCCCTGGCACTAATTCACAGTGACCATTTCTAGCAGGTGAGCACTGACTTCTGTTACGAAGGATGGTAATGGAAAAATACGGCGAGACCTTAGGAAAGGTGTTTCTTTATACTGACACTCAACATGCACTCATGGTGGTGTCTACCACCAGAAGGCAGGTAATAGGGCCAGGAAATCCCTCTCAGTGCCATATGGTGGGAAGAGAACCCGTATCTTGAATCCTGCATCCTTTCTGGATTGCACATGTCCATCCAGGAAAAGAATTTGAGGGGAGAGATCTAGGAATGATGGCTACCCCGGACCATACATCCCCATTTCCTCACACTACTGCTAATGAAAACTGCTGCTGCGGGCAATCCTGGCAGCTTCAGGGACATCAGAGGTGGGGGGGAAAGCCACTGAAAACGAAGGCGTCAGTTTGATCTACAGTGTAATTACAGCAGTGCTGGGAGACAACACAAATTTGGCCCCAGTGCAGGCATATTTCTTTTTGTCCAGAAATTAATTTTCCTATCAAAAAAAAGAAACCATTTAACTTCTATAACCAAATCAGACAAAGGAAAGAAAATGCCAGGAATGGCAACATGAAGCCTGAGTTTCAACCATGAATTGGGCATTAATATTGTCGACAGAGTTGGGGGAGAGTGGGTTTTGTGTTTTGTGTCCTGCTAGGGCACAAATTTCTAGGGCAGAAATCTTCCCAATGAAAGATCTTTGCAGAAACAAGGGCAGGAGAGAAGCAGGAGGGGCAAAGAGGATGAAGAGAAAGGGGAGACGAAGAACAGCCCAGGCATGCTATTTCCTAGACCTAGACCTATTGTCCTTGTTCAAGGATCAGGGAAGCATAGTAAGATGATGTCAGATGCTCTTTCCTGCACCCTAGAGGGCAAATGAAATAACAAGAAAGAAAATGCTGAAACACTAACGTGGTTGAGAACAGACAAAAATAATTGTATGGTAAAAACAAATATCATGTTTGATTTTCCTTCTATGGAGACATGAGATAGAATGAAGGGGCTAAGACAACTTTACCAAACCGGTTCCTCTATTTCTCTCATGTTCATGGTTCAAGCTAATGTTGAGTCTTTCAAGGTAGAGGCATAATTTGTTCATCCTATTCTGTTTCATTCCTTCTAATTCATTGGATCCTTCCAACCACGTCGCTGCCTTTCTTAGCCTTTTCTTGTCCTAGTAGTGGAAGCTCATCTTACAAGAGCAAGTTTGAGGTATAAATGAGTTCTCTGATGTGGGATGCTTTTAACATGCTGCCAGATCTATCAAAATCCAGAGCATTTATATTCCCTGACCCTGATATCACTGGCCTGACAGTCTGACATCAGGAAATAAAATAAGTAAGCCTATAGTACCATTGTGCCTGGGACTGAACAAGTATGACTTCACACTTCCTGCTGACAGCTGCTCTGTGCCGGAATCTTGCAAGGCTTCTGAGCCCAGCATGCATATCTCAAAGTAAACACCTGCCACAAAACCATGACAATATGATGGACTACTGCTGAATTCTCAACTCAGATGGACAAACCTCTTCTTCTCCTAATTCATCCTTGTCTCCCTGCTGCCCTGCTATTCCCTTGGGATACCTTTAGAAAAGAAAGGAGATTTCTCAGTATTTTACAAAAGTTGATGACGTTGGTCATCTTTCCTCTCATTGTCTTTCTTCCTCAGTGTCTTTGCAAGGGAGTGAGAAAGAGGCTTTGGCAGGTATGGAGCTGACAGAACACCACCTCGGAGCCATTTCCAGCTGATAAAGTGTCAAATGAGATGGAACAGAAAGTGAAATCCATTTGTGGGAGCGGTGACATAGGGCTGATGGATACAGGCAGCATGGGTGTGGCTGGCCTGCAGCTGCCACTAGCGCCTCCCAGCTCTGGGAGTGGAGGACAGTTCATGTCTCAGAGAGATGCTGCAGTTTCAGAGTCATCTGATAAACTGTGTTTGCTAAGCATGTGTGAACCCATGGGCCTGGTAGAACAGGCTTGGGGGACACTTGAAAGACAGGCAAAGCGTGCATGAGTCTGTCAACATTTTTTTCATGACATTTCAGATACACAGTAGCTTGGTGACTTTGAGCTGACAGCAGATTCTCAAGCTGACTATAGATTTCTAGAAGTGCAGCATCCATAAAAACTATGATTTTGGACCAATTACCTTTTGTATGTGTGTGGGTGGGGGGGGGGTCATTGGGCTTGAACTTAAGGGCTGGGTGCTGTTCCTGAGTTTTTTTTTTTTTTCAAGGCTAGCACTCTGCCACTTGAGCCACAGCTTTATTTTTTGTCTTTAATATTTTGTGGTTATTGGAGATAAGAGTATCACAGACTTAGCTACCTGAGCTGTCTTTGAACCATAATCCTCAGATCTCAGTCTCCTGCGTAGCTAGGATTACAGATGTGAACCATCAGTCACCTTTTATTAGATGCAGTTTTCCTCTGTGAATGAGAATTCAGGTCTCCTCTAGTTTCATGTCAGACTTCTTTTGGATATGAGAAAGCTGAGACACAAAGGGGGATGGCTTATGGAAGGTCTTGCTGTTTGGAGTTTTTTCACAGTGGTGGATGAAGAGCACTCCAAGATATTTATTCCATGATTGAAATGTCTCAGGTGCTGCCAAGGTCTCTGTGACTGTCAGTTTTCCAAATGTCTGAGAAGACCACTTACAAAGAGAAAGATTTGTTGTTTGCTTTGCTCATAGTTTCAGTCCAGGATAGCTATCTGTGTTGCACATATAAGCACGGCTTTTACTTGGCTTTTTTTTTTGTTGTTATTGTTGATTTCTTCAGAATGTCCACTTGCTTTGTACCTGGATGGTATATCATGGAGCCAGAAAGTATAGAAACAAACCTGTTCACCTTATGGCCAAGAAATGAAATATAAAGTAGAGGAGCCAGAGTAGCCCTCTTCCTTTGAAGGTACACCATAACCCCAGTGGCCTAAAATCCTACCCATAACCCCCATCTCCCAATAGTGTCACCCTGAGGACAAAGCATATATAATATTGTCCTTTGTGGGATGCTTAAGGGACAAGCTGCCTCAGCCACATATAAATGAAAGGTCTAGCAACGCTGATCTTTGCCACAAGATCTACAAACTTAAGCACTATTAAGGAATCCTTGCAAAATTTCAGAGCACCTGGTAAACAGGGTAATTTGAGCAATTATCCAAGGCAAGGATCAGCCATGTCTTCTTTTTTCTTTCTTTCTTTCTTTCTTTCTTTCTTTCTTTCTTTCTTTCTTTCTTTCTTTCTTTCTTTCTTTCTTTCTTTCTTTCTCTTTCTTTCTTTCTTTCCCTTCCTTCCTTCCTTTTCCTTTTTCTTTCTTTCTTCCCTTGTCCCTCCCTCCTTCCCTCCTTCCTTTCCTCCTTCCTTCCTTCTTTCTTTCATGCAACTACTGAGGCTTGAACTCAGGGCCTAGGTTTTCTCTTTATCGTTCTCCCTCAAGTTTAGTACATTATCACTTGAACCACATCTCCACTTTTGGCTTTTTGCAGGTTAATTGGAAGAAAGAGTCTCACAGGCTGCTTTCCTGTTTGAGCTGAGTTCCAATCTTGATGGTCAGATCTCAGCCTCTTCAATAGCTACGATTACAGACATAAGCCATCTATGCCCAGCCTGTCAATGCTCTGAAATCAATGTCAAATTCACCTGTTCAGGCATGTATGAAATACAATAAGCCTATTCTAGTTGTTTCTTTTTTGACAGCTGATTTTTGCTTTGGAAATAAAAATGCCACCTGGGCCCTGATTTCACACTTATAGGCTCTATCAAAGTGACTATTACATTTCTATTTGTATATAACAGGCATTTTTACCTGGCTTTTCTCGTAAGTTTTGAATCTGCATTATCCATTTTTCAGATGGAGAAACTGAGTGTCAAAGCCTGTAAAAAGGCATATAAGACAGGGAAAAATGAAATATGAATCTGCCTTAAGCACCACAAAGCTTTGACAGAGTCTGAGCATCTGTAGTGAGCTCCTGGGATCTCTGCCAGCATCTAACTAGAGGAGAAATACTCTTCAGTAGAGCTTTCCTAATGAAAGAGTTTTCTTTTCTTTTCTTCATATTTTTTTTTCCTCTTTGTAGCACATTTTTGGCAGGATCAGCTAAATAAGTGTGATACAATCTAGCACCTCTTGAGACCTCTGTGGCAAAAAAGGCCATTGAGAAAGAAGGAGAGAATTTTCAAGTTCTCAGAAAGGATTTTTTCATGTATTCCTAGTTGATCTTATTAACACCTGTCACTGTGAAGTTAGCCCCTTGGTTAGGTCTTCTTGGCATTTGTAGTATTTGCCATCTTATCACCACTATTCTTGGTGGTATTTTAATTATGCTTCACTTTTATTGTTAGATTTTAATGATATGAGTGGCTTCTAGTTGATAGAGGAGAATTAAGAAGAGGTATGAATGGTGGCATGGGATGAATATTTCCTCTGGGTAATACTGATGTTATTTGGATTGTTAATAAGGTAACTGACAGTGATAATAATATAAGTGGCACACTTCTTAAAACCTCAGGGTATTTTAGGGAAATAGTTCCCTGTGTCCATTCATACATCTTGGAGTTATGCAAAGGGGAAGCTCTGTGTAATGAGAGTGTGGAAAATGTGGGCAACACAAAGACAAGGAAGAGTCAGGGGGTCATGTCGATTGAAGAGTGTGATTATGGACAGGGCTTAAAATTTCTTGCTGCTTACCCTGCTAACTAGGAAGCCTCGACTGTTGTATATCTATGTCACCTCTGGTTGCTTAGCCTAACACACCACCAAATACATGTGTGGTTTACAGCTCATGTTTGTTGACATAATAGGAGGAAGACAGGAAATAAATAAAAGAATAAGAAAGAAAGCAAGGGCTGATGGGAGGAAAATACAGAGGAAAGGTGGTATGGGAAAAGGAAGGAAAGGAGAGAGGAATAGACAGGGAGAGAGAATGGAGGGAGGGAGAAGAGGATAGAGTAGGGACTAAAGTAGAAAATTCTAAGTCAAAGCAGAAAGGATCAAATCAATGTGCTGGATGTGTAAGTTGGCTTCATCAAGGCGTCTGCTTTAGTAAGCGCCATTCAGCCATTCTAAACATGGGTTTGTTCCCAGAGTGACCATTAAGAGGGTAGGCCTTGCTAGGTGCTAGTTGACTCGTGCCTATAATCCTAGCTACACTGGCGACTGATTTGAAGACTATGGTTTGGAGCCAGTCCAGAAAAACATTTCTGAGATGCTTTTATCTCCAATTAACCAGCAAAAAGTTGGAAGTGGAGTTATGATTCAAATGCTACAGTGCCAGCCTTGAGCAAAAGAATTAAGCAAATACAAGAGGCCTAAATTCAAGCCCTGGTAACAGTACAAAAATTGGGGTGGGGGGGCTGGGGATCTGGCTCTGCGGAAGAGCACCTGCCTGGCTAGCTCAAGGCACCTAGTTCGGTCCTCAGCTCTGGAAAAAAAAAAAAAAAAAAAAAAAAAAAAAACATAAAAATTGGGGTGGGACAGGCCTCAGCTCACTGTGATGGGAGAGGAGGTAGAGAATCATGAGTGGAAGTCATTGACTAACAGACTTACTCTAGATTTTCCTTCCTTCCTTCCTTCCTTTCTTCCTTCCTTCCTTCCTTCCTTCCTTCCTTCCTTCCTTCCTTCCTTCTTTCTTTCTTTCCGTCTTTCTTTCCATCTTTCTTTCCTTCTTTCTTTCCGTTTTTCTTTCTTTTGCCAATCCTGGGGCTTTGAGTCAGAGCCTGAGAACTGTCCTTGGTTTCTTTTTGCTCAAGGCTAGCACTCTACCTCTTGAGCCACAGTACCACTTCTGCCTTTCCTGTTTATATGGTGCTGAGGAATCGAACCCAGGGCTTCATGCATGCTACGCAAGCACTCTACCACTAAGCCACATTCCCAGCCTCCAGATTTCTTTTGTTTACCTACTGCATGGTGGCAGTGCTTCCAGAGACATGCCTGAGGGAGTCAACTATCAGTTTTTATTTCAAACACACTTTCCAGTTGCCAATAAGCTATTAAAACAACAACAACAACAGTACTTATTGATGCAGGCAAAAAATATAAACAGCCCTGTTCTTTATAGCATTATTCATAATACCAGATCATTGAAAATTATCTTAATGATCAACAACATGGGGATGTTAAATAAATTGCCATATATCCATATGATGGATTGTTACACAGCTATTAAAATAACATTTTAGAATAATTTTTAATAGCACAGAAAATGTTGCAATGCTAAATAGGGAGAAAAGCCAAGAAGAAGGTGAAAAGAGAACTGGCTCCTTGTTAATGAAATCATGAAAGAGACAGCTGGGCTGGGGGACTGTAACACTTTTGAGCCCATGGCTGGGGGTTTGGATTTCATTCAGGGAGATGAAGGGAGCATCGTGTGTGTGTGTGTGTGTGTGTGTGTGTGTGTGTGTGCTTACATGCATGTTTATTATGATCTTCAAATAGTTGTAAAGGGGGCTTCCATTTGACATGACCATTTATGTGTACAATGTATCTTGATCAGTGTCACCCAAGGGAGCGCTGTATTTCTACATAAAGGGCAGCAAAGCTGGCAGCTGATTGGAATTTTTTTTATTAAAGAAAGGCTTAAATATTTGGTTAGTAATTATAATCATCATGCTAATGATACAAATTAATAAATGATTATTACTGCAATAAAGCTGATGTAAATATCATATCAACCACAATCACTCAAATAATAAACTGGAAATGTAGAGAGGTTCTGTCAGAGGTAGGGTAGGACTCTAGGGGAAGGGGTCAGATGAATGGAAAGAGGAAAGGTTGGAGAATATAGTTCACATATTAAGTGTGCACCCACAGTTCATGCTTATAATTTTAGCAACTCAGGAGGCTGAGATCTGAGATCTGAGGATCACCATTCAAAGTCAGCCTGGGCAGAAAAGTCAAGGAAACTCCAGTGAGCAGCAAAAATGTCAGAAGTAGAGTTGTGGCTCAAGTGGTACAGCACTAGCCTTAAGAAAAAACAGAAACAACAAACAAAAACCCTCAGAGATAGCATCCAGGCACTGAGTTCAACTCCCAGGACCAGCATTGAGCATGCATGTGAGCACATGTCACACACACACACACACACACACACACACACACACACAGCACAAATGGAACTTGGTAACTTCAGGGGATGGGTGGGGTTGAGTTGGTAGTGTGGGTGAGGAAAATAATGGAAGAGTAACATTGATCATGATGCTTAATATCCATTAACTGGCATGTTGACTGAAACCCCTTTGTGCAACTACTTAAAAGATAATAAAAATAAACGGAAACAAAACTGGGAACAAATTTTCAAGTATATCACATGTATAAATGCAACATGGAAAATACATCTGATATTTCTAAGCCTTGGTCAAAAACCTTGAAATTGATCTTAACACAAATAGTCATTGTGAAGAACAAAACCAGGCATCACCTAAGATTATCCTAACTAACAATGTAAACAGTAGGGGTGACAGAGATATGGAGATTTCCTATGAACAAAAAAATACCATGAAATACCAAGCGTGAGAGCATCTTATTGGCATGTCAGTTGGAGAGTTACTTTAAATTTTATCCATCAGAAAATCAGTAGTCCCAATTTGATATGAACAATTCTGTGCTTTAAAAATAACTCACACAAAGCTGAAAAAAGTCATAGGAGTGAAGAGTGAGAGGTGGGACCATCCAGACCTGAGAGCTGAATTGACCAATGGTGTGGAGAATAGACAGATCCTGAAGATTTACCATGATATAACATCCAGTTGTTTTTTTTGTTTTGTTTTGTTTTTAAAGGCCAATGAACCTCCAAGGGTGAAAATGAGGAGATGTGATACTTAACATTCTCAGGCAGTTCCAGTTTGTATAGTTAGGTGGATAAATAATAAAAAAAAAATTAGGTCAATAAGCAACAGAGTGCATGATGGGCTTTGTTCCCCTATTGTTTCTAAGAACTTGCTATTGCCCATCTCATTAATTCTCATGACAGCCCCATGAAAGGGCTTCTTTAATTATCTTCACTTTTCAGAATAATGAATAAATGGAGGCTCAGAAAGTTTTAATAAAACACACTTGAAATCACCCAGTTTAGAAGTGGTACAGGTAAATAGAAATCAGTCTTGTTCCTATCCATTATGCTATATGCAGCCCAGTAGATCATGAGATGAACAAACATGGACAGAGCCAAGGACTTGGCAGAAGTCTGTCAAGCTATTGCCAAAGCACAGAACAGATGGCAACACTAACCAGCACCCCTAGTCCAAGAGGCATTGTTGAGTTGAGAAGGCACTTTTCTCTATAAGTAAGTTTTGATAAGCTGATTCACAGGGTCTAGGCAGTTGAGTTGTTGGTGAGTTGCCTTAAGAAAGTTTTGTGGCCAGTATTGAGAGTTGATTATCTCTGATTGCTTCCACTAAATCAAGGAGGAAATGGAAAAGATTGGCATACACATTTATGGGCTGCACAGAAATCTAAAAATGTGGTGATTGGTGCCCCAGCCATGACCTTACTTTTCCATTAATGAACCTGAATGAGAGTTAGTTGTGTTTGAAGCTGTACAAAATGATGTGGAATGAGAGGGATAAACAGAAACAGTTAAGAGCCTTTTCTAGAGGATCTTGGAGTTGGTGAAATCACATCATGTACAAGGAAATGCTTTGATCTTGCTCACAAATGGAATATCAGCATCAAATCTACGTGTTGACCTGTCCAATGAGACTAAATTAGTTATTTTAAGCAACAGGGAAGGGGGAATTATCTGATCTACATATCTTAGATCTAACGGTGCCAGGTAAATATAAAGAAGGGAAAGATTCATATGCTTGTGATTTTCATTTTGAGTTCTCTAAGTAGAGCAAAATTAGGGTCAAGAGTTTGGACTCAAAGGAGCACAGGGCAAGCACACAGAGGAATGGAGATATGAGTCTGACAAATTTTAGAAACATCAGTCAGATGTGTTCCTTAGAGTTCTGTGGGTTTTATAATAACTTCAAAATTATGAAAGAAAACACTTCTATTTTCTTAAGCAGTAGAGTGTTTCATAAATGTAGAAAGAAAGAAAGCAAGTAGACTTGTAGAGTGATGTGCTAATACATTGGGTAAAATTCTTTAACTAAAATAGTTCATATAGCAGAACCTGGGAGGGCTTACTGTTCACATGTGGAGTTGGGAGTGGCCCTCCTCTGGACTGTTCTGTATCAGCAACAAAGCACTGGCCTTGGGCAGGTTGCTTCTCTAATGGAATTCCTGAAATCTGATTTTTGGTTCTGGTACCTTTAGTCCTTTTTGATTTGTTACAGATTTTTTTTTTTGGCAGATCCTTCTCCACTTTTTTTCTTTTTTCTTTTTCATTGTACCACTAAGTATAGTCCAAGAATTCCAGGCTCTTCTCTGTTAGAAGAAACTTTCAGCACCTGCTTACACATTTATTAGCATAAAATCCCTAGTCCTGACCTTATGTGTATGTTACCTTGGGACACCATGTAGATCTGCTATTTTATTTATTTATTTTTCAGGCAGGAGAGAAAGTTTATTACCGAACTGCTGGCCTGTGGCCAAGATGATCCATGACTGGAGAGAAAGGAGAGAGAGAGAGAAGGGAAAGAGAGGAGAGAGAGATCCCCACCCAGCCCTGCCTTATATCTAGGTCAGGGGCAAGGGCTGTGGCCAGGTGGATTAGGAGGTGACCTCAGGGAAAGGGGAGGTAACTGCCTCCAGGTCTGCAGGTTACCCAGGTAACTTGGGTGGAGACTTAATGAGGTGGGGGCATCTACATGGAGCCCTCAGGGAGAGGACCTAACATTCCAGCCTTTTAATAGTTATGAAAAAGGGCGAAGACTCTCTCTGGCTGCTTCCTGCTGGCAAGGGGCGTCAGCATTAGGGGTAAAAGGCAGAAATGTGGCCTCTCCTGGAGAAGGCCAGCAGTAGGGTCCCTTGGTGTTAGATGCCAGTCCTTGAATGAAGCCTGGAAGAAGTCTCATGAGGCAGGGGCTAGACAAAAAAAAATATTAAGTCAAAAGAAAGGGTTTAGGGCACAAAATTAAAAATTGGATGACTTGGACAGTTCTTATACTTAGGTACGGACATTAGATGGACAAGCTACTATCTCTTGATCCCCGGCTGATTAATTTGGAAAGGGCGAGACAAAGTGACTCCATTTAGGATGTGACATCATTCTCCTCTTACTCCTCTCCATGATCCTTTTTTTTTTTTTTTTTTTTTTTTTTTTTTTTGCCAGTCCTGGGCCTTGGACTCAGGGCCTGAGCACTGTCCCTGGCTTCTTTTTGCTCAAGGCTAGCACTCTGCCACTTGAGCCACAGTGCCACTTCTGGCACTTTTCTATATATGTGGTGCTGGGGAATCGAACCCAGGGCTTCATGTATACGAGGCAAGCACTCTTGCCACTAGGCCGTATCCCCAGCCTCCATGATCCTTGTTCCCTGAACTAGATCTGCTATTTTAATCTCAAATGAAGCATGCTAAAAACTAAAGGGTTGAAGACACACAAATAGCCAATAAGCACATTGAAAGGTGTTCAATATATTGATCATTAGGGAGATGGAAACAAAACCACAACCAGAGACCACTTCATACCAACTGTGAAGTAAAAGATGATTGTAATAAAAATGACAAGCAAGGGTTGGAAAGAGTATGAAGAATCTCCCATATTGATAATGGGAAGATAGATGGTGAAACTATTTTGAAAAACAGTCAGAAATTCTTCAAAAGATTTAACAGAATTATCGTATGGCTCAGCAATTCCATTCCTATGTATCTATCCAAGAAAATTAAACTCTATCTTAAAGAACCTTCTGTTTATGAGTGACTATAGCAGCATTCTTAATGACAACTGAAAAATAGAAATACCACAAATTAATACCATTTGATGAATGGGTAAATAAATTATAGTTTATCCATACAATGTTATTTAGCCATAAAACAGACAAGTCACTGAATTATGCCACCTCTTGGATCAATATTAAAGCATAATACCAAATTAAAAAAATTAAAAGACTCAAAAGACCATAGGCAGAATGATTCCCTGTATATGCCTACACAAGTCGCTGCAGAGGGAATGTGAATCCATGTTATTCAGGAACTGGGAAGAAATGGAACAGAAGGTGATCACTAGTAGGCACATTAAAAAAAATTGGAAGTAAAAAATAGTATAATGATGATTGCCCACCTTTTGATTTAAATTAAAAGCACTGGACACTTCAAAAGTATAATTGTTACAGTATATGAACTTTTTGCTAAGTGCAAACAAGTATAAATCTTATAACATTTAGCTTTTTTTAAACAAAAGAACTCTTCCCCCCCGCCCCCCAATATTCCGTCATTGTAGCAACATGCTATTACCTCAGGCTGTACGTTTGTCTCTTGAATGTGTATCATTCCATGACCTTATTCATGGATATTCAAGGCATTTCAGGTGGTATTTTAAGACAGAGGGCAGACATTCAAGATGGGACCCTTGCAGGCATCCTACCTGTCTTGTGAGATCAGAAACAAAGCTAAGCAAGGATGCCATGGCTCACCCATGAAACCCTGGAATTTTAAATACATCAGCTACAAATACAGATGCAAGCACACATCAGCCTCTTGAAAATCCCACCTTATCCTCAGAGCTATGGCTGACCAATGAGCAGTCTAAAAATGGGGTGAGACATTGATTAATTTGAATCTCTCTGTGTGTGTGTGTGTGTGTGTGTGTGTGTGTGTGTGTGTGTGTGTTGATACTAGGGCTTGACCTCAGGGTTTCTTGTACTTTGCTTTTTTTTTTTTTTTTTTTTTGCTCAAGGCTGGTGATCTTCCACTTGAGCCACATTTCTATTTCCAAGTTTTGGCTGACTGATTCAGGCTAAAAGTCTTTTGGATTTATCTCCCTGGGCTGGCTTCAAACTTTGATCCTCATATCTCAGCCTCCTAAGGTTCTAGGTTAGAGCAGGAAAGCTAGTGGTGGCTTTAAATCCCTTATTTCAATAAAGAAATCTGATGGAAACTTTTGGTGAGAATTCTTCCTATATCTCTTTTTGCTTGCTCAGAAAGGCATTGCCAGACTTGTCCTTGTTCAGTACTTTGTCTCTCATCTGACTAAGTGCAGATGCCCAAATAAAAGCTGCACTTGTACCTCGCTAGGTCCAGGCTCATGTCTACTATCTCTGAACAGTAACAAGTTGACATTAATTTACATGTATTAAGTTATTTAATTTTCACTAACAACCTCTTTTCAAAACTAACAAACAAATATCCTCTACACAAAGGAACTGCATAATTTTTTCTAGGTCATACTACTATTAGTGCTGAAATATTGCAGATAGCCAATAGTTGGATGCTTCTTACGCATTATATGCTACTACTCAGCCCTAAAATATACTAATCTGCACAAAAATCCCATTGCACTCCACAATACTGGTGTATGCCCAAACAGAGTGCCATTGTTGTCACTATTCTCTACTGTACATTAGACAGAAGTCCAAGAGCTATCCACTGCCCTCACTGAGCGTATTTTCTATGTACACAAATGCCTACAATACAGAAGGAGTAATGACCTGGCTATGTCCTATAGAAGAGAAAACTTTGAATGTGTGTACTTTAGACAATCTAAAAAGCAGTGGAAATATGTGCATGAAGGACAGGTTTCGTCTATGAGTTGTATATCAACAAATTAGACTGTAAAATAAACAAAGAAGGTCAATGTCAGCCCTCTCCTGCATTCTTGTATGAGACCTCTCTGGTTTCCCTTGTTCCAATTTATCTGGAATATATTCTGGTAATGGGTATCCTTAGATGTTGTTTAAAATCTATCTTCTTTGAGCAAAAACTTTACATAGGAGACTGTCTTCTTCTTCTTCTTCTTCTTCTTCTTCTTCTTCTTCTTCTTCTCTTCTCCTTCTCCTTCTCCTTCTCCTTCTCCTTCTCCTTCTCCTTCTCCTTCTCCTTCTCCTTCTCCTTCTCCTTCTTCTTCTTCTTCTTCCCTCCCTTTGTCATATCTGAGATTGCACATATGGTCTTACTTTGCTTGGGCTGGCCTTCATGATACTCCATCTTCACCTCCTGGGTAGCTGAGATTACAGACATGCACTACCATATGTGGCTGGTATTTTGTCTAAACTTCTCTCCCTAGAAGGTTTGGAAGATTTGTAAATTGTATCTCTAACTCCTTTAGCTCTCAATCCTGCCTGCTGCAGCAAGCTAATCTTACTAGTTCACAAATAGCCCCCATACTTTGCTGCCCTCTATCTATAAAGTCTATCAAAAGCCAAATTTCTATGCTGACTTAACTTTATTTTCTTACTTTTCCTCTCACCTTCACCCTTTCAAAGACACATTGAAAATAAATTTGCTCCTGGTATATTATGTGCAGTAAGAAAAGGGAGAAAATTGCTCCTGTTTAAATTGGTTGCTTTGGAAAGGAGGAGCCCCAGGAGGAACATAGAATTTGTCTCCCGAAGGGAGTGCTACTTTTCCTTAGGAAACTCTTGGGGATAGTGAGGGGCCAGGGTACATGTAGCTAGGATGAGAGTGAAGAGATGACAGAAAGCTAAGGCTGCCCTGCCTAATGGTGTAAGAGTGACTTAGGAAATGGCTTAACAGGTGGGAAAAGAGACCCAGCTTCAAGAGCCAAGGGGGATAGATTCTCAGGGTGAGAAATGTACTTTGTACCACAAGGGAGGGGACTGAGGCTTGGGGAAAAATGGCCAAGGAGAAAATTCCAGATGTGGGGATAGCACAAAATGTTTTCAGGCTGTGTTGCTTAGTAACCAACTTTAAGTTGTTTTATGGCCCTTGCTACCCTCTCACTCTCCATACCCAACAAGCCTGCTGTAAAATGCTATCCCTCATCATACCATTGGCTAAGGTTGATGAGGGTAAGGCTATTATCTTGGATGTTTCTAGAATGTTCTGGACTTGCTTCTGCCTCCACATCTTCATCTAAGATGGCTTCCTCTGCCTGAGGTGCTCTTCCGAGGAGGCCAGCTTGCCTTGTTCACTAACCTTCTTCAAGAAAATTTGCTTTCCAAAACTTTCCCTGGTCATATTACTTATAACAAGGCTCACTTCTACCCTATTCCAGAACAGTGAGGCTCCAAGAAACAGAGTAAGCACGCAGACAGCAGGGTAAAGCAAAGCGGACATTGATTTGTGTGGAGGTCCTCTTTCTTTAGACATAATATGAACGAGTGGAACTTGGAAAAGCACACTAGGAGGTGGAACTTACCACAACAAATGCAGGGTCTCTAGAGAGAGCTCTCAGCAGGTAATTGTGTAGATAAATGTTTTATACAGCTCTGTACATTATTTTTTTTTTCCTGAAACCACCATGCATTCTTTTCAGCAGCAGGTAGAATAGAGAGCCGGGAGGGGGGAGGGGAAACCTACCAGTCTGCTTTTGCTCTTGTAATTCCTCTTTACTTTAATGGCTCTAACGTTTTCCTGTCAAAATCTTTCTGTTCTTCAGAATCTAAAATCACCCTTTCTCCTTCAGGAAGGAGTCTCTGACACCTTGTTCCTTGCCATTTTCTATTATTTTTGTCCAAGCAGTTATTAAAAAAATATTTTTCCTGAGTGCTGGTGGCTCACCCCTGTAATCCTAGCTACTCAAGAGAGAGATTTGAGGATCACAGTTTAAAGCCAGCCAGGGCAGATGAATCTGAGACTCCTCAATTAACTAGCAAAAAGCTGAACAGGGAGATATTGTTCAAGTGGTCCAGCACCAGCCTTGAATGAAAAAGCCAAGTGAGAGTAGAGGCCCTGAGTCCAATCCCCAATACACACACACACACATACAATGTTTATATTTTTAACTGACTTACAGTAATTGAGCATATATATAGGATGCATTTCAATACATATATACAAATTTTGATGCCCACATGAGTGTAGTTAGTACATCTGATCAATCCAGCTAGGAATCATTGGGGGGGGGCACATTTAACATCTCCCATCAATCAACAAGGTTGAGATACTTTAATTATGGCCAATCATAGTGATACTACTATGGAATACAACACATTAGAAGTTATTCCTCCTATTCATCACCCCCCTTCATACCAGTTACTTCTCCATCCTTCCTTCCCCAGTACTGTCCCTTGTTTCTGGTAACCATGTGTCTATTTCCCTTCTTCTTTGAGATCAACATGTTAGCTTCCACATATAATGGAGTGTGTAGTATTTGTCTTTCTGTGTCTGATTTATTTCAATCATCATAATATTCTCTGTTTCTAACCATTTCTATTTGGATGGATGAACAAGATCCCATTGTGTTTACAAGCACTTCTTTTTCTGCATCCACCCATCCGTGTAGGCACAGCTAGGTTGACTCCCCCTCTTGTTGCCTGTGCACGCCTGTAATTCTTCAAAGCATTTCTTGGGATGCTCCTCAATTTGTAACCATTCAGATTCCATGGTCCTACCTCAGACCCAGGAGTCTAGGGGAAGGGATCAACAATATTGAAGAAGAGGCAGAAGGGAACAAGATAGTAGAGATAATTCTGGGATGCTGGGATAGCCTGATGGAGATTGTATATTTACTTATTCCGGGGGATCCTGGGAAAGCTAGGTAAGCTCTGATGGAAGCAATGCCCCCAAATGAGCCTGGAACCAATGCTTGCAGAGGACAGAAACCTTTCCCTTGTAGTGCAATGAGCAGTGACCTAAACAGATACCAGAACATCACCAGGGGGAATCAATGGCAGACCCTACAGGCCTATATTAGCTATGACTTCTTGGCCTCCTCCTCACTCTCTTACACCTTCTTCCCCCCCCTTCCGTCCTCCTCCCCTCCTCTTCTCCCTCCTCCTTCTCCTCCTGTGGGCAAGCTCTTATACATCATAAGGCAGCTTTCCCAGACAAGAGGCCATCCCCACTTCCCCTGGTGCCTTACTCTCACTTTCCAATAAACTTTGCTTCTGCTCCACTTTTTCTGCTTCCTAATTTTTTATTTGGTGGAGCCAAAGGATCCCAAATGTTACAGGGTATCAATATAGGTCTCAACAGCCATCAGTGAGTGATTTTCAATCCACACTGAGTCTGAGAACACCTTTGCAGAACCTAGGGACTCTTACTATGGTGGAACATACAATCTTATCTTTCTTCAACCTCATCACCATCTTAACGGATTCTCATCTCTCTCCTAACCAAAACCAAAGCAAGTATATCTGATGACTTCCAGGCTGTTCATAGCCATTGGTTTTCCTCTTCTCACGGATCATATGCTCCCTGGCCCTTCAATGTCTCTTCTGTTCTCTGTAGCTTTGGTCATAGGTCTAGAATATGCAAGGCTTGCTTCTGCTTTGTCTGAGGTTGCCTCCTCACTTCCTAGGAGCTCTGCATGGCTCATTCTCTGGCCTGATCTATGCAATTTCTTCTCCAAAGTTTTCCCCGATCGTGGCTTTCCCTGATCAAGACTGCCTTCACTGTTTTCTGCTTTCTTGTTCTCCATTTATTGGCACATTTCCTGCATATTTTAAATATTTCAGTTTCATATTGTCTTTCTCCCTCTGCTAGAACCTACATTCAACAAGAACAAAGATTTTGTTTTCCTATTCCATTCATTGCTAAAGTATTTTCATGCTAAGCTGTGTATCCAATAAATAATTGTTGTACATTTTACTGTTTTTTTGTCCTTTGTTCATGAACGAATACATCCATTGCAGCCTTTATCCACAATTAAATGATAAACTCCATGGAAAGAGATACCTCATTTTCAGTGTTTATCTTGCCTTCTATGCCCAGCACCAGAAGTGACAGGCACTGGACAGTCTTTAGTTATAGAATGGACCATGCTCTCTCATAGACATAGAATTTCAGAGAAAGATTTCATGTTCCCTGAGTGTCAGGAACTCCCTCCTCATCTCTTACAACATACTGTTCAAGCTCTGAGCCTACTTCTTTTTCCTTGTCCATCCATAATTCACAGCCATTTCCCCTATGGTGTGCAAAGAATCCACATTTTCCTGCCTGCTCTTACTGCCCCAATTCTAGACCAGCTCAGACAGCCTCCATCTGTCCTTCACCCAAATGCCAGCAACTCAGCATGCAGCTGCTGAGACATAATTTATTAGCATATTCCTTCCTTCCTTCCTTCCTTCCTTCCTTCCTTCCTTCCTTCCTTCCTTCCTTCCTTCCTTCCTTCCTTCCTTCCCTTCTTCCTTTTCTGAGGCATTGTAGTACAAAGGGCTTAGGACCTCAGCTAGAGATCATCTGAGTCCAGCCTTGGGCTAGATAAGCAACTTGAGATTCTGGAGCATGCTGCACACAAAGAATAAGTCTTTATTACTGTTAATGGTGTCCTGGAATCTCTTTAGTAGTCTTTGTATTTGTGTGTATGTATAGTGACACACTTGGTTCTCTGAGGAAATGTACACATGAATGGAAGCTGAGAGGCACTGAGAGTGGGGCCAGACAGCATGCCTGAGTGGTCTTCTCAAACCTCAGTAGGCAATATGTGTTTTTAATAATCATCTGGCAATTAACAGCTGTGATTCAAAGCCTTTCATTTGGAAAAAAATAATAATAATTTTACTTCCTGGTGCCAGGAGCCAGATGGGCAGGCAACGATAGAAGCCTCCAGCTATGTACCAGACAAGTAGAGAAGGTGAGGACCACAGGCTCCCTCATCAGCCTGCAGCTGGCATAACATCTGGATAGGAGAACAAAGCCACAGCCCAGACACCTGTACCCCCTCCCCCCACCACACTTGTCCACTTAGCACTAATTATAAGCTCCATTTATAATCCCTGCTATAAAAAGCATAGTCCCTTCCTTCTCTGACTTGTACTAAATGACCTCTTTTAAAAGATGCACTGCCTGATAAGTAATGTCAAACTGGGAAATCATTTCCAAACATCACATGCCTATGAATTCTTTATTTGGCTCCACTGGCCCTTCAGCCTTCTTCCTGCTAGATACTACCAGCCAGCCATCTCCCCTTTCCCCTGCTGAGCTCTGCCCTCTGGGTCAATCTGAAGTACCACGTGTCTCCAGCAAACACTCTCAGTATTTTCAACTTTCTCTCTCCCTCCCTCCCCTCTCCTTTCTCTCTCTCTCTCTCTCTCTCTCTCTCTCTCTCTCTCTCTCTCTCACACACACACACACATCTCTGAACTGAAGATAGCAAACATAGCAAGGAAATAAGATAAAGGAGTAGGGAGATAAGAAGCAAAGTACACGTATTTATTTATGTTACATCTTTCATTGAGTTCAGGTTTGGTCTCTTAGTAATTTGGGGTATGAAGTATGAATTATCTCCTCAGCTGAAAAGTACTTGTTGTGGATTTGGGGACTCTATAATCCACTCCAGAACATGGTCGTAAAGAAACTGGAAGGAAGGAAGGGTGAAAGGGAGAGCGACAAGAAAACAGGAAAGGAGGAAAGGTAGCCTACCACTTTATCTGGTTTGAATCTGCTGTGTTTAACATGAGACCATCTTGGGCAGATAGCATTCAAGCCAACCATTATGGAGAAGGCTGCATTCTGGTCCAGCTGCTTTGCAATCTCCATCACCAAGTGCAGAGGGACTGTGGAAACTGGTCCTTGGCTCTGCACTTCCCTCTCCATGGCCATGAACAATAGCAGAGATGTAGTTGCCTTTCCAACCCTGCTTTGAGAGGCTTAATGTGTTGATGGTTGCCATGGCAAACAAGCTTAAAACACCACTGGATGATGTGAATGGCAGAAGATAATGCTTCGTAACTTTCAATGGCTAGACTCTGAGGAGAGGATTTTAGTATTCCCATTATGTAGGGAAGAAGAGCAAAATGAGAGCCAAAAGGACTAGAATTCAGTCTCAGATCAGACCATGTGACCCTGGATACATGCCACTTAACCTCTCTGGAAGAGCAGATCCTCTTCTGAAAAAATTAAGAAGTAGCAATTCATACACAGTGATGAGATTCTAAGAAACTATCATTATACACTGTGGTTGAAGAATTGGAATTGGAGCCCACCTCTCCATTAACTCTGAGACTTTAGATGCGTCCCTTGACCTTCCTGAGTCACTGTTTCTTCATTGGAAAAATTAGAGCTTAAGGATGTATGTTACACATCTTGTGTTTGTGTGCTGCCAGAAATAGACTGCAGAGCTGATTGCTAACCAAAACATCACAGTCAGAGAGAAGGGATGGCTTTGTCTGCCTTGAACAGTCTTCTTTGTCTATTCACCCTGCCCTATGTGTCGGTCCCAAATCTCCTTCCCAGTGTTTTGGAGCTAGTCCAGATGAGTCATGTATCTTGCTGTGGCTTTCACTGCGGTCCTCTTCATCAGTAGTTCTATTGGACAGCAGGAGGTAAACCATATTATTCGCCCCAGTAGATTGTTCCTTACCATTCTCCTTGGCTCTCCATGGAGATCAGCCAAGATCTTGAGCAGTTCATTTTAAATTCTAACCTTTCAGGCTGGAAAAAAACAAATATTCTCCCACCTAAGCGTAGTGAGCTGGTGCAGACACAACTAATCTTGAATGATGAGATGTAGGTATAAATGCTACTGACCAGATGAGTAGAAGAGTAATAATGAGAGTACTAGTAACTTTATTTGTCTTTCTTATTATTTATTGGATAGTATGTTCTGGACATTGTGCTTCACAGCATTGTTACTAGGAGATAAGTAATGTGACTCTTACTGTAATAATTAAGGAGATGAGGCTTATAGAAGCTAAGCAATTGGAGCAACATCAGACACTCTTTCAGTAAATTGACCCAAGCTCAGGTACATTTGCTCTGAAGTCAGTTTCCTTGACCATTAAACATATATTAAATATTTGTTAAGCATTTGTGCTATCAGGTAATACACTGTGATAAAAGACATCACATTGTGTAACAACAGAACCCTAATCAAGGAGGCATATCTATGCCCACGCTATAGGTGAGAAAATTCAGTTCTCAAAGACTTTTGTTATTTTTTGCTTTTGTGATATGAAGATTTGAACTCAGGATCTTGTACCTGCTATGCCAGCACTGTCCTTTTTTTTATTATACCAAAGTTTATTGATTACATCAAACAAAAATTTCTGTAATGAAAAAGGCAAGTTGCATTCATAAAAGATGGCATTCACATTCATTTAGAAAGCAACAACATAGGTGTAAAAATTACTTAAGTGAAAATTGTAATATTGCAGTTCCATTTTGCAAGCTGAAAAATGATTTTGTCAACATTTGCATAAATTCTGCACATTTATACACTGCATGTTATTAAAAAAATCCCATCACTAAGGTATGAAATTTTACAAATTTAGGCTTACATTTATATCACTGCTGGTGTATATGTGGTAGGTATGGAATGATATTTTTAGTATAACAGGTAACATCCTCAAACGATGGACAACAATTGTGAAAATCACAAGGACATTTTAATACCTCAGAAATGTTCAAATTATAGGAATATGTTCCTGTTAGTATATTTCATCCTCTCAAGTCACAAGAGTGGTTAGATTGTAGTGCAAGCAATATTGGATGATTCGTTTCAAGTTAGTTTATTTGACCCACACTCTCACTTGTTAGATCATTGACCAAAAACCTCTTTCAAAAAGAAAATCCAGATTCCTCTCTCAAGGATCTAGGCTGCAATGTGGTACAGCGATGCCATTCTGAATTTGACCTGTAGCACAGAACGTAGTATGTAGCTCTAATGTAACTCTAAACTTTTCTTCCGCCTCATCTAACATTCT
This sequence comes from Perognathus longimembris pacificus, assembly GCF_023159225.1. NCBI lineage: Eukaryota > Metazoa > Chordata > Mammalia > Rodentia > Heteromyidae > Perognathus > Perognathus longimembris. The sequence continues at coordinate 101,632,091 of NC_063163.1, read as the reverse complement.
TCTTGACACATTTTACGTGCTATGTTTTATTTCTACTCTTCTAGATACTCTGATTATGTCAACTTTTAAATGGTTCTGCAATAAATAAACATCTGAACCTTGGCTCTCCATTTTTATTCACAGTCCCTATAGTTCTTTTATAAAACATCAGTAATACTACAACAACTATTAAAACACAAGGAAGAATGACAACAAAACATCAAAAGTTTTCCTCGGTGAGTCTTTTTAGGTCTTTGGGTAAGCAAAGAATTGAAAGACTTTGCCTGTAGCAGATCACCTCAAAGATAAGCTATCAGAACAGCATACTTAAGTTGTATGATTTCTAGCCAAATACTAAAAAATGATGAGAACAAATTAAATAATGAAAAGTGATCAGTAATGATATAGTGGTGTCTGATAACTGGTAATATGTCTTTTCTAGAATCTAAGAAAAATTATATCTCTTCACACTCACATACTATGTTATATACAAATATAAATATATATATATAAATATATATATATAAATATATATATATTTATATATATATATATCAAAGAACGAAATGTGCCATATGGACTACATAAATATATTGGGACAGACTGAAACCAATCCTTTCCCAAATCAAGAGACAATATAAATCAGGTGCTGAAGCCCCCACCTGTAATCCTAGCTACTCAAGAGGCTGACATCTGAAGATCATGGTGCCTGGACAGGAAAGTCCATGAGACTCTTACCTCCAAAAAGCCAGAAGTGGAGCTGTAGCTCAAATAGTACAGCCCCAGGACTGGCACACATATGCATGCATATGCACACGCACACACAACACATCCATACACACACAAATCATAAGCATTAATAGTACAGTCATTCTAGAAAGACAAAAATGGAAACTGACATAAAAACATATTTAAAGACCATTCAATGCTCATTTATATCCCCAAATTTGCTCAATTTTAACAATAAATGATGACATTTCACATTTAAGTTTTAAGTGACCTCACTAAAGCATTAAAACCTCATTCTACACCAGCAAGTTGTTCTTTACCAAGGTTAATCTCATGGTTGTGAATTAATCTACTGTCTTGGCAGAGTTAGCTATTAGAGACAACATTCACTTTGGCAGTTATGGCTCTACAGGTTGAACCACCTTGGGATTTCTCTCTTCCCAAACTAGCAAGTTGAAAAAAGTGCTGCATATATGCACAAACAAAACCTCTTCCAAATAAAGAAAAACCGTTAATAGTTAAAAATAAGAACATTTCCTCCTCCCATACACATAAAGTTATAAATGACTGATGATGCTCAGAACTCTTTACTTTTCTATACATCTGGGTTAACCCATCTTATCTCAGATCCTAGCGCACTGTACTTTTTGAGCAATGTTTACTAGGCCTCTTTTTTCTACATGTTTATTTTTAGATGGTCTTATCTATTTTGCCTGGCCTATCTCAGGACTCGGAGTCTTATTCTGTACAATGTCCACATTCCTTGGATCACAGTGGCAGACCAGCATGTCTGATAAGTTCATTGAGGTGTGCTTCTTCTAACATTTTGCCCAGGTTGACCTTAAGCCATTATCCTCCCAATTGCTGCCTTTAGAATTGCTAGGATTATGGACATGTGCTATTACTCCTAACCGCTGAAAATTTCTTTCAGCAAGCCATCTGGCCAATTCATCAATCTTGTCCCAGTGGCTTCTTGATAAAAAGCCATGAGAATCTGAGAGCAATAAGAAAGAGAACTCAGGTAATGACTCTGGATATCCAATATAGTCTGAGCATTCCTAATCTGAAAATCTGAAATCTGAAATGGTCTGAAATTCAGAACATTCATCAGCTTCATGTTCCAATAACGGATACCTGAGATAACCAACTGTAAAGCAAAAAGGTTTATCTTGCATCATAGTTTTGGAGTCTGGGAGTTGCCATTCCATGATCAGTTATCCTGTTTGCTTTGGGCTTGTGGCAAGGCAACACATCATGGTAGGAGCATGTGATACACATGACCCTTGCTAAGACCAGTTAATTTGTGGCCAAGATACAAAAGAGCCAAGGAGGCTTTTCTTTTTCAAGGAAAATTACGAAGACCTAAAGACCTTCTGCTGGATCTTCCACGACTATCCAGTGGCGTCATCTAGGGAATCAAGTTGTTAGTTGCATGCACCTTTACAATCCCAAACCCAAACCATTTGGATTACAGATCATTTTGCATTATGCTATTTGGAGTCTTTTATTGTTCCATATGAATTTTTGGATTCAATCTTCTGTTTCATTGAGGAAGGATGTTGGGATTTATGGGTGTTGCATTGAATTTGTAGATAGCATTTGGCAGTACTGCCATTTTCATGGTGTTAATCCTCCCAATCCAGGAGCATGGGAGGCTTTCCCATTTCCTTTGTTCTGCTTTAATTTCCTTTTTCAGATATTTTGAAGTTTTCATTATAGAAGCGCTTCACTTCTTTGGTTAAGTTAATTTCTAGGTATTTTATTGAGGCTATTACAAAATGAGTTGCTTTCCTGACTTCAGTCTCTGTCTTCTCATTGTATAATGAATTTTTATTTAAAGATGTTCAGTTGGTGAAGCCTATAGAAATACTGCTAAATTAAAAAAAAAATGGAAGCTTCTCTGGTTCCAAGCATTTCAGATCAAGGATACACAACCTTAAGTAATTCTGAATAGAAATTCCTGAGATCACTAACCCTAATTCTGAGATGAAGTTATTTCAGAAGGGCAACCAATTAAGTATTTTGAATGATTTTAAAATAATTTTAAAAGGTATGATCATTGATTGAATGAGCAACAGTTTTCCAAAACAAAGTAAAATGTTTCCATTAAGTCAAAATAAGGAAATGTTCCTAGGTATAAACAAGGAGAAAAAGATCATATTAATTCTCAACATAATAATTTTGCTAATTACCATGGACCAAACATTCATATAGGAGCTCTACTCCCTTAACCCTCATAAAATTCCTATATAAGTCAGGTACTTATTGTAAATCCCCATTTCTTTTTAATCAGTAAGACAAGTGAAGTAAAAAAGATGTTAATAACTTACCAAAGATCTCCTCAATAGGTGGGACATAGCTATAATGTAAGCTATTTTATGCCCCATAATTTTAACCACTATTAAATGTGGCCTGGGGTCAATATAATTTACTAAACTATGGGCATCATCATGACCTAAATTGTACTGGCTGTGCAACAATAATACCATGGAAGGAACTTAAGCAAAAGGTAGTTTGGAGCCTTGGTATTTCCCCATCACTACATTGACAGCTTTATGAAATAAGAATCTCTTCTGCCTCACCCTACAGTGTATATCTGTTGAATGAATGCATAGATTAATTTTCAAGTTGGAGCCAGTTCTCTAAATTGTGTGTGATTCCAAAACCTGAGAGCTTTTAGCTTTCCTGAAAGGTTCACCTCAAGTAATAAATTAAGTTTAGGCCTGTTCAAAGGTGAGGTATCTTCAGGAGGCCTAATCAAAGACCCTGAGATTTGATGATAGGGGCACTGAATCAAATGAGGTATGTAGTATTTCCAAATCTCCATTTAATTCCCCAATGACTATAAGATCATGTGAAGATTAAAGGTACTACTATGGCTTGGTACTGGTGGATCATGTCTATAATAGTAGCTACTCAAGAGACTGAGAACTGGAAGACTGCAAGCTAGCCCTTGACCAAAACAGAAAACCAAAAAAGCATAAAAGAACAACAACAATAAGACACATGAGATTCTAATTTCAAAATAATTAGCCAAAGCCAGGATGGATGTGTTGCTTAAGTAGGAGAGAACCTATAGCTCAATGAGGGTGAGGCCCTGAATTCAAGTACCAGTATGAACACACACTCACACACACACACACGCATGCACATGCACGCACATGCACATGCACACAAATGGGCACTGATGGTTCATGACTGTAATCCTAGATACTTAGGAGGCTGAGATCTGAGGATCACAAAATTCGAAGCTAGCCCAGGCAGAAAAGTCCATGAGACTCTAATCTCCAATAAACTACACAGAGTAGTAGTGCTTTGGCTAAAGTGGTAGAGCACTGGCCTTAAGCAAGAGAATCCCAGGGATAGGACCCAGGCCCTGAGTTTAAGGCCCAGAACCTGCAAACAAACAACCCTGAGTTTAAGGCCCAGGATCTGCAAACAAACAAGCAAACAAACAAACAAAAAATACAAAAAGGACATACTGCCGATACTGTCCACCAAGCACCTAGCACAATATAGGCACACAGTAATTGTTAATTTTTAAATAACCTTTTGTAGAAAAGTTCAACTAAAAACAGTACTATCTGGAGCCTCTGTCAACATCTCCTCTACATCCTGCATGTTTCTTTGCTATAAGGAAACACTGAGTGACACACCAGGGGAGTGGCTCTATTTCCTCCCACAAAGGTTTTTAAGGCAGATTACAGGAGGGGGAAAAGTGTGAATGGCAAGGATAAACCCAGTGAGAGAACGACACCTTGCAACAAAGGAAGCCCGCCATCTGCTCACAGCCAGACCAAAGTAATTTCCAATTATATTCAACTTGCACCCTTGTGAGTTTCGCCTAAAGTTGAAGCTGTTGTTACTTTTCCACTTAGATCCTGGAGAGTGAATTTCCCAGTGGATGTAATGCCTGATGATTTGGCTTCTCAACCCCCATTAGCATTGATGGAGCACAACAGGACGCTTAAAATAAACAGGGTCCCCTTGGCCTCCATAAATGCCTCCGCATTTAGCAAATAAGTAGCATGGTTAGCGTGGAATCACAAGCCTGAACGGCTTGTTGTCAAGATCCTACAGCACCCAGAAGGCCATGCTGAATCCCATCATTGCTCCAACATGGCCCTCCAGAGGCATAGTGCCCTCTACCACATGAAGCCTGAGAGGCACTGGGGCCTCCTGCTCTCATTACCAGGGCCTCTGTTGCATATTTTTCCCCAGCACTCAGTGCCATGGGTTATTAGCAGCTCTGTCTTCTCTCCTTTCTTTGCCTGTACTTACTTTTTGACACGAAAAGGTGTCACTGCCAAACAGCAGCAGCCTCCTAAGGAGGATTTAAGCATGACTTCCCCTGGGCTGGAAACCAGAGTGAACTTCCACTTCCCGCCAACGCAAAGTAATGGGATCTTAGGTATTACCTTTGTACCTCAAACAAGGACAGGAAGAACAAAGAGAGATTCTGGCTATCAGGCAGTGATCTATAATATGAATTTCCTAAGAAACAATGAGGTGAGTCCTGAACTGTCCCAGCTAACCTCCTGGAGAGAGTTCCAGGCACCTTGCAGGAGTGACAGTCAGGCAGAACCAACGTGGCTCCCTGAATGAAGCATCTGAGAATCCAAGGAGATCAAGACAATTGGAGTTCTCAGAATAGAATATCAACAAAGAGAAACTTGCCCAGAGAGAGAATTCCAGAAATCTGGAGAGGGCTTGTTCGAGTATTTTGCAGAGCTCTGATCTGGATATATTAAGGAGTGTCCAAGGGCTAGGCAAAAACCTTCTCAGAGGACTGGGAGGCACAGAGCCCAGCCTCCCACACAACCAGCAACACTGCTGTTCTGACCAGACACACTGGAAAGCCTCCAAACTCATGGGGCAGTAGTTAGGCTACTGGTGAGTAACTTGTGTTAGTAGCAAGGTCTGACACTAAATGTAGCTTTTAAAAGCAATGTCCAAAAGGAAACCCTCCCATTAGAAAACACGTAGGCCCAAATGACACCGTTGTGAATTCTGCCAAATATTTAAGGAAGAAATGAGATTATAAGGAAGAAATAAGAAATAAGATTATATATTCTTCCAGAAAACAGAAAAGGAAAGAATACTTCCCAATTTAGTCGGATAGGTCAGTGTTACCCTGACAACAAAATTGAGAAAACAGATCACCAAGGAAAAAAAACAAACAACAAAAAACACACAACTATAGATTGATATCACTCAGGTAGATGCAAAAATTCTAAACATAGTTTTTACTAAAATTTACTAATTGGATAAAACTGTATAAAGAGAATACATTCATTCATGTAAGTGTGAACTCAGAAATCACAGGTTAGTTTAGCAGTCAAAATAGCCATTTGTGGAGAGAGTAATACTGAACAAGATTCTTGTACACATAATTGGACATGCTGAAGTGAAACTCCATTTGTATAACTATTTAAAAATAATTTTAAAAATAATTATAATTAATGTGATTCACAATGTATACAAGCAAAAAAGAGCCTTTGATTATCTCAATGGATTGTCGGGGGTTTTAGCCCCCTATGCTCCCTTGACCCATGTGACCCATGGGAGAGATGGGAAAGGCAGGCTCTGACCAGATGAGCTGCCCGCACCCAGCCCTCCCTTACTGGAGGACAATCAGACACGTCAGGAGCCCAGTCAGCACAAGGTCTCATTTATTGAGGTAGATCCTGCTATTAAATAAGGCACAGGAGCCAATCAGGTCAAAGATCGGCAGGAAGGGGAGGGGTGTACGTGCACCTATCTAGGGACTGTGAGGGGAGGCCTGAGCTGTCCGTCAAGGGTGGAAAGGCTGGGGACCAATCCTAAGAGGCAGCATAATTTTCCATCACAACCCACAGGCCTGCCTCCAGATTCACCATCAGGCCCCATCTTAGCCACGTGGTCCCAAGGCTGGGAGGCGAGGCCAGCTAGAACCACCTTTCCAGGTTCATCCAGCATAATAGCCACACGTGGCCCCAGGGCTGGGAAACAGGTGGGGCCAGCTAGTTGCCTCTTTCTGATGTAACATGCCCTGGCATGTCCCACAATGGATAAAGAAAAAATGTGAATTCTGACATATATTCCCAATTAAAAATATTCTCTCAGAAAATTAAGATAATTTTTTCCATCTGATTAAAGGAAGAGAATGCATGAAAAACCCACAGACAACAAGATAAATGTAAAGGACTAACAGCTTGCCAAATAAAACAAAAAATAGACAAGGAAGCTCATAACATCATGTCACATAACCATCCCACACTATACTGAAGGTTCTAGCTAATTCCAGAAGGCAAGAAGAACAAATAAAAACTGTCATTTGTAGATTACTCAATTGCCATTAAAGAATATCTGTTGAAAGGTATAAAAATAATTTACTAAAATTAAGGACCATAGTACTGTCACAATGTTAAAAACCATATGCAAAAATAAATTGTAATGATATCTATCACCATTGAACAATCCAAAATTGAAACGAATGAGAGGCAACGCCAGTCACAAAAGACATTAAAAATTTAAACACCTAGAGGGAAATACAACAAAGAATATCAAGAGCTGTGCATTGAAAATGGCAAGGTATTACTCAAATTAAAGATAAAGACACAAATATAATCAATCCTGATGCTTGATATTGTTTAAATTTCATTCCTTCCAAGTGAATCTATAAATTTCATACAATCCAGATACAAAAACCCACATGATTTCTTTAGTAGAAATTGACAAGCTGATTTTGAAGTCCATATGGAAATGCAAAAGGCACAGAGTAATCAAAACAATTTTCAGAAAGAGAAATAAAATTGGAGGCTTAATACTACCTAATTTGAAGATACAATTTAAAGCTACATTAATCAATAGTGAATAATTGGCAGAAGGATAAAAAAAATACATCATTAGAACAGAGTATAGCAGTATAGAGTATAGAGTATAGCAGTTGACCCACCCTGACAAGGACACCTGATTTTTCACAAAGTGAAAATATAGAAAGATAAATCTGTTCTATAAATATGGCTCGAGCAATACGCTATCCACATAAAAGGGTATCGGTTTATGTGTTAAAGCATATACATCCACCAGTCCAAATAGATGAAAGACCTAAGTGTGAAAATAGCTAGATAAAGTAGGAGTGAAACCTGTGTAATTTTAGATAAAGCAATTACTTCTTAGTTATAACACTGAAATCACATTTTAAAAATACATTATATTGAGCTTCAATAAAAGTTAAAATTTATTCTCTTTAAAAAATTCCTTTTAACAGGCTGGGAAAGATATTTGAAACCATACATATGCTAAAGGACTTATATTTACAAAATATAAAGAAATATCTAATATCAATGCTAAAGATTTTTTTTTAAATAGGTGAAAGCATGCAACTATTTGAACAGGCACTTCAGTTTAGGTATTTCAACAAGATACACAGTGGGAAAATAAGCACATGAACAAACATTATTAGTCTTTAGGGAAATGCAAATTAATTCTACCATGCAATGCCACTGCATACCTTTCAGAATTCCTGTAATTAAAACTCTAAGAGTTGGCAAGGCTATAGAATGTAAACTTGCATATACTATTAAGAAAAATATAAGAATGGTACCAACTATTTTTGAAAGTAGTTTGGCAATTGCTTTAAAAGCAAAAACATGTATTTACTATATAACCTTCTCATTTCACTTGTATATATATCCCCAAGATAATAAAATGATATTACCATATAAGATGAATATTTGCATTGCTCTCTAATTTGTATGTTGGGTCTTAAGACCCCAAATGATGTCCTTAGGAGGTGAACCATATGGGAAGTGACTAGTTATAAAGGGTTGAAACCACATAACTTGGATGAGTAGCCTTATAAAGTCAGCCTAACAGACTTTATTTGTTCTTTACATCAAGTAAGATAGTGAGAAGTCATTGTGTACCAACAAGAAAGCAGGTCCTCACGAGACACTAAATCTATTGCAACCTTGACCTTGGATTTCCAAGACCCCAGAACCATAAGAAACAAATCCCTGTTATTTACAAACTTCTCAGTTTATGCAGTTATGTACTATAGCTCAAATGGACTATGTAAGACACTATACAATGATAGTTTGTGGATGTTGGTCGCAGGCTTCATTGCTAATAATCCCAGACTGAAAACAACCCATGGCAGTCGGCTTTCAGACACTAAAACCAATACCTAAGATAATCCACTTTTTCAGAGAAGGTTATTTTGGCTCATAGTTTTAGTGGGTCCAGTTCATGATTCTTTGGCCCTATTGCTTTGGGCCTGTGGCAGCACAGCACACAAACAAATTTAAAAATAAAAAAATAAAAAGGAAGGGGAAGGAACAAAACAAAAAAATAAATAAAAAGGAAGAGGTGTGTTGTATTCTCTACGAGGGCACAACCTCAGGTACCTCTCACTAGGCCCTCTTCTTAAAGAATCTACTACGTCCCCATAATGGCTCCTCGGGGGTGGAACTTTCAATGTATAGAAATGTGAGGGACATGCCATCCAAATCACTAAAACACAAATGTTTGTTAATCCGCCAGTGAATAAACACATTGTAACATATATGTATATGTAGGTAGGATATATATTGTATATAATATTCCATGATACACACACAGAATACTATTTGGTAATTTAAAAGAACTACTGATCACTGACTGATGAAACAACCTGGGCAGATCTTTCAGAATAAATACACAGGGTAAAATAAGTCAGACTAATGTGAGCATATGCTGTCTGATTCTAAATATAAGAAACTTTTTAAAAAAATGCAGTCATTTGTAATGCTAGAAAGTATACCAGTGGTTCTCTGGTGAAAGGGAAAAGGGCGAGAGGGGGCTGCCAAGAGAGAAGAACTATAAAAGTGCATAAGGAAACTTTTGGCTTGATGAATATATTCAATTTCTCACTTGTGATGACCATGCCATAATTGTACATTTAAGTCAAAACTCACAAGTCATCCATGCACAGGGGGTACATACCTGTCATTCTAGCAGTTCAGGAGGCTGAAATCCACAACACCAGGTATAAATCTTAGTACCCCCCCCAAGAAAAAGAATAACAGAAAAGAAAATAAAAGAATGTATTAAAATACTGGATTCTATAATTGTCTTTGTACCTTTTAAGGAGCAGTTAGTTGAAGTGAGGCATTTGAACAAGCCCTAATCCAATATGACTATCATCCTTATTAGAAAAGGCAATTTGGACATATGAAGACCCTTCCGGAATTGGCTTTCATGAAAGATAGATTATGTGAAGACAAGGTAAGAAAGAAATCTTGTGTAAGCCAAAGAGAGGGGCCTCAGTAGAGATCAACTGTCCTCACACCTTGATCTTGTAGTATAAAACATGAAATTGTGAACAGAAAAGAGAAAATATCCACCCCCCCCCAAAAAAAAAGAAAGAGGAAAATATTTCAGAAACTATTGCTCCAATTTAAAAAAAAAATGAATTGGGCCAAGGAAGTTAAGAAAATCACTGGAGACACAATTGCTCTGGTGGCAGGAAGTGTTAATGAGGCATTTAACATTTGGACTTTGCTTAATAGCTGAGAATACGTTGAGACTGACTGGGCTAAATCATGTAGATAAGAGGAAGACAATGGAATAAATGGCTAGAAACATAACTGTAGCACAGTGAAATGCCAACAATACCCTCTTGGACTTACAGGATTGTAATCTTTTCTTATTCTTTCTATGACTCATGTATATGGTGTTAGCTAGTTTAGGTTTAGAATTGTACTTAACTACTTTCTATTTTGCAGTTCTAAATGCTCACTACTTTATAATAGCACACCTCATGTGTAACATGACACACAGAGTGACACTAAATCCCATCCCTAGAGTTAGCAATAGCAAAGATGGAATACTAGGGAGCATGCCAATCATGATCATGACCTTGACTCTACCCACTGACCTTCATTTGCATTCTCTCTTGGCATGAATGCTTCCCTACAGTCACCATGCCAAAAGTTTACAGAAAAACTAGTGTACTGCTCTTCTCCCTTCCTCCTTTCTGCTTTCCTTTTCTTCTATCCCTCTTTCCCTCCTGCCATCCCTCCCTCTTTTCCTCCCTGGTTCCCTTTCTCCCTGGCTTCCTTCTTTCCTTTGTTCCTACCCTTCCTTTCACCTTATTTCTGTTCTAGACTTGCTTTAGTTTTACTATCTTCTATCTTGTACCTATCATATTAGTCTGCAAAGAAAGAAAGAGAAAGAAAAGAAGAAGGAGGAGGAGGGGGAAGAAAATGAAAAGTATTTTGTGACTTCCCCAATTATGTGTGATTACTTACATTTTGTTTATTGCTACATCTGAATTTCTGTCTAAATTGTGTGTTTACAATATACATTTTGTATTCATCTACAAATACACACATATGTGTGTGGAAAGATATTCATGCTACCCGTTGACAGCAGGCACCCTCCTCTGAAAGAAGACTGTTTGTCTTTTATTTAGGAAGATGTCTTGAGGACACAAATATGAGAGAGAACAGATTGTGTGCAGTTGAAGTGCTCTGTAAAGGGCACTTGCTGGCATTGTTTCTATTCCTGAGAGAGAAAGAGAAGAGTGGGAAGAGAGAGGAAGAAGGGGGTCTTGGAGAGAAGAAAGCTAGGGATACATCCAGAAAAACTCCTTGATGAGGCTGGATATGGGAAAACGATTTCTGGAAATAGGGAAATGGGCAGTAGCCTTTTGTTCCTAGGATGGTATGATGCTTGTACATAAGGCCTACGTGTATTCACCAAGATATTTGCTAAAGGGTCCCCAGGGCCTTGAACTTGTGAAGGTTCAGGAAGAGTGAATCAAAGCTGCAACCACACACAACAGGGACTCCATCCTCACAGTTTCTCTTCTCTGAATCCAGGTAGAACCAGAGAATCTATGTCTCTCATTACTTCTCAATTGTTGTGGATGGAACTGGTCTAGGGGGTCATAACTTGAGCCAATAGATTAGTGAATAAAGGAAAAGTGAACAAATCTTATGCTTGGACAGATAACTGGACATATAAGAAATGATAACAATTGGAGGAATCAGTATAAACATAGAAATGCAGAAAGATTGTAGATAATAAGCAGAACCAAGGAAAATGGAGTGATCTTTTTCTCCCTGCCTTCTCTCTTGAGCCATGGGAATCTAGATGGGTTGAACTGGCTTTTCTTGAGCAGAGGGTAGCATTGCCTTAAATAGATTGTTGATGTCATCATTGTTGTTGTTATGTATTTCATTTGTCACATTCCAGAAGAATTCTTATGTTCTTGCATCATTTTGGAGCACAGATAAGGGAGAGTGTATGATATTAGAGATCAGATTGAATAATTGTAAAATATTGTATGCTGAGGGCAGAGAATACAGGTAAGGAAAAGAAGGAAGGTATGGAAGGAATCCAGGGCTGTCTGGGGGTCAGAGGAAGACAGGAGATCACACCTGTGAACAAGCCGCTGCCCAACTTTCCATCCCCCTCTCTTCTGATTATGTTATTGTAACCAACGACCACATTGCCAATCCAATGGATGGTGTTTCATTCCACTCCTGGCACATGGATACTACCAGCAGCACCTCTCATGCTGTGCATCTCCTGTTGAGACATACACTTTCCACCCTCAACCTCTTAGGTGCCACTCTTTCTTCATTTGTTCCTTTTGACTTCCCATCACAAGGACAGTTGGGTCTCCACCTCCTTTGCTAATTGTTCTTCTCCTTGAGCTTCCATATTTGTGTACCCAGGGCTCACACCTTGGAGGAAAGGCTTTGTTTCATATTTAACCCAGTTTTGCTCTGTGTTCTCATTCATGATTTATGGCTTTAAATGCAATTTGCTTGAAATGACTCCAAGGTGTTAGTCCTGTCCTATTCTGTCCATCTAGCCTCTCAACATGTTTAGATGAGAGATGAAGATACTTCAAAGTGGACCTGTTTATGAATGACTCCTCTTCTTCCCTCACCAAACTTTTTTGATCTTTTAAGCAACTCTGCTCTTCCCGGTGCCAGAATCATGAAAACAGCCTTGAATCCTAGCCAGTGTTGACTATCACCAATGCATGAGGAAAGCTTGCTGCCTGTGCTTTCAAACTAACCCTACCACACCACGTCACCGCTTCCAGGGCTATCTGTCTCCCAAAGACCCTCCCCACTTGCATGCTTGCTATCCTAGAGTTCAACACCAACCAACAATGCATCACCATGGACCTTTAAAAGCTTAAGTCACTTCATGTTGCCCCTGTGCTCTCAAGTGGTCAGTGGCCTTCTACACATCCAGAGTAAAGGAGAAGCCTTTGCAATGGTGCCCATCTTGTGCGAAGGGTGAGGGGTGTCCTTTCCCATCATCCCCTGCCTTCTCCAGCTCCTTCCTTGCACCACTCCCCCTGCTCATTCTTCACCAGCCACATTAGCCTTCCTGCCATTCTGGAACGCACTAAGTGTGCTCAAATAGAAAGAAGGACTTCCACACCTCTGTTTCCTCGAAACCATATATTTTTTTACCTCACCCCCCCCTCCCAGCCACTTCATAAAGATGATTCCATTGCTAGCTTTGTGCACTTGTTGAAATGCCACCCTCTCAGGACAACATAACAATCCTCATTAAAATTGCTGCCCTCTAATCTCACCCCTGTCGTTTGCCCAGATATAGTTTCTTCACATCACTTAGCACCTTGTAATCTTTTCTATCATTTGTACATTTTATACCTTTTAACTATTTTTCCTTCACACACACAAAAAAAATGTGAGGAACCCCCCTCCCCTACTGGCACCAAGAGCAAAGACTTTTCTTGTTTAGATGCTGGAATTGATAATCACTGTTAACACGTGCATGCTGGTACCAGGGCTTGAAGTTAGAGGCTTAACGCCAGGGCCTTAAACTTTCACTCAGCTCACAACTGGCACTCTACCATTGGCATCATGTCTCCAGTCTGACATTTTGCTGGTTAATTGGATCTAGTCTCTTGGATTGTTTTCATCAGGCTGGCTTTGAACTTTGATTTTATGTGGCTTTGACTCCTGAGTAGCTAGGATTACAGGTGTGAGCTGTCAGTCTCTTGCTTCACTACATTTTTAAATAAATAGTTAAAATATGTACATTTAAGTTGTCTCATAATTTGTATCATATTCACTACATAAAGTTGTCCCTCAGTATCCAAGAGGGCCTTCAGAGATGCAAAAACTAGTAGATGCTCAAATCCCTTGTGTAAATGGTGAAGTATGTACCTATAACCCATTAACCCATCTCATCTTCCTCTATACATTGAGTCAGCCATCTCCACATGCCTTATAAATTACCTAATATGATATAAATATGTAAAGCATTGCCATGCTGTATTGTTTACAGACCCGCAAAAGAAAAGTGCAAATATTCAGCATAGGAGTAAATTTATGCTATTGTACCTATTCAGCATAAAAGTATTTTTCTTTCCCACCAAATATTTCTGATTCTCAGTTGATTCATTCTGTCTGGATAGAGAGCCCATGGACAGAGGCAGACGGTATAGCCATTCACTCTCTTATAGCTGGGCATTTCACTTAATTGGATATTTAGGTTACTTCCACTATTTGGCTGGCTTATAAAACATTACAGTGAATACCCTTTTACAAAAATGTTTTTACTTAGTTATTTTTTAACCACCCTAGGAGATAATCTTATAAATGGGAATAACACTTTAAAAATTGTTCGTACCTTGATACTTTGTTGCATTCAGCCAAATTGCTTTTTAGCTCATGTCTCCTACAATAGTGTATGAAATTACCTACTGCCCTGATGTGGAATTACATTTTTTCTAACTTTTTCTCTTTAGGAGCAAAGAGACCCATATCAACTTCATATGAATTTGAATTCTTAGATGAAAAATAATCTAAAAAATTTTTCTGTCCTTCATCGTGCATTCTTAACTAGTTTCAAATTCTATATTTTATTATTGCAGTATTCATGTTTCTCCTTTTGGCTTTTAGAATATTTTCTTTTGCAGTATGAGGGTTTTCCCTCAGCGCTTTCCTTTGGCATAGCTTACCAGTAAACTAGTCCTCCAGCTTGGCTTTGTGCTCGTTGCTTTTAAGATAGGACCTCATTTTTGGCACAAGTATGGGCCTGGACAAAGATTTAACTATTTTAGGTTCCCTGTTGTTGATAGGATGAGAGCTACCATGCCCAATACAGTCTCAAGATATTTTACTGTCTGTGTCATCCTGAAACTATGTCTCACGCAGTCTCAAATTTTCAAGCTATAGCTCATATAACAAGCACCTATCACTGCACCCAGCTATGGGTTGAGAAAGAACCTTGCAAACTTTTCTGCTCTCAGTTGGCTTTGAACCACAATCTTCCTGCTCTCAGCCTCCCCAGAGAGTCATAGATATGAGCCACTGGCCTTGATAGGGGATTTCTGTATGCATTAAAAATATTGTATTGTTTGTTTTATTGTTACTATTGTTCCCTGGCATGCTTTTTCAGATACTTCTTTGTAAGTGTGTAGAACTGTGATTAGTATTGGATGCTGATTTAATGCATGTTGATTTTGCATCCTGAAATGTTAGTGAGTTTATTAGTCTGAATTAGTTTTATTTTATACTTGTTTTAGGATGATATTAACACAAGTAGGTAATTTTATTTCTTCTATTCCAGGTTGGATATCTCTTATTCCGTTGTCTTTGCTAGTTCCTCTCTCTCTAAGATTATTCTAGTACTATACTGAGTAGAAATAATGAGAATAAGCATCTTTGTCTTAGTCTTGAACTTGGAGGAAAATCTTGGAGCTTTCCACTATTGTGTGTGATGGTAGTTGTAGTATTGTCATGTATGACCTTTTAGACTTAAAGGTACATTTCTTTTGTGCCTAATACTTGAAAAGAATACCATGAAAAGATGTTGAACTTTGTCAAATTCAAATGCTCTCGCCTGTTAGAGTGGCCTTTATGAAAAAGACAGAAGATAGCAAGTGTTAGCAAAGAGTCGGAAGGAAAGAACCCTGGCACACTGTTTAAGGAATGTGCATTACAACCATGAGGCAAAACATCATAAAATACCCTTAAACTAAAGAATAGGATTACTCTAGGTCCCAGCAGCACAATGAAGCCACATCTGTACTTCCAGGTTCATCAATGTATTATGTGCAATAACCACGATATGAAAGCAATCTTGGGATCTTCCATGGATAATTTTGATTGTCATCTTGGGTGGACTTAGAAATGTCTAGAACACTAGGAAAGTAGACTTCTGCATGTGTCTGGGAGGGAGTTTTCACCTGCAGTGAGTTACCTGTGCTTTGTTTTGTTACTTTGGCCATAGAATGTTTTCTTGATTACTTGTGATTCTGGTTGCCTCCATTTGAGAGATCAGGCATCTCCTTTACTTTTTTTAAATTGGCTCCATTTGTTGGGATCCTTCAATCAAAGATGCTGGGCCTGTGAAGATGCAGCTAGAACTTGCTTGTGCAAGGATCAGTGTGGAATTAGAACCAGAGGGGCTACCTTGGTGCTTCAGTAGACCCAGACTCTGAGTTCTCAAGGGTGACCTTGGGTTCTGGGTCTTTGGGGGCCAACCTGATATCCGAAGCCATCAAGGTCAGCCTGGTATTTCGAGTCACCAGAGCTGGCTTGATACTGAAGTGGGTAAGGAGCCTGGGGCCATGGTGGTAGGCCTGGATCTACAGAAGTAGATTTCCATTCCCAAGAAATTGCGGTCTTCTGAAGTCTCAAAACAACTTACAAATTACTAGAGCAGAGTTGTGAGGAAGAGGAAGTGAAGGGTTTACTAATTTTGCCTAAGGGGAAAAGTGACTGTTGAGTCTATTGCCTCAAACCACAACTCTACTTCTGAGAAATGATGTCTGATATTAAGGAGCACTGAGGAACTCCATTTGGGGGTATATGAAGAAATGCATGTCCCCGGCCAAGTGTTTAGCTGTCAGTTTCCTGGCACCCACATTTGCAGAGCAGTGGGGTGGGGGGGAGAGACAGAGGAGAGGAGAGAGAGAGAGAGAGAGAGAGAGAGAGAGAGAGAGAGAGAGAGAGAGTGAGAGAGGAAGATGAGTGCCTAGTTTCCTTAAGAAAAAGGAGAGTTAATCCTGGGGAAAAGGATACCTAATTATCATTATCCCTGGTGGCTGCAGGAGAGAATGGCTCAGGGGCACAGGTACAAAGTGGAGACTGACTTCCCAGCTTTCAGGGAATCCATGAGCCCCGGCGAGGAGTCAGTATTTCTCAGCAGAAGCAGATGTCAAGCACTTGTAACAGAGCTGACACCGCCTGATGCTGGGGCCGGTGGCGATGGTGCGTTGCTTGCTTCGCCGTCTTTCTCCTAAGCAATGTACTGGGGCCTCTCACTTGAGCGCACAGGCCTGGGGAGGCCGGGTGATGTGCAGTTGCCTTTTCTATTCTCCCCGTGCATCCTTCCTTAGTTCTGCGCTTCACACAGATGTTGTTACTCTCCTCTGGATCCCTCGGCTCCTGTGAAGTTATTTGCATGCCTGGATTGTTTCCTCAAATTAGTATGTCTAAGAGGAGGCAAGGCCCGGGAACTCTATTCTGCCATCTGGCTGTTGGAACTTCGTACATTTTATGGCATTTGACATACTAAAGGATTCGATGGTAATTTGCCAGATTCATCAGACTTGTGTTCATTATTGATGGCATTGCTTTAGGGCACAGACCAACTTTTTCCATCCGGAAACTCTATTCAGGTTTTTATTTTTAAATATTTACATCTAAAGATTGTATTGTTTTGGATTTCTACTTGCTTCTCTGTAATGCAAATATATCCAAAAGTTGAGCTCTCTACAAAATTGTGATGAATGTGAATCACGCTTTAGTGAAACACTTTGAAATACCCCTTTGGCTCTGAGTTGGTTGGTTGGTGTCGCCTGATATTTCATCCATGTATTTCTGGCCAATGTATTTTGTTCATTTTCCAGTCAAACTGTTGATGTTCTTTTTATCTGAAACTCAGTTTGGCTCATTGTAGCTTTGTTGAATACTTTAATCAAGACTGTTCTCCCAACCTCCTATTGTGTTTCTCTCTTGCAGTCTGCTTGTCTGTGGCCAAAAGTTAGCCTTATTTGAGCTATATCAACACAAGACTATCAGTTGTATTTTATCTCCAGCTGCCTGTAAACAATGAGGTAATTTAGAATATATGTTCATAATATATGACAGGTGAGTTAAATAGTATTAAAATTCATATTTTAATTACCTCATATATATAATATGTAGTACACATTGAATATATTGTGATTTGTTTTCATTTTTATTGGTTTGTTGTTATTGCTTGTCTCCATGTTTTTGGTTTTTTTTTTTTTTTTTTTGCCAGTCCTGGGGCTTGGACTCAGGGCCTGAACACTGTCCCTGGCTTCTTCTTGCTCAAGGCTAGCACTCTGCCACTTGAGCCACAGCGCCACTTCTGGCCATTTTCTGTATATGTGGTGCTGGGGAATCGAACCCAGGGCCTCATGTATACGAGGCAAGCACTCTTGCCACTAGGCCATATCCCCAGCCCCTCCATATTTTTTTGTGTGTATGCGCATGCACGCGTGCACACACACACACACACACACACACGTGTTCATACAGGACTGGGGCTTAAACCCAGGGCCCCACACTTTTGCCATTTTGCTCACAGCTAGCACTCTACCATTTGTCCTACACCTCTACATCCTGCTTTTTGCTAGTTAACTGGAGATAAGAGTATCTTGGATTTATATGGCTGAGCTGATTTCTAATATTGATCCTCACATCTAGCCTCCTGAGGAGCTAGGATAACAGGCATGAGCCACCAGTGCCTAGCTCTTCTAGGTCTTCTTATCCCACATCTCCGCAAATTCTGAAAGTAATCTTTGTCTCTGGAATGGAGTGAGTTAAAATCCTACAGCATGTTCCCTATGTAGTCTTTGACTCAACCTTTCTGAATCTGAGAACTCATTTGTAAAATGAAGGTGTAACCGTGGTTACTGATAGCATGTTCTAAAGAGTAAATAGAAAATTACACTAAAACATTGTTTATCTGCATTTCCCTTAAAAAATGTTACTAGTAAGGTGCTATACAGTGGGGTTACAGTTATATAAATCATGTAATGAATACATTTCTTTCTGGACATCTTCCCTTCCTTCTCTCACTTCCAGTTTTCCCTTTCTTTCCCCACCCACAAGTTGTGTAGTTCATTTTCAGCAGTGTCTAGTGAGTACCACTACTGCATTGGTTCACCTTTTGTCCTCCATTTGTGTGTTCCACTTGATACCCCAAAGACATAAAATGGGCAAACTAGACAATAAACACACTTTTGTGTGCAACTGCATAAGCACTCGTGATGATTTCCAAGAATCCTGTAAGTTTTTATCCTCACTCTCTTTGCTTCTTATTGGGAAGCAGGAAATGGCATTGGAAATGCAGGATCTGAGAAGTGAAGAGATCAAAGAATAGATGGACCTTTGGCAAAGGGGAAGCAGGAAGTTAGATGTCAAACTCTGTTTCTTAAGAAAATTCTGCAGGTGGTGGCTTCGACTCACAGGTGTGATCCTAGCTACTCAGTAGGCTGAGCTCTGAGGATCCAGCCCAGTAGGAAAGCCAACGGAATTCATCTCTAATTAACCATCCCAAAAAGCCAGAAGCAGAGCTATGGCTTAAGTAGTAGAGCATCTACCTTGAGTTAAAAATGAAGGAACAGTTCCCAGACCTTGAGTTCAAGCCCCAATACTGGCAACCCCTCCTCTCAAAAAAAAGCTAATGCCTAGAGTGCATAGAGAGAAAAAGACTAATCTATGATGGAGGAAGAAAGTACCGAGGGAAGGAAGTAGAGAGACTGGAAAAACAAACAAACAAGCAAACAAACCAACAAGAAACAAGCCAAGTCCTTGCCACAGGAGGCCAGCTTGAAGGATGTATGGACCCTGCTCATGGAGAAGGCCTCCATTTTGTTTCCATACTCAGTTATCACTACCTTGACTTCCTTAATGGATTTTTGAACAAAGGCCTCCATGCATGTTTTGCTTTGTACTGAGCTTTACCAACGATATCCTCTCTGCATTGCCCTTCCTCCTTGTTTTTTTTTCCTAGCCCTCCACCTGAGGACCACCCTACATTTGTCTACATCCTTGTTCCTCAGAGCCAATGACATACCTTTCAATTAAGAAATTAAAAAAAAATACTCAACATTGACAAGCTTAAAATGCACTTGTTGTAAAGAAGATGAGAGAGCAGAAGAAGACACTTCAGAGCTGTCAGAATACAATTCCTGTCCATGATCCTGTACTTTCTAGTTCATAAGCAGCTAAGTTGCTGTCTCTTTTCTTCCCATCAACCTTACCCAGCTGCTTCTCTAGCAACTAATTATTTTCATCTTTGAAGAGAAGGAAGGAATACAAGGTCCGTGGCTGGAAGAGAAGATGAAAAGCATCTATTGTCCTTCTTAGAACAAAAATTATACTTGGGTCTTTACATAACTTCTCATACATGCCACACAATGGCCTTAAGGGTAGATAGGATTATCTTCAGTTGGTTAAAGACAACAAACAAGTTCAGCAAATTAATTGACTTGTTCAAGTCAGCTAGATATTGGGTGGCAAGGAAAGAACTTGATCCCAGGTATCTTAGCCACCAATTGCTTTGACCCCTTACAAAAGTTTTGATATGGCTGTTTTCAGCTCTTTGGGGTTGGGGGGGGGGGTGGAGGCGGGGTTTTCTCTTGTCCATCATCTGCCAACTGAGAAAAATGAAGAACTATTTCATTACTGTTTCCTGTAGCACAACAACTAAGGATCTTCTGTGTTGTAACATATTTAATTTGGACAATAAAGCAGGACTCATGAACCTCAACTTAAAGATTCCTGAATATTAATTAGCAAAAATAAGATTCAAATTTTGATTCTATCCCTTTTGTCATAATAGGATACTATCTCCTGGGGGGAAATGGAAGGAGAAGGTCTTGGTGTCTGAAGGACTATATGGAAAAGATCAAGTGTGATTTCTAGGATTCTTGTGTCAGGATCTGGTTACAGGATGGCATCACTGATTGGAGATCTGAAGCATAGAAGGTGGCATTAGATATGTGGAGCTTCCATAGCATTCTAGAGGCTGCTGTCTCTTCACAGCACATTGCTTAAAGCATTGCTTTAGGGATTAAATGAATTAATATGGGTGAGGTGCTTAGGGTGGTGCCTGGAACAGGGTAAGTGCTATGTTTGTGTTTGCTCTTATCATGACCCAGTAAACAACTAGGTCATCACGAAGCTAAGGAGATTATTATGATCCAGTAAGCAATTGGGTCAAATGGAGTTAAGAAAAGGGAGATCTTGACTAGAGAATTTTTTTTTTCATCTAGAGTTGTCAAATTACAGGTAACTGAAGCTACAGGAGGAAAGAAATATCTTAGAAGAGATACAATAGAAGAGAAGCAATGGAACAAAAGAAGGAAGCCCTGTGAAGTAAGCTTTACCAAAGATGCACAAATTGTTTCTGAGGTGTTGAATGAAGGAATAGAATAAAAAATTTTAAAGTTCCAACAAAAGTGACAATTTCTCCAGTATTCAAAACAAAACTACTGACTCTCTAACCAGGAAACATAACTCTATGGAAGGTATCCAGTATCATCAAATAAGAGTAAAATGAGAATACAATAAGCTCTTAAAGAAAGGACCATATATAACCAAAATTTTCATTTTAGAGTCTGAACATGGTGAACACCAGTTTGTGCTCAGGATCCTTTGACAGAAACAATTTCTCAGCTCCTCAGTTAGCATCAGACTCAAACATGGTACTCAAGTGTCTATGTGGAGAAGAGATCTGTTCTTTTTTTTTTTTTTTTTTAAGAATTGTGGTTTAATTAAAAATACTGAACACACACCACACCTATCAGCATGATTGCTTGTGGACATTGTTGAGGTATCAGCATTAAAATTCATACATTAAATGGAAGAGTCAAGAGATTTTTGAAGTTGTGTGCATTTTTAAGATCACCATCATAACATGAACCTTTGGGTCTTTAGACCTATAAGTTTATGTGTTTCAGAACCCATCCTGCCTTTTACAGCCTTTCACATCCTAAGAGTAGCAGAACTCTTTGAGTTCCATTCTTTCTCACTGTCTTATCTTTTCTCACATATATAAGATGAAACAAGTCAGAAAGGATATATATATACATATTTCCTATATATTATATATAACTATGTATATATAGCATATACATTATATTATACATATAATTATATGCATTATATTATATATTATACATTCTATATAATTGTATGACATATGATATCATATAATATACATATACTATATTATGCATTATGTTATATGCCATACATGATTATACATTATATAACATATATTATTGAACCCAGGATGTTGTGCATATGAGGCAAATGCACTACCACTGAGCTATTCCCCAAACCACCTTTGGATTGCTGCTTTGGTTACAGATGCTGGTGGATTGCTCCTGTTCCTTAAAGTTTCCATACAGACTTCCTAAAGGAGACCTTAGTGCCATCCATGTGTAAGTGAGGCTTCTCTTCAATGACACACCATGGCTGCTACTGAAAATAGCAGTTCGTCTGCTGAATTTAAGCTTTCGACTTCCATTGTTTTAAATCTTCTCTATTAGATTATAAGCTAATATCATAGCTAGTTTTATTCATAGCCTTAAGGACTGACTGGCACAATGCCTGACTATTGTAGGTTCTCAAAGATTCAATTTTTAATTTATTC
Source organism: Perognathus longimembris pacificus (assembly GCF_023159225.1). Lineage (NCBI taxonomy): Eukaryota > Metazoa > Chordata > Mammalia > Rodentia > Heteromyidae > Perognathus > Perognathus longimembris. Next base: position 101,609,717 of record NC_063163.1, on the reverse strand, counting down.
CTGGAAAGTACATCTGTGTTCTTTGAGCTTCAGCATCTTTGGTATACTTTGGTCCCACTTATTTTTCCCTAGATTAGACTCCAAGTACCAATAGAGATTTGGTTCTCAGGGACCCTCCTTGTTCAACAAAGACATTTATTGATTTTGTTCTTACTTTTCCAGTCAACACTGCTAAGGTATAAGGTGCCAACATTAAAATGCACATAGGCTGAGTAAAGCAGTCAATCGTGTGACAACTGAATACAGTTGTAGTCTAGTATAACCCCTCCCATACGACTGACACTATGGGTTCTAAGACGAGAAGGCTGCCTGATTCCAATCTCATCCCACGCTCCCTTGACTTCTCAACTCAACATATGATATTTTAGACAGCAAGACTTTGACATCTAGCCATCCTCAAACAAACAAAGAGACTGTGAAGATATCAGGAGGAAAAGGCAGCAGGAAGAGAAATCCTGGGCTTCCACAATGATTTTCTTTTTTTTTTTTTTAACTTTTTTTTGTGGTAATAGTGAGATTTGAACTCAGGGCCCTGTACTTGCTAGACTGGCACTCCACCACTGAGCCACAGCTCCATTTCTCATTTTTGGTATATATATATATGCATAATCCATAGGTACATTTATTATATACAGAGAACAATCACATTTGTACCTGGGCTGTATCTACCTTTGTAAAGCTTCCTGTTACAAGTGGGATTGCAAGTATGCACCACCATCTCCAGTTTTCTGCTGAGAACTGGTCTCAACTATAATTAACACAGCAGTGGGATTTCAAAACACAATAGAGATGCTGTTCAGTGGATCCTTGTACTCCTTTGGCTTAGATTAGTATTTTTTTCAGGCATCTCCCACGAAGTGAAAGAATCTTAGCTCTTCTTCTAGAGATGCTTCCTTTCTGTGGGTTTGGAGGACACACCCAACTTGCTGGACACAATTTGGCAGCTTTTGCTCCGTTCAGTGGGTACCAGTTTCTTTGATATCTTCCCAGTATCAAGGCAGGTTGGAAAGTGGTCAAGGCACTTGCTGAAAGCATGCCTTGTTCTTTTTCTTTCTCTCAGCAAATCAAATCTTAACTACAATGGAAGAAATAAGTTAAACTTCATAAAAGAAAGTCTTTTAACGAGGAAACCTGGTGCTGGACTGGAAGTAAGGACAGAGGCTACTGCTTCTGACTTTGATGGGAACTTGCTGTGTGAACATCATTTTGCTTTTTGTGAATCTGTCTCCTATCTCCAATTAATCACAGAAAAGGCCAGAAAGTGGCACTGTGGCTCAAGTGGTAGAGTGCTAGCCTTGAGCACAAAGGAGCTCAGGGGCAGTGGCCAATCCCAGAATTCACACCACAGGACAGCCAAAGGGAAAAAAAACTCTCTCTCTCTCTACACACACACACACACACACACACACACACACACACACACACTCAAATATTCTCTACATCTCTAGGACATATATATATGTATATATGCATACATATATATGTATCTACATCTGTCTGTCTATCTATCTATGTATAGATCTAGATATGCCAAATGTATGTTTCTAATTTCCTTGTTTGTAAAATGGGGAAAAGCGGAGTGCCTGCCTTGTAGAATTGGGATAGGGTGAGGCAAAGTGATTCCTGGGACTGTGGGCACAGTGAGCAGAGGTTTACATTGTGCAATGTTCAGGAAATGCTAGCACAATGACAAGGTTGCTAATTACAATAAAACTTGGAGGAAAACAAAGAGACTCCTCCAAAGACCCACAGCAAAGTGGGTGGAGAGGAAAACTTGAAGGAGAACAGAGAGGGAGAGCTCACCCTCTGACACCTTTGAAGAGGAATCTTGAGACAACTGACTCAAAGAACTGTTCTACTTACACATAGGATTAGAATGCTTGATAGCCTCTACAAGTTGGATTGGGACAAAAATTGCAAAATTAGCACAGGAATTAAAAGAAACTCTGTCATGACTTGAGATCTGTACAGAGCAGCTAGGTTGCCAAGAAACTTGAAACTGTGGGCCTGGATATAGATTTCAGCTTATCTTTCCTATCTAATTCATAGGGCTTTATAATTCCTGTGCTAATTTGAATGTTCTAATAGCTCTGGACAGAAGCAAACCTAGTAGTGTTCTGGGAATCAGCACCCTCTTGCAGGACACACAGAAGTTCCAATTCACACCCCTTTCTATTGCACAGGTCCTCATAGTCTAGACTGCCCAACACATGAGGAGATAGCTGAGCCTGAAAAGAGTCAGGAACAATGGCTTCTAGGGTCTCTGTCCAATCCAAGCCATCCAGTACCTAAATCACGACTGTGTTGCTCAATCTTTCCATCACTGATACATCGAGCAGAATAACTTGAAACCTGCAGCAATTTTTCCTGGTGGCCCAGACTTAGGATCCTAGCTATGCAGCCGACTGAGAACTGAGGATCTATTATCAAAGCCAGAGTGGGGCCCAAAATTCATGAGTACTCTTATATCCAGTTAACTACCAAAAAACCAGAAGTGGAGTTGTGGCTCAAGTTGTTGGAGTGCCAGCCTTGAGTGTGCACTGGCCCAGAGTTCAAGCACAGAATGGATACAAAGCAAAATAAAACAAGGGGAAAGTTTATTTTGGCTCATGGATTCAGCGGCTTTAATCCATGGGCAGCTGGTACCATTGTTTTTGGATCATAGCCAGGAGCATAGGGAGGCGTGAATGTGGATGCTTTGTGGTGGTCAGGAAGGAGAGAGAGGAAGAAAGAGGGAGATGAGGAGGAGAAGGAACAGAGGAGAGGGATGGGGAATGGAAAGGAGAGGAGGGAAGAAGGGAATAGTGGAGAGGAGGAGAGAGACCTGGAAGAAACCTGGAAGAGACCTACGACAAGAAATAGCCTCAAAGACATGCCCCTCCGTGATCTACTCCTTCCAGCTAGGCCCTACCCCCATAAAGTTTCTATAACCTGTATCAAAATAATGCCGTTTTGAGAGGACGCTTTAGATCCAGTGCACAACAGAGACCATGGGGGGAATAAAACTGCCTTGAACTACTTCAAAAAGTAGGAATCAAACTACATCTGAAATCAAAAAGTATTAAAAAGCACGGAGCATTTAAACCCACAGCTTTAGGACATAAACAATAAAGCCATGAAACTTTAACAATCTCAATGAATAGTTAAACATCTTCACAGAAGACAGACTCACCGAGATGGAAGGTAAATCTGAACAACCACCCAGAAACACAGAGGAGGAAAATGTAAAATAATCACTACAGGAGGGTGGATGGGTGGGGGGAGAAGACCCAACCCAGGCTTCCACAGGAACTTCAGAAAGAGAGCTAGAAGTCATATTCAAAAGATAATAAATAAATCACTAGTCACTTTCCAAAATTACTAAGACATAGGTATAAAAAAGAGCCCAGCCAGATAGGAGAAACAACCAAAAGGGAAGGACTTTGAACCAGGCCACAGACAATCAGAACAAAACAAAACAAAAAGATCTCACAGCAGCAGCCGCAAGCCCCCAGGTATCTGAAAGGCTCTGAGAAGCTCTGGCTGGCTGGCTCTGGACTGAATTCTTCATCATTTTCTAGTTTATTCTAGAATTTCAATGACTGCCATCTCTGTGTTTATCATATTCACTGGCATTGTACCTTACAGCTTCATTCCACAAGGAAATCTGTGAAATTAACAAGCACCAAGCCTGACAATTCAGCTAAACAGGGTCCATTGCGCCCCTAGACTCATGCTTCTAAACACAGCCACCCCTCCCTGCTGGGTGAGCTGCCTGTCTGCACTGCTTTCCACCATACACTCAAGGCTATTTCGCTAACATTTTTCTACTTCTTGTCTTCAGTGCCAGGGGCAAGGTGACATTCCTGAAGATTTATGATTATTGTTTTCCATAACCTGAGGAATGTCAGTCCTCTAAATGCCTCTGCACTGTGTTGATTTTCTAAGTTAACTCTGACTTAGCATGGATTTATTGGCAAGGTTTGTGATTTGCCCTGTGTCTTGTATTGGTTTGTAACACATAGGTGAGTTAGCAAGGGGGTGGAAAACCAACATTTATTTGGCTTTAATGTGTGCCATGGCCTGAGCTAATTGTTCTCATTTATGCCAGTTCCACCAATTCAAATAAAGAGAGTAGCATTGTATATCACTTCTGGAGGAGGAGGCTCAAGCTAGTACATTTAGCCAAGTTTCTATGGCATAGGAAAGAAAAGGACGATGAGCAGAGGAAGAAGGGCATGATGAGAAGAGCCCAGTGTCCACATGGAGAACAGGAGCTCAATGATGCGTGGTCTGATCCAGGCTTATGGGGAAACTGTAAGGTCCATAGCGTCCAGCAGGCTCACTCCCTAAATCTCAGCAAATAAGTATGCTCTTATCTCCTAGGCAACTACCACTCAGAATACTTTAGGACTCTCTTTAAAACCACTTAATTACATCATCAATGCTGTATTTGTGGGCTTCTACCCCACTCTACCTCCTAACAGTCCCAGGGTTCGATCCTAGCTGGCAAATGTTTTGTGACTCTCTGGTCTTCAGTGTGATGATGATGTTCCTGAATTCCTTACTTTACTATGAAGGAAGTTTGCTCGGTGTTCACTCTGAAATGAATAGTTCTTGTATTATTATTGTTGTTGTTCTTATTATGTCCGAAATAGAATTCATTGATTTCCTTGGCTTTGGGTTATTCTGGGTCTATTTCACAAGCAGGAATTTTCTGTTGGGAAATACATTGGAATATTAATTTGGAGAGCAATTTGTGGAGCCATGGTTCAGCATTTCTCATGAACTTCTCCCTCCAGGGAGCACAGAGGATCCAGTTGCAGCCATCCTAGGGGCAAGGGCAAACAGAGGCCACAGCTGAGTTGTTGCAGGACTCTGTATCTGAGTTGCCTTGGGAAAGGTAACCTCTCTGAGCTTGTTTCCTTATTTGAAAACAGGCTACCATTCACATGCCGCTGTGGGTGACTTAAGGATTCCATAGTGAATGTAAGCATCCTACCTCCTGGAATCCTTAAGGCACCCGCCTTTTATACTCTGTGTCTGACCCGCTGCTCCCAAACCCCACGGTCAATCACATACACACCCTGCTGAGAAGGGACTGAAACAACTTAACTTGTTGGGATATAATAGAAAGCCTGTGCTCTTGAGTCAAACCCTGACCCCCACGTCAAGTCCTGGCAAAGCATGTTGCTTCTGTGAATTTACAGTGTTAATCTGTTGTTCATTGGGCCGCTTTCAGGAGAGTCTATTAAAGCCCTTGTTCGTACCATGGCCTGGAACATTCTGAGGGGAGAGCAACCTGGACAATAGTACAAGCTGTGTTTCCTTTAGGGAACCCCTCTGGGCCCTGCCCTGCCCCCTCCTCCTGGCTGGGCCTAGAGGAGGCACAGACTGCATGTCAGTCCTCTCATCACTGCCCTCTGGTGGTGGCAGCTTGCAAATTCATGGCTCTTGGTCTCAGGCTTGGCTCCTTTCCCAGCGTCTCCCCTGGGTTTCACATCTGTGGATTCAACCAAGTGTGCATGGAAAATATTTGAAAAACAAGGCATGCGTGGAGAACACAGAGAGACTGTTTTCTTTGTCATTGTGCACGAAACACAACAGCACAACAATTATTTACATAGTGATTACATTGTATTACATTCCTAAGTACAGCCTATGTGAAGATGCATCTAAGTTATACATAAATACATCTTTTAGTTTTTTTATTTTCCCAGGACTTGGGCTGGAACTCAGGGCCTGTGAACTCTCCCTTAGCTCTTTTGTTGAAGACTGGCCCTCTACCACTTGAACCATAGCTCCGTTTCTGGCTGTATCCCACCCACCCCCTTTTCCCTTTCCTTTCCTTTCTTCTTCCTTCCTTCCTTCCCTTCCTTCCTTCCTTCCTTCCTCCCTCCCTCCCTCCCTCTCTTCCTTCCTTCTTTCCTTCCTTCCTTCCTTCCTTCCTTCCTTCCTTCCTTCCTTCCTTCCTTCCTTCCTTCCTTCCTTCCTTCCTTTCTTCTGGTGGTTAATTAGAGATATGAATTGTATAGATTTTTCTACCCAAGCTAGTATGAAAACATAATTCCAAATATACATGGCAGAAAATAAAATGTGCTCCTTCTGAGATGTCTCCTTTGTCTTCTGTGTGCAGCTTCAGCTCTAGAGAGCAGATCTCAGGGACACTATACCCCTGTGGCTCCCATAGGCTCCTGCCAGAATCTATTGAGTACATGCTCCGCCTGTGTCTTGAAAGCCCTCTCTTCACCCCAACTCAACAGTCTAAGCATTTCACCCTCCCAGCTGATATCACTGCCCCCATCCAAACTGTCTGGAATCCCCCCCATTCCAAGATGAGGTCCCCTTGTTCTTTACTCTGTCCAAGGCTTTCTCAACAGACAGTATGCTTCCAGGCCTGGAAATGACATTAAAACAAATCCCTATAGCCCCAGGAAAGGATATGATGCTGGCACATGGAATGAACTCAATAAATGTTGAATGGAAACCAGATCCATCATTTAGACCTTGCCCCAGAAAAATGGTAGATGTTGCATGGATAAAAATCAAATCATACTTATATTCCCATGCTAATAATAATGATCCTTATTGAACATTTATGACATACAAGGGATCAGAAAGAGCTTTAAAGGCACTCCCATACAAGGTACTCCTACACTATTAAATGGGCTCCTGCAATACTATCTCATTTAATTTTACATCCTTGGCAGGTAGGGGGGAGCAGGTGGTTGATCTGTATTCCAGATGAGCAAATGGAAGCTGGGAAGGCATTGATGACCAAGTACCCACAGGTAACAGGAGTGCCAAGAAGGGCTTAAGCCCGGTTTCTGCCATCTCTCTCCCAGTGACAGTCAGCTATCTTTTATTAATACACTGCCACCTCTTGCTGACAGATCCCCCGAGACAAAGCCAAACACAGAAAACTGTTCTACCTGCAGAGCTGGGCTGTGCAAATAATCATCATTGCTGCTTTTCTCTCCCCCCCCACCCCCTTCCCCCTGGCTTCCAGCTCATAATCAATTATGGAAGAAATGACAATGGAAAGGGGAGATGAGAGGGAGCTAGAGGGGGCTGTGGGTTCATGGAAGAGATCCTAAAGGCTTTGTTCTGGAATTCCAGGGTCTAGCTGCGAACACGCGTGCCCAAATACAGGGCAGAGATGACACCGAGAGACAAAGGAAAAAATGACAAACCAAGCCAATCAGTGAAAGTGAAATAAACAGTGCTCAGCAACAGATGGGGGCCGGGGTTGGATCATTTCCTCTTGTCACCTCCCCTCTGTCATAGATATTCCAATGGCTCCTGGAGTTCCAGGACAGGCAGCCTCAAAACCCTACTCTCCTTTCAGTGAGAACAGGGTCCTGTATTCCTTAACCTGTCTCAATGATAAAAATCTTAAGAGTCCCCCATTTTTTTTTTCATCTGCAAGACTTATAGTGGCGATTTAACTCAGTCCCGGCTAAGGTTGCTATCTGTCAGGCTGTCACAGTGACAGGCACATTTGTAAATGCTCCAGCTCCAGTGTCAAGTTGAAGGTGACATTTTTCAGCTGGAGATTTCTCCCCCATCCCTCACAAAGATAGAACGATTCAGAAGTGGGAAAGCAAACCCCTGAATAGGTAGGTGTCTACACCCAGTCCCCCTGACCGGGGCCAGGCCCCCCTGAGTTCTGAGAGTTCTCTCCTCTTTCTCCTCTCCAGGCCTCATCCAGACTCAGAACTCACTTCCGGTCATCTCAGTACCCAGACCCCTCCCACCTCCCCCACCCCAGACACAGATGATTTGTCCCGGCGAATGCCGGCCCTGCCAGTCCCATTAGAAATACTCTCACACATTCACTAACCACACTGTGAAAACCAGCATCCCAACTAAACCCATTGAATCACCTGCCATGGGATTTGTTGGCTGAGGAGACAACTGCTCGGTGACACATCCCTCTAAGTCCTTCCTGGAATCCCTCTTCTGTGAACCCTTCTCTAATACCCTTACCCTCAGGGATAACACAGAAGGTATCCCATTCTCCAACATCTAGACAAAAGCCTTTTGGAAGCTTGAAAAGGCTGCTTCTGTCCCAGCCATTACTGCAGCAGCCTCCATTTTTTGGCCTAGATAACAGAAAGCAAACTTCTCTCTGCTCTCTCGCTTCCTCTCTGGTCCTTATTCTGTATCCTCCTCTTCTTCTTCCTCCTCCTCCTTCTCCCTCCCCCCTAACACACACACACATACACACACATACACACACACACACACACACACACACACACACACACACACACACACACACACACGAGCAAGCTCCCAGATCCAGAGTAAGCCCTGCAGGCAGGTCTTGGGCCCAGTACCAGAGGTAGGAGGTGGTGGAGGCCTTGTAGAAGTATAAGCCTGAACCTGGCCAGCCTCTTTTTCTCGAGTTTTCTTTTCTTTGTGATGAGCTTCACGTGTGCTCACTTAGAGGCTCTAGGAGGCCTTAAGTGCCCAAAGCTGTCTTCTGTTCCCCCACGAGGCGCTCTGGCTGGGGCTCACCCTTCAGTATCAGTTCAGGCTATCACCCTTTGCAGATGGCTTTCTTTCTATCAATACTGAGTAATAACAACATGTTAGGAAACTGTGGGGAGAGTTCAGTGGAGAGGGGCTGGGAGACCAGTCCCCACCTCCTCCACGTTTAGGAGCTTTCATTTCATCCAAAAGAATGAAAAACAAAACAAGGAACAATAAGAGAGAAGAGCTGTGAATGAGCTCAATGTGGCCAAGGTACCAGAAGGAGACTTGGGGAGAAGGGGATGGAGGTTCCTGAAACTCTGGGTGTGTGGCCTTTACTTTGGCCCCTACTTGGGGAATATTTACATGAAAGGATACAAAAGAACTAAGAAGCAGAGACGTGGGAGGAGCCTAGAAAGCAGGGCGGGGTAGAGTGAAGGCCTCTCTGTGGAGCAGGGTGCAGTGAGGCATGCTGGGATGCAAGGGGGTCAGCCAGGTGAAGGCCCTTCCCTCCTGCACAACCCAGAATTGAGGGCACCATGCCTGGCCTCCCCTTGTCCCGACTGTGCCAGCACCGCTCTTTCTCCTGCTTCCTCCCAGGTGTGCCCCTCTTTCTCAAAGGCTGAGGAGGCGGGGGGCACGTCACAGAAAGATTATGTAGTACCAAATATGGCCAGGCCTTACTGGGCAACACTCACCATCACTGGCAAGTTAGCCAGGTTGCAGGTGAGAGCCAGCTCAGCTGATTTGAGCGAACTCGTCACTTCATCTGGGGCTAATTTTCTCATCTGCAAAACCAGAGCGAGAATGTTGTTTCCTTCTTTGGAGGAAGAAACAAATGTCAAGTTCCTAGCGCCCTGTCTACACATAGCCGGCTCTCAGAGCCCACGAGCTATTTTTAGGGGTTGTTGTTCTGTGTTAGAGTTTGCAATCTGAAGGGGAAAATCAGAGTCTGAGGTCCTGGGGATACTCTCGGGATTTCTATATTTTCCCACCCCGTCTCCTCATGCTCACCTCGGTCTTACCGACGGGACTACAGGCCTCAAGAACACCCATGTCTTAGCATGAAAGGCAAGCATGCTGGGACAGAGAAAGAGGATGAACTTCATGTCTAAAGAAGAGACACTTTCAGAATGGGGTTCAAGCAGGGCACCAAGGATTCTTGGGGAGCCTATGGGTGGAGGATGAGAGAAACAAGATGCTTCCACCTCCTTTAGATCAGCCCCCCATGCCCTGCCCACAGCCACGCCCAACCATCCACCCTGGGAGGCCTCTGCCAGCTCCAGCCTCTCCTAGGCAGACCTCCCTCCATGTGCCTGAAAGGTCTGTGGAGGAACCAAGAGAAGGATGCTAAGGGCAATTCAATGGAGAATTGAATTCCACACTATCAATCTTGTAAGTCTGCCTGGGGGACTTGGGCTAACCTTTACATTGAGACTCTAGTGGGCTCTTCACCTGCTCCAATGCCCCAGGCCTTTTCCGTTTTCCCTCCCCACTGAGAAGGGCCCTCCCTGTCTGTTGTGTCCTGTGTAGTCCATCTCTCCATCCTGAACTCCCACCTAGGCTTACAAGACAAAAGAGATTTTACTTCTCCCAAGTAGAAGGTGAGCCCTTCCAGGAACAGAGACCTCCCTGGAAGGTTCCTACCTCGCTTTACTATGCAGACCCGAGGGTGCCATGATCCTTCTCAGCAAACACCCAATGGGTTGGCTGGCACATGGGTGTGCACAGGTAAAATTACAACCAACTGAATTCAATTTAAGAAGCCCACTGACTGCTGCGTGCATGGTGCCTGTTCTATGAGTTCAGCTACTTAGCAAGCAAAAGATTTAGAAGCCATCTGAAAAAACAAACTAAAAATAAAAGGACTGAGAGTATGGCTCAGGTAGTAGGACACTTACCTAGCAAGCCTAAGGCGGCCTCAAATGCAAATCCCCATGCCCTTCCACTCAATGAGAACAACAAAGAAATAAAAACATATTTTACACCTCTATGTATAGTGGGGTTCACAGGCCTTTGGGATTCAATTGATCATTGCTTTGTGAGACTGAAGGAAGGCAAGGGGCATCTCGGAGCCAAAATGGAGTCATTTGATTGGACAGCGGGATTGACACGCCAGCAAAGAAGGAGGGCAGGCTGGCAGGGCACATATGGAGTGCCTGCGTAGCTACCCAACAGGTGCCCGAGAAAAGCAGCAGAAGGAATGGACCCTTAGGATCCTTTTATTAATTAAATAAAATTAATTTCTTTTGGACGTTAAATGAGGTTTGAACTCGGGCCCTGTAGCTTGCTACAGTTGCTTTAGTTATTTTGGGGGGTAGAGCCTCATGGTTTTGCATGGGGCTAGACTCGGATAGCCGGCCTCCTGCCTGTGGCCTTCCACGTAGCAGGGATCACAGGCAGGTACCACCGAGTCTGAGTCATTAGTTTGGATGAGCTCTTGCTAACGATTTTTCCAAGCTGGCATCAAACTTCTGCCTCTATCTCCTGAGTAGCTGAGTACAAACATGGGCTGCCATTCCCAATTTAAAAATCACACACACACACACACACACACACACACACACTTTTATTTTAAGACGAGGGTCTTGCTGCTTTCTGATGTGCTCCACATGCTCCTTGCGACTTCACTTTGCACACCATTTTGCAAGCCCAGGGGGTACTGCCAGGCAGGCCCCAAGGCTTCCTTCCTGCTGTCTGGAGTCTTCAGGACCAGTTTGCTTGCTGGGCTGTCCGTGAGGCTGCTTGCTCTCAACACAGGGAGCGTGGGTGCCCTCTGGTGGCTCTCCTCTGGCACTGCAGGCAAGGACCACAGCCCCTCTCTGCAGATGCTTAAAAGGCCCAGCTGCCTGCATCAGGCCCTCTGGGGTTTATTAGCCTGCTGTAATGTCAGTGCAATAATAGCCCCCCGGGGGGGCCATTACACCACTGCTTCCATCCAGAGGCGGGCGATTCCATCCAGGACTCCAGAGGCCTGCTCAGTAAATGAGTTTTCTTTTAAAAATACACATTCACTTGACTGCTCTGCTGGAGGATGTTTGGCACCTAGGGGCTTTCTCTGGGGCTGGATCACACACAGGGGTGGGGGTTAGGGACGGTGTGTGTGTGTGTGTGTGTGTGTGTGTGTGTGTGTGCCCAAACCTCGGTGGTCCCTCTTCTCCCTGAGGCCCAGCAACCTCTCTCCTACTCATACTAAGCTCTAGGCCCTTTGCCCCCAGGAAGGGGGGGGGGTCCTTTGGTCATTCATGTCTGTTCTCTGGCTCCCTCTGCAGCCCCTGTCCCCTATGCCATTCCCAGGGCGCTCGGTGCAGAATGAAATCAAATGAATGGTGCTGGGATTGCTCTACAGGCACAGTCAGGAGGCAGGAAGGACAGAAAGACAGCAGGTGGAGGTCTAGAGGTCACAGGGCAGGTTGCAAACCTGGCTTCCCCTCTGTATGCCACAGCAGTGTCCCTGGGGGGGGGGGGCGACAGTTGGCCCTTTGTAGTCATCTCTAGACCTCAAAGGGGTGGGGTGAAAGGCAGGCCCCCCTTCCCAACCTTTTCCCTGTGGAACCGACCGAGTTTAACTGGCTGGCCTCACAGCCTCCGTTCAAGGTTTGTTAGCACAGTTACCATTTTTATTCCCCCATGGAACATTCATGATTTCTGCCCTTTTTTGGTACTGTGGATTGAACCCAGGGCCTCACACATTCTAGGCTACTTTTTCTTTTTTGGGGGGTGGTGGTGGTGGTGGGAAGCAATACTAGAGCTGGAACTCAGAGCTTCCATGCCTCACTTGTTTGGTTTGTAGTTCATGGCTGGCAGTCGACAATTTGAGCCATGCATCCAGTCTGGCTTTTTTTCTTTTTGCTGGTTATTTAGAGATGAAAGGCTCTCCGACTTTTCTTTCCAGGCTGGCTTCCAACCATGCTCTCCAAATCTCAGCCTCCTGAGAAACTAGGATTACAGACATGATGGGTCATGGGTGCCTAGCTACTCTCTAGCTGAACACAGATAATCCTAACAATAACACAGTGAGCCCAGACCTGGCGCCCAGAGTCCAGCAAGCAAGCAGAGTTTGTCCTCTCCGTTCCCCTTGCCTGCTGTTGCTGTCTTTATTGGCCCTGCAGACATGGCTGCCCCCAGCTCCAGGTCCCACAGCTCTCTGACCCAGCTGTCACCCACAGCCCACCTCACTACTGCACCCCATAGGGCAAATTGGACCCATAATTGTTTCTAATTAGCATCTCCAGCAGATGGAACCTTCCCCAAGCTCCATCCCTCAGCTAAGTGCTTCTCTGAAGAGGCCAGACATTATTTTCTACCTTGGAAAACATCAAAGAGAATTCAGAGCAATTTACCCCCATTGACACCTACCCTCCTCTGCCAGTCTCCCTGGAGTGCGAGGGGGGGGGGTGAGGGAGGCAGAGTCCTTCCAGAGAAGCACAGGGCTCTCAGGGTCACTCCTGCCATCTGCCCTCCACCCAGCCAGAACCTGTCTCCACTCGGGTTCCCTCCCCACCCCTGTGCATAGAAGGCCTCAGTGTGATCCTCCCATCCTTCTGCAAAGATACATTACTGGGGCCAAGGACACATCTGGGTCTCCCCACAATGGCTCTCCATCAGTGGTGTGACAGAGGATCCCAGAGCTGAAAATGGCCCTCCAGGAACCAGGATGAGACTCTCCAAACTTCCATCTCCGGCACCTACGTTGTGTTAGTATCCCAAACACTGGGCCTGAAGAACACAAAAAATGCACCTTACCATGTGGGGTTTTTAGTGGAGTTGGAAAAGCCTGGCACTAAATCAGCCAATAGGCCAAAGAATGTGTGTCAAGAGTTGAAAAATAGCCGAGAGAAGCATTCAGGCAAGGTAAGGGATGGAGTGCTATGTCCTGGTGCCTACAAAGCAGGGAAATGGGGAGGTGTTTCTGGAGACAGCATTTGGTGGCAGGGTTGAGAGGAGCTTGCTGTAAGGGAGTAGAATGTTACAAACTGAAAAATAATAGCAAGTGCAAATGTCCTGAGGCAGGTGTGTTTGGTGCACGAGAGGGGCATGGGGGAGAGAAGTCAATGTGATTCAGGCAGAGGGAATTTGACAAGAGACAGGATCAGAGACACAGTAACTAGGAGTGGAACTAATATTGCCATTTGGCACGTCTTGAGAGACCAGAAGCCAGGAGACCCCAGCCAGATATTCTGACTCCCTCCAAGCAATGAACATATCACCCTCCCATTGTGTGCCCTGTCATTCTTTTGTGGTTTGTTTGTTTTTGTTGTTTCTGTTGTTGTTGTCCCAATGCTGGGGTTTGAACTCAAGGTCTGGGCACTGTCCCTTCATTTTTGTGCTCAAGGCTGGTGCTCTATCATTTGAACCACAGCTCCACCTCTGGTTTTTTGATGCTTAGCTGGAGATAAGAGTTTGACAGACTTTCTGCCTGCCAGGCTGTCTTTGAACAAGGATATTCAGTTCTCCGCCTGCTGAGTAACTTGGATTACAGGCATGTAGCACCAGCACTGGCTCCTGTCATTCTAATCAGCCATGACTGTGGGGCTGGGACCACGGAGGGGAGAGGCCAGCCAGGAAAGCCATCCATTTCTTCCATCTAGGAGAACCCAGCCATCCCCCCTCCCCCAGGGAGCCTTCCTCCCAAGACACCCAGCTGCCTCTGTTTGGTGTTCTGATTCCTTACATTGTGTCCAGCAGAGCTGGCCTGTGCTCTGGCTCTCTGCACCCACACTGCATCATCTCTGAGTCAGGATTTGTCCCTCTGGGCCCCAGCAAGCCCCGGGGCAGCTGTGTCGTGAGCAGGAAGAGGGCAACAGGCCTGGGCTCCTGAGAGGAGATCTCAGGACCCTTCCCTCTCTGCCCCTTGGTGCCCAGCCGTGCTATTCTGCATAAGTGCCTTGTATACTATACATAAACTAGGACATATAATCTTTTTCTACTGGGCTTTCAGAGGAGCAAAGATGGGAGGGGTGTATAAAATCGAGGTGCTACATGTAACATGTGAGTGTCCCTCATCTGCTTAGAAATAAAACAGGCGAATCTTTTGGCGGGAGCCGACAGTAAAGAAAAGAAGCCATGCATGCCATCGGAGGACAAGTTGAGTTGCAGCAAGGACTAAGAACTTGGCACAGGACAGTGGGATAGTATTGCAGAACTGTAGAATTTCTGGGACATTCTGCAGGCTCAAGGTCCTGTGAGAACGAGAAAAGGAAGGTGGAGAGGGGAGATGACATTGGGTGTGCCTAACATTCATGTCTTTTTAAAGCTCATTCAGTCTGAGGCTCCAAGCTGCTGCTAGAAGGGAGCTGATGGTCAGCTGAGGACCTGTCACCATACTGACCCAGTGTGGGCCAGATCTGTATGTGGTTTGGCTTTTAGAAGCCAAAAGGACCAGAGACCGAAAGGTTGAAATGCAGCGATCAGATCTCCTAGGACTAGAATCCTTTCACTGCTGAGCTGCTTGGAGCTGACACAAGCTCCCTGCTCCTCGCTGATGGGCCTGCAGGGTCCTGAGTTCCCCACCAGGGGGCGCGGCCCTGGCAGGTGGAGAAGAGAGCCTGCGCTTGCTGGCTGGCTCCCTGCTGCAGACAGACAAGAACAGAATGAGAGAGAGAAACAGAGAGAGACCCACGGACTTGGCCTTTTATAATTTTCAGGACGGCCCTAGAGGCCTTGTATTGCGGTAGCTAACACATGTCCGAGGTTCTTAGATCAGTCCTGAAAGCACTTTAGAGACAGGTGTTAACCTGCTAGGCAGCCAGCAGTGCTGCCACAATCAGTAGTAGACCCGAGGGGCTGAGGTGGGGCAGCAGGGCAACCCAGGAGGACTGGGGTCAGTGAGTCCTGCTGAACAGATACCCCCGCGACACAGGCCGAGGGGCAGACAGACAGACCTGTCTAGGCACAGACTTTTGTCTCCAGACTCAGAGCTTCGCAGAGAGCTCAGCTGGAATTGGGAGGCTGCGTGGTGGTCAGAGCTTGCTTACTCCCATCATTTATCATTTAAGATAGACACAGGCATATCTAGAAAGATATTCACAGAGATGACTGAAGACACACACACACACATACACACACACACACACACACACACACACACACACGAGTTCATGTCCATAGATATTTCTGTTTCCCTGTAAAAGCCCAAATCTGGGATAATCTCTGATTCATTTCAATTGAAATCCAAAACAGCAGTTTTTTATCAGTCAGCCCACCCAGTGCAAGGGAGAGCCGGGCAGTGTAATGGCAGACAGGAGCGTAAATACTGGAGAGGGATGGAGGGTCGTGGCTCCCCGGGGGCCCCACTCCGTCTGGGTTCACGTCACGCAATCACCCAGAGAGCTTCATTCTCCCCTGTCCAGGAGGGATTTACTGAGGCTCGATAAAATCTGCTGCTGAATATTGCTATAAAATATAGGTCTTTCTCTAGCCGCTTCGCCCAAAGCATCCTAAGCGGGTAGAGTCACCTTCCCGTGACTTTGTTAAAATAAAAGAAATGGCCCAAACCAGCAAGTAGCAGAACAATGTGTGATAGAAGAACCATGGGAAGCTAGAGTGGTCAGCACCAGGGCTGTGTTTTCTCTGGGCTGCGTAACCATGGCCCATCTGTCCAGGCCTTCACCCAACCTCTCCACTCTTCTCCAAGAAGCCAGTGAGAATGATTCGAATTAGCTGGCAAGTTGAAAATGCTTTATCCCTTTATTGTGTGTGTGTGTGTGTGTGTGTGTGTGTGTGTGTGTGTGCATGTGTATGCACGCTAATAGTGGGGCCTGAACCCAGGGCTTGACATTTTAGGTCAATTTTCTTACAGCTGATGTGGTGCTCTGCCACTTGAGCCATGCTTCCAGTCTACCGTTTTGTGGACTCATTGGAGATGAAGTCTCACAGACCTTTCTGTTTAGGCTGGCTTCCAACTCTCATCCTGCAGATCTCAGCTTCCTGAGTGGCTGGGATGACAGTATGAACCGCTGCTATCTGGCTGCTTTAGTAGTTGACTAGATAGAGTTGGGTTCTACTCTCGCAGGACCTCTGGTTTTCTTCCATGTTCTTTTTCCCCTGCGACACAAAACTCTCTCCTCTGATTGAGCAGTGTGGATCCAGAACCAACTGGGAGCTCAGTGTAAGGCCGCCGGTGGGGAATGGAATGCGTCCTCATTTCAGATGCTTGACAGGTGCTTGGATTTGAAGGGAGGCGTGGCCTGTGAGCTCCTCAGATGTAATTTAGACCGAATTCTCTAAGGCTGACCTCAAACAGATCCTCCTCCTTCTGCTTCTTGAGAAACCAAAATTACAGGTGTGTGCCATCATACCCAGCAGTAGCTTCTATTTTTAAAAGCAATTAGGTTGCATGCTTTCCCTCATTTGTGGTAAATAGAATGTGCCTATAAATCTACAAGTAAACACACTGGATGGTTAAAAAGAATACAGTGGGACATGATAAACTATACACAGCTCTAGGCATTCACACAGTGAGACCAAAGGAGGATATTTGTAGGAGAGGATCACAAATGCCCAATAAAAATGTGCATCTGGCCATATTAAATAATATTTATCTGAAATGAACTCCAGGAAATGGAAACAAGAGATTTTTTTTTATTCTTTAGTGCTGTTTTTGTTTTCATTTCCTTTTGTCTTCTTTGTTTATCTGTCTTTGGGAGGGAAAGGCAGAGAAACAGAAATGGTGGGGACAAAGGGTGAACAAATGCAGCAGTGGTACTCACTAGACAGTATGTTGAAAATGAACTACAACGGCTTGTGGGTAGAGACGGGAGCGAAAAGCTGGGAGAAACCAAGAGAAGGGCTGATATTGTCCTAAAAGAAATGTACTCTTTGCCTGGCTTATGTCACTATAACCCCTCTGTACCTCACCTTTACAATAACAATACATAAATTAAAATTTTAAAAAGCAACTAGGTAGCACAGTAGTGGTGACAAGTGTGAGGAAAGAATGTTAGAGGCAGCTGAGCACAAGGAGACCGGGAGGTGGTCCTGGCTTGGGGTGTCCTTGCCCCACGCAGGCCTGGCCCCTGCTGGGACTCCTGTGGCCCACCCCACTGCTGGGGAGCCTGCTGCCTTACAGGGGGAATCACAAGTCCAGAAGTGGATGGCCACTAAAAGAAAGAGGACATTGTCCACTACCCTGTCCCCCACACAGGGACAGATACTCAATGGATTTAGTCTAAGAAAAAAGAAAGAAGAAGTGAGGCCTGAGACCAAGATGGAGGAAGGACAAAGAGATGAATGTAAGCTCCCAATTGGTGAGCCAGAATCTTTCTAGTGGGGTTCAGGGTACAGAGAGGAAGAGAGGTTTCTGGTAGCTTCTTCCTCTGTCCTGCGAGAATCAAGCCTTGTCTGTAGACTGAATCATCGAGACACCCCGTATCCGCTGTTCCACACATGGGCAGTGCCGGTGAGCAGTGCCCCCACCAGAGGGCCCAGCCAGCAACCTAGAAAGAGGATCTGCCTCCTCTTGGTAAAACCAGAAGAGAACGAAAGGTGGGTGTGGTGAGCAGTGCCCCCACCAGAGGGCCCAGCCAGCACCCTAGAAAGAGGATCTGCCTCCTCCTGGTAAAACCAGAAGAGAACGAAAGGTGGATGTATGCCACAGAAAGATGCCCTGGCCCTCAGTCATTTTAGGGTTGGGACACCCGGGTGCTCTGCCTCTTCTAGATCGTGGCTAGCTCCCAGAAAAAACCTTGAGCTTGTCACCAGAGGCTCTAGAAGGTCCTGACGCTTGCTCATTCCTTTGAGAGTCCTCCAGGCTCCCCCACTTTACCAAGTCAATAAACAAATAGAACTGAGGTCATCAACTGAAGCATGGCACTGGCTTATTAGCATGCATCTGCATATCGATGAAGAAAGAAGAGCCTGCCTAGATGGAGTTGGTAATTCACAGATTCCAGTTCCCCCATGGTACAGAAGAACAGGACCTGGCCCCATTGTCCATCCCTGGGCCGCAGGGGCTTCATGGCCCTGGACACACATGATGGCCCGGGGAAAGTGGAGGGAGGCAGGGTGGGCCCTGGTCTCTGTAGGGGTGGCAGACATGAGCTCGGAAGAGCTCTGCCCCTTCTGAGGATGAGGGCTCTGAGATGACGAAATTTCTCCAGTCTCCCGGTCTCTGCACAATGGCCATTATGGCGTGAGCACTGTGGTCATGAGAAGAACGTGGGTTCTTCCTGGCAGAGCAGCTGGTCCTGGCTACCTGAGCTGGGAGACATAGGCATCCTTTGCAGTGGAGGGGTCAGAAATGGGTACCAGGCTGAGGAACCACAAGAACTGCCAGAAGCCCCCTTGTGCATGCTCCACATCTGGAAATAAAACACAACCTCCCTGCTCTGCTTTCATTTTGCTCTAGTGTGTGTGTGTGTGTGTGTGTGTGTGTGTGTGTGTGTGTGTGTGTCCATCTTGGGGCTTGAACTCAGGACCAGGGTGCTCTCCCTGAGCTTCTTTTGCTCGAGGCTAGAGGTCTACCACTTGACCCACAGCTCTACTTCCAGCCTTTTTTTTTTTTTTTTTAAAGTTTATTGGAGATAAGTGTCTCATGGACTTTCCTGCCTAGGCTGGCTTTGAACTGTGTTTCTCTTATCTCAGCCTGCTGAGTAGTTAGGGTTATAGGTGTGAGCCACCAGGGCCTGACTGTTCTACAGGTTTTTGTTCAGTGCATTTTTATCTCACTCTCTTATTCTAGCTCTGCCCTGTCTCACTGGCATATAAATGACAATATATAGGATGTGAGGAAGACTTGGCTAGACATTAACAGGTCATGTGCTGCTACGTCTCAGTGCGGCCACGAGGGGGCACTGCAGCAACAAGGACGTGGTCTTCACACACGACCTGCATGAACTGAGGTTAGCTCCTAAGTGACAGAACGGAATCCAAATGTGGGAGCATCTCCAACCTGGCACCCGCTGCTCACCCCCATTAACTCATGCACTTAAGCTGCATTTAGCTCTCCTCTTGGGGAGGGGAGGGTGGGAAGGTCAGTCATGGGGTTTGAACTCAGGGCCTGGACACTGTCCCTGAGCTCTTTCACTCAAGGCTCTACCACTCTGAACCAAAGCACCACTTCTCTACCCAAGTGGCGTCTCATGGACTTTCCTGCTCTGTCTACTTTGAAACGTGATCCTCAGCTCTCTGCCTCCTGAGTAGCTAAGAGACATGATCCACCGACAACTGGCAGACTCTCATGTGCCTGATCCAAGCTAATGGCTGGGGATGTGAGCAACATTTGGAAAGGACTCCCAACTACCAAGCAGTCTGCCTACCATTGCCTGGACTGTCGACGTCAGCAAAGACAGGGGCTACAGCAATGCCCTGCCTTAAAGAAGTCCACAGGGACCTAAAGGTCAAATGGAGCAGAGAGGGCAAGGCTGTGGCCAAGTGCAATGTAGCAGAGGACATTATTGGGATAACTGAGTGAGCTTGAATTCAGACTGCAGAGAAGATCATGGCTGGAGATCAATACCAGGGACCCCTGGTTCTGCCATTTTGTTATGGTTAGGTGAGTTGCTTCCCAGTCCTCCGGATTAGCACGTGGGAGGTAACAGGGGAGGCTGCTGCTGACTGGGGCTTGAACTGAGGGCCTGGATGCCTGTACCTTAGCATCTGTGCTCCAGGCTGGCACCCTATCACTTAAGCCACCCTTTATGACCAGCTTTTGGTGGTTAATTGGAGATAAGAGTCTCATGGACTTTCCCCAGTTGGCTGAGAGCCTCAGCCCTCAGATTTCAGTCTCCTGAGTAGCTAGGATTCCAGGTGTGAGCCACTGGTGCCTGGCTCCCATTGGGTTAATCTCAGTTCGTAAAGGATGGAAATGTTTCAACAAATGAATGTGTGCAAGAGGATCCTAAGTTTTAGACCAGGGCTACATTGCATCAGCCACCCTGTTTCTCAAAAATCAAACAAAAACAAAAGTGCATACGATGGACTTGGTAGACAAACACACCTCTCTAATGACTGGTTGTAGTGCTTTGAAGGCTGATCTTAAAAATAACCAAATGACTAAAAACCTGAATTGCATGAGTCTGGTTGATATGCAATCATTTTCTCAGTTGCTTGAACTCTATCTTCTGCTGGTTCTCTTCACATGTGCATGAATGTGACTTTCAGGTTCACACTCATACATGGACATGCACACATGTGCATCTGTACACCAGCACACGCATGGGAACACGCATTTAGGGGCTCACACACATATATGCCTGCACAGCAATGTATATAGCTGCACACACATAAGCACACAATCCATCTGCACTCGTGTGTG
Organism: Perognathus longimembris pacificus; assembly: GCF_023159225.1. NCBI lineage: Eukaryota > Metazoa > Chordata > Mammalia > Rodentia > Heteromyidae > Perognathus > Perognathus longimembris. The sequence goes on along the minus strand of NC_063163.1, from coordinate 101,589,004 downwards.
CGTGCATCCACGCATGTGAACCTGAACACTGGTGCCCATATGGGATGCACACACATGCACACATGTAAACATGTATACATGTACATGTCAACATGTAAACCCACACATACACATGCACTCTTCCATGACAGCTGATATGTAGGGTAGCCATTACTTCTTAAGATACACTAGCATTGATTTTCTACTGAACTCACTTTCTAAATCACTTCTGCCCATTGGTCTTGGCCTTGTTGTATTTTGAAAACATTGTTTTCCAACACAGAGCACTTGGATGTTTCAGAAATGATTCTTCTCCCATAGGCTCACATATGTTAGAGGCAAAATAGATCTTCCTATCTTCCCAAATCCATTACAAAATGCCAAATGCTCTGAGGAGAAAGCCAAGGGTTGAAGAGCCCGGCTGTTACTTTAAAGTTTGGCTAGGTGTTCATTCAGTCAGAGCAAATCAGCCCAGTGAGGCCCCTCAGAGTCAAAGCTCTGCTCCCGGTGGTTCGCCCGCCAACCCTCAGCACTAACTGCGAAGCGGGAAAGCACCCAGCAGGTTGTATGGGAGAACCACAGGCTCCTACGGGGGGAGCCATGGGCCAGTGATGGAGTTGCTCCTCTTTTCTCAACAAGGGCCATTCTGTTTGAGAAGGCTCACAGCTTCTCCTTTACGTACTGGAGGTTCAACTCAAGGCTGGGACTTGAGCCATGCCTAGGCCAGCTAGCCTAGGCCAGCCTTGGACTGTCATCCTCTTATTTCAATCTCTGGAGTAGCTGGAGTTACAGGTAAACATCACCCCACTGGACTAGGGGCACTCACAAATTTGAGAAGTGAGTCTTCAGGGCCAGCAGTGCTCCCCTGGAATTCCTCATGGGGGTAGCTGGGGGAAGAGGGCCTACGTGAGAAATACACCAGCTTTGGAGTCATATCTCAGCACAATTCGGTCTCCTCTGAGACGTGGTAGCTGTGGCAACCTGCGGAAGCCTCTCATGCTTCATGAGCCGTAGGGCCTTCGTCTGCTCCAGTGAGATACAGCTACCCTGCCTCGCTCTAGGGCTGCCACGAGCAAACCAGCAATAGGAGCCCTGGCCTCTCCGCCCACAGCACACACTCAGCAAGAAATAATTATTTATTAATACAGCCACCCTTCCAAAAGGTCCCAATGATGCATTTGGCAAAGAGCTGGTCTATATTCCAGGCTGTGTAAGATACGAATGAATTATAATCACATTAGTGGAATCCTATGACAGGCAGTAATAAGAATTTTAAAATGTGTTGGGAAAACAAACCCATGATATATTGGGCTGGAGCCAAGATAACCAGTCGGCACACTGTAGCCAACAGATGAGCTTCTTGTCTGTTTAATACACTTAATAAAACAGTGGAGCTGCCTGAAATTGCTGTCTTGTGAAACAGACATATCCCCAGGGTTCAGCAGGGAAAGATCGATGACTCTTTCATTGCCGTAAAGGAACAAACGCAATGAGTGAGCTGCTGATAAAAAGTCCAGCCAAGGCTCAAGGGTTGAAAAGCTGAGGTGTCTGCACATGGGCTGGCTAAGCATTAGAAAGGACAAGAGATGCCACATGTGGAGAGATTACTGCTGAAAATGGTACTTTGGGACATGCCTGGCATCCTAGAGGGCTGTCTTTTCTAGCAGCGAGTGAGTGGATTGTGTAAAAGATCTAGATGTGAGAGAGAGAAAAATAAAGCAGACTAAAGAACACTAGCTGTGAGACCCACTTTTTGATTCCTAATCAAGTGCTCAGGGTAACATCGACTCTCAGACTCTGTGTGGGTTCACATCCCAAAGATATAGTGACCCTAGGTGTCTGGTGTTTTTGCATCCCCAGGGAAAGATTTTGTTTCTTTCAAAGAGCTTTACAGGTAATCAGACAGGGAAATCAGGCTTTCAAATAACACTGACAACGTTCTTGGAACTGCAAAGAACAAAAGAGCAGATTCCTATACAGTGAGCTAACACCAGATTGGACAGAGCTAGAGGAAGATGCCAACAATGAGCCATGAATGAAGCAATACATTTAGGGTCTTCTTGCAAGACGCCTAGCAATGTCTTGCCAGCTCTCTTGTGCTTCAGCATTCCTCAAGAACAAACCATCCCAGTGGGGATGAGGTGGCATCATGATCAGATCAAGTTTATCATTTCGTAGTTGATGAATTTAAGACTCACAAAGCATTTGTCCTAGGTACATCATAAACAAAGACCACACTGAGCTTTAGGACTGAGTTCTTTTGCTCTTACCCTGTCCTCTTTCTTCTACAGTGCCATCTCTAGGAAGAACACAGGTGCTCTGGGTAGAGAAGAGAGGATTTTATGAATGGCTTTCCTTCTCAATTAGCTCTGGGCACCTTATGGTTTGAATACGGGTGCTGCCAGGACTGGGCTGCGACATGCAGACGTGGCACTATTTCTTTCAGCCAGCAGATGGCGCCAGGCCCCCACATTAGGCCCCTCTCCTCTGTCTACCTCCAGCCCTTTACAGTGTGTGTATATTTATTTTCAATGAGGTCAGGAGTATCAAGGTTGTAAAATAACATATTTTCACTTGTTTTCTTCCTCCATCTCAGACATAGCATTTCCGAGTCAATTATCTCCCTGAGATGCCGTTCTCCCCTCCCCCTCCCCAGCTCTGTTTCCACCCATCAGAGACTGTGTCTGACACCCTCAGTCTGGGTAAATGGAGATGGGAGAGAGAAAAGACCCTCTCTTTTTAAAAAAAAATCTCTGAAATCTCTGGCTGGGATGTCACATCCTTATTCTGACATTTTCCTTTAATAAGCAGTCGACAGATGTAGGACATCTACTCTCCGGCTCCGAGGAGAGGCATAGAAGGGGGTGTAAGGCTACCAGAGTAAGGATTTTGGGAAAACTCAGTTGTCACCTGAGACCCTAAAGCACAAGTCTCTCCACTGTTCAATCCTCCTTCTGGTGAAGGATGAAGAGAGTTTCTTGACAGATCTCCAAAGAGGAAGCAACAGGGCAGCAAACTGCATTGTATAATATAGGGGTCTTTTGTGACAATGGAAGATGTTCACATGGACACGTGAACAAAGTCCTCTGACTGACTAGGATGCTGAGGGAATGAAGAGGACATTTGTGTTCACACACACACACTCACACACACACACACTCATATACACATGGGGAAATAACCAGTGAACTCACACCCTAGAGACCTGCAGCCTGGCAAAAGCTTCTTTTAGTTTAGAGAGGTCATGCTGCTGCTCAGAGAAGGCAGATAGGTCCCCCAAATCCGGTGTGGATCCAGTTAGTGGGGACCCAGGTGATCTGTAAGCCCTGCCCACCCATGCAGGAATAACCATGGCCAGCCCCAAGTCCCTGCAGAGTCCAGCAAGCCAGCCCCAGCCACCTCAGGAACTACCAAAGCTTCCCACTGCTCACCACAACACACATCAGGCCTCGGACCCACCCACCCTTCCCAGTCCTGGCCTGCTTACATCTATCTGGCCTTGAACAAGGGCTCTGATGAGCATGATGCAGCCGGTGGTGTTTTGAGGGAGACGTCAGCACAATGCCTTTTGCTGGGAAGAGGCCCACGGCCTAGCCATGTGCACTGCAATTCTGATGGTCTCTATGCAGCTCTACCATGTGCAGGAATAGGATGAGCCTAAGCAGATCCTTCGGCTACCTAGGTACCTGTGTCTACTGGCCATGCTGCCATCTATTCCATGCTCTGAGACAATCATAAAGGGAAACTGAAAGGATGAGGTGGCAAGCCAGAAATGAAGAAGGGGACTTTCAGGACAGCTGAAGAGGTGAGGGGATGTACCTGTTCTGTGGGTGTGCTGTAGGGGCTCACTGGGGCTTCCAAGCCACACCCTAACATGCTCAGTGCAAGCATGCTCATACTTGAGCTGGTTAAGTAGGCTCAGGGTTTTCAGCAAATGTGGGGCCTTCATAGGGGTGCGCTCAGACCCTCTATCCCTGTCCCCATGGACATATCCCTGTCCCCATGTCCTCATGGACATGGCTGTCTGCTCCCATGCTGCTGATGCTCCTGAACTGTCAATGGGGAGCAGGGGATACCCACACTTTCATCTCCCATTCTCCCACCTTTGCCTGGAAGCCTATCATTCAGGAGTCACTAGGTGGGAAGTCCAATCTGCTCAAGAGACAAGGTGTGGAGAAAGGAGAAGAAAAGAAGGAAGGAAGAAGAAAGGGGAGAGAGAGGCAGGGAGGAAGGGGAAGAAAAAAAGAAAGGAAGGAGAAAGGGTAGCCAAGAAGAGCACAGAGACAGCATGATAAGGCCCTGGCTAGCTATAGTCATGAAGCCCAGGAGGAGTACAACCAAAGGTCCTGGGGTTAAGCTAGAAAGCCTGTGGTCTTTGTCCCTAAATTGAGCTTTCATGGGGACCAAAATCTGAAGACACAAAACTTCTATTTGATTGTCCAAAGGGCCTTGGCTTCCCACCCCCGTGATGAGTCATGGTGGCACCGCCTCTCTGGGAACACACTTGTCTTTGCTGTCTCTGAACCACCTCTTGTTGACTGACACTTTGTCACCATCTCTGGTGTCCTGCAGATTTCCCCAAGGCCTCCGCTTCTCACACTGCTGAGGCCTGGCTGTTCTCACAGGCCTCTAAGCCATGTGCTTGACTCTGCCATGCTGCAGGTATGTACCCCTCCGTCTGGGTCATGAGGAGGGTGGGGTCCTTCCAAGGTCCTCCTAAAGTTAACATCCTTGTTGTCCACAGCTCACAAGACTAGTGCAAGCAAGAGCCACAGATGATCCTTGGAATTTGCATGGAGCTAGCATCTTTGATGGGGTTGGGTGGAGGGTGGGAGGAAGACAGAAGCCAGATAGAGCTCCAGGGAGCTGAGAAATAGGGCTAGCCTTTCAGGCTGATTAGTGACCTCTGCTGGAAGGAGATGGAAAGCCCCCTCCCCACCCCCTCACAGTTGTGGGGCTTGAACTCAGGGCCTGGGCTGGCCCTGTCTTTAAGCTTTTTTGCTCAAAGCCATCACTGTAGCATTTTGAGCCATAGCTCCACTTCTGGCTTTTGAGTGATTAATTGGAGATCAGAGTCTCACAGGACTTTCCTGCTGGGGCTGGCTTTTGAACTGCAACTCTCAAATTTCCACCCCCTGACTAGCTAGGATTTCAGGTGTGAGACATGGGTGCCTAGTGAGAAATGGCCCTATTTTTGCCCGTATGAAACTGCTGAGAGGAAGCTCACCTAGAAAGGCAAAGGCCAAGAACCAACCAGCAAACTGTTGAACTGAGCTGCTATGGTGAAATTTCTGGAACTTTCTCCTAGCAAAGGCTAGGGATATGGAGGACCATGAGCAGGGCAGGACACAGAGGAGGGAAGGCTGGGATGCAAAAGGAGGAGGGAAAAGGCTGGGGTCCAGATTCCTAGTTTTCTCTTCTGCTTCCAGGGCCTAGGTTATTAGTAGTCTACTAAGTTAGAACTCACAGCACTGAAGGATGGAGCTGAGGCCCAGCTCAGAACCACACAGTTCAGCTTGCTCGATGGACAATGCCACAGTGGTCTCAGGCCCCCTCTGCCACCTCAAGAAGACAGTGTCCCAACCCCTGGCCCCTGGAGTAGACAGAATGGAGAGGAAAAGGGACAAGTGGTTTGGCCTCCTCTCTCAGGCCTGCCCTCTGCTTCTCTCCAGTCCCAGATGTCTCTCTTTGGCCACACCCAGCCCCACCTGCAGCTTTAAATCTAACAAGACAGTGGACCAGCAAAGAGGGGCACTCTCAATCTAACCACACTCCAGTGTGGCATTTGCAAATCGCACACAGAATCAAATAAAAACTGCATGTGAGTATTTGTTTCTCAGCAATAAAATAATAAAATCAGAGTTGGACAGAAAGATATTTTTTTATCTATTTTCTTTTCCATTTCTTTCACTCGACTTGAAATCTAAGAGCCTAGAGTTTGCCCAAAGGGGCAAGGATGGAGTAGAGGAATGGACCTGGCTGAGGGTGGCTTACTTTTGGGATGCAGCTACTGTCTGACAGATAGGCAGCCCCACAAGCGAGTCAGCTTAATGGGAAACTCATCTTAATGGCCTACAAATGAGAAGTCAGAGACGATTAAAATGCATTCCCAATTAATTGTTTTTTCGTCTCTCATTACCAAGAATTATTAGTCGGATGGCAATGAGGCCTTGAAAACAAAAGCAGTTCACAGTCCCCGCTCCAACCAGGTGCCACCAGGAGAGGCTAGGGAGAGTGGCAACAGGTTTGCCTGCACCTCTGTCCCTCCACCAGGTGAGTTCCTAACCCTCCCTCCATGTGCAAATGATAGCTAGCATCTTCTGCAAGAATCCTCTCAACTGTGAAGTCACAGCGGAGTTTATGAACTCATCTCTGAGGACTATGTTTTTATAGGTTTTAATTCCAGTTTATTTACCATCTCAATAACTATATTCCTTATCACAGATGCAGCCTTACTTATTTGGGACCCTGTCAGTTCCCCTCGTCCCTTTAGCTCCTTCACGTCTTACAAGGTGGAGACCAAAATTCCAAGTAACCGAAGAATAAATAAATAAACAATAAAAACTAACAGCCTGAGGCGACAGCCTTACCTGAGCAGGAAGCCCAGGTGCTTATGAGTCTATACTGCAAAAGAGCTGTGTGACCTCATTCACCCATGGTTTGCTTCTCATCTGTACTTCCTTGCTCATCTGTGCAACTCAAGAACTACTATTTTTTAATACTTCTATTATCTTCAAGTAGTACAAAGGAGTTGCCATTCACTGAAGCAGCTTATGAAGACAGTGTGTGTGAATCAATATCATCTCTTCTACCATTCTCTCCCACTCCTCCCAAATCACTCCTTCCCTGACTCATCTTAATTTTAGGCTATGTATGGATTTTTTTTTGCCATATAACAAAGCAGTTTATGTGTAAAATGCATCTTCAACATCTTCAAAATACCACTTCAACATCTTCACCCCCAGGAACTCCCTGCCTTCAATCCTTCCCACGCGCCTTCCAGTTCTCTCTTCTGAACACTACATTGAAAAAGAAGAAATTATGGATGATATTCATGGATGGAACACTTGATTGATGCCAAGTTGTCTCCCCTGTCGGAAATCATTTAATTCTGATCAACAACCCTATTAGTCAAATGCTTCTGCTGTCAGAAGTCTTCAGGTGAAAGTCAGGCGCCAGTGACAGGTTCATGCCTGTCATCTTAGCTACACAAGAGGCTGAGGCTGAGAACTGAGGTTCATGGTTCAAAGCTAGCCTGGGCAGAAAAAGTATATGAGACTCTTACTCCCAATTAACCCCCTCCCACACCGCCACCAACAACAACAACAAAAAAAAAAACCGCCAAAAATGGAACTATAGCTCAATCAGTAGAATATTAGAATATTAGCTTTGAGCAAAAAAAAAAAAAAGTGAAGCGAGAGCTCCCAGGCCCTAAGTTCAAGCCCTAGAACTGGTGAGTGAGTGAGCCTGCATGGGAGAGAGAGGGAGAGATAGATAGATAGATAGATAGAGAGAGAGAGAGAGAGAGAGAGAGAGAGAGAGATTCAAATGAGAAGATTGGCTGCAGAGCTGATCTTGTAGCTTCTCTGTCCTCTATAGTTTTGATCTCTTACTCATTTACACATACCTCAACTGTATCCTTTATTTAATGGGGAAAACATTCTTATTGAACCTTTCACCTCACTTAGATTTAATGACCCAGAGCAAATGCCTCTGAGTGGCCCACCTAGTGAGACAGCTACCCTGGAGGGCAGCAAGGTAGAGAAGAGTCTCAGCCTCTACCCTAAGACCCAAGGGCCATGGCTCCTTGGCCTGAGACTCAGCCCCTTTTCAAAAGCAGAGCTGTTCCCCAGGGCTCTAACCACTGGCCTCCACCACAGAGACAGTCCCCAGGGACTAGGGTTCTCACTGGGCCTTCTTTTATTATTATTATTATTATTTTATGATTATTGTTGTTGTCTGAGATGTCTCATAATAACTGGAATAGATTTCTTAGGAAGCCAAATAATGGGATGCATTTCCATCCCGGCTTTATAATTAATGTTTGCATCATTTATCTTTCGTGGAAAGATTATTCTGACTAACGAGGTTCTGGGCCACTAATTCATTACACTGCCTTGTCTCTTCCTGCTCCTTCTTATTACCCAGAAATAGACTCATTAGTCAGAGTTCAATGACAGGGAGAAATTGTGTTCGTTAATTTAATTCTCTCACTCACTTCTGGGGCCCAGTGTTTGTCCGAAATTGGGGATTAGAAGGGGTAAAAATGAGTCATCTTAAGTCTTGGTTTCAGCCTCATTATACCTTCTACCTCAACCCTGTTCAACAAGGAAAGGGCAAGGAGAGCTGGCAGAGGAGCCATGTGGGTGCTGCCCTTTCTCAACTCAAAGCTGTAAGTGGCAGGAGAAGGGACATAGCCCAGGGACTCGGGGACTTGTAACATAGAATAGACGTTTTAATTTACTTTATCCTCAACTCGCACTTGGTAGTAGGCGACGGTGTGAATGTGTCTCCTCAAATTGCTGTGTTGGAAACGGAATCCCAGTGCAATGGCATTGGGAGGTGGAACCCGCAAGCAGCCACTAGGTCAGACGGGCTGGGCCATCATGAATAGATTAATTTCCTTATTGCTGGAGTAGTGCAAAGGAGATGTTAGAAGTTATGGCAAAGCCAAGTTCTGGTGCCTGATGCCTGTAGGATGGCAAGATCAAAGCCAGTCCTGGTAGACAAATTCAAAAAAACCTCTTCCTTCCACTAAGTAGCAAAAAGCCAGAAGTGGAAGTGTGGCTCAAGTAATAGAGCATCAGCTAAGCAAGAACGTAAGATCTGTCTTATGGAATTGTAAGCTCTTTGAACAATGACTTAAGAAGGAGGAGGAGCAGGGAAGAAGGAGGAGGAAACAAAGAAGGGGAAGGAGGAAAAGGAGGAGGAGGAAGGGGAGAGGAGGAAAAGAGAAAGAGGAAGTAGAGGAAGGGATGAGGAAGAGGAGGAGATCTAAAGAGGAGGAGAGAAGGAGAGGAGAAAGAGGAGGAGGAAGAGGAGAGGAAAATGGGAGGAGGAAAAAGGAGGGGAAGAAGAGGAGGAGGAGATAAGGAGGGGAGGAGGAGGAAGGGAGAAGAAGGAGGGGCAGAGGAAGAGGAGGGGAAGAGGAAGAGGAGGAGATAAGGAGAGGAGGAGGAAGGTAGAAGGAGGAGGGGAGCAGGAAGAAGAGGAGGGAAAGAAGAGGAGGGAGAGGAGAAGGAGGAGGAGGAGAAGAAGAGAGAAAAGTCAGATCCTGAGTTCAAGTCTCAGTATATACATGCATGGGTATGTATGCTCGCATGTGCGCGCGCATGCACACACACACACACACACACAATGATGTCAAGGATGAATCTGACTCCATAAAACAAATAAATGCATACAAATGCTATATATGTATATGATACAAAGTGTTCCCAAGGCCCCTGGCACAGGATATAAGGTCATCTACACAGTATCTAACAGCTCAGGCAGGCTCTGGGGTTAGGGTGTCCATGAGTTCTAGTCCTGCCTCCTCCTGTGTGCTGTCCCATGACTTGGCAGAACACACTTGACCTCCTGCAACTGCAGTTCTCATCTATCCCTTTCCTCATCACAGAGACCAAGATACAGCAAACACAGGCAGCTATCTCATCGTATGCTGTATGTTACTAAGACTGGAAAGAACTTTGAAGAAAGGGGCCCTAGGAATCAAGCTCATCAAAATCTATACAGTGGGAAGGAGGATGTCTTTATGGAGGGGGTCCCTAACCATGGTGGCATGGTAGAAATGCCTGGATGTGCTAGACCATGCAGAAGGTTTGACTTAGAATTTCTGAGCATGCCCAGTGAACATCGGTGTGTTTGAAAGCTGCCTGGGGGATCCAGGAAAGGTTGGCTTTGACAACCATGCAAGGTCCTGAGGTCTCAGGTGAGCTCTTGAATCTTGATCAACTGCAGAGAAACCAGCTTTGTCCTTTCTGGCAGGGTTGCCACCCCAGGGAAACAAACCCAGAGCCATTTTCACCCTTTGGCCCATCCTGTGTGCAGGAGGGAGACTAAAGGGGAGATTAAAGATAGCACAGGGAAGGGAAGAGCTAGGGATCACTCCCTCTCCAGGAAGGTCAATTGTCAGTCCTTGTGGAAAATTATGGTGGCTCCAGATTCCAAAGGATGCAGCTGAATTCCCAACAGGGTTGAGAAAACAGACATCAGGTAACAACTTTTCTGGAAAGGTATTGAGAAATTGATCACTAGGCATGGGTGGCTCGGGACTATACTCCTAGCACCTGAATATTCTGAGATCCAGAGGATCAAAGTTCAAACCCAGCCTAGGCAGAAAAGTCATCAAAACCCTATCTCCAAGAATGATTGACAAAAAGCCAGGTGAAGGTGTGATTCAAGAGAGGACCAACCAAGCAAGCAAGCTGATGAAACAAAGAAACAAAAGGCCCTAAGTTCAAATTTCCATACAAAAAAGGAAGGAAGGAAGGAAGGAAGGAAGGAAGGAAGGAAGGAAGGAAGGAAGGAAGGAAGGAAGGAAGGAAGGAAGGAAGGAAGGAAGGAAGGAAGGAAGGAAGGAAGGAAGGAAGGAAGGAAGAAGGAAAGAAGAAGGAAGGAAAAGAAGGAAGGAAGGAAGGAAGGAAGGAAGGAAGGAAGGAAGGAAGGAAGGAAGGAAGGAAGGAAGGAAGGAAGGAAGGCTGATAAAAAATAGCACTGCTTGTGAGGACATAATGAGACTGTCACCAGATTTTGTCACTTTCAATCAGCTTCTGCTGGGAGTCACAGGCAACTTTCACCTTGGAGTTTCAGTATTAGATGTGTTTGTTGGGAGCATTTCCTCATTCTAGAATGTGTCATTCTAAAGGGGTGCACATAGATAGCTCGGGTTCTATTGGAGAAGACCAAAATGTGGGCAGAACATACAATACCCCCCCTTCCAATAACTTACATGTTTGTAGATGAGTATGTGTATGTTCATGACCACTAGTCTTACCCTCAGTGAAATGAGTGATTACAAGCTCGTCTTTGGAATTGGCCCACGGTTTCCTGTAACTAGTCATTTCCAGGTAATCATGGAGAGCTCTGAGAAGGGACAGGGAGGAGTCAGGGCCAAGGGCAGGATGGGAAACTCTTGTGAGGTTCAGGGATTGCCTCAAAATTCAAGACAGTCTCCTATCTGGCCTATTACACACATTAGAATATTTTGGTATCACATTTACTATTGGTATTCATTCTATAAATATGAAAAGAAACAGCAAGTGTTAGAGAACACAATATTGAAACTAAAATATTTTAAGACATTTAAAATTCATTTCTGGGCACTGGTGGCTCCTACCTGTAATCCTTACTATTTAGGAGGTTGAGATCTGAGGACTTTAGTTCAAAGCCAGCCTGAGCAGAAAAGTCCATGAGACTCACATAGTCAATTGGTCAGCAAAAGCCCAGAATTGTAGTTGTGGCTCAAGAGATCCAGCACTAGCCTTGAGCAGAAAAGCAGAAAAGTACCTAGGCCCTGAATTCACTCCAAGACTGGCACAAAAAAAGTATGACTTACTATCTCACTTCATTTTTAAATCATTAGTGAGAAATACATTATACTCACTGTACAGGTAAGGAGACAGGATTGAAATGGTAAATTACTGAAGTTCAAGCAAAATATGGCAGCAAAAGGTATTGGCTGGCAAGGTAGCCTTCTTTCCAGGGTCTGTGGGAGAGTCTGCCTGCTTCCAGATGCTAAGAATGAGTCTTTATAAACACATCTTGTGTTTTCTAGAACTGTCATAAAATAACACAGACTGAATAGCTTACATAATAGTCATGAACTTCTTCAAAATTCTAGTGACTGGAATTGTAAGATGTCATCAACATTTGCTTCTTTTCTCATTTTTTTTTCTTTTCCTGTTTCTTTTGTTCTAATACTGAGAGTTGAATTCAGGGCCTCGCCCTCTTGTTTGGCCTTATCCACTCAAGGCTGGCTCTCTACTACTCCACTTTCAGCTTTTTGGTAGTTTACTGGATTTTTCTACCAAAGACTGCCTCCAAACCACAACTCTCAGATCTCAGGCTCCTGAGTATCTAGGATTACAGACATAAACCACTGCCAAGATTGATTTCTCCTGAGACTATTCACCCAAGTGTGCATATAGCTTGTGCATATAGAGTGCTTCTCAATGCATCCTCCTTTGTCCCCCCCCCCCCCCCCCCGCCGCCGCCCAAGGGGTCCTACTCCTTCCTCTAACAATACCTGCCACGGGATCAGCGCCAGGCTTAGTGTCTCTGCTTTCTTTCATGACCTCTTTGAGGACCCTTTCTCCATTTCCAACCACATTCTGAAATCCTGGTGATGATGGCTTCAACATATAAATTATGGCCCATAACAGTGGCTAAATAAGTCCTGATAAATGTCTTTACTTACCACAAAATCTCTGCTTGGCTTTTTACATCACTGAAGTGACTGTGCACTCCCAACTATGTTTTTACCCTGCCATACAGAAAGGTTTTTCTCTCTAAATGGCTGGGCAAATGTCAGGATTAAGAACTTACTCTGGAGAGGAGGAGGTATGGAAAGAATAGGTAAGACAAGGCAGCTGTTCCAGCTGTCAAGCTTCAGCCAAGATCCCTTCTTAATTTCCCTGAGGGACAGGACGGAAGAGGTGAATGCCACGGACAGACATACGAGTGTTTAAAGGGCGATTTTGTTGCAGCATGTACTGTACCCCCACCCTCCCTATGATCTGCAGAATGCAGCTATGTGGAATCTGCCACACTGATCAATAGGTAGACAAAGCAAGTCCATTCTGGGGGTTCCAAGTCAGTCAGACACCAGGACATGCCCAGTGGTCCCGGTCCCTTTTGTTAATTGAGCCACTGCCTTCTTTCCTTTCTCTCTGCCATTGAAAGACGCTCATACATAGACCAGCATGTCTTTGAAATGTGGCCAGTAAAAAGAAATGCTGAAATCCAACAGAATGATGAAAGAAAGTGATAGATAGTTTTCTTACAAACTGCATTCTGTCACCTTTTGACTTTGGGGATAATGAACTGAATCTCAAATCTACTGGGTTTGTTTTGCTAAAATTATCAAATTAATATATAGGAAGAAGAGATGGAAACATAAATGTGTAGTAAGGGTATTCACTTGGTACCTGGCACTTGGGGGAAGACAGCTGGAGAGACGGGGAATTTAATTTCCTGAGGCCCACACGTTTCTGAGTGATTGGCAGGCTAATTTTGCTCTCCACTAGGCCTGGTATTGAAAGAAAGTGAAGATTCAGAAAGCTGCCAAGAACTGTTCCTCACTTTGGCAAAAATTCTAGACTTCATCAGGAAAAAAAAAATCAGGAACTTCATTTAAAGGGATTTGGAAGGCTGCAGTGAAAAGGAATTTTCCAGGTAGTGACAATGATTACATATCACTGAGCATCTTTTAAGAGATATTTTCTTACTTGGCTTCTGATGAAGTTAATGAAATACTGTACATGATATGCTTTTGTCATCCTGGAAGAGACTCAGACTATGAAATTGCCCAAGGGTGAAGTGAATTCATAAGATAAAGACAGCTAAGTGAAGGTTCAGTTATCTTTTTTAATTTGTTTATTATTAATCAGTAGTTGTACAAAGGGGTTACAATTCCATAAGTCAGGTTATGAGCAGTTATAATTTTTTTGTGCCAATTCTTGGGCTTGAACTCAGGACCTGGAGCTTTTGTGCTTAAAACTATTGCTGTACCACTTGAGCCACAACTTGACTTTGAGGATTTTGGGGTGGCTGATTGACTTTCCTGCCCAGGATGGCTTTGAACTATGATCCTTAGATCTCAGCCTCCTGAGTAACTAGGATAACAAGTGTGAGCTACCAGCGCCCATCCTAAGAAGTTATCTTTTATCCCTTCAGGCTGGTCATCATCCAGAGAGTGTCTATATAATCGAGATTTTAGTTGATTTACAAACCTAGAAAATGGCAAGCCTGAAGTGAAGACTCTTTCCTTTACTGGAAATAGTGTGTAAGCAATTAAGAGCATGCATGTTATAATCAAATAGCCACAAATTCAAATTCAAGCGCTAAGGTCAGATGACCTCAGGCAATTTATCTCCTTAAGCCTTGGTTTTCTTGCTTGCAAAAACTAGACACTAAAACAGATGTCACAGATTTTTGTTGAAAATAAAATAATGCATGTTGTGTGTGTGTGTGTTTGTGTGTGTGTGTGTGTGCATGTGTGTTGGTATGTGTTTGTGTGCTGATAGCAAGAAGTTAGAAAAACAGTGAGGGTTCATTAAAGAGGTGTGTTCAGAGAGGGACACTGTGGCTGAAGTTGTTGAGTGCTAGCCTTGAGCAAGAAGACTCAGGAGCAGAACCCAGGCCCTGAGTTCAAGTCCTAAGACTGGAACAAAAAAAAATAAAATAAAGAAATGTGTTCAGCTGTGCTCTGATGGCTCATGCCTGTAATCCACCTACTCGGGAGGCTAAAATCTGGGGATTGCAGTTGAAAGCTATCCTGAGCAGGAAAATTTGTAAGACCCTTATCTCCAATTAACTACCAAAAAAGGCTAGAACTGGAGCTGTGGTTTAAATGGTAGAGTGCTAGCCTTTGCATAAAAGCTCAGGGACAGCAACTAGACTCTGAATACAGCCCTGCTGAAAAGTTACATTGGCAAAATGTTCGGTGAGCAACAGGGCAGAGGAAATGGAACATGTGTATCCTGGGAACTGAGAGGACAAGTCTGATTCTGCAAAATGACTTGGCTCCCTGTCACCTTTCAAAGACAATATCACAGTTCTGCAAATATGCATCTAAAAATAACCACGTGGGTGCCGGAGCATGTGCAGGTGTTTATGCATGGGTGGGGGGGGCGTCTATGCGAACTCTGCCCTCCATCCTCTTACTCCGCAAGGGCATGGAAGCATCCAGAAATGTGTTGTTTATTAGCTAGGTGCGAATGGAGTTCTATTCTCATGGTTCCAAGGATCATAGTGCATTAAAACAAGTCAAACACACCCTATCAACTTACAGCCTCGTTCTGTAAACATTTTTCTTACAAAATTAACATTTACTCGATTACCTCTTTATGACTAGGAAATTCTGAGACATTGACTTCATTCATCATAATAAGCAGAGACTCCCAATGCCCCCTGTCTTGAGCTGACAAGACAAATTATTGTGTCCCCAGGAAAAGCCTGGGAAGCAGGCTGATCATCATCCATCCAACGTTCACCCTATGCAGAAGTGGGAGGAATTGAGTAAGGAATTACATCTCATCCCTTCTCTATGGATACGTTATTTTAACTCTGGATTTTCCTATAACATCAATGGCTCAATCAACCTTGATGATAGCCATGAAGTGACAGAGAGTGTCCCCCATCTTTGAATCTTTATATCAAGCTTCATACTGGCTCTTCATTCCCCAAGCAGAGATGGAGGAGCCCCAACATGGACTATGCTAGAGAGATGATGGCTTAAAATTCTCCATTATGCAGTGCAAATACCAGGAGCTATTCCCAGGTGTGTCCATAGCCAGGAAAATGTGACAGGAGTCTCAGTGTCTTTGGAGACAATATAATAAAAGACCACAGGGGATTGGGATTATAGAATCAGGAATTTTCCATAGGCAATGGCACTCTTTTTTACTTTAAGGGAGGGAATGGGTTACACTTCCTTGACTTTTTTTTCTTGTTATCAATGAAGATAAGATTTAAGAATATCTGCATTTTTTAACATCAGAAAACGGAATTACACATAACTAATAGAAATTTCTTGGGCTGAAGAGCACTTGCTTAGCAATGCATGAGACTTTGGGTTCAAGTTTCACCATAAATAACAAAAAGTACATGCCAAAATTTTCCTATTTTTGCCTCTTTTGAAAACATCTAAGGTCTATCCATAGACTGGTCTCCATTGTGTGTATGAGATTATTTCTCTGAAGTCTTTGACATATATTGAAGCTGTTTCTCTGGTTCTCTCTTTCCCTCTCTGTCTTATCTGTCTGTCTGTCTGTCTATCTTTCTGCTTTTATTTTTTAACCAATCTATCCTTCTTAGTAATCGTCCTTAATTGGACATCATCTAGCTCCGCACATTTCAGATCTTTGTACTGAATCAAGTTTGATGTCCTTACTGTAGATTTATAGGCTGTTATATAAAATGTTTAACATTTTTCTCTCAAGGAAAAAAGAACAGCTCTGAATAGGATGTCTCCACTGGTCAGTTCTTCCAGTTGATCCTGGCTTGCTTAGAGGGGCACACAAAGGAACTCATGCACCCAGTTATTAGAGGAAAGCAACTAGAAGCCTGAACTGGACTGGAAATTCCAAATACCATCCTTGAGCGGCCCTGGGACTCAAATGACATTGTAGAGACAAATTGGTCTCTAGATATTTGTTTTCTAACTGTTGCATGCTAAAGAGAAAATAAGTTCTAGTTCAGCTTATTTCTAACCAAGTAGGATAGAAAATATACAAATAGACTCATAGTAATCCACAGACCCTAATTTTCTAATTTTCTGGTACCAGGTCTGTTCCCCCACACCTCTCTTCTTCTTTTCTCTCCAGAAATTTCCAGACCATTTATAATCTTTTTACAACAGGAACATCAGCCTTCAGCATTCTTAATTTCCATCCTTGAAACATTTTAATGTCCAGATTACCCAAACAGATCACCCATCTATCTCCTAGCACATGGCCACAGCACAATAGCTGATCTTCATCCATGGGGCACACAGTAGCCCACATCCACTGGAAAATAACTAACCCAGTCAGCAAGCACCCTCTAGGACCAACCCCTCTTGAACAGCAAAGACACAAAGCTATCTCAAGCAACACAACGACCATCTGGACATGCAGTCCAGGAGAAATAAGTTGCCACTGATTTGGAGGGAAAGGCCACCACAGTACGTGCAAAGGAAAAATAAAGATAAAGATGGAGAGGACACATACCTGTGACGACCCTGGACTTCCACCTCTGCCCACCTTCCCCGTTGCTTTTGCCATTCTTTTTTTTTTTTTCACTTTACAAAAAAGAGAAAACAACATCCAACTTTTCCTTGGGGGATGAGCAGAATGAAATGTCACTTACCTATAAAAAAAGAAAGACAGAAGAAAAGCCATGCATCACATTACACACAAGTTCTTTGAAATCAAGGCCGGCTTCTGACTTTGAAACGGTAACAATGAGTGAATATTATTTTTTCATCCTGCCTTTCTATATTTAATGAAACTCTGGATTTTGCAAGAAGCCCATCCTCAGGGTCTGCCCTCCCTTCACAATTTTCCTTTTGTTTCCTGACTGCTCCTGGCCTTCCTTTCCACCCGCTTGCCCCTCTCTCTTCACGGAGAAAGGTCAAGAGAGAAGGAGAGGGAGAGGCACAGACCGCAGAGATCAAGTGATTGCCTAGGAAGGCTGTGGGCACTGTGGTTTAAGAATGCCTCTTTGCTCACAGGGGTGGAGGTGGCAGGGACCCAGGGTCACAGCTGGCCCAGCTACTTGGAAAGAGGGGACAAGTCAGCTCCCTGCAGACAGGGTGACCTTCTCACTACTGACTTTGGGACTTTCTTAAGTGACTTGACTCTGGGTTTTACTCATCTTTCTCTTTCTCCTTCACCCTCATCCTGCTACTACTGGCTCAGCCTCAAATCAACCCACCAAAGCAAGGTCTTGGTCCCCCTGTCTGTTAGGTTACATCCATTGTACTCACCATTCAGACCTGCTTGGAACTCACTCAGTCATTATTTCAGAGCTCTACAGCCAGCACACGACCTGCACAGACCATACTATCTCAAGGCAGGATTCAACCTAAGCCATCTGACTCCAAAAATATCTTTCTCTATACCTTGCCTGGCTTGTGGTGTCCAAAGATCCCCCTCTTGACATAGCAAGTTCCTCATAGCCAGCTGACTCAGTTTTCCCCATCTGCCTTCTACTTTCAAGAAGAGCTTTCCCCCTTACCACATTGTGCAATGTACTAAATCCTTAGCATGTGTTCTATTTGAAAATAGATTTCAGTGGCCTGCCAGGATATTCTTCTTCTGCCTGAATAACTTGGTACTTTTTAGCTTCTTAGAGATTCTAGCCTCCTACCCTTCATCACCAAGTTCCTTCGACACCCTTGCAGAGAGGACAGCCTGGAGTACTGAGCAGATAACTAGCTATATGGCCCCTTGGCCAGCTCAGTGCTATCTCCCCAGCATTTTCCACTCATCACACTTGTCCAGAAATACACTTGCCATCAGAGGTGTTTGGGAAATGCTGCCTCCTTTCTCCCCAAGCAGATTTATGACCACATTCATGTATCAATGACTTGGAGAGCATTGGTACTTTTCCTTACAGTCTTTGCTACAGAAACAATTTTTTTTCCTACACATAAATTCACTTGAGAAGGATAGTTATTTTTGGTTGTTGTTGATCATGATATGAGTACTAAATTAAAACATTGACTTGGTTTTATTGATGGCTCTCCTTGGGTACCCTGAAGAAAGCATGAACAGAACCTAGGTTGTCTGTATTCTTTCCCCGGGATGAGAAGTCAAAGCCATACTCTCTGCAGCTCCTTCCCCTTAAGAACCTCTCCTGACCCACTGGGCGGCTGGAGGAATGCCGTGATCCCCTGAATGTTCTTGGCAAACTTTAAAGCGCAAATAGTTTGAAGGGCTTGGTGTGACCAATACTGCAGTCCCTAGGGCTGATGGCACGGAGACCATGTGATCGAGGGAGTTCTTGGCCTCCATGGTCCCTAGGACTCGGTGGGGGAACATGTGTGATTATGCTCCTATGGCCAAAAAGAAATCAAGAGCCCCTGTGCCTGTGCTACTTCCCCCACATGGAGGGAGGACACTGATTTCATAGGTCATCTTCTATTTTTAATACGTTTGCCCCTGAGTTTCTGTCTGTCACCCAGCAGCAAGCTCTCTGCCTTTGCCGGGTTTTACCCTTTGAATGCCTGTGATCCTGTTCCATCTTTGCTCCGCGGCTTTGTGATGGCCAGCTTTCTCAGTAAACCAAGAGCCTCCAATGGGAGGCAGAAAAGAGAGACGAGGGGCACAGGGTGTGTTTCTTTCTATTATCACTTGTGGAGATGGCGCAAGGACACAAGCCTGATCATAATGACCTGTCAATGCAGGGGTATCAACTGTAAGAGAGACATCTCCCTGTTGCAGAATGTTCATCAGGGGAGATGCTGTAGGGGGGGAGGACAATGGTTTGTATGTCCTCCTTTGAATTGCAAGCACCTCAAAACTACTTTTTAAAAATAGTTGGTTAATTCATAAATTCACTACTCTTTAGGTTTTCACTCGTTCAAAAGTATTTTAAATATGAATCAAAGTCTCAGAATATTTTCTTTTTACAAAATGGGGATTTTTAGAAGATGATTGTT
The DNA here is from genome assembly GCF_023159225.1 of Perognathus longimembris pacificus. Classification (NCBI taxonomy): domain Eukaryota; kingdom Metazoa; phylum Chordata; class Mammalia; order Rodentia; family Heteromyidae; genus Perognathus; species Perognathus longimembris. The sequence continues at coordinate 101,569,659 of NC_063163.1, read as the reverse complement.
TCTTGTGCAAAATGGTCCCCAAATGCAAGCCTTGAAAAAAGTTGCAGACTTCTTTGGTGGTACTGGGGCTTGATCTCAGGGCCCCTTGCTTGCTAAGCCAGTGCTCTACTGCTGAGCCACCTCCTCAGCCTTAAGGAGTGTTTTTTGAAGAGAATACTATGTCTAATAATATATGTACACGTGTGAAAACAGAACAGTGAAGCTTGTTGACATTGGTTTGGGAGAGAAGAGGGGAATAAGAGAGAGTTAATGGAGGGGTGGGTTTAATTGATGTATATTGCATGTATATATAGACATATCACAAATAAACTCCTCTTGTACAACTAATTGATGCCAATAAAAATGTAGGAAAAAAAATCAAAAGTTGGGGGCTGGGGATATGGCCTAGTGGCAAGAGTGCCTGCCTCGGATACACGAGGCCCTAGGTTCGATTCCCCAGCACCACATATACAGAAAAACGGCCAGAAGCGGCGCTGTGGCTCAAGTGGCAGAGTGCTAGCCTTGAGCGGGAAGAAGCCAGGGACAGTGCTCAGGCCCTGAGTTCAAGGCCCAGGACTGGCCAAAAAAAAATCAAAAGTTGGAAGAATTTTTCAGAAAGCTATAAATGTAGTCCTGTGTTTTGCTCCTCACTCATTTGTTTTGCGTTGGGAATCTTTTATTTTTCCAGTCCTGGGGCTTGAACTCAGGGCCTGAGTCTGTCCCTGAGTTCTTTTGCTCAAGGCTAGTGTTTTACCACTCGAACAACAGTTCCACTTCTGGCATTTTAGTGACTGACTGGAGATAAGAGCCTCAGATTTTCCTGCCTGGGCTGGCTTTGAACCATGATCCTCAGATCTCAGCCTCTTGAGTACCTAGTATTACAGGCGTGAGCCAACAGTGCCTGGCTGCTTGGGCCGAGGGACTGGGGGTGGTGGGGGTGTCATAAATGTAATTTGAACCCAGCTTCAGTGCTGGAACTCTGAGTTCTACACATTGCTCATCTCAGAATGTCTGATTCTCTGTTGTACATTGGCTTATGCCTGCTATTATGTCGGTGTGAGATATCCCCTAAAACCCCCTGTATTGAAGCTTTGTTTCTTAGGATGGTACTATTTGGTGGCAGATGTTCCTGGGGATGTAACCTCAATGGGAAATGTGAGTCCCCAGGCTCCCCAGCCTCCTACTTCTTCCTGGCTGCCGACATGAACACCCACTCTAGCATGTATTCCCACGATGATGTGACAGTCTTTCCAGAGTCCAAACTAATGGGAGCTGCCAAACTTGAACTTAAACTTCCAGAACTGAGCTAAAATAAACTTCTCATTACTTTACCAGTCGCTTGTATGAGGTAGTATATTCTGTCCGTACTAAGTTGATGAATACAGTGCCCATCACCGAGCTTACTGCTGGCATTTTCACCTTCGCATTGCTTCCAGTCTGCCACCTATTATAGTCGCCTATTTTAATCTGCTAGTAAATTTTGACTTTGGGCAACCTTGACAACACCTAGTCCAGGTTTTGTTGCGCACACACACACACACACACACACACACACACAAACACACGATTTACAAGAAAGCTTTAGGTTTCTAAACATTTGTGAAATTGGAATTGCAGATAAGGGATTATGGATCTATACATACTGTGACATATGGTGATGGGACTGGGGCTACAGGGATAAAGATGAGATCCCTGCCTTTTTATACTCTGGAAAGAAGAAACCTGTGAGGAGACACTGAATTAAAATACAGTATCCTACTGACAAGGCAGAGGCAGGCACAAGGCTAGAAGAGGACACAAGACAGGTAGCTTCCTTCTGGGTACTCTAAACCACGTGAATTAAAAATACTGGGATTCAGTGGAGCTCATCAGGCAACACTTCAAAGAAAAGATTGGTCGCTGTTGTACCACTCCCTGTGCACTGCTGCATTAAAAACAATCTGCTGACCACTATCTATCCTCAGCCCTGAACAGCAAAAGGGAGCTGGCTTTCTCTTCCTACTTGCAAGGCAATGTTTCTGCCATGCAATAAGCCACTGACCTGTCCCCAAATCTAAGGCTGGCCTCAGATGCCCTGTTGCCCTACAGGTTCTGCAGGTGGGGTATGTGCCAACATCATCTTCATACTTCACTCAAGGCACTACCAAACTGACTCATTTCAATGTTGGTTTTGTTTTTGTTTTTTGTTTTTTTGGCTTTTCTTTATAAGGTCATCATGAAACCACACGTCGAGGCAGCCTCACTGTTCCAAGTCAGCTTTAGTCGAACAACTCCTCTCTTTCTTTCTTTCTTTCTTTCTTTCTTTCTTTCTTTCTTTCTTTCTTTCTTTCTTTCTTTCTTTCTTTCTTTCTTTCTTTCTTTCTTCCTTTCTTTCCCATGTTCACATGGACTATCAAGGAACACTGGTAGCTCCCCTGTCCCACAGATAGGGGTGCTCCTCACCCTTTGAAGGCTATGAATCCATACCTGCTCATATGCACCTCAGTGAAAAGGAAGAGGATGTAAAGAATTGCTTGGGGCTCACACCCTGGACTAAACAATGTCACTTCCTCATCACCCCTTTCTCTAATGCCTCACACCCTTCTGTGCAAACTCAGACTCTGAGAACCTACCAACAAACAGCTCATATGGACGCTGTGGGATGGGCCACAGCACTTCAGTGACACAGGCTATAGTGCCTGAGTCTCCACCTCCTGGCCTTCATATTGAGCAAGGCCCAATGTCAACACTCATTCAGTTGCAAGAGTGGTTCCTCAGTACCCACAGTCAGTCAGTCAGTCAGTCAATCACTTGATTCAGAAGTAGAACCACGGCCCCCATGCTAGAGTACTGAGGAAACTAAAGAAGAAGAGAACCTATGTTCTGGTTGTGTTTGGGTAGATAAATGAGGCTGCACCAGTAGTTTAGAGTATTTTAAAAGGCCAGGTTGGTGTTATAGTCTCATTCCCAGCCATTCTCTCCATGGGACAAAGGCAATAGAAGGGTGGACTCTCACACTTGCCTGTGGTCTCTTTCCTTATGTAGAACACAGTGGTAATTCAGTCTTCTACCCTGCCCACATCTTCTCCGTGCTCTGGGGAAGGACTGGCAGTCACATTCAACTACTGGGGAAAATGAGGCCCTGAGAAGTGGCAGGCTAGAGAGGCCAAGGAGAGATACTCTAGTTGTTCCTAATTTGCTTCCATTTTCTTTCTTAGGGTGAGGGAATAGAACTCTTGAAAGTGAGAACACATGTGCGATGGTGGAATGGGGAAGATGGGAAGAGGGCCTGTGGCTCGATTCATGCTCATCAGAAGGGAGCTGCTCAGCGGCTCTCACGGAAGGCCAGAATTTCTCTTTCCTTCCATACAATGGAGATTTTCAGTTTCTTTCCAGTGAATGTATTTAGTGGTATTAGTAATGGAAGCAAAACCAATGTGTTAAACAGCTAGAGAGTCTCTATTGTCCTCGTTCCTTCTCCTTGGTCCCTCAGTGAGAGCTGAGGGAGTCTAAGTTGAGCAGGGTTCTTCCCCAGCCCACTAACTACTTACAACCTACAGCCCATCCTCTTGTGTCTCTGACAGTAAAGTGCATGGAAAACAGCTATCTGCACCAAAACCATTAAGGCAGTGACTTCCTTGGGCTTCTGAAAACCTCATAATATGCTGCTAACCTTGCCCTTGCTTTACTTCCTGTTCTCTGGATTTCTGTAAGGTGCCTTAAAGGTAGGTACCAGGTGCCAGGTGCCAGTTTAAAGTCTGCCAATTAGTATTTACTCCTTATTGAGTTGAGAATTGCTAGAAGCTCCAGGACACAAAGGGAGTGGTAGCCAAAGTCCTGGGGTATAATAAGGACTAGAGACTCCTTTACCTAATTATTGACCATTAAACTACTAAGTAACTTGGGCTGAATGATAGATTATCTGAGACACTGTTAAAGGTCTCCATGTGCAAGCTATGCCCCCAATCCAACCCAATCCAAATCCAGTGGAGTGGGAGCCAGGCATCTGTATTTTTGAAACCTCCATAGGCCATTCTAATAGGTGGCCAGATTTGTGAGCCCATGTGCTGGAGTGCACATAGTGTGCAAGCCAACTACCAGAGATGCTCAGCCTGAGGACCAGAAGTGTGTGTGTGTGTGTGTGTGTGTGTGTGCGCGTACACGTACACATGTGTTTTTGGTTGTTCAGTGGTACTGGAGGTTAATCTCAGTGCTTTGAGCTTTATAAGCAAGCATTCTATCCCCTGAGCATTTCCCTTTGCTTCTACTTTCTTTTTTCTAGTAGGCTCTTATGCTAACTTTGCCCAGCCTATTCTCCATCTGTGCCCCTTGCAACGTAACTAAGGTTACCAGCACGAGACACCACACCTCATAGAGTGGGTTTTCAGTGTAGGCAGAAACTTTGCATTTCTCAGTGGCTGGATGCTTTGCTCCCGGTTAGAACCAGAATTTGAGATGCCCTACATCAAACAGTCCCTGAGATCCTTAGGAAGAAAAATGGTCCAGGCTAGAGGTGTGATTCCTTAGATTAGGCATGAAGTTCTAAGATGCAGAATTTCTCTTACCTCCTACCAGGCTTACCTGAGACCAGTAGGCAAGCACCAGTTCTGCCAGAGGAAAAGGAAGTCAGGCTGGCTTTTCCCCTGGCATCCCAGGACTATTCCTTATCAGGAAATTTATTGTAAATGGTTGTAAAAGGGAGTACCACAGCCAAAAGGAAAGGAAGGCAACATCCTGTTTTCCTACCTCTCCTGTTGGTGAGATGATAAAACAGAATCCCTTGATCTTAGCAAACTTCTGTCTAACTACAGGACAAAGGCCATCTTTTTTTACCCCCACTAAGGACAGTCATTGACCTGCAAATGCCACATGTCTACTGAATCAATCCATGAATGAACTGCCCCTTTGACAGCCAGGGAAGTCACAAGGCTGCTGTGTCCCATGGTGAGGAAGGCATCCTACACTTACCTGACAACTGTTTCACAAACACCTGCCTGTTCTGTAAGGCTAGCCATGATAATAACTGAAGACACTGGGTTTTGGCTTGCATACAACTCACAGACTCTCCTCAGCAACATGTTGACTGCAGGCCTCTCATTCATCCCAGAAACCTCTCTCTACCAGACTCCAGAGAGGCTGGGGGAGGCCAAGCCCTCCCAGAGGTCAGCTGTGGAGTGTCTGTCTACATTCTCTTCCTGAAGCTCTTCCAAGATTCTCCATCTGTGGCTGCCCTGGACTATCTTCCAGGATAGAACCTCAGGCTGGTCCTTTCCATTCACATACTGAAGACTGTATCCACCCAGGTGCTCATGCCTCACACCTGTAATTCTAACTGCTCAGGAGACTGAGATCTGAGGATCATGATTCAAAGCCAGCCTGGACAGAAAGTCTGAGAGATTGTCATTTCCATTAAACTGTTTAGAAAAACCTGGAAGTAGTGCTGTGGCTCAAGTGTTAGAGTGTTAGCCTTGAGAAAAAGAAAGAAAGGAGACAGAGACAGACAGAGACAGAGAGAAACAGAGACAGAGACAGAGAGAGACAAAGAGAGAGAGGAGAGAAAACTGTCCTTATCCTGACACAGGGGAACACTGGAGAGCATTGGAGGCAGCTGAAGCCAGCTGTGTGCCGACGGCGTGGCTTCACAAAGCAACTTCCGCTACCTTCTCTGTATCTGTTCTGTGTGGACAGCCCATGCCCAAAGCATGGAGGTGAATGTGTTTCTGTGTGTCCTCCACTCAGGGGAGAGAAGGAGAGAGAAAGAAGCCTGCGTTTTCTCCCTCCCTCTGAGCTTGTTCATACAGTAAAACACAGAAGCCCTGCTGTGCAGGTTGATCACAGCCAAAGCAAAGTCAGGTTTTGAAATGCATCAGAGACTTCTCCCACAGCTGTAGTCCACCAGGCCGGTCCTTCTCCAGAGCCTGCAGGCTGAGAATGGTCCCCCAGTGGGAGCAGAAACAACTATGAAGTTGCCTTTCTAACATCCCACATCTGTTTCTTGAGTCAAAGGGAGACAGTAGGTGGGAGAGATATGTGTGAGACCAAAAGAACAAAGAGAGGGATAAACAAGAGAGAGATGTGTCCAGAAAATGATCCACAGAGAGGAGAAGGCTGGAAAAGGCAGACTCTCCGGGCCTCTCCAGCTTTCTGTTGTCTTCTTCTCTTGGAACTTGTTCTATGGTCCCTACAGACTGCCACAAGAGGGACTGAGGCCTGCACACTCCAGTGCCTGGGGAGTGACTGCAGTGGCTCATTGTGTAGGCTGGTGACAGCAGAGCTATAGTCTATGATCTATGGGCTTTATGGGCATTTTTAGGAGGTTGGTAATAAGGTGGCTCCAGTAAACAGTCTGGCAGGGCAGTAAAAGATGAAGGCTCTTAGCTGTAGCACAGATAGCATTCTAAGTGGCTGTCTAAAAGGCAAGTGACCGCCACCAGATGCTACATGTGCAAAGACGTGCTCCATGATCACCGGGATTGGAGCCTCTCCAAAGATTTAGACTCCAGCCCAATGAAGGAAGGAGTAACATACACAATGCCAATTTTCACTTGCCTATGTTATTTTATTTTTTGTTTTTAATGGAAGAAGCAGGTCATGTCCTTCTTTCTCTCTTCAGGTAAGTCAGCAGCCAGGGGAGCTCATTCTGGAACAAGTTGCACACCTGAGCAGAGCTCCTAACATTAGAATGTGGACTCTACACCTACTCCATGAGGAAACAAAGGATGTTCCCAGGACGCTACCCACTCTGCCCTTTCCAGACTAAGGAGGACTAGCTGCTATCTTGGCACACATTGGGACTAACACATGCTTGACAACACTGCTGAGCTTGCAGTGATCAACAGCAAGGGTGGGTTAAACACCTGGAAAGCTGAACCTGGAGTCCTTACAGCCTGTGGTCTACCTGATTGCTATGTGCACTTGGAACTAAGGCTTCAAACCAAGACTGGAGCATCAACTTTTTTTGTCCAGGTCTGTGGCCACTATAAGTCTAAGGATCAAGCAAGACATCAGAATTCCTAACATGCCCTTGGCTACTAGGGAGACGACCTCAGGGATTGCAGGATAACTCTCTCTAGCTCTTTCCCATGGAGAGATCATTGAAGTAATAACATCTCTAACTATGTGTTGCTCCTTTCTACTCCTATCACATCAGAAGGCTCATAATATCCATGTTCTTTCACATTCCCATTGCACAAAAGAAAGACAACTATACTAGCAAGATTGTCTTTGGTCCAGTGTCACAAGCTGACATAGATCTAGAATTCAAGGGCAGCTCCAGACCCTGCACACAGGGCACCTAATGATTCTGAGAGCACCACATCCTAGGTCAAATGTCAAGCCCCACTAATGGTCACTCCTGCTTTTGGATTTAAGCCCTCATCAACCTTCTTGACTAGATAATAGGCCGACATGAGCTCCCCATCCTGGAAGATTCCACTTTGCCTTCCGTGTTCTCTTTATTTATCCCAGCCAACGAAGCAAAATTTTAAGTTTACTAGTCCCATGCTGAATATATATCTAAGAATTCTACCTAAATCGGTAAATAAGCTTTATTCCATAGCCCCTGCCAGGGAATCTCACTTAAAATTCACTGTTAACTATGTTCAATTGACTTGAGTGAAGATAGTAACAGATAGTTAACTCTCAATAAGTGTTTTTAATAACTGGTCGGTATTTATTCAACTTATTTTTCAACTAGCTGCACTTGAATAGAATTAACGTGCCAGCTGCTGTGTGTTAAATGAAACCCAAATGATTATGAGAAACATATTTATTGAGGATTAATTTGCAATAACTACCTACACAATACCTATCAAAGTAAATCCTCCATAAATGCATATGCGGGAAGCTTAATTTAAATTGTTTTTACAAAGCAAACTTAAAGAAAATCTTTTCTACATGAGTTGGCAGTTGCAAAACTAGGAATTAGAATTTCTTGTTCAGTCGACTAAAAAAATGATAGAATTCTTGATCCTTCTGATCACAGATCTGCAAATCATATGCACCAAAAAACAAGAAGCACAGAAAAAAAGCTCCAAGTCCTGATGAGTAGATTCAATTTGCATGCATTTTATTGATGATTAATAGCATTTAAAAGCCTGCAAACAGTTGGAACTGGCAATGGAGTCATCCCTTCTCCAAACAATAACTCATTTATCATCCTGAGCAGGAGGAGGCAGAATAGTTTCTTGATGTTTCCTTGGAATTAAATAACAGAATTTCCCAGTCATTTTTATGTTTTTGGAAAACTGGACTTTTTTTTTCATGTGCTTGAAACTCATCTCCTCTAGTGAAACCATAGTAATGACAGAAAATAGACCATTACTTTTTCCTTTTGAACCATCAGCACTTAAGGCTGTTACCCTGGGATGACTATTACTGAGAACTTTCTATGAGCCAGGCACATAAGCTCATGTGATGTTCATAAACATTCTTTATCAGGGTTTTTGATATTTTTTGCTGTTGTTCAGTGTTTTGCTGGGCTGTCTCTTTTAAGACAGGATCTTACTATATTGTGCAAGTGGACCTTTAATCCCTGAGTCCAAATGACCTATTTTGCCTTAACCTCCCAAGTATCTGTGCACACCATGACTGTTTTTTGGTCTCTACTGAGAATTAATGGCCACCTTGATCTGAAGCAAAATTGGATTCTCACAGCTTGTGGAAAACAGGAAGAAGCAAGGAAGGAATGCACATCTGGAGAGATGAATACAGACCACCAGTCAAATGAGAACCAAGATGAAAATGTCCCACAGTCACTTGGGTTGGTTTTAACTAACATACCTCTAGGGCTGTTGTAAGGATGTCAGCTCTTCCTTACCAAATATAACAAGACTTGCATTAACTGGGTGCTGGTGGCTGATACCTATAATTTTAGCTACTCAGGAGGCTGAGGTATGAGGCCCAAGATTCAAAGCCAATCACGGGAGGAAAGTTCATGAGACTCTTATTTCCAGTTAACCACCAGAAAACCAGAAGTGGCTCTGTGGCTCAAAGTGGTAGGGTGCTAGCCTTGAGCAAAAAGAGCTCAGGGACAGCTCTGAAGCCCTGAGTTCAAGCCCCACAACTGAAGTGGAAAAAGAAAATGAAGACATGCATTTGGCATCACTCAGGAGTCTGGGGATTGCACTTTCAAGAAAGGGCATTTGCTTGTGGCTTCCTCTATCAGAGAATCTAATCTTCTAGAAAAATGACAGTCTGAACTACCCTTATTCGTACTGCATTATAAGCAACCCATGTGACACTGGATAGAGATATACTTTCATGGACCTTATTTCCTCATCTCAGGGCCTGAGGGGTTGAAAGTGGGGTGATATCTAAGATTTCTTCTTGGGTCCCATGTCCTTGCTTTACTTCATCAGGCTGATGGAAAGAAGGCTGTCTGCTTAGATCTTAGAGCCACAAAACGCTACCTTGATTGAACAATTGTCAAGGCTACTGGCATCTGAAACATCATAAAGTAGGGAGGGAGTTTGTCTGGGGAATGCAGACTTTGTTAAGCAAGGCTGATTAACAATTACACTTACTGCAGAAGCTTTCAAAGCTTTCATTTCAGATGTATAAACAAGGAAAGCACAGAATGGTTGGATGTTTGTAGATTATCATCCACTTCCTTTTACCCACCTAGATACCAGCTCTGAGGGTTCAGAATCTTGGAAGATTTAAACCACAGGCACAGACATACAATCTCTTATCTATGGTGCATGTACTGAGCAAGGTGATTAACTCTTTGACCTTATGAAGCTCTAGCGTGACCTCGGAGACTAGATAGAATCTTGTTATCTTGTAATGAGTTTTATGGCTTATTTCAGTACATTCCAGCCATGTTTCTCTAGTGATTATGGCAATTATCAGTCTATGCATTTCAGGATTATGACTGAAGAAGCACTCTCTAGGTACTGAAAGATCTTGGGAATGCTCTGATCCTTATTCAGTGCATGCTCATTCCAATGTAGATAAAAAGACATGATGTTGTTTCCTGAAGCCTTTGCATGCTTCTTCTGCCCTATACTTGGATATGACTTTGAGATTTAATTTTTTTCAGTAAATCTCCCACTTAGGATTCATTGCTGCCCCCACACAGTGCTTTTGTTTTGTTTGTTTTTTAATTATCTTTAAGTAGTTGTACAAATAATTTGTCCTTTAATAAAACAGTTTATGAATATGATAGATTGATCAATGTTATGCCTTTCAACATGTTCTCCTTTCCCACCTTTCCCCTTCCCTTCTCTTTTTTTAAATTTGTAGGATGTATATTGGACACTTGTTTGCATTTTTCACCTACCTCTTTCTTCTTGAGCTCTCTCCACTCATTTCTAGTACCCATTTACTGGTGTTTTCTTTTGCTAAGCTTTGATTTTTGGCTTCCTAAAGAATTATACTATTTGAGAACTCCCTTGAAACTACCCTAGTTCAGATAATACATTCTCATATACACGCATACCACCCAATACATTTATTTATGAGTTTGTATATTAAATCTAGCTTTCACAGATGAAGGAAAACAAATCCTTTGTCTCTTTGGGCCTGACTTACATCACTTAACATACATTTTTCCAAGTCTTTCCATTTCTTTACAAATGGTACAATACCATTCTTTTTTAATAGATGAGTAAAATTCCATTATGCATATATGCCACATTTTCTTGACCCATTCATCCACTGAAAGGCATCTGGGATGAATCCCTACCTTGGCTATGGTGAGTAGTGCTGCAGTGAACAGGGTTGTGCTGGTGGCTTTACTGTACCTTATTTCTCAAGTATATGTAGAAACTTTCTGAGTAAGGATCCAGAAGCACAGCAAATCAAAGAAAGACTTGATAAATGAGACTGCATCAAACTAAAAGGTTTCTGTATGGCAAAGGAATATAGCCAACAAGCTAAAGAGACAACCTATTATACATCAGACAATGGCCTAAAATACAGAATATACAGAAAACTCAAAAATTAACCCTCCTTGCATGCTGGTAGCTTACCCTTGTAATCCTAGCTACTGAATTGAGAATTGCAGTTCAAAGCCAGCCTGGACAGGAAAATCTGAGGGACTCTCATCTCCAATTAACCATCAGAAAACCAGAAATGGAGCTGTGGCTCAAAGTAGTAGAGTGCTATTCTTGAATAAAAGAGCTCAGGGACAGTGTCAGGCCCTGAGTTCAAGTCCCATGACTAACTCTCCACTACCACCCCTAAAAAAAACTAAATCTTTAAAAAATAAGCAACTTAACAAATGGGATAATGAGCTAAAGAATGTCTTCTCAGAAAAAGAGGTCAACATAGCCAATACACACATGAAGAAATGTTCAATATCTAGAGCCATAAAGGAAATGCAAATCAAAACATTGAGACTACCTCACTCCAGTTACAATGGCCAAAAGATCCTGATTAGGATGCAGCCCAAGGGGAATCCTAACACACTGTTGGTAAGAATGTAAACTTGTTCAGCCATTCTGTAAAATAGTATAGAGGTTCCCTCGAAAAATTAAACTTAGAACTACCTTATGATCCCCCTAGGCATTTGCTCAAAGGATTATAAACCAGGATACAGTAAAGCCAACTGCATTTTAATCAGTATCATTATCATCACTCCACTTGACCAGGCATCTTACCACAGCAGTTGCTTATCTGAAACGTCATAGCATGGCCTGCCATCCTCACGCAGTGGCTCTTGTACATAATGTTGAGCACAGCATAGCAAATGACCCAGCAGTCTCTCAGTACCAAACTCCATTATTCGTGTGATCTGTGCTCATTACGGCAGTTCTCCTACTTCTATAAGGGCCCATATTTCTCTCTGGCTTATGCTTTATTGCTTGACAGAATCTTGTATTTCACATTTCAATTCTTGGGAGCCAGGGTGAGTTTTATTCTTTGAAATTCTCTCTCTGGATGTACCACAAAAAAAAGTAGATCACGAGGGGCTGGGAATGTATTGTTACTCCATTGTATAACAATTACCTAGCAAATGTGAAGTCCTCGATTCCAGCCTGAACACTGCCATCAAACACGAAAAAGTAGATAACAACTATTCTCTAAGAAGGTGTCCAAGAGAGATGGGCAATGTATGTAGACTCTTAATTCTCACATATGTTTAATAAGTCTAGTGAAGGAGTAAGTGTGGTAAATTTTACGTTTTCTACTCACACTTTCTTCCCTCTTTCCATAATATGAATCATTAAAGGATCATCACATTGAAGAGAGATGTGAGAATTTGGTAAGAATATAAGCTACCAGAGAAACAAGGTCCAAAAATATACTTAGGTTATAATATATTCCTAAATGAAATTACCTAAAGTCAGTTTTTAAAACCATCATTTCTATTGGGCTAAAAAAAGTTTATTTATAAGGTACTTATAGGTTAACTTACTTTTTTCCTCCAGCTTTGGGGAAAAATGAGGTAATAATATCTTTTACTCAGGACAGTGTAGTGAAAAAAAATCACAAATGAATTTATATCTCAGTTCTCTCATTTGCAAGCCATATGAATTTGGAAACATTGATTAATTCTTCCAAGGCTTACTTTTATTAGTTATTAAATAGGCATGATTTATAGAATTCAGAAATCTGGCGAGGATCAAATATATCAAGTATTAATAACTCAACCAGTCTTTGTGGTTTTTTATGTCTGATGGCTCGGCTTTCAAGTTGTTATTCATAGCTTACTCTTCCTTTTATTGGAAGTTGGATGCTCCTCTGGAAGATCTCTTTAAAATGATATTTTACATTTTAGACAGCAGACAGTGTATGTAGCCATTCTTAAAAGTTAGAATCATACTGAGCCGTCTCCAGTACTCTTTAATAGCCTATGGATATCCATCCACAAACTTAGGAAAATCTTTAGTGGTGAGATTCACAAATTTGAAGTATGTTTTGATTTTCTTTCTTTGCTGAGAGCTCAGATTTTCCCTGGATCAAATGCTTCGAAATCCCAAGGACCTGCCTTGCTATTTCTGGAATCCTTTCCATGATCCACTTGACCTTTTGTTAAGGAAAGTTAGTAGGGGACATAAGCTCACTGATAAAAAGTGTACAGGATTTAAGATGCACTAACCCAAAGTTATCAAGCAGTTCCATTAGTACTCTAAATGACAAACTTTTTCAGCAGACTCTGAGACTCTATCAATTCCATTTCCCTCTATGCATAGTTGGGCCTCATGTATTTCTGAACTTAGGGTTTTGGAATTTCCTTGGCAGACACATTATAGTGTATTTGTGGCCCAGAATCACGGAGTGCAACCTTGTGTTTCTTTTATAATGTAAAAATCAATACTGAAAACCAAGAAATATGTCTTACTGGGAATTGTAGGTTAAAATTGAAACAAAACTCTAAATGTTGAAAAAGCCAAGATTGAAATCCCCCTCTAGAGTTCATTTCTTTTCAATTTCCCTCTATACATTTCTGTTTGGAGATGTCAAGAACTGTCTTGTAGTTATTGTGTTTCTCCAGAAATTCCTGGCCATATATAGGAGTTGGCTAAGGGATTCTTAGTGTAAGACAATGAACAAGTAAAGCTAGGACCATGTATATGTGAGTGAACTCAGGAAAGGAACAAATATAACCAGAAATCTGGAACTTTATCGGAAATCTGCATGAGTGACTATTCAGTAGAAATAATCCATGTACTGAAATAGAAGCTCTGAACATTTGTTATACAGGTTGCTATTTGTAAAAAGTTGTCTGTGAGAACAGAAAGGGTTGATGTCTGGGAGAGAAAGAACTTTTTAGGGATTTTTAAAAATGTGAACTTAAAAGAATATTATATGCATCAAAAATAGAAGCAGAAGAGAGGGCTAATTCCTACATAGGGTGGTGGACCCTTGTCTCTAACTATACTATTCCAACTGTGCCAGTGTTATGGTTTGAATCTGAAATATCCCCTAAAGACTTGTATTAAAGGCTCAGATGCCCGCGAATAGACTTTTGGGAAGTAATTGAATGAGAAGATTAACCCATTGATAGACTCGTCGTATTCTGATGCCATTTCTGGGAGGTGGGGCAACTAGGAAGTGGCACCTCATTGAAGGAAGCTGGTCACTCAGAGTGAGCCCAGGTTAGGTGTATCTTGTCCTGGGCCCCTCCTTGCTCCTTCCTGGATGATGCTAATGTCATGATCCAGATCCTCCCTACAACATGGGCATGTCTTCTTCACTGGACACATACTTTACCTTCTGACTGAGGATCTTGGAGCACACCCCTCAAAATTAAGTAAGGACTACTGGATATACATATTTTAAAAGACACATCAAACTATGTTGTAAAAGAAAACTTAAGTGCACCTTCACAACTAACTATGTAGACCTAAATGTACAACTTGCAAAATAACAAAGTTTGAAATTACAGAAAGGCTTTGTGGCAGACATGAATCCCAAAAGTAGATGTCTGCAAAAAGAATAAGGGCAGCTTTTACATGGTCTGGCTCAATACCAAAATCTCTATCCTATTTTCATCTAGGTCTGAAAGTATTCCGCTCTTTCATTCTTTTTCCCCAGGATACTGGCTGCCTTTTCTCACAGTCTCATCACTGGCTGGGAAGGACTGGGCTGAGTAGGAAGGGTAGGAGGAGGAACACGGGCAGGAGAAAGGAGGTACCTCTAGAGGGAGAGCCTACCCAGTCCACAGCACTACACTGTTCTGAAGCACATGACCTTGTCACCGAACCCAACCATGCCACTCCCCTACCACTTCCAAACCCACTTCTCTATACTTCCTATCAGTGGCACAGATAATAATGGTGTCAACTTCATAATATCCTGGCCAGTTGATTTACTGTAAGAAAATCACACCGAATAGGGTGTGGATCATAGTCTGCTATAGACCGTGGGGACCTGTTGTATATAGACCCTGAGCACAGAAAGTCCAAACCTGGACCTCATGAAGCTAACAGAACTTGTATGTGGCACTCCTGCTAACTTATCTTCTTTAAAAGAAGCATTTTTTATTCTAGGGGCAATATGTACAACAAAGTGAGACAAATGAGGAAGCCCTAGTTCTCATTATAAAACACCTAAGCATACATGAGCATATTGCCATTCTGAGTCCCCTTTTTTCCAGATGAGGTGAGGAGGGAAGGAGAGAGAGAAAGAGAGAGGAAAGCAGATACAGAGACAGAGCTGGAGAAAAGAGCAGAGAGGGAGGGAAAGGAGAAGAAGGAAGAAAGGGAGGGATGAAGGAAGGAAGGAAGGAAGGAAGGAAGGAAGGAAGGAAGGAAGGAAGGAAGGAAGGAAAGAAGGAAAGAAAATTGTTCCCTTTGTACCCAAGGTGACAATAGGAAAATGTACCTTTAATCTTCTTAAGACAAATCCATCATGCTGATAAGATATTTAGGACAAGAAGTAGAGAAAACCTATTCCTTAAGACCCTTTTAAGTCTGGTTCTAAGTTATTTATGAGGGGAAATCAACATGTAAAAGTATCCCTTAATCTTTTTGGCACAGCAGCCCCTGTAGAACTGAAGAAACCGTGGTAGGATCCCTTCAGTGTGTACTATTTGTTAGCCATGAAGCTGAGACTAGGGACAGCTGGCTAACCATCAAATGAATGAAGCAGGAAATGCCTGGGAGCATGTCAACCACAGATCACAGACTGAAGTTTCTTAATATCTAGCCATATCTATGGAGCCAAAAGTACATGTATGGCTGGGAATATGGCCTAAGTGGCAAGAGTACTTGCCTCATATACATGAAGCCCTAGGTTCGATTCCTCAGAACCACATATTTAGAAAAGGTCAGAAGTGGCACTGTGGCTCAAGTGGTAGAGTGCTAGCCTGGAGTAAAAATAAGCCAGGGACAGTGCTCAGGCCCTGAGTTCAAGCTCCAGAACTGACAAAAAAAAATAAAGGTATGATGTTACGCATTACATATTTAGATGTGGTTGCACCTGCTCACATATTTTGTATGAGTAGCTAGAGACTGGGATGCCTCTGAGTACCTTCCATCGCTCTGAGCATTTCCTTTCTTTTTGGATAACAGTGGTCATGGATGGAAGTAGAGAGGAGTAAAGGTAGAGAGTTGAAGGAAGGAAGGATATCACATGCAACTTCTTGCACATTGGGCCAGAGTTATAGCACTAAATTTCCAGCTTCCTGTCTCTGACCAGATCCCCTACCTACTCTACAAACCTACCCCTACACACACACATACAGAAGACTGCACTGGTTGTCTTATAGATGATCAACCAAATCCATTTAGAATGCTCGTGCAGACATGATAATGACTATCTACAGAGATCAAAACATCTTGAGGCAGTGCATATATTCAAGACACACCTTCATGCTCAGGTTAGAGGACCCCCAATTTACTGTTACCCCTTTATAGCACACACACACACAATGCATTTCAACTGTCTCCATGCCCTCACAGCCCATACATCTGCAGAGCTGCAGCCCCCATATTAATAATGTATTATGGTATCCTCAAGACCCAGGCAGTATGTAGTGAGTGAACAGTCTTTGACTGACTGCAAAGATCCTAGTCAGGAGCAGGGTTCTCCACCTAATAAAAGAGCAAACCCACTGTAACCTCAAGGTACAGCCACACTCAGGTTACACACAGCAATAGCAAAGAAGGAAAGGGGCTGAGCAGAGTCCCCAGGGATGGTTTGGTCCTAGGGCAAAGAACAAATTCTTAGAGGTAAGTGAATATCATTAGCAGCATTGGTCCCTTGGGTCACCCATCCTCAGGGGCAGTACACAGAGCTTGTTGTCACTCACATGTGTATGCAGGTACAATGTGTGCTTTCCCAGACCCCGGGGCCAGGCAGGCACAACTAGGACAACATAGACACATGGAGAGCCTCCTATCAGCAGGTGGCTGTGTTGATAGAATCATCCCCTAATTCACTCTGAGCTGTGCCATTTAATTACCTTGATCCATGCTTTGTTTTGCTAAAGCGAATGTCACAGATTGAGCATTACTTGCTGGAAATAACGACAGAGGCTTGAACGTCTCTGTAATCAGAGCTGAAATATGATCTCTCTTCCCCCCCCTCAATCATTTTCTCATTCCCCTCTTCTCCATTTCCTTTTCACTCTCTCTTTTTTGTTGTTTTAAAGTATAAAATGTAAAATATTAATTTGGAGCAGAAGTAAAATTAAGCCCTCTGGAAAGAATTCTGGGAAAGTGAGCCGTAGCTTGACTTAATTAAGAAGTGATTATACTGAAGAGCCCATATTAAAGCTTCATGTTGCTGGTACACACAGGATTCCTCTTAAAGAAGGCAAGTCAGGCAGTGGAGGGGACTGAAGAAGAGGATGGACAAGAATTGGAGAGATGAGAAAAGGCAATGTTTGTTGTAGTGATAGGAAAAAAATGGGAACATTTAAATTGGTTTGGAGATTTCTCAACTCCATCTTTCAGAAAGGTTAAGAGGAGAACACGGGCACCATCCTGATGCCCTCTAAATTCTTTGGATGTCCCCAGAATGGATCGTCACCATTTCTCTCCCTTTATCTCCAGCCCAGGTGTCTGCATAGGCAGAGGAAAACCAGCTGTGTGAGTCACAAAACTCCCGGGAACATGGTTAGCCCCCCGTGGCTCTAGGGATAGCAACAAACTAATTAGCCCCACAAATTTATGGACTCCAGGGATGTGAGCAGATGGGTATTTAAGTTAACAGCAGATCCAATTTGTCCTCCATTAATTCCGGAGTGATACCTGAGTTTATTGGAGTTTTATATTGTTTCATCTGTTTCAAAGTCAGCTGTCCCTCTTCCTCAAATTGTCATTCTTTTGACAAGCCATTGGATCTCTCTCCAGTTTTCTGGATAAAATGCATATTCGAATGCAAACTACTTTCATACCCTAGTTTGTCATAAGACTCCTAAGAGGCTTGTTGTGGATGAGGTGAGCCTTCTGCTTGTAGCTTTATCCCGCCCTTCATCTCAGGAAGATTGTATTCTACACATACATAGCTGTTTGCTCAGCATTGGCTTCAGTTTATGTAATCAAATGATCCTCTTCTAAAATTAACTCAAACTTTGATGCTTATGCCTTTTTGTGATAACTTAGAAAAGAGTAATTTAAAAGATGAGAAACCTTAAAAACCCAGAGTATTTTACATGACCACGTGCACATAGGTATTTTGCATTTGTGTTCTTCTCTGAAGAATATCTTCCTATGGTCTCAATGTGTATGAAGGTCTAGAGATCTATATAATTTATGTCTCAGTGCATTTTTTTTAACCCTTCAGTGTGTTTACTTGTAGAGTTATAGGCACATTCTAGCAATCACAAATGAGGGAAATCATGTAACCTATGATTCTCTGGGTCTGGCTTATTTTGTTTCATATAATTTTTCCCAGTCTTTCCATTTCTTTACAAATTGTACAATATCATTCTTTTTAATTTTATGGAAATAAACTACAGGAAATGCAAACAAGAAACTTTTCCTTTGTTGTTCATTTTTTTCTTTTCTTTTTGTTTTGTTGTTCACTTATTTGTTTTTGGGAGGGTCACAGGGACACAGAAATAGAGGGCCAAAGGGTGAATAAATGAAACAGTGGTACTTATAGACACTATGTTGAAAATGGACTATACAACTTATGGGTGGGGCCAGGGGAGAAGAACTGGGAGAGAGCATGGGAAGGGTTGGCATTGTCAAAAAAGAAATGTAGTCATCTCCTCCCTCAACAGTGCAAGAAATGTACCCAAGGCCTAATGTATGAAACTGTAACCTCTCTGTATATCACTTTGACAATAAATAAAAAAAAAGAAAGTGTTTTTTAAAAGGCCAAAAAAGAAGAAATGTAGTCATTACCTGACTTATGTAATGATAACCCCTCTGTACATTACCTTTATAATAACAATAAAAATGCATGAAAAACATCCAGAGTATTGGAATTGTAGGGAAACTTTGGAATTAGTTAACTATTCCAGTAATCATCCTGAAGATATCACTTAGCCTCCAACTCTGTCCTTACTCCCTTTTCCCTGAAAGAGGAGGTAGCAACCACAGTCACCTCTGATAAAAGGAGGCATACTGACAGCTCAAGGCATCCAGAGAAGGTGAAACTCAGACATTCTTACTCTCCTGAGCTTATCAGACCAGAGAGATCTGTGGTAGTCAGGAGGAACTCCAGGAAGGAGATCCATACCTGCCACTTTTCCTGAATGCCAGAGAAACTCCACTCCATCTCTTATATTTTAAGTGTTCCTCTGGGAAATAACTTTGATCTTCACCAGTCTCATCTAGCACCCCAATTTTAATAAATTAAAAGAAAAAAACTAAGGCTCTGCAGAGTCTTTTTCAGGACAACAAGAGGAGAAATATCAAATCATGCACTGACATTCCTTCACAATCATAGCAGCCATTTCAGGGAGCTCTGCAACATAGTTTCCCAGAGTCACATTGCTGTCATCATCCAGTCATCCTCACAATCCTCAGCATCATACTGATCTATTTCTGCTGTTTATGGTGGTGCTTTTTTGTTAGTAGTGCTGATGGTGCTAGGTCTTGCCCTCATGACGTTATTATCTTGCCTGACTTGTTTTTTCCACTCAAGGCTGGCACTCTGCCACTTATCTCACATCTCCATTTTCAGCTTTTGGGTGGTTAGTTAGAGAGAACACTCTCACAGACTTTTGTGCCTGGTTGGCTTCGAATCACAATCAGAAGATCTCCGCCTCTTGAGTAGCTAGGACTATAGGTCTGAGCCACTAGTAGCCATCTCATCACACTTTTCTACATACAGAATGCATGTCAGAGCAAAGAAGTTCCAGGTTGGGCGTCCCTAATGCAAAAATCTAAGTCTTTCTGAGCTCTGATATAATAACATGAGGAGAAAATTCAACACCTGAACTCAAGTGATGGGCTTTAGTCAAAGTACAGGTGTTCTGCATACCATATATAAAGAAATATAGGCTGTACAAAGGGATATATAAAATCTTTATAAATATTGTTCTTAGATTCAGGTCTCCTCAAGATATCATCTTATATCTCAATATGCAACTCTTCTAAGATCTGAAAAAAAATCTGAAATGCTTCTGGGCCTCAAGCATTTTAGATAAATGTTTTTTCAGTTTTTAAGCAGTGTGGAAGTGAACACCATTAATTGTTCTAATGTGGAAACTGAACACAGAATGACAGCTCTAAAACTATATATCTATATCTATATGTGTGTACTATATATATACATATATGCATATATATTCATGTGTATATATATATTCTTATTTTTCCTCCTTCTTCCTCCTCTATCTTTTCTTTTTTTTTTGTTTCTTAGATTTCTTAAGAAAAAGTTTTGCTATACAGTTGGAAGTAGCAATCCTACTGCCTCAGTCTACTGAGTGCTGGGATTGCAGGTGCGCACCACCATGCCCATCCAAGAACAGACATTTTCTTGAGTATCACAGGTCTTGACTAATGCACTCTCATGATTCCTTTGATATGTATACTCACTACAAATATATAGTGGTGATTTTCCCATCTAGAATATGCAAAGTTTTCCCGTCTAGAAAATGCAAAGAATGTAAATAATGTCACAGCCTCCACTCTAAAGAGAAGGTACACACCAATAGTCTTTCCTTATCCATAAGGAAAAACCCAGTGTTTGATAAAGTCATGCTTCACCAAGCCAGGGCATCACATTCCTTAGGAAGATTCTAATCCATCCTGATGTTGAGGCCTCTCCTGGAGATTCTGATTTAGTGGTTTTGAAGTGAGTGAGACAGGAACATTGTCCATAACCTTTATAAGTAATTTCCATTTGGGTAAGTATAAGGTGATTATCTTAGGACATAACTGGAGCTACCTGTGGTGTAACCTTCGTGCAGATCTGTCCTCTGCATACCTAGTGTCACATGTCACTACCATTGGTAACTAGATATAAATTTCCAAGCAGTGGGGTAGAGTTAATCTCATTAGCAAGACAAAAAACGGCAAACTGGGTCAACCCCATGATTCATGCTGCACCAAAATGTGGTTTATTAGAGCCTGCAGAGAATCCTATACTAGGAATAATAATTTCCTCCTTGAACTTACCTCAGAGCCTAAGAAGGAAAGTGCTGTACCATTCTTTGCTAATAATCTATTTTAAGATATATGCATGCAAACTTTCCTTGAGCCTGTTCGTTTTTTTTTTCTTTTAGTTTTTTGTTCTTCTTTTTGTCTGTGTCACAATAATAAGTTGCATGTGTTTATCCTTGGAGCATCAAGAAAGACAGTTTCCTCCCATTTGGCCTCCTGCTTTTTCTCAGGCTTAAGGAAGCCTTTTGAAGATTATATTCTTCCCAGCTGCCAAAGAGGTTATGGAAGCAGCATGAGATCACAGAAGAAAGAAAACAAAAAGGCAGTCTCCAAATGGAATTGAAACCTCCTGCTTCCAGCCTCTTCTGGGAAGGATGCCCCTATCTTTCCCATGGCTCAATGGGGCCAGAGGGAGAATTAGGCCACCTGCATTTGAAAGGTTGCCCACCTCTCCCAAGAGAGTGCCAGCAAGGTCGACACACAGCAGGGCAGGGCAAGGAACGGACTTCAGAATGAGACTTCCATTTCTTAGTTTAAGAGAAAAATAGTTCTCCCAATTCCCAACTCTACTGGAACTGCATATCTGACCTAGTAAGTAGGGTGTCTGTGCTATTATGTGAAACAGAGTATGGATTTTTTTCCTTTTTATTTTTTTAAAGACTTCGAAGACTTCTTTACCAAACCCAGCATTTCCCTTTAAAGTGTTGAATTCTTGTCTGACAAAACACAGTCTTCTTAGGGAAACAAAATGCTGTCAGTGAAGAGATCTAGTCAATAATTTCTTCATTAATTTTCAAATCAGTAAAAAAGAAAAATATAGGAAGGAAGGAAAAGGAAGGATAAAAGGAAGGAAGGAAAGGAAAATAGGAAAAAGAAAATGGAAATGTTGTCTGCATCATATCCCATGCTAAATGAGGTGTCTGCAATGATTTCTCTGCCAACAAATACAACAAACCTTGTTTTTTGGCCTGTTGTTTCATTTTTGGTCTGAGACTGGGACTCAAACTGTGTACGTTCCTCTTTCACTCATTGGCTAGCACTCTACCAAGTGAGCCACACCTCCAACCCACCAACATATAATTCTACATTACTTTTGCATGCAATTATATGGAGAGGGGAGGCAGTATGAGATGGGAATAAGGTGTGGCATTATATGACCAGCAGATTTTGTTGAGTATGTTTATTTCGTTTTGAAATTAATTTTTGTGCCAGTACTGGGGCTTGAACTCAGGACCTGGGCACTACTCTTACTCTTTTGCTCAAAGCTTGCTTTCTACCACTTGAGTCACAACTCCACTTCCAGCTTTTTGGTGGTCAGTTGGTAATGAGACCCTCATGAACCTTTCTTTTTAATGGATGTACAGAAGTTGCATAAGTCAGGTAGTAAGTATATTTCTTTTTGAACAATGTCACGCCTCACTCATTGTATAGTTTATTTCCAATGTAATGTCTAGTGAGTATCACTGCTGAATTAGTTCACCCTTTATTCTATCATTTCAGTGTTTTTCCTTCTACTCCACAAATCAGATAAACTTATAAATAAGACAAAGGGTATAGAGATAAAAATAAACAGCAACAAAAGAGAATAAGCCAAAGAAAAAGAAAATAAACAAAAAAGATAACTGAAAACAGTACAACAAAAACCTCTAGTTTCCACTTCTTGGAGGTCATTTTGATAACATAAATTTATATAATCATATGCACATAGCTGTTGAGCCCTTGTGATCCTCTCTTAAAAATACCCTCCTTTGGGCTGGGAATATGGCCTAGTGGTAAAGTGTTCGCCTCGTATACATGAAGCCCTGGGTTCGATTCCCCAGCACCACATATATAGAAAATGGCCAGAAGTGGCACTGTGGATCAAGCGGCAGAGTGCTAGCCTTGAGCAAAAAGAAGCCAGGGACAGTGCTCAGGCCCTGAGTCCAAGGCCCAGGACTAGCAAAAAAATGAAAAATAAATAAAAATAAATTAAAAAAGAATACCCTCCTTTGGTCTCACTGTGTGAATGTTTAGAGTGCTGTTTAATTAGTCATGTCCAAGTGTAATTATTTATCTTTTACTATCCATTGGATTTACTTGTAGATTTATAGGCACATTCTAATTATTAGAAATGAAGGAAACTATGCACTCTATTTTTCTTTTGATCTGGCTTACTTTGCTTAATATAAATTTTCTAAGACTTTACAGTTCCTTACAAATGGGGCCTTACCATTTTTTCTGATGGAAACATAGCTTTCTATTGTGTATACATATCACATTTTCTTTTTTTTATTAATATCACATTTTCTTGATCCATTTGTCTACTGAGTGGCATCTGGGTTGATTCCATATCTTAGCTATGGTAAACAATACCACAATGAACCTGGTTGTGCTGGTGGCTTTGCTGTGGTCTTATTTGTGATCATATGGATAAATGACCAGGATGAGACTGTTGGCTCATAAGGAAGCTCTATGTTTAGTCTTTTGAGGAACTTCCATACTTCTTTCTAGAGTTGTTGAACGGGTTTACATTTCCATCAACAGTATAGAAGCATTCCCTTTTGGTCACATCCCTACCAGCATCTGTTATAGTTAGTTTTCTTGATAATGGCCATTCTAACTGGGGTGAAGTAGAATCTCAATGTTTTGATTTGCATTTCTTTTATGGCCAGAGATGTTGAAGATGTTGAGCATCTCTTCATGTGTCTATTGGCTATTCTTTTTTCTTCTTCAGAGAAACCTCTCTTTAAGTCTTATTAATTGGGTTGTTGTTTCTTTGATGATTTGTTTTGGGGAGGTTTAATTTTTTGAGATCTAAGTATATTTTATATATGAGACCATTGTATGATTCATAGCTAGAAAAGATCTTCTCCCATTCTGTGGGATTTATTTTGGTAGCTATGTCCTTTGCCATGTGGAAAATCTTCAGTTTGATGCAATCCCATTTATCAAGTTCTTCTCTGATTTGTTGTGATTCTTGGTCTTTACTTAGGAAGTTTTGACCTGTGTCAAGGAACCCTAGTGTTTCCCCTATACTTTTCTGCAATATTTTCAGGGCAACTGGTATTACATTGAGATCTTTGATGCATTTGTAATTAATTCTGGTGCAGGGTGAAATATAAGGATTGAACTTCAGTTTTCTGCATAGCCAGTTCTGCCAGCACCCTTTGTTAAAGAGGCTGTCTTTCTTCTGTTCTGTGTTTTTGGCTCCCTTATCAAATATCAGGTGGTTATAGGTCTGCGGGTTCATTTCTGGGCCTTCTGTTGGATTCCATTGGTCCTCTCATGAGCTTTCTTGACCAAATTGGGTTAGCTTTAAGCTGCGACTTTCAAATCTCAGTCTCCTAAGTGACTAAGATAACAGGCGTGAGGCACTGGAATCTGCCTGGCTTGGTTTTAAGTCTCAGCTTACCACATTCAGCAGTTTAACTTCAGAGAAGTCATTACACCTCACTGTGTCTTAGTGTTCTGCTCTCACATGAGCCTGAACATAGTTAACTGGCCTGCCATTGCTGTGATGCCTGAATGAGATAATTCATGCAAAGTTTTTAGAAGATTGCCTGCAGACACACCGTGAGTCTAAACTACAATTATTGACATTATTATCATTATTGTGAATTTTAACTTTTCAACATATTTTTATATGGTACTCAGAGAGAATTAAACTGTCTGTTTTAGACAGATTATCCACTTGATTTTTTTTTAAAGACTGTTCCAGATCCTCCAGCTATTTGCTTGCAAAATAGGGACTGGAATACAGGTTTTGAGAAGTATATCCTGAAAAATTACCTGCAACTGGAAGTAAAATATTCCATCCTAGCTTGATAAATTCCAGAATAATGCCTTCTTCTTTTGACTCATTGGGTATCTATTATTGAATAAAGCTTTTCTTTTTTTTTCAAATTTTTATTATCAAACTGATGTACAGAGAGGTTACAGTTTCATACATTAGGCACTGGATACATTTCTTGTACTGTTTGTAACCTTGTCCCTCATACCCCCCTCCCTCCTCCCCCTTTTCTTTCCCGCCCCCTCCCGGAGGTGTTCAGTTCACTTACACCAAACAGTTTTGCAAGTATTGCTTTTGTAGTTGTTTGTCGAATAAAGTTTTTCTTACTCTCTTACACAAGGATGTTGTCCTTAATCTTATTAGTAGGGCAAAATATTTCTATAGCATAATCACTGAGAATCCATATGCCTGTGCTCTTCTTCTTAGAAAAGTTCTGTCCCACAGGGACCATGATTGGTTAAATGTAAATAGAAGAAGCCCCCACTGTGGACCATGCAACTACTGTATCCTAATTTGGGTGATGAACTGGACAGCAGTTCAGCCAACAGTACAAGTTAGTATCTTCTACCTGTGCTATCTTGTTAGAGGCTCTTCATCACTTGGCACAGCATTATTATCTGCATTTCACACCTGGGAACCCTATCTAAGACCCTTCAGCCTATTAGGGAGAGAAATGGTAGGGTTCAGGGTCCCTCTGAGGCAGGTTCTCATCCTACTGCATGCATCTCAGAGCAGAGCAGAAGAAAGACATCCTCAGCCAAGCAGACACAGAGAAAGAACTTCATTCTGTGATGATAAACACAGTGAAATAAAAGAAATGATCAATGAAACTGTAACTGCTCTGTATATCAGTTTGACAATTAAAAAAAAGAAAAGATCATCTCATTTTTGTGAATGAGAAAATGAAGCTCATAGAGGCTAATATCTGAAGCCAGTGTGGAATTATGGGTCTTTTTGTGTTCAAGACCATAGTGCTAGATGTCTTATCCCCTATAGATCTGGTACTCTTCCTTTCTGATTATTTTACTTAATTCTTGCCTGTGGCCATGAGAATTGGGACATGATCAGAAGCTTAAATACTTAAACAACAACAATAACTATATATATATATATATATCAATGATATACACATGAACGTGCATATGTGAATATATAAACCCATACATAATAAGTTGTACAATGGGTCCAAAGACTGTACATCCTAGATATAACTGTGTGAATTTATTAATGGTAGTGTTTATAAGTATATAATAAAGGGAAAATTACATTGCATTATGAAAACCATATTACAGGGATAGAAACTGAAGTTCAGGAAAAAATCGCACTGGGAAAGCCAACAATTAGTCAAACTGAAGGAAAGATTATAATATAAGGCTGTTTACTTTAGAAAGCTTACCTTTATCTAGTATACTAGGCAGTCCTGGTGTAAAATAATACTAAAGTGACTTCAAAGAGAAATAAGATTTCTCCAGCATAAAGATGCAGTAAGCACATTACAGAATCAGTCTACACGTGTTCAATATTGACACTTCTTTGTCAAAGCATTCAACTATCCAAAATCTAGCTTAGAAGAGAGAGCTCTATTCTCATGACTGTATTATGCAGGGAAAAAGTCTCTTTGAGAAAGATTTTTTTTTTCTTTTTGGTTCTGGGGGCTTGAAATTTCCTCTGAGCAGCTCTTTCAAGAAGAGTTATTAGAATTTATTTTCAATTATACACCAGAATAAGCCGTCTGCAGTATAGTTAACTTTCAATTTCAGCCAATTTTGGACGCATTCAATCATAGATGCCTCAGTGATTAAGAATCTATGTTGCAAAACAATTCCCACTTTGCAACAATGCAATCAAACAGATCTACAACTCATAACATATTATCCAATGCTTTTTCAGCTCACTGGTGAAGTGAAATAGAATTTACCAACCATCCCTGTTTACCCAGGGTGCTCCAAGCTCATTTGCAAACCGATCTGCAACTCAAAACAGCTCACAAGGGTGTTTTGGTTCAGCATAGCCTTGTAGAGATAAACTTGGGCTGCTCCACGACTTTGTGCTATCTCATTTTCTCCTTCTGCTAATAGGCATTATCTGAGTGGAACCTACCATGAGAAACAGAGTCCCTCCCTGTGCAATGCTGGAATCATTCTCCATGGTTGGAGTGAGTACTGATATATTATGAAGGCCCAAACAGGTTTTATGTCCAGCTGTTTGCTCTTTCTGAGCAACATGCTTATTTGTGTGTGTGTGTGTGTGTGTGTGTGTGTGTGTGTCTGCCTGTGCCTATGCATTCAAGGGTGCATGTTTATATTTGAGAGAGAGAGAGAGAGAGAGAGATCTAAAGGATATGCAGCAACACAGTAAGTTTTAAGTCTTTAAACCATTGGAACATATGACAATCTTTAAAAAATCCATAGAAAACTTTGTAGTTTTCAGAGATTGCATCAAACCTGTTGTAGGATCTTACTTTTAGTTTAATGTACAGAGAGATTGGTGAAATGTGTAAAAGAAAAAGGGGACAACTCCTCAAAGAAATTGTCTTTCTTATGACTGAAGTGAAACCTTCGATGTTCCAAGATAAAATATGGAAATTTGCTCAAATTTAGCCTACTGCTTGGGAAGCAGCATTTAACAATGTATGAAAGGATAAATCAGAGAAAGATATTAAGAAATACTTCAAACAAACTCAGTATATCTCTCTGGCATTCTGGGCCCTCAGGCTGTGAAAGGGGAACTAGAAACAAAAGATAGATCTCTGCACAGCTTTTGGATACTGGAGAAATACCAGAACAAATATGCACGTGGCCTTCATGAAGCTGCTCAAACCCCACTATGATACAAAGAAAGGCTTCGATCTTCTACAAACATTGCAGAACAAAACAACAAATGAGAAATAAGGTAAAGAACCTTGCTCACAAAAGTTCCTCTTAGATATGGGGAGGATACCACATCGAAATTCATCCAAGCAATCTCCATGAGTGCTTTGACACAATGTGACAAGAAGTATGGCTTCAGTACAAAAGAAAACTTATAAAACAGCAGACTGACATAAGGAAGAACTGAGGATATGGCTTTGAGGAGAATCACATCAGGACTAACAAATGCACACCCTGTAATCAAAGAAGGGCTCCAACAAACAATGCACCACTGCCATCAAAGAAAGATGTGTGCTACTCTGAGTGAATGCTGAGGGATCAAGAAGTTATGACAGGCTGGGAATATGGCCTAGTGGCAAGTGTGCTTGCCTCGTATACATGAAGCCCTGGGTTTGATTCCCCAGCACCACATACATAGAAAATGGCCAGAAGTGGCACTGTAGCTCAAGTGGCAGAGTGCTAGCCTTGAGCAAAAAGAAGCCAGGGACAGTGCTCAGACCCTGAGCCCTAAGCCCAGGACTAGCAAAAAAAAAAAAAAAAAAAGATATGACAAAGAAATTAGAGACAGGATCATGAATGTGGAGGAAATCTAATTAAGGAAATGTATCCCTACAATGAAGAACCAAATAAATACATAAAAACTGGTGTTTACACACTCATGTTCATGGTTGTACTTATTCACCCTAGCCAAGTTATAGAAACAACCCAGATGCTCTACAGTGAAAGAGAACATAGGGAGAATGATGAAAGGGTGACATTCATCAAGATGCATTGTACTCATAAAGTAGCATATTGTATTGAAACTCCTTTGAACAACCAGGTAAAGATAATTAAAAAACAAAACAATAAAAGCACTCCATTGTTTACTACAGGAGAACTGTTTGGAAATTAAGGAATCACCACACCTGAAGATGAAAAGGGACCTCTATATTCCTCGGGAAAATAGTTGGAATGATTGGTACTGAAATGTATCCTCACTCAGCAGCACAACATGATAAAATAATAGAGAATTCCCTGGCATCTAAGGAACAAGTTACCAAGGAGAAATGAAAAAAATAGAAGTAAAGTCAGATTTCTCTAACATTTGCTTGTTATGGAATGTTAAAGCAATGTCTGCGGACATTAAAATGTGGCTCCAAAATATTGTCTTATTCACATTTTCTTAAACACATTGGATAGACACTCTTAGGTAGCTGAAAACATTTAAACCAATCAAAATCCTAGCTACTCAAGAGACGGAGATTAGGAAGGAGGGAAGCAAAAGGCTTCTCCTTTTTCTCTGTTTTCTTTTTGTTGGCAGTAAAATTGCGAGCCACTGCAATCTAAACTAAAGGACAAACAGCCAATAATGGGAATTATAGTAACAAAAGTGAATGGAATATTCAGGGGGCTAAGATCTCAAGACTGTGGTTCAAAACCAGCCCAGTCAGGAAAGTCCATAAAGCTGTTAGCTCCAATTAAGCACCAGAAAAAGCTGGAAGTGGAGCCGTGGCTCAAGTGGTAGAGTGCTAATATTGAGCAAAAAAGCTCAGGGGCAGTGCACAAGTCCTGAATTCAAGCCCCAGTAGTGGAGTGCGCGCACGCGCGCGCGCACACACACACACACAGAATGGCAATAGAACAATAATGACAATTGATGGAAAGGTGTGAGGAAGTCCTAGGGTGCTTACTGATAATCATTCCATTCAAAGTCACCTGCTTCTGTCCCTACTGAACACATGCACCCCCCCCCCACACACACCCTTAAAAATGCTTCCATCTGTTAGAAGCATCTTTTTATTAACATTCCAAGGGAACTTTAAAAAAAAAAACAATATGCATTGTGATTTTAAAACTCTATCTTAGCTTTGGTAATTTCTAGCAATAATACAGGCAGAGAAGCAAATTGGAAATTAAGTTAAGTTGATTGAAACATTTCTCCATTTAGGTACTTTCTGTGATTTGAGTGGCTTTCTCTGCAACACACACACACACACATACACACATATACATACACACATACACACACACACACATACACAATACTGAATTTCTACTAAGACAAGCTCATTGTTCATGAACTTGGACAAGGGCAGTTTTGTCCCAGGAAAAAATCACTAACTCTCCATCCCAATGTCCATTCTCACCTGTACAGGATCATTAGGTTTTAGTGATGCTTTTGGCCTGACTCCCTTTTCAAGTTCCATGTAGCCACGTGATCAATTCCTAGCCAGTAGGAGGGTTGTATGGGAAATATAAATAGTTTTCTTAAAACACAATTGGTTCAGACCTTTCCTCCTTCCTTTAGGCTTTTAGAGTTAGGTGAGGAGCTCCAGTGAGAGCATGAGATCATGGGTCATGCTACTGCTGGTGCGAAGGAAAGTTAGCTTTAGAAACACCAGATCTGGACCTCTCTCTGGAGTATTGGTATATGAAAAATGGACTTTGATATTATTCATATAATTATTTCCTAGGGTTTTTTTTAATTAGCTTGTATACCTTAACTTATACACCTCTTTTAGCAAAATATCATTCTGAAGCCTTGATTTTTTTCTTTGCTTTGTTGGTTTTGTGGGATTTTTTGAAATACTGGAATTTAAACTCAGTTCTTTACACTTTCTAGACATGCTTTCTACCACTTGACCTATGCTCTCAGTCATTTTGCATTTTCTATTTGTTTTTCCAATACTGGGACTTGAACTCAGGGCTTGGGTTCCAACCCTGAGCTTCTTTTGCCCAAGGCTAGTGTTCTATCACTTGGGCAATAACTCTATTTCTAGCTTTTTGGTGTTTAATAGCAGATAAGAGTTTCACTGACATTCCTACCCAGGTTGACTTTGAACTGCCATCCTCAGATCTCAGCCTCCTGAGTTACTAGGATTACAGGCATGAGCCATCAGCACCCAGCTCTATTTAAAGAAAATAATGTTGCACATTTATGCCCATGGTAGTCTCCAACGTGGACTTCCAATCTCTGTCTCCTGAGTAACTAGAACATAGGCATGGGCTACCAAGCCAGGCTGGAACCTTTATTCTTGCTCTCAGATTATGAGTAGAAAAGGAAAAAAATGAGGCTTGGTCTTCTGTTCAGCTAAACCAATCAAATGTAAGTCCTTTCCTTTGAAATCCTCTACATGAATCTGTGCTCCCTCCAGGGTGATTCTAGGAAGTACTCTCCCTTCTTCCTGGGGTGTCCATCAATGGAAGTAATTTTAAAGAAGTAAGTGTAAGCAGGAGGCACCTGGGTATCCCATTCTTCCCAGCCAGCCAGTTAATCAATGTACAGACACCCATGTCTGTGCGCTCTCTACCTTCTAACTGCCTATTGGCACAGCTATCTGCTTAGAGAGGACCTGTTTAGTGTAAGTACATGAGACTTTTCTGATTGCAAAATCTCTGCAGAAGCTTGGCTACCAGCTCAAACCTTTGCCCAAGAATACAGGCATTTTTTTTTTTTTTTGCCAGTCCTGGGCCTTGGACTCAGGGCCTGAGCACTGTCCCTGGCTTCTTTTTGTTCAAGGCTAGCACTCTGCCACTTGAGTCACAGCACCACTTCTGGCCATTTTCTGTATATGTGGTGCTGGGGAATCAAACCCAGGCTTCAAGTATACAAGGCAAGCGCTCTTGCCACTAGGCCATATCCCCAGCCCAATACAGGCATTCTTAAAGCCAGTCCTGGGGCTTGAACTCAGGGTCTCACACTCTCCCTTAGCAGTAGAGTGGCAGTAGATGGAATAGTGTAACTTCCTTGGATTTCAATTGAAGCCCAGGTCTATTCCATCAAAGCTAGAAATTAACAGACTGAGAAAGTCTTGTGTGAAACCACTTTGGCATTCTGCACTGATGCTACAGATTTTTTTTTAAAAAAATCTGTAATGTATTTGCAGCCACACAGCTTTACTCTTCATTGAGTCTGTTATTAAGTCCCTGGGAAGACCTCTGTCATTTTCATTTAAAGGGATGATAGAAAAATTCCGCCAGCCCTCAGTCACAGACTTCACAAGGGCACTGCCCAAGATCTCTTTATTCCCAAACCACCTGCCAAAAGCAGAGCTAACAACACACACTACCGATGGATGATCTCTGACTTTTTCCCTGCTCCTGACCCTCTATATACACATAACAAATATGAGATGATCCTCAATTGCCCCTGTTGGACCTGTGTCATCTCATTCAGCTTTGTTTACCTTTGCCCACATCCTTGGATCTTGAGTGTGTGTTTCATTGTTCCATCTGACTACCTGAGTCTGCATTGAGTAATTCCATAGAGCCCTCTGAGTATTCATTTGGGTTTTATTTAAATATAGTCAACACTACAGTCTCTCCCACCCCTTATAGTTTTATGTCTCTATCATGAAAGCCTTTCCCTTATATTTGAGTTGGATATCCTTTGGTTTGCCTGGACCACTGAAAGTTCTGTGAGATGATGAGATTCAGGTAAATGCAGACATTTCTTTAGAGAACAAGGTTGTTAGTATTGAGAATGAGGATGAGAGACATGTGAGCATAATTAGTACTACCTCATGACCACCAGACATACCCAGTATAAAACTGATAGACAGTTCTCATAAATAACACATGGACATACCTGTGAACATGCTACTCATCATACTCTACTTTTTTAAAATGTTGGGTGGGCTCTGATGGCTCATATCTGTAATTCTAGCTATTCTGAAATCTAGAGATCTCAGGAGGTTGAGATCTCAGGATCACATCTCAAAGTCAGCTAGGGCAAACAAATTTGAGAGACTCATGTCCAATTAATGCAGCTAATAGCCAGACATGGCCATGTGGTTCAAGTCATGGAGTGTTAGCTATGAGTGAAAAAAGCTGAGGAAGAATGTGAGGCCCTGAGTTCAAGCCCCAGTACTGGCTAAAAAAAAAGATGTTAAAAATGGCATTGTTATTGGGCAAAGTATTTAGGGAAGTTAAAAATATTTGTGCTAGCAAGCTGGGAGCCAGCAGCTTGGTCCTGTAATCATAAATACTCAGGAGGCTGAGATCTGGGAAGAATTCTAACTCCTTCTGTTTTTTTTCTTTACATTTTCCTTCATCTTGTCTCAGCTACACTTACTATTAAATAATGTCAACATCACTTCTTCAACTGCTACTGTTTCCTCAAAGAGGTAATTTTGACTCTCCCCAGCAGGGAAGTATCTATTTTTTTTTTTCCCCTAGTCTTGCTCATATCCTCTCCTACCCTAAATGTAGCCTGCTTTATTTCCTGCACACACAGCAATTTCTCACCAAGCAGAAACACCTGGGAGAGTCAGGGTGCTCCTGCTACAAGATAATTAGAGATTATTATAATCGAAATTTCATTGCCACATCAAACTGTGTCTTTTAGCATAAATTAATCTCCCAGTCCAGACCCTGAGCCTCTCAACTCACCTGCTACTTGTCAAACACACCCAGACCTGCATTTCATTATCTTATCACAAGGGGAGAAGGGTGAGATGAGGTCAGAGCATCCTCCCAGCTTCACCCAAGCAGCTGGAATGCACAAGGTGGTTTTCCTGGCCAGAGTCAGGGAGGAGAAGCAGTATGGGGAAAAGGATGAGTTATTTCTCCATCCATCCATCCATCCATCCATCCATCCATTCATTCATTGTATTCTCAGAAAACTATGAAACAAAGAATGGCAATTGTTTCCTTGAGGTGAGCTGAGCTGTGTAAGGCTGGTGACAGGTCACCGGTGGACAATAAATACAGATGATCTAGAAGCACTCATTGGCTTGCTGATAACCTGGTTCTACCTTCACTACCTGAGTTATATGGACCCTCAATTCATGCTTGTCTTCTTTCTATGCCCACCACCTCCTAGTTTGCAATATTTGTTGTCATTGAAATTGTACAAGTGACAAGACCAGTATTTTAAAAGGTGGGCATTTCCTGTCAGTAAACCCTTTCACTGTAACTGAATAGAGGCCAGCGGTTACCGCTTGGGAGAATAGCTGAGGTTGTGGCTCAAAGGCACAAAGGTTCTTTCTGTTACTCATTCACTTTGATGAAAAGTAGAAGTCTTTGCCAAAGTAACCAACCATCCATCTTACAAGTTCATCTATATTTGTAGCATTACTAATTTTTCCTGTAATTGCAGTAACTAAGGTCTACAAAGATGAATTTGAAAAGTGTGAGTGCTTTGGTCCAATTAGATATTTTTCTATTATTTAATAGTATACTGTGCTCCTTGTATATTTGCCTTTTCAAACTTTTCTTCTTCTTTGTATTTTATGTGATAATTTCAATACTAATAACATATTTTTGGTTCTTGAAATTAAGGTGTATTTTGTCACCCCTTCTACAAAGAAGAACATATATCCACTAAAAGACTTATGCAAAAACGTACGTAGCAGTATTCTTTCATAAATCAAATGAAAAGGTGTGCCTGACCCTTAGAAAAGATAGTCCATAGTGCATATGCACACTATATGGAGAATGAAAACCTCAGATACACGTGACACACACATGAAGTATTCAAACACAACATTGAGCAGAAGCAGTAAGCCACAGAGAAGCAGCTCTATGACCCTGTTCATGTGAGTTGAAAAGCAGAAACCGTAGTCTGATGCATGTGGCATCTAGTTGGAGGTTAACTTGTGGAAGAGGACAATGGTGACTGTATAAGGCCCTGACAATCCTAGTATGCTCTTTTCTGCTTGCTAGCTCTTTGGCATGTTCACTTTCTGACAGCTCACTGATTCGGTATTCTGTGCACCTGTCTGTATGGCTTATGTTCAAACTAAAAGGAAAATGTATTTCCTAACCTTCCTCCACTCTTCTCTCTCTCTCTCTCTCTCTCTCTCTCTCTCTCTCTCTCTCTCTCTCTCTCTCTGTTTCCCTCTGTGTCTCTCTGTCTCCATCTCCGGCTCTCTGTCTCTGTTGTTCTGTCTTTGTAGCTCTCTGTCTCTTTGTTTCTCTTGGTGTGTAGAAAATATCTCCATGGGACTAATTTCAATTGATCTCAATAAGCGATTAAAATCCCTTCGGTGTGTTAGATCAACTCTGCATCCTGAAAACAGCAGTTCCTTTCTCTACCAAGAAAGTGATCCCTGTACTACAGGATCCCCATTACTCCCCAGGGCAGGCCTTCATTAGGGTGACCAACAACATCTGCACCTTGGCCTCTGATGAAAACTTGTACTTTTGCAGATCACACCCATCTTCAAAGGATATGATCATTTAACATGCTTAAAACAGAACACAGACAGTTTTAAAATGAGGTGGTTTGTTCCACACAGTCAATTCCTGTATAAAACACAAAATGAGCTCCATAGGCAGTTCAGGGCATCAGACTTAGCGCGTGTTTTGAGTTCAATGCCAGGTAAACATAATCAGGCACAGGGTACTATTTACGAGCCATCAAACTTCTCCAGTTACGTCGATCTCTAAGTACCTAGAATCATTGGTAATTGCTTTTTTGAAAGAGCAAAAAATGTAGAATATGATGAAGCCCGCTCAACTGTGAATTCTGTATAGACAGAAAATCAGGCTTCCCCACACATCATCACCACCTTCTGGCTTCCAGTAGGCATGTGGGATGGATTTAGGGAGAGAAAGAATGAATGTATCTACAAACTGAAGCATGAACCAAAGTCAGAGTGGCTGGCTCTTCACATAATGCCAGAGATTCATCCATATTAGTTTGCATGGATGCTTCCGACTTTACCAGCTACTGTTCACAAAGCTGACTTGTACTAACAAACCAATCATTTGTTAAATGTCCATCCATTCTTGGTAAAAGTAAAACGCTATAGCATGATGCAAAACTAAGCATGGACACAATTCTTGCCCTACAAGACAGTCACTAATAAAATTGTGAAATGATACAGAGTTCACAACTAGAGCGGCATAGCCAGCCAGGAAGAGCCTAGAAGAGGGAGGAGTGGAGAACATTTCCTGTGGCATCTATGATTGATGAGGCAGCATCTTAGTTTTTCCTGGATGTTACCTTATTTAGTGTTCATACTGATCTTTCAGGTGAAATAGGTCCATCTTTTAGATGAGAATGCTCAGGTAATGAGTGTGACATCACCATGGTGGTCAGTGGCATGGTAAATACCATAAGGTCATCCATTCAGCGACTGTAAAATGCATTAGAAAGGTTGATCCTTAATAATGGAATGTGAGGGGATGATGTGCCCAGATCAGACTCCTCTACTCCACCTGTCATGGCATTGCTCCCATGAGCTATAATAAAAGAGAATCTGAGTGCTGTCATTAGTGCTTCTTCACTCTGCTTCTTCACTCACAAGGGTAAGGACACAGCCTCTCTCCAGAGCAGTGTATTCCAAGAAGGAATAGAGAGCAGAAATCTCCTAACATAGATCACTGGTTCTGTTCACAGGATGGGTTAGAGGTCTTCAGCGACCTTTGTCAAGGTAACCAATTGTTGGATAGCAGTTGGTAGAGATTCCCAGGTTAACTCTCTCTATTCCATCTGCCCAGATGAGACAATCATAAGACAACCATAAGGTTCATCCTTGGCTGGCAGTAGAAAAAAATAGTGTTAAAAGTTATAGTAAATTGGCCAGGCACTGGTGCCTCACATCTGCAATCCTAGCTCTTCAGGACGCTGAGTTCGAAAGACTGTGATTTGAAGCCAGCCCTGGTAGGAAAGTCTGAGAGACTCTTACCTTCAACACACCACCCCAGACAGCCAGAAGTAGAGCTATGGCTCACGTGGTAGAGTGCCAGCCTTGAGTGAAGAAGTGAGACCAGACCATGAGTTCAAACTCCAGTACTTGCCCACCCCCAATGTACACATGTGTACGCACACGCACACATAAATAGACCCACACTATCAGTGCCTCCCCGTTTCCTTTTCTTACCAGGGATGTTCTTGAGTAGTGTGTTTTTTGTGAGTGAAGAAGGGAAGCAGTGGGACTTGGACCAGAGGGAAACACACTGGGGCTGGAGGAGTATCAGATCAGAGCATTCCCCTGGAAGTCTCTGCCATTCTCACCCCCATCGTGACCCTAATCCATCTGTGATTATTTGTTTATTTAGTTACTGCTGTCTTGCTCCAAGCACACTGCTATCCAAATGAATTCTCATTTAAATATGCAAGCAGTGGAAGATGAGATTTTAAAATGGAAATACTTTGTCCACTCTTGCATGATTTGGTATAAAATGGAATTTTGTGTACAGCATGGTGTCTATCCTGGATATTAGCCAAGGGCTTTTAGGTATCAAACTACCCAATAGATTTTATTTTAGTGGGGCCCAGTATTCACAAATGGCTTTGCTGGGTGCAAAGCTTTTTTGAATAGATTTGCATTGGCTTCTCAAAACAGTCCTGGGATTACGGATTTGCCTCCAAGCAGACTATAAAAATGAGGAGGCTTGGAAAAGGAAAGTAGCTTTCTCAAGTTCACACAGCAATCAAGATGGGCACTTAGCCTTCATTTTCCTATTGCAAACTCCATACCACATGAGCACTTTACAGAGGCTCTCCTCTTTATGGCAAGCTCTTCTGTGTGTGTGTGTGTGTGTGTGTGTGTGTGTGTGTGTGTGCCTATACACACACGTGTGTCAACGAGCATGAACTCAGCAGCCGGGGTGCTGTTCCTGAACTTTTTCACTCAAAGCTAGCTAACCACTTTGAGCCACAGCACCACTTTCAGTTTTTGAGTGGTTAGGAGATCAGAGTCTCACTGGGGCTTTTTTGCCAGGGTTGGCTTCATATCACTATCTTCAGATCTCAGCCTCCTGAGTAGCTAGGATTACAGGTGTAAGCCACCAGTGCCGGGCTAAGGAAGGCTCTTCCTGAAAAAGCTTACAAAATAATATCCCAATGGAGAGTTATCTGAGGATTCCTGGGGTATCACCAGCCCATAAAAGCAGTACATGTCCTCCAAAAGTACTGTTCTTGATCTTCAAAGCCATTTCTCTTATTTATTCTGGACAACTCCAGCTTGAAGGACAACCAACAAGAGCAAGCACCTGGGAATCTGGGTACCAGTATACCAGACAAATACACCCCCCCCCCCCGGAAACACAATTTTAGGAGATAAATGTCTACTAACAGACACTTCTCCCAGAGTCAATGTGATTCTTCACTTACTATTCAAGGGCTGATACATGAGTAATATGGATAAAGGATGTTCACATCTCTACCATCTCAGCCTATCAGAAACTGAATAGGACAGAAAGTTAGAGTCTGGAGACAAAACTAAGGTTTATTCGTGGCCATTTTTTTTCTTTTACTATTTGACCTCCTCACTTTCTTAACTATGTGGCCATGAAATAGATATAATCAATTTGTATTCTGTTTGTACAGCAGTATTTTGGTTACCAAATAGTGGTTTAATTTAATAATCTGGTCAACTTAGAGGTAATAAATGGAATATTAATGCAAATGAATTAGCTTTTCAAGCAAGAAATAAATTATTTGTTCATTCTCTCCCCCAAATGGTGTTGAACACTAAAGCGATGTTAAGCATACAAATGAGAGTCTGTCCCTGAGCTCTGAGGTGATGGCAGAGCTCGGATGTACTCTAGGGGACTGAGTCTCAGCTTTTTATGCTTGTTTTCTTGTGATTATGCAAACTATGAGATAAATAAAACACATGTTTCTTGACTTTATTTCGATGCATCTTTTCTCAGTCTTCACCAACCATGAGGCCACATTATGGCTAATAGATAACAATTACTGGCTTATTATCATCTCGGCATAATTATAGGCATCGAGTTTGTAGACATGCAGTCTCCATGGGTAGGTCTGGATCCTGATGAATGACCTTCTCCTGTCCTTCCCTCTAGCCATCTCTTCACATGCTGTCTGCATGTTTCCAGAGCAGGCTACCACCTTGAATATGTATTGATGATCTTCTCCGCAATACAGTTTCCCTAGCTCCTACCTCCAAGAAGAGATTGGAAAGGTGTTTTGATCCATGGCTCCATATTGGTTATTTTTTTGTTTTGTTACTTAAGTCACCATATAGGTGATATATGCCTCATAGAATCCCACCTGAAAGCAACTCTTCCAGTATATAGTGCCCTTCTGCACAGTATGACCCTTGATCTGTGGTATGTATGTAGACAGAAATATGCTATCCCTCAAATTTGCCCATGAAAAAAAAATTTTTGCCCATGACTGTACCTTAGATGCTCCCATGCAAGAAACGCTTAGCACACCCTGTGAACATCTCTCCCTATCTCTTCCATCTCTGATTATCCACTGAACTCTTGCACTTACAAAAAAACAAACAAACCGTGATACCATATAGCTGTACCTATATGATTATGGAGTTAATAATCTTGTGTTTCCAGAGTCCTAACGTTAAGAAGGTATATACCTTGATGTATAGAGGCAACACTATAGTCAATGAATCAGACACCCCTTCCAATCTAGTTCTGTGAAGATGAGAAAGCAGTAGACACATTCATGTTTCAAGGATCTGAGCTCTGAATTCTCTGTCTACTCTCACGTGTTGGTTATGGAAAGGCTGCGTTCTCACATCACAAAATTGTAGAGCTTTAGGTCCTGGTGGCATCTAGATACTGTTAATAACTGATACCACATTGGTTAGCAGAATTTCCAGTTATGTTTCATGAGTTCATTCACTTCACAAATAGTTGTTGAACACTAGCATGTGCCAAAAACACTCAAGTTGGGATATTTTAATGGACCCACAGGCCAAATATTTCTTTTTTTTTTTTTTTTTTTTGGCCACTCTTGGGCCTTGGACTCAGGGCCTGAGCACTGCCCCTGGCTTCCTTTTGCTCAAGGCTAGAACTCTGCCACTTGAGCCACAGTGCCACTTCTGGCCGTTTTCTGTATATGTGGTGCTGGGAATCGAACCCAGGGCCTATGTATACGAGGCAAGCTCTCTTGCCACTAGGCCATATCCCCAGCCCCACAGGCCAAATATTTCTATCATAGCAGTTATATATTCATCTAAGAGATGCATAATCAGCAGTAAACCAACATGAAATTTGAAGTCAATAGCCCTAACTAGAGCCTTATGAAGGGTACAGTGGATCTGGTGGTAGATGAATGGCATTACAAGGTGGTATATGAAAATAGAGTTACGTAAAATAAGTGAGCAACCCATGTATGCAACCAAAACTAGAATATTTTAAGCAGAGGGAACAGCAAATGCTAAGACCTTCGAGTAAGAATTGGCTTGAGTGATTTGAGCAGCAGCAAGATGGTTATGTAGCTGGGGCTGAGTAGTCCAGGATATCATGGCAGGCTTGAGACATCTGATTATGTGGATCATGACAAGCTCTGTGAGCCAGGGTAGGCATTTTTACAAGAACTCGGAGGCACAGCGAGATGATGAATTGGGAAGGATCTGAGTATTCTGCCTCATGAACAACAAACAGGAAGAAGAGAAAGGCAAAAGTAGAAAGAGGAAGACCCATTAGAAGGGGATGACTTTGAAAGAGCTCTGCAGTATACATGAGGAGATCCTTGAAGGAGTGGATAAGGCTAAAAAACAAATCAAAGGAAATGCATATCATGAAAATTTACTGAAACTCGTCCTTAGAATCATACAATTGAATGCATTGGATAAAGTCTTGTATTATCTTCATTTCCTACCTACATTCTGTGCTCCAGTAAATGATACACAAGGTAGCAATCTTCCTGTATTTGTCCCAGTTGTTTTCCTGATCACCTCACCTAGGACATTTCTTCCTGTATCACAACTGCTGCCCTCTGTTAAGGTCTAATGTTTGTGCCATTTGGAGTTTTTCTCCTTTCTCATGAATGATTGCTTTGTGACATTCTTGGCTATCTGGGTCAATGTGTTCCTTTTCTTTCCTTCTTAAGTCCAGCTCACCTTCTACTAACTGCTTATCTTTTCAGTCTTGTGAACTATGTTTTCAGAGACAAAAACCTAGACTGAAGTGCTAACACATAACCATGTTTCCTCCTTTCTGTTTTCTTTTAGCTCCTGGAGAGCTTCTGCACACCATCTCTGTGTGCTCGTTTCTCGTCCTAGACAATGTTACTAGAGATATGTTTGTGGAATGTTTTATAAAACACTAAAGTAGGAGCAGTTGAAGGATTGATTGAGTCTTGGAATAGCTGGACTTGGAATGCTTTCCAAAGGTTTCTGTGTTAAAGGTTTTGTACACTGAAGTCTTTGCTAGTGGGTGGTAGTGGAGCCTTTGGGAAGTCATGCCTACTGGATTTTTTCTGGTCATGAGAGGGGGCCACCCAGAAGGGATTGTGG
This sequence comes from Perognathus longimembris pacificus, assembly GCF_023159225.1. Classification (NCBI taxonomy): domain Eukaryota; kingdom Metazoa; phylum Chordata; class Mammalia; order Rodentia; family Heteromyidae; genus Perognathus; species Perognathus longimembris. The sequence continues at coordinate 101,528,942 of NC_063163.1, read as the reverse complement.
GTTTCAGGTCTCTTCCTCACCATTTTTTGGCCATTAGGGGGGATATTCTGTGCTCTTGCTATATAATATGCCACCACAGCCCAGTGCAATGGAACCAATCAATCACGGACTCAAAGCCACTGAAATGGTGAGCCCAAATAAACCATTCCTCTTTATATGTTGATTGTCTTGTGTGTTTATTATAGTAGCAAAAATATGACTGAGATACATCTTTTTTATGGTTCAAGAAGAAAGAAAATGTCTTAAAAGCCCATGATGAATTTCAAAATGGAGTTAATCACCTGCATTTTCCATGCTAGGTTATTGCCTACCACTAATAGGTCTTGTTTAGTCACAATTATGTGCTTGTGTGTTCTCTTTTAATTACACATGTGGACAGCTCCTGTATCTCGGAAACTCCAAACTCTCTCTCTCTCTCGCTCTCTCTCCATATATATAGAGATAGATATAGATATATGCAGATAGACAGATAGATAGATAAATTGGAGATTTGGGGGCCACATCTTTTCAGCTTAGTATTCTTTCTATTCTCAGAATATTTTCATATATGTGTTATATAATCTTATTTTATTTAATAGGTTCTGAAAACAATACCACTAATTATTTCCGCTACTTCTTAATTTTTATGTCTTTAGAGATATTATCTCATGTTGGTAGCAAAAATAATTGATGATTCATACACCCATGCAATTTTATACTGCTGTGTATAACTACTAACTCCTTGAAACAAGTTCTTTGTTTTATTTTCTTTTTGCCAGTCCTAGGGCTTGAACTCAGGGCCTGAGCATTGTCCCTGGCTTCTTTTTGCTTGGGGCTAGCCCTCTACCACTTGAGCCACAGTGCCACTTCCAGTTTTTTTCTGTTTATGTGGCACTGAGGAATTGGACTCAGGGCTCCATGCATGCTAGGTAAGCACTCTACCACTAAGCCATATTCCCAGCCCTGAAACAAGTTCTTGATATCAATGCATACAGAATAGTCCAAGCCTTCTATTTCTAGAACACATTTGTTCCTCAACATTTGTTTATTCCATGAATTTACTAGCATGTAAGCTACCTGTGGAATAAATGCTTATAACAAGAAGGAGCTTATAAATTCAGTTTCCATGTTTCTAAATGAGAATAGGGAAAGTGAGAGTAGGACCCTCCTCCTCATAGTACCAGGAGGAAAATTTCTACCCACCTCTTTACTTTGAACCAAAAAGGCTATTCCCACCAGAATAAATCAGAGTTAAACAGGTGCCCTGAGCATTATCATGCCAATTTAATTTAGAAGGTGTGTCACCGGAGGGCACAGAGAAGAGGTATATTTGCACATTTGCCGACTAACTGACTGCTTTTGCAACACGCGTATAAATCTTGGATTGTATTTGGCCTTAATCCAGAAAAAATTCTGTTCTTTTGCTGCTAGTCTTTGTTCTGGGTACAGGTGCATTAGTGAGTTTATGAAATATTCTTCCTGAAAATATTGCAAACCAAACATCATTGTTCTGGAATGGTGGTAGGCTCAGTGGGGGAAGGGGGCGGCACTAAGTTACCTCTGGGGGCCATTTGAGTCTTGGATCTGCTGAATTTCTGCTGTAACCAGAGTTATACCTAACTGCTTCTTCTAAAAATCACTCCCAAAGGTCTTTCTTGCCGGCAGAGATAGAGCAGCATGCAAATGAGCAGCATCCTCAAGGCCTTTCTGGGATTGCTCTTTGGGCACCAACTTGCTCTCTGTCTGTTTGCCCAGCTTCATTCTTAAGGCTTCAGCACAGGTTACAGCAAAACCACCCCTGTTCCCTGCCCAGTCTCTGCTTCTTCTAAGATAGCGATTTCTGCTCAGTTCATTGTCACATGGTCACATTGGATGGCTGTGTATCCGCACCCCCCAGCTCTCCCCACCTTTGGCCATATGCCAGAGGGTCTAGACTCAGACTCATAATTCCATAAACAGCATCTGCTTGTCTTTGCAGTGATCTGTTTGGTTGCTTCAACCTCAATGACAACAAAACCCCAGGGGGAAAAACTTAGTTTCCACGACAATTTGTCGTGGACAATGAAAATGAGTGGAGGACATTTTTTGCTCTGTGTCGAGGACCCTGTTTTCCAGTCTCATCCAGCAATCGATCCAGAAACAATGTAGCATTCAGACACATTAAAGCAACTAAATTGCTTTTAAATTAAGCTAACACCTGTGCTGTTCAACACTCAGACACCAGCCTGGGACATCTTTGCACTTCCTCCATACCATCAGCCTTCACATGTGACACTGTGAGAGACAGTTATACCATGTCCAGGCTCACGGTAGAGACTCAATAAATATTTGAGGTCTCTTGAGTTTGTAACAACAAAATCCCAAGGTCTTCAGCTCCATAGAGTAACCCTGATAATATCTTATTGATGCATGGAAATCAGCCCAGGAAAGAAGGTCGAGAGCTCAGCCAAAACTGAGACAAAGCTAATCTACTTCAATGTAAGCACTATACAAATTTTGGCAACTGTGTGTACACATATGCACCCATATGACACCATTTTCTTTCCAGATACCAATTTGGTTTATCTGTCACATGACAGATTTGCGAGCAGAGCAGATTTGTGAGGTTCTTGCAGCCTCCTGCCATCCACACCCAGTGTCTAATGCTTGAATACAAGCATGGCCTCACTTACAAAGACATGCATGCATGTGTGCATGCAGAAAGCAAGGCAACGCAGGTGTCTGCTGCACACCCAAGACCCTGCAGCCTCTTCTCCTGCAGCAGCCCCACCTCCCCCAGCTGTCATCTTGCCCCTCAGGCTGCCAAAATGCAGTGGGCTCCTTCTCCAGATTCATGAGGTAACTTGGTGCTGCTATTTGCTGACTGAGCAGTCTGGATTCCAAACCCAGCATCTGGAGTGTAAGAACTCAGATCCTGGAACTTATTTCAAGGTCAATTTGCTTCAGAATCAAAACCCATTTGCCATAAAGTAGAGATAGGATAGAGGAGGGGAGGAGGGCCTCAGCAGAGGAATGCACATTCATTAACAGATGGGTAGGAAAACCAAACTGAAACACACACACACACACACACACACACACACACACACACACACATCTCTATCTGTTTTTAAGTCCATCCTAATCTGATATGCCATCTTGATTATCTCTGGGCTTTTCTGAGCAGATATGTTCATGCTACCAGAGGAGTTGGGGAAGAACAAGAACTTTTTGTGTATCCCATCTTCTTTGGTAGGAAACAGACTCTTCCCTGGTGTGTTCTCAGCCTTCTGTCTGGTACATCTCACTCTGAGTCACTAGGCTATTATTTAACTATTACTCATTCCAGAGGGATATTTTCCTAGGACCTGAGAGATCTCCCTCCACATGTGAGAGAAGCTTAGGACATCAGGAAAATGGTAGCAATGACTTTTCACCTCCTTATCACACTGCCTCTCTCTCTCTCTCTCTCTCTCTCTCTCTCTCTCTCTCTCTCTCTCTCTCTCTCTTTAGCAGCCTCAGTCTCCTCCTGGCCCATCCATCTGTGGTCATTTCCCATCATTCCTCAAGTTTGATCAATGTTTCTTGTCCTTCTGTTCTTCAACTTTCACACTTACTTCTGCCTCTGAGCAAGGGAGTCTGTGAGTAGCAGTTCATCCAGATGTAACTTTGGATAAAGATGAAGGAATCCACTTTGTAAATGTGGCTCAGTAGAGTGGAGTTACAATGGATCAGGTGCTTATGGTAGCTATGTGTCCTTTCCTCTTGCACTACCACCAATGTTTCCTGTCCCTTTCCTCCATCTCAAGCATGGGTCCTCTAGCCCTTACTTGCAGATGATATTCAAGCTAGGGTAGAATAGACTCTCTAGGAACCAGGATATAGGAAGCAGTTTGGAGCACTAAGGAACTCTGCTAGCTGTGATTCTCCTGCAGGCCCAAGCTAGATCGCAGACACACAGTCATGCGCTGAATACTTCCAATCGTGAATGCAGTCTGACCTGCCTTAGCAGGGCAAGGTCAAGTGTGCTGAAAATATTGTCCACTTTCATCCTTGCTTTCAATCCCTGGAGGAAAATCTAGGCCATTGCCCAGCCTCTGGAAAGGGAAAGGAAGGGAAGCAGGGGTTCTGCCATATTCACTGGCTTCAATTTTGGCTTATCTAGTCCACCAACCAATCTGTAGATCATCAGTGAGTACGTGGCATGAGCATTGTCAACCCAGTATGTGCTGTAGGGATTTACAAAGGACACATGAGACAATAAATTTCTGTACCCTAGGAACTATGAGTAATAGGAGCTATGATCTGCTGTCCTTTAACACAAATGGAGTTACTATTCATTAAGAACGCATTGTGAGCTGAACATCATACTAAACACTTTATATTAACATGATAGTTGTACCTCTTAATAGGGTTCAGTGTTATGCTTTAATATACACATCTAGTGTGCATAATATCACCCCCACTTTTTCAACATAACCTGGTGACACAGTTTGCATTACTGTGATCATATTGTCCAGTAGGAAAGTGAGGAGCAAGTGTCTCAGTAACTATGTCAATCCCAGATGGAGGCAGGTTCTGAGGAGTAGGGATTTGAACTCAGGTCTCTCTGAGTCCAAGTTCTCATTTAGGTGTTTCTGAGTTGTGTGTGCTGCCCCAGAAAATATACAATGCTACCTTAGCTAAACTTATGTCTTCTTACCAGCCCTTTGGGATGTGGGGATGAATGAAAAAGCCCCTGTGGATCTGCACTGGTACAAGACCCCCTGCTTTCAGCCCATCACAAATGTCACATGGTGGGAAAGATGAGGGCAAGGTGGAGAGTCTGGGGAGTGGAGCTAGATTGTGTAAGGTAAAGGGGGTAGGGAATGGACAGGGGATCAGGGGTAGTGTTGTGGTCACATCATGGAAGATATATCCATGATCTCAATTTCATCTAGTCACATTCTAAACTGGAGCATGGATTTCAGTTTCATCATCTTGGTGCACAATATAAGGCTTTCACTCTATGTGAAACTCTATGTGCTCTGAAACCTTGGACAAAGACAGCTCTATAACTCAGAGTACCTTTAAACAAGAACTGACAAAGCAGTGACAGTCTCAGAGGAAAAAAATTCACCTAGAGCTGGCCTCAGAAATCTGGGCCAAACAGTGCAGAAGAGCCCCCAGCCATCTCTGGCCTCAGGGACTCACCAAGCCACTGCCCCGGGGTTTCCTCTGGGGCTGATGTGCTTCCCTGGGTATCCATAGGAACAATCTGCTTCCAACTGCAAGCCAGCCCCCTCATCTACTGAGGGAGTGTCAAAGATTCTGTCCTCTTGAGATGAATAAAAGATTAAGAGGAAAAGAACTGACCCAATTTGAGGAAGGTGTTTATTTTCTGGTAGAGATCTATACTTTCTAAGAATAGACAAGGAGCTGGGGATGGGTCTCCATGGACTATGGACAGACCTAGGCTTGTCCTTCTTGGTATCAGGCCATTTACAGAAACTGCACTGTGTGGGGTTTGTGCGGGGACAACTCCAGAATTAGAACATTGCCCAGTGCACTGGTGGTGCCCCTGTAGAAACTTGTTCTCTGCATAGTGAGGAGTCAGGTCCCAATGAAAGAGGGCAGGGACTCAACTCACTTTTCCAGTTCCAGACTGGCAAGCACATGTTACCCCAGATTCTCCTGATACGGTGTGAGCATTGGTATGTCTAAATCATTGGCTATTCTAGTGTTAAGTGGCCACTCCAAGACTCTTGCTGACACCAGCATTTGAAATTTTCTGCCAAGCAGAGAGAAAGAGAGGCACCAGTCCAGGCCTGCATAAAAAAGGAGAAACAGGAGGCCTAGGAGCAGGCAAAGCCTGAAGAGTCAGAGCCCAAGGTACCTGGGGATCCTCAGATACAAAATCAAGGCTCCATCAGAAATTAAAATACGTCTCCATCAGAAATTAAAGACCTCCAGTCTTACAAGGCCATGTGGCTTCAGGTTAATGACTTTTTCATCCATACTTTCCTTTCCTGTGACTTAGGGGAAGGCTCTGCTTCTGTGGCTGAGGAGCCTCATATCACCCCAGAACAGCACCTGGTTCTTCACTCACAATCCACAAGCAGAAGCTGTACTTAGTAATATTTAAGATCAGACTACTAGAGCCCGGCCCTGTTAGCTCACATCTGTAATCCTAGTTACTCAGGAGGCTGAGATCTGAGGATTATTGTTTGAAGCCAGCCTAGACAGGAAAATCCGTGAGACTCTAATCTCCAATTAACCACCAGAAAATCAGAAGTGGCACCGTGGCTCAAAGTGGTAAAGCACTAGCCTTGAGCAAAAAAAGAGCTCAGGGATAGAGAGAGCCCAGGCCCTCAGTTCAAGCCCCATGACTGACAAAAAAATTATAGACTACTAAACTCAGCCTTGGTACATTCTTTCTATTAAATTGGAAAGAAATACTTGTGCTATAGTGGATTCCTCCTCGGCCTGACATAAAAGGGCCAATGTGACACTGGAGGGGAAAGCAAGAAACCAAGGAACTACTGAGAAAAGAGGGAATTAGAATTCAGGTCTCCTAATTGCTCTGGAAGAACAGTAGGCTTTTTGTCCTCATGTTGGCTACAAGGATTAAAACCAGAATCCTCATTGGGAGGATCCAGATTATAAACAAAGCAAGAAGTTTAACTTGCCTCCACTTGGAATAGGTGAGGGGCCACTGGGGGCTGCTTTTCAAAATGATTTGTGGGCTTCAAGGGCAAAGACAGCATACAAGCCTATGGTTTAATGAATGCTCCTCAGAGAAAAGTCCTCAACCATGACCTTTCTGGCAAGAAGTAAGTCACATGTGTTGGGCGCACTGGCTTATGCTGAGATAAGAAAGATCACCGTCAGAATCGAATTCCAGTAAAATGTTCACGGGATCCTATTTCAACCAGTTGCTGAGTGTAATGACCCATTCATGACATCTCAGCTATGGAGCAAAGGGTAAAATAGGAGGACCACAGTTCAAACCATTAGGACAAAAAGTGAGACTTTATATTCAAACTCACTGAAGTGAGGGAAGGGAGGACGGAAGTATAACTTCAGCAGTGGAATATCTATTGGCTGGTCAAGTTCAAGTACATGAGTTCAAATCCCAATACCTGCAAACAAGGTAAGTAAACCACATGGCTACAAAGAAGTCTTGTAAGGAAGCAGGGATGGAAGAAAAGAGTCAAGAATGATGGCGATCAGGACAGGCATAGAGCTGAGACACTGGTGCTTGTGAAGGAAAATGTGTCCGGTCCCATGGTTCAAACTTCTACTTGGGAATGGCAGCAGTCAGACACATTGACCTGCTTTCATGTGAGCTGGAGTTGCATGGGTGTCCCTGAACTGAATTACTGCCACTGCAGCTGAAGGGAAAAGGGGATAGATAACCTGGTCCCTGAGGAATAGATCTGTGGGGGTTTCAGTCCAAGTTTCCTGCTCTTCAGTCTATGTATGCAGCCGGAGCCAGAGCCAGAGAGAGGCAGCTTATTCCTTCCTATTAGTGTAGCCCTGTTGCGTAGCTTCTGACTGGTTCGGCTGGGTAAACTCGTGTTCCACCACGTTAAGTTTAACCATGGAAGCTTTCCACAGAGTGTACTGTTGTCAGTCGCTCAGCATTTGATAAACATGTGAAGTGCCAATGTAAAGTGCTTCATCTGTAACTGTCTACAATTTCAATTCAATTTAGCTCAATAAGCGCATATGTGGCATTCGGGCTGTGTTCATTCCTTTTCCTGTACTCGACTTTCCTCCACGAAACTCTGCACACTATTGGATAGACTTCAGGCTGAAAATCCCGTCAAATTCAAGAGTGTGATGGTGCAGGACAGCATCACATAAAACATGGGGAAGAGACAAGCCCGGTGGTGCATGCCTATAATCTCAGCACTCAGGAGACAGGAGGAGGATGGCAAGTTCCAGGTGATTCTGGGCTACATAATGAGTCCCTGTCTCATACACCTCCAAACTGACTTGATTTAAAAATCATGAGTCTTCAAAATAGTTCTAGTAGCTGGGTGTTGGTAGCTTGTGCTTGTAATCCTAGCTACTCATGAGGCTGAGACCTGAGTGTCATGATTCAAAGCCAACCCAGGTAGGAAAATCTGTGAGGCTCTTATCTCCAATTAACCACCAGTAAATCAGAGCGGTACCTTGGCTCAAAAGGGTAGAGCACCAATTTTGAGGGGGAAATAAAAAGCACAGGATGGCACCCAAGCCCTGAATTCAAGTCCTATGACAGAAAAAAAAGTTCTAGTATATTTGGTAAAATGGGAGTACACCAATTGGTTTTTACTCAAAAAAATCAACCCACATCTTGGTGACGTACACTGTAGACATATCTTATAATTGTTCACAGTTCCTGTACATCAGGAATTCAGGAAGCTTGGCTAGGGGGTTCTGGTTCAAGTTCACATCTGTAGTTGAAGTCAGATGCTAGCAGAGTTTGACTGGAAGGGTTGACTGTGGGTTTGACTGAAGAGAGGCTCACATGCATGACTGGTGATGGACAGTGTATGTGATTGAAGGGCAATGGTCACTTTAGAGTGTGAAGTAAGCTTAGGGCAGGGTAGGCAGCTTTCCACCCAACAAATGGAACAAGGAAAAAATCATAATGCCTTTTATAACCTAATTTCTGAAGTCACAAAACATCACTTCTGCCATGTTCTATGATTGCCTAGAATCAACCCTGACCCTCTGTGGAAAGGCTGTATTCAAAAGTCTGAAGGAAGCCAGGTGCCAATGGCTCATGCCTGTAATCTTTGCTATTCAGGAGGCTGAGATCTGAGGCTCCCAGTTCAAAGCCAGCCTGGGCAGAAACTTCAGTCAAGCTCTTACCTTTGCTCACATAAAAGGCTGGAAGTTCATTTGTAATAACTAGAACATGTCTAGAATAGTCTTATCAGAGAATCACAATAGCTCAATAACTATGCATAGGATCATATAAAATGATGCTTATTGAAAAGAACACCAAGAAAGAGGGTTTTTATTGTACTATTTGCAGTTATTTTTTTATTTCTCCCTTTTTGCTTTAGTTTATTTCCTGTTGTCACTATTTTTTTTATTTCTGTACCCTTTGTCTTTTATATAAGTTTATCTGATTTGGGGAAAGGAAGAAGGATCACAGAAACAGTGGGACAAAGGGTAAACCAATGCAACAATGACACTCACCAGACAATACACTGGAAATGAATTTTACAACTTGAGGGGAGGACTGTTGGGAGGGAAAATGAGAGACAATGAGGAAAGGGGTAACAGTGTTCAAAAAATGAACTCATTACCTTACTTATAAAACTAACTCCTCTGTATATAAGCTTCACACTAGAATTTGTTTTAAAATGCTGGAAGTAGAGCTGTGGGTCAAGAGGTAGAGTGCTAGCCTTGAATAAAAGAAGCTCAAGGATAGTGCCCAAGCCCTGAGTTCAAGCCTCAGGGCGTGTGTGTGTGTGTGTGTGTGTGTGTGTGTGTGTGTGTGTGTACATATACATTTGTATGTTTATGTATATATGTGTATATGTCTGTGTGTGTGTGTGTGTGTTACAAGTACACTAGGAAATGAGGGCCATCTTCAACTGATGGCTAATCGTGACTGGTAATTAATCCTTAGAAACTTTTTTTTCACTTTTTTTAAACCTTTAAGTAATTGTGCACAGAAGTTGCCATTCCACAAAGTACTATGTGAGTGCAGTGCGTCTTGATCAATGCCATCCCATTCATCATTCTCTTTTGGCTTTCCCAACAACACCCCTTCCTTCAATTTCCTTAATTACGGAGAATATGCATTGAATTTTATGACTGTATTTCCTCCCTTCCTCTCTTCCTGCCCCTCTTCTCTTGCTCCCTTTCCTCCCTTAAGTACCTGCTTTAGAAGTTACTTTTACCAGTTTCAGAAACACTTTCTTACCCACAGATCCTCTAAGAAATAATGATAGCTTCCCGTAGGAAAAGCTTGGCTTACCCCATTTGGTTGACATATTTTGGTGTTTCTCTTTGGTTCTGGCCACTGTTTCCTTACTAAAGTGCAGTCTAGTTCTAGCATGAGGTCATCCTTTGTGATGTCTGTGTTTTTTCATTAGTACCATTCTTCTCCTAGCCTCAGGACTTTGCTACCAGCAATAGAGTCAGCATATATGCTCAGGTCTTCATGTCTCTTTGAACTAAAAACACTTTGTCTTTCTTCTTCACTCTTTTTTTTCTTTCATTATATAATTTTTATTGATCTTTGATCTATTGTTCCCTCAATCCCAGAGCAATATGATTCCACACAGAGGAGTCAGAGAAGCAAAGAACTGGAGGATTTATCCTGTAATTGCCAAATTCATGTACATACACAGCGTGGAGTATATGATTATAAAATACTATTATACATGCAGAAACCAGGAATTCATTCTGCTCAGATCCAAGGTTTCTTTGCTTTCCTACATCCTGTTGAATACCCTGTTATTACTCGTACTTAACATGTTTGAATAATAACAAATTACCATTTTCTGAAAAACCAGGTCTCTCTCTTCACTCAGTTTCCTTCTCATATTCTGACCTATTTCCTCCATTAGAGATTAAAGTACAACCTTGAGCATCTCTTCCAGTTACCATAAAATGTTTTGCTCCCTGCACATTCTTAATGATGTATCTTGACCTATTTCTCTCCTCCACCCTTCCTTTCCATAGCTCTAACCACTACCAGGTTTTCTTACCTCTCACATCATTTCATTGGCATCTCAAATCTTCCGCTGCCTGTTCAATGAATGCTGCACCCTTTCGCCAAATCAATTTTTCATCAATGTCACTTTCATCATTTCATCCTTCTGCCCATCCCCCCTCCCACAAAAGAATACTTTCCAGGATTTCTCTGCTAAAATCAGGATAAAGTATCAACTCTGTCCTGGCATTTAAGATCCTCAACTTGCATCCCATATTTCTACTCATTTTCCCCTCCTACCCTGCATGGTCATCCAGATCTTATGCCTCAACGCATGCCTTTCCCCATTCAGTGTGGTCTTACCCCTGTCCACTCAAATTACGTCTAATGATGTATCTAGTACAAACTTTAAGGGCTCTCTCTCCTGTTGAACCCTTTGTCTTTTGAAATTCAAATTACATTATTTTCCTCTCTGCTCATTTGTCCTGGTGCAAAAATTGTGTTAACAGCAAACTCTCCTCGTTTAGGGGAACAGAGTTCTTTGAACAGTCATCTGCTTGTAGCCAAGACTATCTTTATCCAGTAGCAGGGATCAAACTGTTCTGTAAGTGAAAATTGGATACTTATTTACTAATGAGTTCCACGGGCCAAAACTCCAAATAGAAGCCCCAAGAACAATTTTTTTAATAGATTCCTTTCTTCCAGTTCTGGCTCAACAGTTGCCTTGGGTGGAAAGAGCTGTGTTTCCTGTCATAGTTTAAATTCAGAGTTTGTGTCTATGTCCATAAGAAGGTCATAGCATGCACCCCAAAAGAGGATATCCTCTTTTTCTTGGCTGTCTCAGATTCCCCCCTCCCAGTGTTGTTTGTTTGTGCTGGGTTTCTCTCTCAGGTTATCCTGTTCTTTGTGTGACTATTTAATGATTGTTTTGGGTGCCACTGGCAATTGTTCTATTTAGGACTCTCCACTGTGGGAAGCTGAAGTAATTTGTGCTTGTACATTTTTGTTTTTCACAAGATGCTGCTAGGGTGATAATGCCAGAATTGTGCAAGTGACTGCAGCAAAGAATTGTATTTCTCCTGCTGACAAAGACGAGGAGTTCACCTTCACTGGATGGAAGGATGAGAGTGCTCTGCCACCTGCCATCGTCTGGAATTGGAAAACCTAACTTTGATGATTTCCCCTTGAGAGAATAATGACCTTGAACCCATATGCTAATTAGCATTTATATTAAGCGAACTGGGAGGAAGAGTTGAAGACAAACTCTGTTTGCTTCTTAAGGAGAATGAATTAGGTGAGTAGTTCTTTATAAGCCAGTAAATAAGGATCTATTAAGTGCCAAGCCTAGGGCTTGACATGGTTAGTCACAAAAATAAATAAATAAAAAAGGAAAGAAAGAAAACACCAAGAAATAAACTAAATCCCAATGCAAACAGCAGTCCACTTTTCTAGAGGTATGGAAATCCAGCCCGAGGCTTAGTAGGGGAACTGTGCAGAACAGAAGTAGGGAGCTAGGAAATGGAAATAGGAGATGGAGAAGGGTTAAATCACTATCTCTATCACCCAGAGCAGACAATGTTCTTCCTGATGGCATAGTCACTTCTCTTTGATCAGTTCTTCCTTTCGTTCACCTCAATCATAGAGATTTGACAATACCTATGGATCCATTGTGGAGCCAGGAATAACTATCATGAAACAATTCGCCTTGACAAACAACCCACACTTAAGCTTGAGGGAAAGCCAAGAAAACAAAAGGCAAAAATGGAGTGTCTACGTGTCTCAGGAAGATTTCAACCTAGAGGACACCAAATACCATCACATCCAGAGACTAGAGAGAAAGAGAACATGAGAAACCCAGACCTCTGATTTGTTCCTGAGGATGGCAATGTTCCCTGCCCATGTCCTAAACCCAGCACGTCTCTTTGTTTCACACTAAATACTGTGCACATGCACACTTTCATCTCCTAGTTACCTTGATTTTTAAGGGAAAGCTCTCTACTATTATTTTGACCAGAACTTGTAGCTACTGGCAATATCACATACAAGATCAGGATCAGGATTATTAGTTTGATATCTGTTCCTGACTCACTTACTGGGATGTCTCTGAGGATCCCTCCTCATTTGAGAGATGAGCCTTCTAGCCAGAAGTGACTTCATTGGCAAGGCATACTTGAAGAGAGAAAGGAAAAAGGGAGAAATGGAAGATGGGAGAGGGGAAAGATTGTTGGGTTGAAATGGGGTAAAGGAATGGACAGCAATTTACTGCAGTTAATCCAAGAGCAAGGCTGGGAGACCAGGACAGCAGCTTCATCTGAGTGATGGAGCTGATTGTCTAATGCCATCTGACTAGAGGGAGTTCTGCCCATGGTAACATGAGTAGTAGAGTACTAATTTTTGTAGAAATACGGGGTTTTGCGAGGCTCAAATACATCCTCTATGATTTTACAGCTAATAATTACTACAAGCAGAATTTAAATCAAGTCTGCTAACCCTAGCCAATGTTATTTTGACGATGCACACTGTCCAGTCACTTCCTCCAAGAGATAAAGGTCAGGAGGGAGACAGGAAGAACTGGAAAATGATAAAGTTGCAATTATGGGTCATGTCATGTTTAGAACTAATTGGCCCAGGAGACATCACCATTTGCTCATATGAAACTTTATAGTTATAATTTCCCCATTGAGTGACCAGAATAGCTAACTGGAGTTAGGTTGACCATGGAAAACAAACAAAAGACACACTCCAGGAAGGACCAGAGAAGCACACAGCGGGGTTGGACACATAGTATATCACTCCTTGTCTCTTTGAGGAGGTGGATTGGGTAGCTTAGTGTTCTACCTCTGGGCCTTTGTCAAAGGCAATTTCCTTGCAAAGTCTTCAAAAACAGCCATAAATATGGCTTTGCTTTGCTTTGTTGTTGCTGTTGATTTTTTTTTTTCTGCCAGATCCTAGCTGGTTGTGAATGACACAGACATGTGTGTGTGAGCCATACAAAGTCATTTAGCTGCTCAAAAGCTATCAGCATTGGCAAGTGAGGTGTGAGCGAGATGGATCCTGCCACACTCAGGGTGTCAAAGGGGATTACGCAGAAGCTGATAACAGATTTTAATTTAGATGATGGCGATGGGGACTCAGAAAAGGAGGCTGGAATATGGACAGATTTAACTCCAGGGTGGTAAAAGGAATGAGATGAATCAGATGATAAAAGTACACTTAGAGGTCTATTTAGCTCACTACCATGAAGCCATCTATGGCATGGCCTCTTTTTTTGTGCTATGCAGCAGGCTTCAGTTAAAAAAAAAATTCCCCCCAAAAGGTTAGTCCAACTGGCATTCTAAACTGCTGGAAAGAATTTTCTAGGTACCCTGGAAAGACACAAAAGGTTTGAATCTGTTAACAATCCAGCCACTAAAGACAATATAGCTGTATATCAGGTACAGTATGAGTGGGTGCTATCTTGACAAAATTTTCTGTGGTCAGTTCCCATACATTTTATTTGCTTAATTATGGTCTGGACTATTACTTCAAATCTTCCATTGTCAAATCTCTGCTATTTTTTCCAAACCCATCCTTGTTGTCATTAAAGCCAAATCATTGACTCTTGATTTTTCCTGCTTCTGTTGAATGAAGTACTTATCACTAAACACATATCTATCTAGGATGTAGTACAATTATTAATTCATGTATTCAACAACTTTTTTCTTGACTGGTCATCCATTATCCACCAGTGATACAGTAGATGGGGAAAATCTAGAAGGATGAATTTGTTTCTGGTGATGGATTTAGTAGGGGTGAATGAAGAACAGGAAATAATAGGGCCAGTGATGTAACTCAGTGGCAGAAATGCTTGCCTAGCACGCTCAAAGCCCTGGCTTTGATCTCCAGCACCAGAAAAAAAAACATAGTAAAGCATACTTCTAATTTTTAATAAGTAAGATAAAAGAGAAAGCACAGAGCAAAAAGAAACAATGATTAATAGTGAGGTGAAACAGTCAATGAAAAACTTAGCCTGTCAAGTACAAGGTCCTGGGTTAAATCCCAAGTATAGGAAAGAAAATATAGAAAGAGAACTCTCAGAATGTAAAGAAAGATATTTACAGATTATATATCTATTAACAGCCTGGGTAGAAATGTATAGAATTCTTGATTCATTATATTTACATATTACTTTGTTGAATGGCAACTCCTTTGTAAAACCACTTAAATAATTCTTTTAATTCATTAGTAAGAATATAAAGCAAGTGTTGTGGAACCCACTTGGGAGACTGAGGCAGGAGATCATGCATTTGAGGCTAACCTGGACTACCTGGTAGGACCATGTACCCATCTTCACCACCACCACCACCACAACTATCATCATCATCATCTAATTAAAAATGAACATTCCAAATGGGCATAGGATTTGAATAGGTCTCAAGAATTTATATGAATGTTGAGGAAGCTATTCAACATCACTAATCTTTAGAAAAACGAGAATCAAAACCACAGTGGGAAACCACTTCTCACATACCTGAAATGTGATAATAAGAAGGATAAATAGCCACAAGTGCTGGGGAGAATATAAGAATTGGAATCCTCATATACTGCTAATTGGACTGTGAAATAGTCTGACTATTTTGGAAAATAGTTTGGCAGTCTCTAAATATTTAAATCATAGCATTAAATATGGCCAGCATAGTGTAATGCTGGTCCATCCAGTGTAGCATGTTTCCACATGGGAGGAGGGATATGTGGCACAGAAGGTGTGGACAGAGGCAAGCCAAAGGCATATGTTACAGGGCTTTACATTCTAGTGAATGATATCTGGATTTCATTACAGGAGGCAAAAATCAAAAGGTAGAAGCAAAGGAGTGACATTATCATAGCTGCTACTATAGGGAATCTTAGTTGGGCAGAACAAGGGTAGAACTTGAGATGCCAGTTAATTGTTGGGTAGGTAGAGAGATGTCTATGCTGTGAACTACTCCGATGGTGGTGGAAATGCAAAGGGAAGTTTACAATGTATATTGAATAAGTAGAACTGACCAAAGTTGCTGATGATTAAGGTAGAGGAAAGGGAGGATGCAGAAGGGACACCTGAGGTGGGGGAGGAGGCTATAAACACCTAGGTGAATATGGATGTAGGGACCATGGAAAGGACAGTCATAGATAAAAGGTTAGGTCTCTCAGTTTGCTGAATGTTCAATCTAAGCATTATGAAACATGTCCAAGTGGAAATGTCAAGTAGATAGATAGGTGTGTGAGTCTAGAACACAAGAGATGTTTGGGCTGGAGATATAAATTTAGGAGTCATTAGCATAAAGATGCTATTTAAATGAGTTCACCTAGGGAGAGGGGAAAGAATCTAAGGCAATTTTTTAAATGCCAATGAGGGACATTAGATTCACTGGGTGTCAAGCCAAGAAACAAAGAGGAACTCTATGGGGAGTGAATGTTAAGCAGAACCAGTCTTCTGAGAACTAAGACTCTAAGGAAACGTAGACAGGAACTGACATTTTGAGAAGTGTATTTTCAACATATTTAATAATTGAAATCCTACCATGTGGACCATGGGAGAGTCACAGGTGGCTGGGTTCAGGTAACAGAACAACAGAACACAGTCAGTGCGTTTCTACAGCTAGGATCTCCCCTAGTTGCAGCCTGACTGGATAGCAATCAGACCTTGATATAGAGACCTAGAGGATAAGAAGAACAATGAACTAAAGAAGTAGCCCTTAAAAATAAAGTATAAACTTGAGCAATAGTGGCTTATACTAGCTACAGAGGAAGCTGAGATTTGGAGATCTTGGTTTGAAACTAGCATAGGCAGAAAAGTCTATGAGACTTTTATCTACAATGAGCTACCAAAATAAAACCAGAACTGGAGTTGTGGCTCATGATAAAGTGTTAGCAGTGAACAAAACAGCTCAGGGACAGCAAAATCTCAGGCTTTGAGTTCAAACCCCAGGACTATCACAACACACACACACACACACACACACACACACACACACACACACACACACACGTATAGAAGTCAGGCCTTGAAGGCTTATTCTTGCAATCTTTGCTAGTCAGGAGGTTGAAACCTGAAGGATTGTAGTTTGAGGCCTGCCCAGGCAGAAAAGTCTATTTGATTCTATCTTCCAAAATGAGCAACAAAATACTATGCTAGACTTGTGTTTTAAGTGATACAGTGCCAGTTTATCAAGTACCTTGAGCAACCACAAGACTCACGCCCTAGAACTGAAAAATAAAAATCAAGTAAAGAGTTTCTTAGTGTCTTTTAAATGTAACTTATTTTTTAACCAGAAAAAAAATCACTTGTGTATCCAACCTAACACTTTTTCCCACCTGCTTTTGTTTAACTCTAGAGGCAAGTTATTTCAATGTCTGCTACTAAATAGAGCAATGACATAGCTTCCTATGTTCTGTATTCAAGTGGCGCTTGCCTCAATATTCTAAATGCAACCCAGGCACAATTCTCAGTAAATGTTTGTTGACTAAGTGGCTAAATATATGGTGTCTTTAAATAAGTAGGCACAAAAATGAGGGCAGAAAAGCCACCTGCTCATCTCAACTCCTCAGACACAGGCCATGATTTAACTTGAGCAACTCATAGCTGGAGGCTATCTCATATATAATATTTGTTGATATCACACTACACTCTAAGAATCCTTAAATGATCAGAGCTCTGGACTTCCTGGGTCTGGCTCATACAGTAGAAATGATTTAATCTGCTCTCTATTTCGATCTCATTGGGACAAATGACTTAATTATGAAAAAGAGGTTTAAATAAAGAACTTTAATATTGTGAGGGGATTGACATTGTTCTGCTTTCTTTGTCATTAGAATTGGGACCTGGAAAGATTGATGATTCTGGCAGACTTTCAGAGTTAACTGGTCAGAGGGTCCAGCTATACAGCTTCTTTTCTAACTCTAGCTTCTCCTGAAAAACTCCTACACTAACCACTGGGGTCCATTGTAATCCACTGTAGGCTCATCAAAGAAAACATCATCGAGTCCCATCAGGTATCTTAGCCCAAGATGAATTTGATGTAGGCTCAGTGTAGCCCATCTGTCTCAGATTCTATCCTGTCCTCTCTTCCTTCTTACTTAGCTGATAATATTACTTTTGAGCAGGACCAGGGACATGCTTATCCCTAGCCTCACACTACAATCTCTGCAGAACCCAGAACTGAATCTGGCTGAGCAGATGATCCTCAAGCTGTGAAGTATCCTGCCAAGACCCAGATACAAGCACCAGATGATCTCAGCTCCTAATTCCACTTGCTATTAAGAAATACAAACCGTTTATAATGGCACCTCTGAAGTACTCCTGTTTTCACAAGGAAGAAATTGTGAATGCCTATTTAGAAGAATGTTCACACTTTCTGCTTGGCAGGAACTGTAGGTCTTCTACATGGTAGCTTTGTTGTGTCTGGACCAGTAAATCCATTTTCCACCCTCTTTTCTTTCAACTCATAAGTACTGGTCAATAGTCAGGTTGCTTTCTTGGCAATTGGTATAATAAATGTAGGCAGGATATTTACATTCCCTATTATATGTTTTAAAATTTCTTTGGCAGGAGGACTATGAATGCGAAGCAATAGCATGGCTGGGAGGCAGGGGGCCGTAATTAAAATCCCTTTTTGTTTTTTAAATGGCTTATTAAAATGCTTCTGAAACCTGCTACACAAAAGCAGAAGCCAAACCCCATTGCTGCTAAATGGAATGAAATGGATTTTTCAAATGTCACGCTAGTATCCACTTAATAATACATTTTTCTATAGACAGGACAATAATATATATTTTAATCACTTTTCTACAGGCAAATAGACTGCACGGGGGCTGCCCTTCACTGGCACTTGGAAATTATGAATTTTTCAATAACCTTTTCTATTATTCATCCTGTGTTATTCTGTAACATTTCTGCATGAGGAATGTGTGTCCCAGACACTTTATGAATCTCTTCTATTATTTATTAAACAGCAAGGTGTCTCCCTATAAACCTCACCCCAATCCCCAAGGGAGGGCTGCTTGGGGGAGGGTCCTAACATGGGTAACTACATTCTGGCTTATTAATAATTCCATATCTATAGTAGATTCTGATTAAGTAGGTTCCTCCACGTGGCTCAACTTTGGCCATTGGAGGTACACAGGCTCAGATCAAGGCTGTATACTCACTAGGGGAAAGCAAAGCTAATCAGCTAAAGAACAGCTAAGTAGGTTCTGTTTATGACAAATTATATTTTCTACTCACAAACTATCTGATTCCACCAAGGAGCCATTAGGGGTATAATTTATCTGGGAAGCAGGATTCCCAGGATTGCATTTTATAGTACAGATACAGGATCAACTTTGGGAGGAAAAAAAACAAACTTTATTTTTCAACTATCCTTGTGTATTTACAATAGTTTCTTTTCCTGGATAACTCCAATTCATTCTTCATGCATAGTATGAGAAACCTTTGCCAATGCAGTCCAAGACAAGCACATGACTTTTTCCTATGGGCCCAGAATATTGCACACTTACCTGTGTTTTCACTGTTGAGAATTAATATGTAAGAGTGAGATCCTATTCCTCTCTCTTGTGTGCTATCTATCCTACCTGTGACTGAAAGATGAGTTTGTAGAAAGTAGGTGCTTCACCATTATTTAGAATAGATCAAAGTAATATGGCCACCCATGTGCTTCTTTCTAAAGCAGGTCTTAGCAAAGAATCAAAAACAAAAACAAAAGGCAAAAGCTGGGCCCAGTCCTGTATAACTAGCTACTCAGGAAGCTGAGATCTGAGAATCAGGGTTTGAAGCCAGCCTGAAATGGAAAGTCAGTGAGACTGTTATCTCCATTTAACCAGCAAAAAGTCAGTAGTGGAACTATGGCTCAATGGGAAAGCACCAGCCTTGAGTGAAAAAAATGAAGGGACAAGTTGAGCACTGATAGCTCGTGCCTGTATTCCTAGCTACTCTGGAAACTGAGACCTGAGACTCATGATTTGAAGCCAGTCCAGTCCAAAAGTCCATGAGATTCCCTCATCTCTAATAAACTACTCTCAACACACACACACACACACACACACACACACACACACACACACACACACACACCTGGAAGTGCAGCTGTGACTCAAGTAGTAGAGCTCTAGTCTTGAGCAAAAGAAGCCCAGGGTCAGGCCCCAAGTCCCGAGTTTAAGCCCCAGTACCTGTACACCCACAAGCACACACAAAAAAGAAATAATACCGAGTTTTTTTACTTTTTTTTTTTTTTTGCCAGTTCTGGGTCTTAAACTTGGCCCAAACACTGTCCCTGAACTTCTTTTGCTCAAGGCTAGTGCTCTACACAGCGCCACTTGTGGCTATTTCTGTGTGTGTGATGCTGAAGAATCAAACCCATGCCTTCATGCATGCCAGGAAAGCAGTCTACCACTAAGCCACACTCCCAGCCCAGTACTGAGGTTTTATTTCCCCTTCCCCTTGAAGTTAAGCAAGACTACAGAGTGAGAACCACCAAGGTGCTCGATGCAGGGAAGGGGCCTGGCACCATGAAGGCTGCTAAGCGCATTTAAAATGAGAAGACAGCCTTGATCTGCCTTCTGCTTCTAGGGGGATGGTGAAGGCTGTTCATTCAAGATGTTCTAGATGTTCAGTTAGAGTTTTTCTATCACCCACTCCCTGAGTGATTGGGGCAGGGAGGTGCTTATCTGCACCAGGGGCTTGCAAGTGCATGCGCCCAATGCAAGTTCTAAACTTGCTTTGTTAAGCCAGATTTAATCCTGCCTAGCATAATCTACAGCAACTAGAAAGAGAACTGTGGTGGTGGGGATTTGTTCTTGTGGCTGCTAATCTGTTTTCTTTATCATTTCCAACCATTTCCACACTGGGGAAAGAGAATCTACCAGAGTATTACCATCTGGCACCAGAGCTCAAAGAGAAGGCTGTGCTGGATAAATTTGCAAAACTCAGAAAATCTGACCTACTTTTAATATGCCCTTGAGGAATTCCCTGCAAAAGAAAAAAAATAATTGTTATGATAATTTTCTTGTTTCCAATAATCTGTTGAGCTATTGTCCTTGTAAGCTAGTTTCTTTTCGCTTGTACCCTTTGCAGCCTGCAGAAGGTAGGGTATAAGATTGTCCCTGACATATTCATATTTCTACTTTAAACTTCCCATGGGTCTCTGGAGGAGGGGAGCGAGCTCCACTACAAGAAAGGGATGGAAACCAGAAAGGGACGGTTCTCTTCACTGGGACCAATCAAATAGGCCTGGCAATATTGATGTTCCATGGCTTATCCTTTGCTAAGATCATCTATCTTCAGGACTATGAAGATTTTTCTTTAGCCAAATGATCCCTATTGAATTCTGAATGAACTTTCCATAGATCTAGTAATAAAGACTGTAAACGTGATATGGCCCCTTTATGCCAGGAGATTGATGCACACTCCTATATAGTCCATGTAAGACGTGATCTTGTGTTAGCATATATTTTCTGGGTTTTTTACTTGTCTTATCCCTTACCCTTGGGAAACATGAAACTTGGGATCATGGTTGTGGATATCACTGAGCTCAGGAACTGGACACTGAATTCAAATTCCCACCTCTGCCCTGGATAAGAGATTAGTAGGCTTAGTGCTTGAAGCCCTGCAGAAGCAGGGAAAGGATTCCATTAGGGCTGAATAGTTGGGGGGTAGAAGAGGACTCTGCCTAGAATGAAAATTGAGGAGCTAAGGGGCTAGATCTTTTTTTAGTTTCTAGTTTTGGAGAAGAGAAGGCCAGGCACAGCACAGGTACTGGGTGTGTTCTTACGTGGCACAAAAGGTTATCTTGTTTTGCTTTTTGTATCTTGTCCTAGTCATTTGTCCCCTATCCATGGGCAGTGTGTGTGTGTGTGTGTGTGTGTGTGTGTGTGTGTGTGTGTGTGTGTGTCTGTGTCTGTGTCTGTGTCTGTGTTTCTGTGTGTGTCTGTGTGTGTTGCAGTTCTGGGGTTTGAACTCAGGACCTCATACCTGCTAGGCAGAAACTCTACTACTGAGCCATATACTCAGCCCTTTTTTTGTATTGGTTATTTTTTAAATAGAGTCTCTTTTGCCTGTACTTGAACTGATATCAGCCTATATTATGTTTCTCATAGTAGCTAGAATGGCAAAGGTATGTTCCCTAACCCCACTTCTTCCTTTCAAGTGGAATCTTGCAGACTTTTCTCTTTGGGTTGGACTGGAACTGTGATACCAATGCCTGACACACTTATATCCTGGCTGTTTGCAGAAAGTGTGTTGGACTACAGGAGTTTACCTTCAATGTCATCTAGAGTGTGACTGCATGAAGAATTAGACACTACATGGGACTTCGAGCACCAAGATTAGGACCTCCTGCAGCGAGGGCAATCGAGTCAGGTTGAGAGGAACTTTGAGCTGCATGGAGCACCTTCTGTTGCCGCTGTCATGAGGTAGGCCTAGCCACCAGTAATGCATCATCCTCATGTGATGAATAAGAACACTGGATCTGGGGACCAGCTTAAAGGCACAGGCCCATCTTCTACTCTGCTACGTGGGAAAGTGAAAAGGGAACTAACTTCTATAACTGTTTCATTTATTGATTGATTGATGGCACTGGAGTTTGAAGTCAGAATCTCATACTTGCAGGCCAGGTAGGCACTTTGTCATTAAGCGACATTATCAACCCTTTTTGTTTTCATTAGTTTTTGATTAGGCTCTTACATTTTGCCTGGGCAGGTCGGGACTACAATGACTCTGCTTACATTTCCTACATAAACTGGATGATAGGAAACTATCACCACACCTGGCTTATTGGTTAAAATGATATCCTGTTTTTTTTTTTAATTTTTGCTAAGGAAAACCTCTATCCTCTGTCTTCCCAATCTGTGCCTATTAAGTCACTAGGACTATAGATGTGAAGCACTATGCCAGCTAGGACCATACTTCTAAAAGGGACTTGTAAATGAAGCCACCCATGGACTCCTGTGTAGTCGTTGTTGTTTTTGCCTGATGGGTTTATTCTCCAGGATAAGTAGGACCTCCAGCCAGTGTTTTCTGCTTTTTGTTCAATCAGACACATTATTCTCCATGTGGCTTTGACTTGGGATGTGCTTTGAGGTGTTTAGACTTTGCTTTCTAATGCTACTCCTACCTCTCCTCCATGCCTTGTTTTAGATAAAGCGCCAGTACTTTTGAATAGAAGATCAAGGGCCGTGGCAAGCCTGCCAAAGCCTCCTTGTATGGAGAGCCCACTCTGGTGCCTCATGGAGAGGCCACCATGGGAGCTCACCTCTACTCTCTGCTGTGCTGTGTGTGTAAGTGAGAGGGACACAGTTGTCAGAGGTGGAAGTATCATTTGTAAAATAATAATGGTGCCCCAGCAAACACCCCAGGGCTCATCTCATCTTTCTTAACTATTTATGTATGAAGGCATGCCACTGGAACACTTAGACAAAGCTCAGGGTCTCTTTCCCTCTTTCCATGCTGCTTGGCCCTCTTTAGTGTGGCATCTGTATTCTTAATTGGGTCTGCTTAAAGCTGATTTGGAGCTGTGGCTCAATGAGGAGAGCTGGGATGGACCCCAGCAAGTGATCAGTGGGAGGATGTGCCTGGCTGGTGGCTGTGTCTGTGTAGAATGGACAGTCTCACGTTGTAGCTCAGCTGCAGTTACCCAACCTATATCAAGTCAACCCCTTCCTCCCGAAGTAGCAAAAACAATGATAGTACCAAGATCCCTCTTTAATGGAGGGCACTGTGTGTGGGACATTGTGTTGAACATTGTCTACATTGGATGAGGTAAGTAGAGGAAAATTCTTTGAGGCAGAAGAAGCATTATTAGCCTAATCTTAGGAATAAGGAAGCAAAGCACAGAAAGGTTGGGTAAGGGGCTCAAAAACATACAGCTAGTGCATACCTGAGCAAGGGTGAGGAAGAAGAGGAAAGGAACAGTGACTGTGATGACTTTAACACTGTATAATGATGTGCTTTCCTCTCCTTCCTGTCAACTTCTTTAGGTAATAATGTCAGTCAAGAAACCAGAGCTCACTCCACTCACTGTGATTCTGCAGTATTTTTCTCAGAGCTATGGTGGCCACCTAGAGTTCTTAGATTAGTAAATTTCACTTTTATTGCAAATATATAACATGGGAGCTTTATATATGATCATCAGAAGAAAAATCCAAAAGATATATAATGTACTGTAACATACCCAACTCACATGGGTGTGTACTGTTAGTACTTGCTATAAGACAAACCTTATGTAGACTTAAAAACAAGCAAAACTTCCAAAAATCTAGGAAAAAATCTCTCCTCAACATTTTCCCATGACAAAGTATTATGGATGACAAATAAATGGAACTGTTAGCAAGGATTCGTCTCTTTGAACTGTATTGTCACATACACTCTGGAATTCTTCTACCTTCTGTCTTTGCCTACAACAGTCAACCTTTTGTTCATGAGAAACAAGACAAATGAACAGACAACAAGAGTAACTAACAGACACTACAATGCTGGTGCCAGACTCCAGCAATTGCTAGTCAATAATCTAATCAAATAAACAGTGAGTTCTGAATGCATCGATCTTAGCAAATTTATAGGGAAGACTCACTCAGTGGGAATGTGTTCTGAATGCTGAGGGGAGATAATTAAATAGGACAGGCCCTACCCTCAAGAAGCATATAGTCTGTTAGCAGATCATTAGATCATTAGCTAATATGATCTATCAAGTAATAAAACAACATGCTACATGCAATGCAAATGTTTTGCTTGTGCCCAGAAACATAGAAAATGCCCCCTTGCCAGTCATAAAATGCACTTTGTGGTGCCATATGATCCAACCCAATACAGGGACTTGGGAGATAGAAAGAGTGATTATTGTACATTTCAGTTTTTCCCACATTCTCCTAGCTGGGGGTCCTTAGACTAGAAACATGAGTATGCTTTCCTCTTCTACCAACTAGTAATAGGTGGTTTTGCAAAGCTATAATGGAGACTCAATAGGGTAACCAGTCAATGACTTAGAACTGTAATATGGAGGCCAGCTCTGGCCAGCGAAAGAGGGCAGAAGCTGAATCCATCTCCACTATCTCCCCAGCCCCTCTGCTCAGAGGCCCAGGAAGATTCCCTCTCCCAGTAAACAATAGTGCCCCCACCCCAACCCCTGAACCTGCATGCCAATTCTTGATGTGTGTGCCTAGATTCCTACAGGAAAGCAAGTCCCATCCCCAGACAATGGGAGTTCCTGAATCCCAAGAGACAGGAACATGCACATGGCCTATAGGTTACTGAACCAGTCAGTCAAGTGCTTGGGACTGGGGGCTTCCTGTGACCCTGCCCCCTGCCCTGACCCTATTTAAGGGCAAATCAGCTCAGGTACCATTAGGCCATGCCATATGTTTGAGTCTTGTGTCTCTCGTCCCCATGGCATCCTGATTCAGCTCTCCATTGGAGCTGAATTGGTTTGTTGGTACTTGGAAATCCTCTGGAAGTAAGTCTCTGTGCCACTGTCCTGTTCTGTGTTATATGTTTTTCTGAAACCTGGGAACGGTACATCCGGAACTTCCCCAATAAATTCATCTTTTTACTTGAGACTGCCTCTGAGTGGTGGACTCTTGGAGGGATGGGGGATTCCATCCCCCCCCCCCCACAGTCCCCACGCCACTACAGAACATAACCTGGTATGACATGGGATGAGTGAATCCTTGCTCTTGACCTGTTCCAGATGCACAGGAGGAGATGCCAGTGGTCCAACAGCTCTGATACTTTTCTGTCCTCTGCCCCAAGTGACTACTGCCTTGGGACCTACTGGACAGCTATCTGCTTCCAGAAGTTTCCCCTACCTTCACCTGCTGAGAACTTAGCTCCCAAAGGAAATGGCTTAGCTGAGAAGATCAGCAGAGCTAGAGATTTCCTATCTCACCTCCAGTGTTGCTGATGCAACCACGGAACTAGGAGACCCAGCAATGATTGGACAACTGGTGGCTGCTGTGAAGAGAAGTAACAGGGGTAGAAGAGGAGGTGCAGGGTGGAAGGGGAGGTGCAGAGGCTGCATGAAATTTACCAGTTTCATCTCTAGAGTGAAGAAGGAGAGAATGAGACGCAAATAATCGTTTGCTTTTTGCTGGATGCTGAAGCCCATTTGCTGCCAATAGTACCTCTTGCAAGGGCAACCACTTGACACTTAGGCAAGGGAGGAAGCGAGGAGAACAGGACAAGATAAAATTACAAGTGACAGCCCAGCCTGTGTCTGCAATTACAATGCATTGTAAACAAGGAGAATTGCAATTCCAGCTGCCAGGCATGGCCAGGATTGACAGGGACGGCACTCCAGCTGAGAGGATGGCAGGCTATGGGCACAGCTGCTCTGTGCGGGGCAGAGGGGACCTGCAGGCTGCACCACAGGAGTGTATAGTGAGAGCTAGCAAGGAGATTAGCAAAAGTTAGGGAGCAAGTCGTGGTGGGAGGTAGTGAGAGCACCCAAAGGCCAATTATGAACAA
The DNA here is from genome assembly GCF_023159225.1 of Perognathus longimembris pacificus. NCBI lineage: Eukaryota > Metazoa > Chordata > Mammalia > Rodentia > Heteromyidae > Perognathus > Perognathus longimembris. The sequence continues at coordinate 101,502,870 of NC_063163.1, read as the reverse complement.
AGGTGTGTGTGTGTGTGTGTGTGTGTGTGTGTGTGTGTGTGTGTGTGTGTGTGTATGCATGGTGTATGCATGTGTCCTAGATCTGTACATGTAGGTTATTAAGGTGAGTGGGAGAACCTTGGTTGCATGATTCTCAGTACCAATGGAGAATAAAAGCAATCAACGTTGTGGAGAGACCTACTATGGCCAGGCTTTGTAAAGCATTTTCAATGTGTCTTACATTGTCTACACCAAACACTCAAGCACTGACTCATTTTAATCTATGATTTTTCAACTCCTGGACCAAAGACACTGTGAATCCTACGAATAAAGGATACAGCTGTTGCTTTTTAGGATGCACTATAAAAGTTGAGTCATAGGGAAGTTAGATCACTTGCTCAAATATTCTCACTAGCAATGGTGCTGACCCAATCTAGGTCCCCAAGTGAATGCTCAGCCTGTGCTATTGCCTATTGTATGTGAGCCCCAGTGATTCTGTCTTCCACTGTCAGAACAATTCTTCTGGCCCTTTGTCAAATATTAAGTCAGATAAAAGAGGATGAAAGCACAGTAGATGCACAGTAAAAAAAAAAAAAAATTCCTTCTCCTCCTCATCCAATCAATCAAGACAAGAAACTGTCACCAGGGGCATCATTATTTAGCCACAGGAAAATGCTACTCTACATAGAAAGGAAAAGAAGGAAGTGTCTTGGACATGAAGTGGAAAAGGCCCTAGATCAAGAGCTATTGTTGATTTTACAAGTGGGTAGAGCGGAACACCAGAGATGCTTTTCTTAAAAAACAAAAAAACAAACAAAAAAAAAAAAAGAAGGAGAAATAGCCTTAACTTACAGCAGGAGGAATTTAGGTTAGGCACCTGATAGCGTATTTCAGGTATGAATGGGATAGCTTCTTCCCATTCTAGGCCAGTATTCCAGGTTCAGACCTAGGTATTTCCCTCAGTGGCTGAGCTACCCATGCGTACCTGACATCATCACACACACCCCCCCTCCCCACCATGTGCCTGATGGCCTCTATGTAACTGGTAGGAGATGCAATGAAGTCAATGGAGAGGGGGCCTTCCTAATCTGCCAGTTCTCTGGGGAGCAAATCCCTAGTTTCACCTCTCTTAAATTCCTTTCAGGCTCTATTCACAGCTGCACAGTGGTTGGATGGAGATTCTATCATCTCCCTGAAGGGCTTGGAACTTGTTAGGCTGAGTCCCAAACTCATAGAGTGGCCTGCTGGGCACCCCAAGCCTAGCATCTTCCCCCTAACACCATGACTTGTCAGCAGCATGGCTGCCCCTTTTCCCAACAGGGGGGCCCAGCACAGCTTGGACCCCCTGGAAATCATTTGTTAGATCCAGCCCCTAGGGGACCTCCTCTCCCCTGGGCCCTTTCAGGCTCTTCGCTGTTTCCTCAGGCTCTGAGAAGAGAGAAAAATCCTGAGAAGTTTTGGTCTCCAAATAGGAGCAGGTGAGAAGCTGGACATAGCCAAGCTGGCAGGGAACTCAGTGAAATCTGGAGGCCCATTTCTGGAATGTATTGTTTGTTTGGAGAGTGAGTGGGTCTGTCACTCAGTTTCCCCTTCTGCTGTTAATCCTTCCACCTCCCACTAAGAAGACAAGTTAGGAGACAAGTGCTCCCCAGAACCCTGGCTTTACTCATTAGCAGTGAGACCAAGGTAGGAATGCCCCTACATCCACCAGGCAAAGTGTGTGTGTGTGTGTGTGTGTGTGTGTGTGTGTGTGTGTGTGTAAAATGCTTCAACACATTTGATGAGGATGAGGGAGGGGAGGGGCTATGTTTCTCTCCTCACTAAATGGGTCCGATTTAGGTCTAGTCCATAGAAGAAGCCATAATAGCAACTGAGGATTGGGATTCAACAATCTCTGGGAGAACAAAGCATTTTGGTCTCATGGGCATGTGCAAGGAAGTGGGGGAGGGTGCAGCTGCTTCACCAGTGTGGAAGGTGGCATTGAAAACCCTCAATAGCAGGTGCAGGGCAGCACAAAGTTGGTGACTACAGTCACTGAGAAAAGAGAGGTGTGAGCAATAGAGAATGCCAAGGCTAGAGGGAGCTTCAAAGAGATAATCTCCAATCCCATCATTTTCCAGCAAAGAATATATGTTCCAGAGAGGAAAACTGCCTAGCTTAAACTCCTAGCAACCATCTTTTCTGACTTCTAGTCTAGTACTTTACAACTATACCACACATGCCCCCCACACACTTTTCAAGGTTAACCGGGGCATGGCTGCCTCTACAATTCTGCTTTTTTAATTGCCCCTAAATACTACTTTCATTATGTTATCTGTCTCTTCATACAAACATTTTATAGCTATCTAGGACCTAGAGAATGAAGAGTAAGCATTTACTCCATTTAACTAAATAAACACACATTGTCCTGAATTAAATGCTCATTCATATTGTCTTTCTAAACTGGATTGGGGCCTTGTTTTATATTTCTTACTGAACTCACAGCCCCTAGCCTAATGTCCTCGCCCATAATAGATACATAAGATGTGTTAAATATTTGATGTATGGTAAAATTCTATCAGGGCTGAATATCTATTTCTGAACTTTCCTATTTCTTTTGATTATCGGCTCTAGTTCTAGGTAGATTGAGGTTGTCCATAAGCCAAATCACAGCCTGTGGTTTTCGTGCTTCTGTACTACCCAGATCCAATATTTATGAAGATTCTCAAGGATATATTTCCCTATTGCCCTGTTGAAATTTGCTTCATAACTTTACCTGGTTAATATCGCTATCTCAAACCACATTGCCAAGAAGACTGAGCACAGTAGTCAGGAGAAGGAATTCTGGACTCAGGCCAATGGGAGTTAGTCATATATTCATCCATGACTAAGCTACAAATAGATCATGCTTTTCATCTTGGGCAAGCCCCCCCCACCCCCGCCAGCCCCAGACTGCTCACTCTTGGGGAAGCCAGCTGCCTGCTTGGGAAGCAGCCTCACAGAGGGGTCCCCGCAGCAAGGGACCAACAGTCTCATGAGAGATTGAGCAGTAGAACTGCCTTTCTAGTTGCAAATTTAGCTAGCATTTAACAACCATCTCTTTTTGTCTCCATTTTCTTGATTTGGAAAATAGGGTTAAATTTAGTAATCAAGTCTTGGGGTCAAATGAGAAGACTCATGTCAGTCTTTTAGAATAAGTGCCTGCTCCATAGTAAGCATTCCACATGTAGTTTGTGATGAGTTGTCTTCCTGTGGACTTGCTTTTCTTCTTTCTCAATTTTGAGTCACTCTGGCTCAAAGTCTCTCCTGAGGCTATAGTGATGCTGCTGGCTAGTGCTATGTTCTCATGTAAGGGCTCACCTGGAAGAGGGAAGTCTATAGTGTGCTCATATACAGCATTCTTGGCAGGTGTTGGTCTTTTGGCATGTAGACTTCTCTGTGAGGCTGCCTCACAACGTTGCAGCTGGCTTCACCCAGGGGAAGCAATCCAAGAGACAGTGGGAGAGATTGCTCAAGATGAAGGCCATGGTCTTTTTTTATATCATAATCAAAGAGGTGACAGGATTTCTGTGGCATACCATCACTTCTGCCATATTCTATTCATCAGAAATCAAGTCAACAAACACAAGCCTTCCTAACGGGGAGGGACTGTACAAGGAAGTGTATGAGTAACATCAGGTGAGGTTTTCAGTACCATCCTAGCAGCTGCCTGTCAACTATACAAAAGGTGATTGCTAGAGAGACTTTGGTGTACCTAAAGTAAAGAAGTGAGATCTAAAATAATGGTAAATAAACAAAACTCTAGGCAGGCGCACACACACACACACACACACACGTACATCAAGTTGTCTATGAAAGTACAACATTGACCTTTAGAAATTGGTTACTAGAGGCAAAGTTCTTTGCTTAACACAGAAGCATGATCTCATTTCTTTCCCAGAAATCAGGTAGGAAATAAGCCTTGAGTTAGAATCTGACAAATTGATCAGAGTTTTGCCTAACTAAGGAGAAGAAAGGAAAGACAATGAAAGAAACAAACAAGAAACCCCATGGGGGAATATGTCTATCCTGAAGCTGAAGAGGGAAAAAGGTGGAGATAAGAAAGGAAGAATGAGCTGAAACAGAAAGGTGGATCAAACTCTCAACAAACACAACCACTTTGAGTGTATAAAAAGTTTACATTTTGGCCTGGTGTTGGTGGTTCACACCTGTAATCATGACTACTAGGGAGGCTGAGACTCTTGGATCTAAGTTCGAAGCCAGCTCAAGCAGATAAGTCCATGAAACTCTTGTTCCCAAACAATCTGCAAAAACCTGGAAGTGGAGGCATGGCTCAAGTGGTAGAGCACAAACCTTGAGTGAAAAAGCCAAGGGAGCGGGAGAGGCCTTGAGTACAAGAGTCCATTACTAGAGAAAGAGAAAGAAAGGAGAAAAAAAACAAAAACTGAGAGAAAGAACATTTCTCATTATTTCTCTGACATGTCCTAATTGGAGGTAGAGAAAGAGGCATTTCCAGACCTTCCCAAACTTTAGACATCAGTGATAATGGCCTTGGTGAGAGTCATGAAGGTTCAATGTGAAGAGCAGGAAGCCAGTGATGGTTTCTTGAGCGCCCCCTGTGGGCAGAGGATTCATTAGTGGTGGCCCAGGTTCTCTGCTCTCTGCAGGAGTTAATCCCTACTGGGGGAGGATCTTCAGAAACAAACTTCCTCCCCCAAAGCCCACAAAACTTGTCAATGGCAGTCAGCCTCCAGTGTGGTTCCCCAGCCAGGCCAGCTGGCAGGAAGGCTGCCAAGGCAGCAGATCTGAGGAATGAATTCTCAATCACATTTACATGTGCAGGGTGCAAAAAGGGAAAGGAAGGGAGGGGGAAGGGAACCCCTCCGGAATCCAAAAAGAAAGTCACTAACTAATCCACACACAAAAAAGAAAAGAATCAGGCACCGATTTGTCTCAGATGTTCTCAAATTGCTGTCCTTAAAAGCTCTGCTTCCCTGTCTTCCTCCTCCTCCCTGTTGCCCAATTGCCCACAGAAAGTCTCTAATTTTGCCTTAATTTGTGCCTTGGTTGCAAGAACAAAACAGAACGTCACTGTGGCTCCCACCCCTCCCCCTGGCTCTCAGCAGCTGGCTTCTTCAATGGCCTGATGGAGTCCTTTCTCTGCCATCATTTCCTATTCTTTGCCAATCGGATCCTCACAGCACCAGACCCTGAGTAGCAGAGAGATGGGGAAGCAAAGGGCAGTCTCCAATGTTTCAGACACCCAAGGGTCATGTCATATTTGTACCAGCATCTCCTTATCTCCCACCCCCACCCCCACCAATCTCTCAGGATCCAGGGACCATAGGCTCTGTAAGGAGATAGAGCAGAAACTGTAGTGGTTTTCTCTGGGGAGGGAGCACACAGCAGGAATCCCTCAAAATGGGAGATACCTTAGGCCTCTTGCCAGGACTGTGGAATAGTAACAAATTGGAGTATTTACATGATTTTTTTCCAAGTAAAAAATAAACACACACAGCCTCTTTATTTCCTTCCAATTGAGTCCTCTTAGAATATCTGACGACAAATTGCTTCTCTGTTGACTATTGATGGGACTGAGGGTTTTAGTCTCATACAGCCCTGGCTTCTACCCGAGCCTCCTAGAGAATCCTCACTTTTCATCCTCGATGGAGGATTATTTACTTCCCCTCCAGCAAACCTTTCCATCCCTGCTTCCTCTGAGGGGGAGAGTTCAGAGATGCTTCTAATTAATCTTGGTAAATTGCTCTGCTATCCCAGGATAAAAAGGAAAAGCAGAGTCATATTAGAAAATGATGACTGGGTTCGTAGCGGGCCATAAAAGTTAGATGTGGCTCACTTTTCATGCTGCAATTACTGGGAATGGCTTTATATGATGGGCATATCTTAAGTCCTTAAGAAAAACACGGAGCAGGGCTTATAAATGTATGTTTATGACTTGGGGCAGGTGTCTGCAAAAAGGGTTTGAGACTACTTAACCTCTGAGATTTTTGCTTTTAGTGTACAACAGTCTTAACTTAACTGTTGGTTTGCTATGTGAGACTAGTTACCAAAGCATAGTATCATCTCCCATCATCACAAGAAAAGGGGAGAATACAGGACAAAAACAATATTCTGAAGGAGGAAGGGAAGGACGGAGAGAGAAAGAGAGAAAAACAGAAAGAAACAGAGATAGAACTTGTATTTATTTCTTACAATGCCTAATATATGAATTAAATTATAACTATACAGGTGTTGAGAAAACATTATATATACATATGTATATATGTACATATAGTGCTATCTGGAGTTTCAGGCACACATTGGGGATTCTGAAATGTAACCCTGTTGACAAAGGAGCTATAGTGTTATTATCCAAGTAAAGTAAATAAGTTGTTTGAGGTATAAACAAAGAGCCCCAGTTGGACATTGGTGGCTCATGCTTATAATCCTAGCTACTCAGGAGGCTGAGAGCTGAGGATCACAGTTCAAAGCCAGACTGGGCAGAAAAATCTGTGACTCTCTTATCTCCAAGTAACCACCAAAAAAAGCCAGAAGTGGAGTTTTAGCTCTGTGGCTCACATAGTAGAGTACAGGTCTTGAACAAAAAAACTCAGCATTCAGACCCTGAGTTCAAGTCTCAGGATCAGCAAGGAAAAAAAAAAGTCATCTTGTTGTTGTTGGATGGGGTGGGGGTCCACATAATAACAATCTTAGATGGAGACTAGCACAAGGGAAAATGTGGCTCAGAGTAGAGCTGAAAGAAGTTCTCAAGAGCTCATCTATCTAGTTCTCTAAAACCAGAGAACAGAAGCAACCTATATGAAACAGAGGATAAACTACCCTTATCCCTACTTTATCCCTTAATTTTGGTCTATGTAACAAGGATTTAGTAAAAGTTTCTGCTTTGAAATGGTTGCATGATGTAAGGTTTGGCGTTACTTCCTTTTTCTCTTGAATTTCCATCTGTGTTCAATTGATTTTAATCTACAATTGGTAGACTATTTGGTGGGATAACTAAATAATATTTATGGAATGGTTTTGATGGTGGAAAAAAGACCAGTATCTCATTACGTCTCTGAATTGTACTTTTCACCAGGGCAATTTTTCTAAGGGTATGTGAAAATACCCAATTACTACAGTTTATTATTATATTTTAAAATAGTGTTAGCACAGCGTTAATATTTTATGACTGCAGATACCTTAGGTTTAATATTTTAGTATTATTTGTTTTAAGAATTATAGACTTAGATAATGGAAAATATGCATAATGTATTGAAGGAGTTAGGATATCGAGACATTACTATTAGGCTTCAAATTTCTCTGAACCTGACTTAAGTTCAAGGCATAGTGTATGTTTCTTAGGGCCAAGAAGATAGCATTCAATGTAGGGATCTGAGTCTAACCAGAAGATCATCAAACACCATTTTACTGAAATAGGACTCAAAGATCATCTCGAAGCACAGCTTCCCAAGCACTCTGGGACAGATTATTGATGCATTTGGGTAGCCAAAGGGGACTAATCCATTTGTGAAAAGAGGATATGTATAGCCCTTTCAGTAGCATTTGGAGTCACCAAAAGAAAGACAGTATCTCTATTACCTTTCCATTCAATCCTCCACCATGGCTGGATGCTGGTGCCTTATGTCTATAATCCTGGCTACTTAGGAGGCTGAGATCTGACTATCAAGACAGAAAAATCCCAGAAAAAACAAAATTTATGAAACTCTTAACTCTAACATTTTAAAAGCCACAAGTGGAGCTAGGCTTCAAGTGGTAGAGCAAAAAAGCCAGTTGAAAACATGAGGCCTGGGGTTCAAGCCATAGTATGAGCACACACAAAAAAACAAACAATGATACTCCAAAAATCTCAGTTATAAAGAAGTCACAATGTAATCAAAGCTAGTAGGCAGATCTGAAGAGGATGGAAACTACAGATACCTAGTTCTTATGTTAGAGGATTAGAGACTCAGGTAAATTTGAGAAGAGTTGTTACTTGCCCAACAGATGTCATGAATCTGGGGAATGTGGCATTGATAATTAGCAATACTTTCAGGTACTGCAAAAACATGATGATCAATGATAGAACACATTTATGGGCAGTGGTCCCACAGATTGTATCTTGAATCAGCTCAAAAGGTCTTAGCCATCTTAGCTTGCATAGTACACTCTATGGTGTTTGCACAATGAAAAATCACCTAAAGACTCACTGCTCAGAATGTAGCCCCATTGTTTATCCATGGGTGACTGTAACGTCATTATAAGAAGTACTGATTGAGTAATAACTATACACCTAGAACCAACCTAATGCTTTGCTTTGAAGGCCTTAATTGGTCACTCTTTTCACCAATTCCTAAGTTAATAATATTATTCCTTTTTGTTAAGATGAGAAGGCAGAAGCTCATGTCGAATAAAAGCAAAACAATTTTTTTTAAAAAGTTAATACCCAATAAATAAAATCCCCAAACTATAAAAGCCTGAATTTTAAATGCAGGCAGTCCAACTCCAAAGCACAGCTTAACTACGAAGTTAACTTTAGCAATATGTTACTTAAATTTAGAAGTGTTACTGCCATGGATCTAAAAAAAGAAGAAAGAAAAACCTGGGGGTTCATTTACATATAAGCAGGAGGCAAGGCAGGCTGGGAAAAGTAGGAAAATAGAAAGAGCTAGACATTTTCCGCCATGTTTCTCATGTGTTACTAGGTGCCAGTCAGTGTCAATTCTTGTCCATAGTTTCTCTCCCAAAGACTATTCTTTTTGTTCATTTAAAACATATAGAAAACTCCCAATGGTGTAGCTTTGGAAGCAAGTGGCCCTTTCTGATTTCTAGGTGCTGGGAAACAGAACCTATCCTTTTTTAAAACTTAGCTCTTTTGAGGAGGTGGATAGAGGCCCAGTGTATCAAGGATGTGGCAAGATCTTTTGATTTATAGTAAATAATTATAGTCCAATTAAAAAAAATATTTTGTTCATTTTCTATGCTAAGGATAGGCTTTCGTGCATGCTAGGCAAATATTCTACTACTGAACCACATCCCCGAGCAGGGTTTTGAGATTACCAAGATGGCAATATTCTATAAAATATTGTCAACACTTTTTTCTGGGGGGGTGGGTAGCAGAGCAGCATTCCTTGGAACTTAGGATGGTTAAGGAAACCAATTAGCTTTCCTTGAGAGAAACAGAGTAGATTCCTGTACTCAGAGATGGATCATAGTGCCAGAAGAGGAAGGAATTCTGACAGAAGGCTTGCATGTCAGGCCTCAGAACTGTGATCTGGATATCTAGCATGAAAGGAAGTTGATGGCAGATCTTGTTTTTGGACTCCTTTCTACACTAGGCTCCCACAGACCAGTCCCAATCAGAACACAGCATCATTCTAGTATTAACCTGAGTCAGGGTAATAAAAAAGTCTTTCTGTTTTAACCCTTAGAGAAGCTACCTGCTCTTTGCTCTTCCCAGCTCTTTACTCCTGCCAACACTCAACCCTTTCTGCTTAGTTCCTCTAAACACACATTTCTATTTTATAGAATGAGGCATTTCTTGATTTTAAAACCACAAATAAAAGCCAACTAGTACTTTCCACTAAATCTGTCAAAGAGCTGGACTTTGGATTAGTTCCTGAAGCAGCTCTCATCTGTTTTCACCAAACTTTAGTAGCATCAAGCAGTCTCGCATTTTGAGGATGCAAGAGAAGAGCAGTATCCACAATGAGGAATAAAGAGGACAATAGGAGTACAATGACCTAGTAAAGGGGAGAAGACCACCAGAAATGCTGGGGACTGGGAGCCAGTAGTCCAAGGAGAACCTCAGAAAGGTAGAGAAAGACAAGAAGATTGTGCTCCCAAGGTTCTCAAAGCTCATCTTATGACATGGTGAATTCTGAGAACAAAACGCTATGAAGAAGATTAAAATCTGTCTATATACAGAACAAAACTATTTTTTTCTGAATGACAGTGACATAACTCAGATTCTCTTCCATGCTAGCCACAATCCAGAATGTGATAATTCTCTATATTCCTATATATTTTATGTATATAATTTGTATAGTCTCTATTTTATGATACTTACAATTTGTTATATACCTCTGACTAAATATACGTACTATCTCCAACCATGTTTTTTTTTTTCTGTACTAGAGTTGGAACTCAAGATCTTAGGGTTCCTAAGTTGGTGCTCCTACACTAAGTCATATCTCCAGCTTTGATTTTTTCACTTGCTATTTTTGAGACAGGGCCTTGTTTCCTATTTGGGAACCTAAGTGTGATCCACTTATCTTAGGCTTCTTAGTACCTTGAGTAACATGTGTGGAACACTTCATTCAGCTCTTTATTAAGAAAAGCTCTTGGGGACTTTGTTTCTGCCAGGACTAACCCGGAACCACAATCTCAACAGTCCCTGCCTCCCAAGAAGTCAGGATTCCAGGTGTGAGCCCTCAGCAACCCCACTCTTTTTGATGGCCACCATGACTTCCATCACAGAGAGTGATTATTTCCTTTGAAATGGTGGTACTTGGGTTCATTTATAATAAGGGCAGGAACCCATATGTGGTGGGACAAAAGAGACTTCTTTTCATCTCTGTATCTCTGTAAGAGGTGTAATCTTACCAATGGGGCAAATGTTGACATAGATGGTGAAAAATACTAACTTAGACCCCCGATTTCTGACATCAGAAAAAGAAAGCCCATGGCTCATCATCAGCTTTGACATCTGGAGTAACCAGAAGGGTCAGTTCAACCACAGAGTCCTAGTTCAGTCCTCCCTCTCATTAACTCTCTCCATCTGCCAGGTCCTTCTGTCAAAGGAACTCACCTTGTAGGTTCCCAGCCTACAGAGTGGCTCTGGCCCACCCAGTGTGCCTAAACCTTTGTTCTCCCTTACAGATCCAATTTTCCTCTGCCTATAGCATGATCTACAGCTTCCCGAAGAGGGCAGGTTTGGCAGGTGGGGAGGAGTGGGCCAAAACATCGTCTGTGGCCTCGCGGTCCTGATGTGTAATCACAACCCAGCCATAGACTGTAATGTGGCTATAAAGATCTCAGAACCACAGTATAGGAGAGTTATGCCTGAAATGAAGTCCAATCTGTGATAAAGCAGCCAGCATTAATGCCACAAATATGTGACAGCGGGCAGAGAAATGACTGATTGGGGATGTTTATAAATATAGGAAGTGAGCTGCTCATAGCATCCAATAGAGGGGGTTAGCAAAATGAAGACAGATGGTGGGCGATTAGCTCTCACATTCCTTTATGGCTGCCAATCCACACAGATAGCTAGCTGCTCCACTCTATCACATAGCCTTCCAGATGGGGCCGTCCAGGTACATTACAGGCCCGTCTCCACCTCCTGGCTCAAAAGAGAACTGCAGCTTGCTTCCTAAAAAGGACTTTCAGCCAGGACCCCAGAATAAGATGCTACCCAGGGCAGCCATTACAAAGATGGCATTGATAAGCTAGAACTGCAGCCAAAATCCTGGGGCTTGCTCAACTGTTTTATAGCAGTTTGCATACAAATGTTGAATACTGTGTTTCGGGAGGAAGCGATTAAAGACTCCCAGCTCTTGAAACTATGCTGGAATCACCCTAGATAGAATGTCTCCCAGCCTTTCCCAGGGTGGGTCCACTAATCTTTGGCATTGCTATGGTTTAAAATTCCCTTCCAACAGTTCTCATTCTCCATTCCTCAGTAGCATCATGAACTAGGATAAGCATCTATTCTGTCCCAAAACAGCTCTGCAAGGAATGGAACAGGCCTAACATCCACCTGAGGACATGCCTGGTCTTTGTTCCTTGAGGGACACCAGGAGCTCTTTTACTCTTTGCTTCCCAGTCATGTGCTTCCCAAGTCATGTGCCTGTCAAGTGGGGCCTTGTCAAACTATTTCATAATGTGCTGCAACCATCATCACCCAATCAATCACATATTCTAGGTAATGCCACACTAATAACTGTTTCTTGTATTGTACATGTGAGAAGCAGCCTCACTCCTATCTTTTAAGATATTCACAGTCAGTAAGCCTAGTTTTCTCTCCTTCCTTTCTTTCCCATGTGATATCACTCATTTGTACTTACTCTCTTAGGCTCTTCTAGCTTTTATCTTCTGAGTTACACTGTGCTCCTTTCCACTATGCTTTTGCCTTTACAATTGGTCCTGACCTCAGAAGAGTTTTAGAGTGCATGAACACAACACCTTAAGATCTTCATCAGGGCTGGGAATATGGCCTAGTAGCAAGAGTGCTTGCCTCGTATACATGAAGCCCCGGGTTCGATTCCTCAGCACCACATATTTAGAAAAGGCCAGAAGTAGCGCTGTGGCTCAAGTGGTAGAGTGCTAGCCTTGAGCAAAAAGAAGCCAGGGACAGTGCTCAGGCCCTGAGTTCAAGCTCTAGGACTGGCAAAAATCTTCATCAACTACTTGGTTAACTTGAATGGTTGTTACTTTTTTTCGCCTTCCTTACTGACTTCCTTTCTTTCTTTCCTTCCTTCCTCCTTTCTTTCTCTCTTTTTTCTTCTTTCTTTCTTTCTTTCTCTCTTTCTGTCTCTTTCTGTGTCTCTGTCTCTTTGTCTCTGTCTCTGTGTGTCTCTTTCTTTCTTTGGGCTTAAATTCCATTTCAGTCCCCAAATTCAGCTTTCTTCCTGTTATCTACTTCTGGTTCCTGGCTCCCTGGCTCTTATCTCATAAAGGTCTTGCTAAGCTTCTAGGTTTTCAACATCTCCAGCACAGGCTTTTCTGCCTGGATCTTATTAATTTTCCCTCCCAAGAATAAGTGTTCCACATCAGTCGTCCTCAGCTAACTAGCTAACTATATACCTAGTGAAAGCAGCCGCTATAACAAATACTTCATGGTTAATGCATTCTCATGATGTCCCATGAGTTATCTTTTTTTTTTTTTTTTGCCAGTCCTGGGGCTTGGACTCAGGGCCTGAATACTGTCCCTAGCTTCTTTTTGCTTAACGCTAGCACTCTCACTTGAGCCACAGCACCCCTTCTGGCCATTTTCTGTATACGTGGTGCTGGGGAATTGAACCCAGGGCTTCATGTATAGGAGACAATCACTCTTGCCATTAGGCCATATCCCCAGCCCCCATGAGTTATCTTTTGAGTACAGAAATATTCTATAGATGGAGAAATCGAGGCACAGGGAAGTTAGATAACTTGATGAAGATCACAAAACTAGAAAGTAACAAAGCTAATTTTTAATTCAAAGTAGAGTCTAGAGGATCTATGGCTTTTATGGTGGATATACTCAAAGAGGATGAGTTCTTTTATCTATTTGGTTCTCTCTCTGTGTGTGTGTGTGTGTGTGTGTGTGTGTGTGTGTGTGTGTGTGTGTGTGTGCGCTCAAATGGGAATGATTTCCCCTTTAGACTCACCACCCTTTCCTATAACTATTCTCTTCAGGATTTGCATTCCCTGATCTACTACTGCTTTTCCTATCTTACCAGGGACTCAGGGACTCAATGTACCAAAGAGACCCTTTCAGTCAGTCCCTTCCTTTCTACAGTTAAACAGATTATGCCTGGATCTGATATAACTTATGACATAAATCTGTATTTGAATAATTGGCTTTAGAGACTTAATTATAAAATATTGCGAAGTTTTTTTTTTCCTTGTAAAATTTCATCATGTTTCTACTCCTCCAGCCTGACAAGATATTTCTGGATTTCGTCAATTGATAAATTTGTTTTCCTTCCCAACTTCATGTCATCCATAAATTTGATAAGTGTCATCTCTATGCTTCCATCCATTGTTTATGGAGATGTTTAATGATACAGGACACATCCAGCACCTGGTGTATACTGGCAGGCCACTCTTATTGGGGATCAATTAGTCATCCAGCACCTGTTGCATCATTGGACCATTTATGAATCAGCCTAACTGTGCTGTTAGTCAGAGCAAACTTCTTTAGCATCCCACCAAAGGTACTTACAAAAGGCCTTATTAAATAACATTCCTGAAATACTTATCCACTCTGCTCCCACATTTCTCTGGAGAACACTGTCACCTGAGGAAATGATGTCTAACATGACTTCATCTTACTGAATTCAAGACAGTGGGAAATCACTATTAATCTGTACTATGTATTGGAGGAGTCTAAAGAAAATTCCATGCTTTCAAATATTGCTTTTAAACTCTATTCCAAGAGCCCTGGATTTCCTTAGAGGCACTGCTGAGAAATGTGAGGGGCTGGGGAGAAACAAAGGGAGCACACTCCCAGCCACTTTAATTTCCAGAGGCTGTGCTATTTTCTATGTTATATTAAAGTTCTATTGTAGGGCCTTCTAGAAAAAGTATGATGCAAAATAAGATCTGAAAATTCCTATTTTAAAAGAAGAAGCAATCTTCCGGTCTGGAGTTGTATTTGATTGCAATATTGACTGGTACTTGGTACATTCACTTTGTTAATAAAATCGAGACACCATTATCCACATTCGTTCTGTGCCTCACAGAAGTGCTATCAGAGTTGATAGAAAGCCTTAGGACAGAGAGTAAGCTCGTCCATTATTGAAATGCACACATCTGAATGCCCAAAAGAATCCTTGTCATTTTTTCCAAGTGATTGGCTCAGAGGATGTTTCCTCATCCCCAAACATTTATTGATGCCTTCTAGCTACAAGGTATTTTCAAACACGTGACTTCTTCAAACTTCACAACAATCCTAATGAGGCACATGCAATTATTTCTGTTTACCAATGAAGAAACTGATGCTAAAAAGAAATTTAATATATTTTTATATCAATTACACAACCAGTTACCAGAGAGCCAACTTTTGAATCAGGTTTTATTGACCTAAATGTCCTTGGAATTTGTCTTTATTCTGCATGGTATCATATTAGTGTCAGTGAGTTAAATGTATTTGGGGCTGTCAGCAATGGGCTGGGCACTGAGCAAACCACTTACAAAGACAATCTCATGTCATCTCACAACAGCCAAGCTATCAGTAATATTTATTATGCTCCATTTTATAGAAGAATCTTAGGAATTTTTCTAGGGTTACCCACCCAGAAAAAAAAGAATTAGTATTTGAAACCCATTCCCAGACTTTGCTGTTTAGAAATTATGTAATTATTTATATCAATGTTTTTCTTATTCTCCAATTTAATATAAGCAGTTGCCCATCATTCATTTCTTGGAATGATCTTCAAAACTCTATGTGATCCTATGGGCTCTCCTACATGAATCTATCATTGAAATTGTTCTTTTGTTTTTATTTTATTTAATGTTTAATACTAGCTGACTTTGGCAGTCATCGAAGGTTTAGTGTGAATTAGAGTCTCTCTGGTGCATGTCGTTGACAGTAGAACATTGAAACAAAGGAGTAGAGAGAGATCAACTGATCATCTGAAGTGTGAAGGACAGTGGACATCTTCAACAATGCTGAAGTCCAGCCACCCTCAGAAGCAGAGGACAGTGTATCATCACCAAGGTGAGCTTTATGGGGACACATCTAGCTGTGGTCCAATCATGTTTCTTTCAAAAGATGCCTCACATATCTACCACATCCTGCTGTTTACTCTCTTCTCCTTCTAACTGTGCAAGAGAACAGCAAAAGAGGATGTGAGCCTGTGTATCCCCCAAGTGTACAGAGTTATTTTCTCAGGCAGGGGGAATTCTATTTATGGCCTGGGGGCAGGCTCCCTCCCTCTTCTAATTGGCATAAGCAGTGTGGAGGGAAGGGAGCACAAATCATAATGACTTCCTCCTTCTAGCCCATCTTCTAGCTGGCTTTCTATTCACTCATGTATATATATATATATATATATATATGTATACATATATGTATATATGTATGCATATATATGAGTATATACACATACATGTATGTGTGTGTGTGTGTGTGTGTGTGTGTGTGTGTTTCCTATTGAGCTCAAAGGAAGGTAGCAATACCTTACCTGAATAGCATCAGACAAGGAATGAAATGAAATTTTAACCCTGGGAAAGCAAGATACATTGTACTTCTCTTCCTTTTAGAGTATATTTTCCACTTGAGACAATTTGGCAAGAATCTCTAGAGTACACATTGAGCTTGGAGATGGAGATAGCAGTAGAGAAAGGTACCACAGAAAATATTTGTTAAAAGGAAAAATGATCTCAGAGAACACTTGTGAAACACTACCTGCATCTTGGACTTTCTATGTGATCAGTGAGATTTCTCTAGTAACATACTACAGAAATGATCCCTAAAAGTATAGTCTTATCTTGGACCTTCTAAACTGAGAAAACTAAGCCTTCACCTGTTGTCATGGACCTCATTCCCTTCCATCAAGCTATGTTCTGGAAGATACCCAGCTAAACCATGGAGTTAAAGTATGAAGGCCAAGCTTGGAGTCAAACACAGATTTACACTTGGATGTGTGAACTTTCAAAGAAACAGTGATCTTGCAATGAAGTAAGTTTATTTCATGAAATCTGGCATTCAGTTAAATCAAGTCATTTTATGTAATTTATTTTACATCCATGCACTAGTGGTAAGGGCAAGATTGACCATCTCTCTATGTTGTATATTATGATGTAAGTCTGAGTCTAGTATAGTTAGTGTGTGTGTGTGTGTGTGTGTGTGTGTGTGTGAGAGAGAGAGAGAGAGAGAGAGAGAGAGAGAGATGAGGGGGTGGGGGTGGGGGTGGTAGTTTTGGGGCTTGAATTCAGGGCCTGGACACTGTCTTTCAGCTTTTTTGATCAATGCTAGTGTTTTACCACTTGAGCCAAAGCTCCACTTTGGGCATTTGGGTAACTAATTGGAGATAAGAGTCTTTTGGACTTCCTTGCCTGGTCTGGCTTCAAACCAAGGTCCTCAGATCTCAGCCTCTTGAGTAACTAAGCTTACAGGTAGGAGCCACGATGCTCAGCTTCTGGAATGGACCTTAAGCAAGGTTGTGTCACCTGGCCAATAAAAGAAACCTCTGGGGATCCTAATATCTTAATGTGGCTGATTCCCTGTGCCATCAGAAAAAACACACAAAGTGAGTACTGAGACCTGAAATGATGGTGCAGTATGAGTTAGGCTTTGATTGTCTAGGGAAAAGGACTCCATGCCTCTTGTAAAAAGGCAACATGAGGTATCACTCCAATTCAGGAGAGATTTGGGGGTAGTAAAATGTAAATAGGTAAAAACCTGTATCAATCATTTCTCCATCACTATAACACACATCTGAAAGAGTGAACTTATGAAGAGGAAAGGAATATTTTGGTTCAGCATTTTGGGGATATCCATTCTTGGTTGGATAGCACTGCTGCTTTAGGTCTGTGATGAATGCATTTCAAGAGAAGATGGCAGAACAAAAACACTTGCTTCGTAGCTCAGACGAGAGAGAGAGAGAGAGAGAGAGAGAGAGAGAGAGAGAGAGAGAAGAGAGTCTGGAGCACACTGTCTGCTTCAAGATCATAGCACTACTGACCTAAATTTCTGTTAAGCCCCACCTCCCAATACGCTATCTTCCAATAGCACCACTCTGTGGAACAAGCCCATGATTTATGGTCCTTTGAAGGACAGCTGTACAATTACAGCACTACTATTGAGTTGAGTGCAATAATGTCTATTTTTTCCCCAGCTTTTCTTAGGCAATTTTAAGAGGACATCATTTTGAAAGAAGGACCTTGTCTAAGAGAGTTAATAACCTACCAGGTAAGATTCTTTAAGAAAGAGAAGAAATTCTGCTCAATGATTCAATAATTGAAGAAAACTAAAGTCAGCACTCAGTTGAATTGAATCTTCACCTGCTGGTTGGGAGTCTCTGAACTTCCTTCCTTGCCTTTGGAAAATAACATGCAGGCAAATTTCCATTGGTTTCTACCATGAGTCCTTTGATAGAAGATGGTTCTTTTCCAAACTTTTCAAATCCAGGAATGGCAAATGAACAAAATGAGGCTCCAAAATGCAAAATCGTAAATCAGCAAGAGCAGAATGTAAGCCCTGGTTGACCTAGTTCTAAAGCACTGTTCATGGGTCAGGAAAATCTTTATATTCTGAAATAATTATAAAAGGACATGATTCCAGGGAGAAGATTGAGATTCATGAGCAGTTTTCAAACATTGTTCCAACTGCCTTGAATTCCAAATGTCACCCAGAAGCTCATGGGTAAAAGGTATTGGGGCATAAGGGAACCATTAAACATGGGACTTGGTGAGACTGTGGGGGTCCTGATGTCCTGCTCCCTATCTCTCTTTGTTTCCTGACTCATGAGATAAGTGAATTTACATCATCATGTGTCCTTGATATGATGTGCTGTGCTGCCATAGACCTAAAGCAATGGGACTAACCTTACACGAATTGAAACCTCCAGAATGGTGAGAAAGAACCGCCCCCCACACACACACTCATTTTGCTCTATCCGTAGCTTTTTGCAGGATTTCACACTGGGACACTGACACTCCCAGAAGATCATTATAACAGTTGTTTCCAGAGGTTTCTGGCCCATCAGGTAGATGCAGGATGGAAGTGGGGTGGTCCCCACTTCGCAGCCCCGTTCGATGTTTTTACTAGGTGCTATCTCCATTATTTCTCAAGGATACAGATGAATGAAAAGCAGACAGACACAGGTGATAGTCAGGGAATGAGAGCACAGCCAGAGTGCTGACTGTGTGCGCAATCTGCTTGGCATTCCACCTACATCCAGGCATGTTCCTCTCCCTTTCATCAACACCAGAGTCAGATATCTTGAGACACTAAAGTTTTCATCTCCTCTTGATTGGCTCTACTGCAGCTTGAAAAGCCTCTGACTGAAAGTGAGAATCGTATCACACCTTAATAGCCTCATTTCTCGGGCGGCGTGGGCTTTTTCAACTGCTGGTGTCTTGGTGGGATGTCAGAGCTCCTTGCTCTGGTGTCTGGCATGCATTTCTATTCATGGAGCCATCACTACCAGGCCATTCATTGAGCCACAACCATCCAAAAGGAAAGGGAGACATGCTCAGCACAAATACTAGTGGCAGTCGAAATTTGTCACAACCACGATTATAAAAAGCACAGTGAGGTGAAGCAAGGTAGAAGGATGGAGGCGGGAATAGTGATTTGGTACCAGCAGACTGAATGAGAGCCTGGATAGGAGTTATGTCACTTCATATTTGCTTCTTATCAATATGGCAAGCAATGTATATAAATATGACCTGCCTCCAGTGCAAAGGTCTTCAGTGTTTCTATGTGTCAAAGGAAGTCTGATTCTGGGAAGGGATCCTTAGAACATATTTATCATGTCTTCAAGGTTGAAATACTTTGAGTTTGTCTGCCAGTGTGGCCTCCTTAGATGCACAAAACATCCTTTCTAGAAAAGAGAGGGGCTGTTTGCCCTTACCCATGCATCTCTCTTCATGCCACGCAACATCTTAGTACATGGATTCCCACTACCACCAAAGTGCACTGTTGGTGTTTAAATATATTACGATGGGTCTGTGAAATGTCTTGGTTTGGGTGAAAATTATTTAGAATAGGCCTAACCTCATCTCATGGCTATTTTTAAACTGCTTATCCTGTGATGCATTACCAAGACAGAAAGCTGGAGTTCTGGAAGACATAGTTTGTTCCTTTTCATTTATGTACGCATCCCTCTGGGGCTGGTTTTACCAAAATGCTACCTTGGCATTGAGGCACATGTGTGACCTACTTCGGGAAAGACAAGGCCTGTGTTGTTTAATTAAATAGTACAGGCTCCCGACTGCAGCATTGTGTACTGGCAGATCTACTGCAGAAAGAGGGGTGGGGAATCCCCTTTTGTCTTCCCACACTATTCTTTTCAACAAATAAACCTCAGGAGATTACCTCCCTGAATGCAGCCTGGGTGCTCCAGCCCTGGTAACAAGAGACATCGTGGTGATTCTACAGCTTCTTCCAGGACTCCTTCTCACTAAAGTGTGTAGGCTTCTGGTTCTTTGGGTAAGATACTCAAACATTTTGGAAAGCATCTATTTTCCCCTGGCCCCTTTGATGTTTATGCTAAATAATCAAATATAGTGCTTGAAGCCACTGCGATGCTGTCACTTGATCAGTTTTCCAGACCAAGGAAAAAAAAAACTCTACTTTTCCTCTTACTTGGGTAGTATATACTTTGAATATTATGATTATGTTCACCCATCATTCTTTTTTCCCCTTCATATCCTCATTCTCCTCAACCCCAATTTCCTAAAACCCCTTCCTCAGAGATGTGTTTCAGCTTCCTGGCATTTATTTTTCCATAAACTGCATGCTAATTGTTAAAAGGGGTTAGGCTATGGGAATCTACCTTTGCATAATACACTTCAGTCAGTTTGATCAATATATACACGTGTGTGGCCCCATATATGTTTGTATTTTAGATTTAACATCAACAAATGAGAGAAAGAAACAAACAACCATGGACCTTTTGTCTCTATTATCTGGTCTTACTTCATTCAACATAATTTTTTCCAGGCCCATCCAATCCATTTCCCTGAAAATTACACAATAATATTCTCCCTGATAGATGAATAAAATTCAACAGTGTCTGCATATGTGTGTATGTACATATATTTTCTGTAGGGCATCTATGATGATCGGTGAATAATGCAATAATGAATATTATTATATGAGTCTCTTTATTGTATCCTGACTTGCCATTTTGTAGATAACTGCCCAAGAGCGGTATGGTTGGATAACAGGGTAGAAATAGACCTAAAGATTAATGGAATTGACTAGAAGACCCAGAAATGAACACAAATGCCTACAGATTTCCAGTTTTTGACAAATAAACCCCACATATATTTTTGGGAAAAATACAATCTCTTCACCAAATGGGGTTGGAGAAAATGGACATCCCCATGCAGAAGATTGAAACTGGATCCCTGTCTCTCACATTATACTAATGCAAACTCAAAGGCCTCAATTTAAGACCTGAAACTTTAAAACTCCACAGAAAAATGAAGGAAAACACTAGAACTTATTGGCCTAGGTAGGAACATTATTGGGTATAATTCTAGGGATTCAGCAAATAGGAGACACTATTGACAAACAGGATCGTATCAAGCTAACAGGCTTCTCCACAGCAAAGAATATAGTTATTAAGCTAGAAAGACAGTCTACAGTATGGGAGATCTTTATCAGCTCTATGTATGACAAGGATGTAATATGCAAGGTGGTCAAAAAACCCACCAAGGATTCAATAACACAATTAGCAAATAGACGAAGGAGATAGACATGTCTTAGAAGAATAATGGCTAATAAACACATGAATAAATGCTTAACATCTCTGTCCCTAAAGGAAATGTAAATCAAAACAACATTGATATTCTATCTCACTCCAGTTAAAATTTTCATGTTAAAGAATACAAATCACAAAAATGTTGATGAAGATGCTGGGGGCGGAGTGGGGAGGAATTCTAATACAGTGTGATGGAAATTGGTACAACCAATTAGTACATTGTAAATTAGTACAACCAATATGGAAGACAGTATGCAGATTCCAAGAATTTTGATAACTCCTCTGCCACTATAAATACTTGTGAAAATTTGGATTCTTAGGAACCAAGGCAATATCCTGTCTTTAAAACCTGTCCTACAACAGCTGGCAATTTTTCTTATTTTGATGGACAAATGGATGGATCTAAATGCCATCTTCATGAAATCCTTCTGGATTGATGCATGGGTTATTTCAGTATTAACATAATTGAGCTAACTCAGGATCCTATTTGCACCTAGGTCTGTAATCATTTTTTTTTTCCAGAAAAACCATTTTGTTCATGTTTTACAGTGTAACTCATGAAATACAAGGGCTGATAGCATGTTCAATGGGAGAATTTTATGGGATACAGTGAGATAATTTGATACACGTGTGCAAGTGTAGTGATGAAGTCGGGGTAATTAGCATTTGTCACATTCCTATCTTCTAGGTCTTGCTAAAAATGTATAAAACAATTCATGGCTGCAAGCTAGAGCTATACTTTTGCATTTCAGAGTATTGGAAATCACTCCTCTCTAAATTCATTTTGCTATTCAAACTCTCTTTGTTCTTCTCTTCCTTCTAGGAGCCCAGCTCTTCCACACATTTGAGTGACAAGTAGTGGTATTTGTCTTTCTCTGCCTGGCATATTTTACTTCATGTAACGTCCTCCAGTGGGAAGCTTTCCTAGGCCTTCCAGGTCAGAGCTTTCCCTGGTGTCTATGGCCTGACTCCAAGCTTTTTCTAAGTCCCATGCCTCAACCCCTTGAAGCCCTTCCACCTCAGCTCCTTTGCTGGAACAGAACAGGAGATCTTTCAAGTCTACCCTTTCCCCAGTTTGCTCCTGCCCTCCTAAGTCCCACCCTCCCAGCTCTGCCCACCTAGAGGGTCAAATTTCAATTGAACCATTTTTTTTCAAGTCTGAAATGTATGCCTTCTCTGAGGGATGCTCTCACTTCTACAGCCTCTTCAGCTCAAGGTAGTACCTGGCAGGCCTTCTAATCACAGGCAATTGATATTCTACTGAGCATCTTCGGAAAATAATCTGCAAACAAGAGGCTGCAGGCTATAAAAGTCTCTGTCTCTTTCTCCGCTTTCCTCTTCTCCTGCTCTCCTTTTTTAGAGCAGGGCTTACAGCTTAATAAAAATACAGCCCGAGCAAGAGCAGAAAACCTTAGCACTTTGCCCAACAATATTATCCTTTTAAGAGTTTTATTAATCGGTTTAAAGTTGTGCCGCATTTGGCTAAGAGGTGCAAGGTGCCTTCCCCTGCTGACAAGATTGTCCTTGCATATCAGGAGTTGGCACGATTGGCTCAATTAACAGAATGGCCAGGGAAAGAGGGTCAGCCTTGGAAAGCTCAAGACTCATACTGCGAGTATGATGAGTTGAACAGCAATTTGGTTCTCCTGCTGCATCTGGCCTGAGTCCTTACACGCATGCTCAGGCAGGCACACTGAGATTCCCTCCAGGAGAAAGCAGCATCAAGGTAGAATAAAGGAATTCCTGATTTGTTTTATCTCCTCACTGGTAAGGAATCTGTAATACATCCTGCAAAGAAGACTGACCGGCTTGCAAGAGCAGGCAAATGCATCTGTCAATTTAGCAGCTTCATTTGAGCATAATCAGTGCAGCACTGGAGGAGTCCCCTAAATGTTTAATTTCTTCCAGCTCTGTGAGTGCTGTGATAGGTCTTATCAGGATTGTATTGACTGCACAAAATGAGAGCCGGTGTGGAGCAATGTTCTTGAAGGGAGAGATGTTAAAAGCACACACCAGGAACCCATTTAACAGGTTTCTTATAATATCATCTAGTATTGACATCACATTTTCATTCCTAACTCTCTGGATCCTGATGTGGACACGGAGATTACTTATCCTGCTCTGAAAGACAGTGTTTCTACCTGGGGGCTGATAAGACTACAGGTAGAACAAAAGCAGAACTTTTTCATTATGTAGATGGATCAGCTCAAGGAAGAAAGTCTTCTTTGAAAATGGTGACTGATAGATCAGTCACTAACTATATAGTATGATTTGGTGGCAGGGACTCTAGCTAATTCCAATGAAGTAGCCTGCTTTTGGGGTGGTTAGAACGCATATAGGGCACACTGCTCACAGGAACTCAGAGGGCCCTTTACACTCTTCTCAGGTTTTTTCTAGGACATATACAAAACAAAAGCTATTCATGCTTCTTTTTGGTGTAAAAAATGGGCACATAGAAGCAGTAGCCTACTAACTCATTCATTCATCAAATATTTAATAAGTACTAAATAATACGCAAGCATCACTCTTAAGGTCACTCCTGAGACTGGAAGCAAAGGAGATGCATAAGCAGGATGTTCAAGCCAGCAAGGAGAATGCTGGTGGTAAGGTATATGCAGGTGTGGTGACAGCTCAGAGGAAAAATGGCCCACTTTATCTTCCTGGGAAGTTGAGGTGGACCTGGAAGTTTCTCCTTGGAGAAACTCAACTTGGGCATGCTCATAGAAATTGCAGTTACTGTCCCTGCCTACAGAGGGACAGACTCAGATTATAGAGTCACAGGAGAATTCTACCCAAGCCATTTAGGAAACTAGAGACATCATAGAGGCTGGAGATTGCCCGGCAGAAGGCACTGGGGGGTGCTGAGACAAAACCCTGGGGAGATGCAAGTGCTGGCTTGTCAAGGGGATGGCATTGGGGCCTGTCAGCATAGGCAGCATGCTTCCATCTAGTGCCAACTCTCCAAGCTCACTATCAGGAAAGGAGGGACCACAGGCAAGTGAGACCTGAGATGTGACACACAGTGTCCAGTGACACAAACCTGTGATAACACCATAGGTGACAATCTCCAGTAAAGGGGAGGGTGCTGTGGCCTGGAATATACCCTCTTGAGGAGACCTAAAGAAAATGAGGTATTATAGAAGAAAAGTGTGTGTGTGTGTGTATGTGTGTATCAGTGTATATACACTTATGTGAGAGATTGTACATGGGTATCAATATGTGTAAGAGATTTTATGAGCATGTGTGGGTGAGTGTTAGCTATCAGTGTGAGATGTTTTTGTGTGTATGTGCAAGTGAGTCTGGTTGTGTTTGTGTGTGTGTGTGTGTGTGTGTGCAAGTGATAAGGAAGCTCTTGAAAGGAACCAATACTGCAGAAGGAGTCTAAAACACAAACATGTATGGAAAGCCTAGTTTGTTAAGAAGATAGTTCATATGCAAATTGTTCTGACCACAAAATAAGTAAATAAACGAGGGAAAAGGAAAATAGATTAAGGGGGCACAAGGAAACTTTTAAAAGTGTGAATATAGTTGGTATCTAGATAGAGCAAAATACCCAAACTCTCTAAATTAATATACATTAGCTTTGTAACAGTTTTTATATGCTAATGATACAACACGAGTCTGGAAAAATTGTACAAAAAACAACTAAAGAAAAAAATAATAAAAGAGAACTCAGCATGTCTTTTTGAGTTTTCTACTCCTACCACTCTTTCTTTCTCCTGCATTCAGACAACAGGGAGAAGTGACCTTCAAGCTGAGAAGAAACTTATATACCAAAACTAATCATGCCAGCACCCCGATATCACCAGCCTTTAGACATGTGAGGAGTATATTTCTCTTGTTTAAAAGTAAAGGATGGAAGGAAGGAAGGAAGGAAGGAAGGAAGGAAGGAAGGAAGGAAGGAAGGAAGGAAGGGAAAGGAAAGGAAAGGAAAGGAAAGGAGAGGAGAGGAGAGGGGAGGGGAGGGGAGGGAAGGGAAGGGAAGAGAAGGGAGGGAGAGAGGTGTCAGTGGCTCATGCCTGTAGTCTTAGATACTTAGGAGACTATGTAACGACTGAGGTTCAAAAGAAGTCTGAGCAGGCAAATCTAGGAGACTCCTTATCTCCTATCAACCCAAAAAAGAAAGATGAAAATAAAAACAGAGATAGAAGGGTGGCTCAAGTGGTAGAACATCTGCTTTGAGCAAGAACGGCAAGCAAGAGTGGGAGGCCTTAGTTCAAGCTCCAGTATTGGCAATAAATAAATAAGTAAATGAATGAATGAATGAATGAATGCAAGCTGAGTGTGGTGATCCATGGTGCATGTTTGTATTCTCAGCACTCAGGAGGCTGAGGCAGGAAGATGATGAGGTCCAAGTCATCCTGGACTACTCCCCAAATCTGTAAATAAACAAACAATCTTAGAGAGAGAGATGACCTAGGAACCTGGTACCCTGGGAGGAAAGAAAGAGGGTCAAAACAAACAAAACAAAACAACCAGACAATGCCCCCCCCCAGCATTTTGATCAGCTGCCTTCCCCCATGAAATGGTCTTGACCCTGAATTCCTGTGAAAGTTCAAACAAAAGATAAATGATGTGAGTTCACAGCAGCAAGAGCCTCCCACAGAATGGCCACTCCTGCTATGTAGCTGATCGGAAATGATTGTGCACCTTCCCAAAGTAGGGCCAAGCACTTGTCTGTGCTTAGCCATTCAGGCACATAAATACTTGTAGGTTGTTTGTAGAGCCATGGAAGGAGATCTCCTGGAGGTTCGCTTTAGGGGCTACTGGAAGCTACCTTAAGAAAGTGGCAGTTCATTAGGGCATGTGGACAGGAAAACAGAATGGACCAAGGGTGATAATGCCTTGTACTGCTTTTATTGCATGGAAAACATAATAGTCTGCTACTTTTAATAGAGAAAGTGCCTAGTTATTTGAACTTAATCCAAAAGTATTGTATTAAGTTTCATTTCTTAAAAATATTTGGCATGTTGTTTTTTTTTCAAGCCAAAGGAAGGGTACAGAGCTGGAGGAAGGATTGCTTTAAAGGGGGGGGGGGGGGCGCTTGTGGACCACAATATAGGGGAAATAAAAATCATAGTCATCCCAGGGGAGAGGAAGTCTTGCCCTGACTCACTCAGGCTACCAATGAGCAGGCTGGAGGGGGGGATCTTCAGGGAAAGGAAAAACACCCAATAGGGAAAGGGCACCTAGAGAAGATGCCCAGGGCAGATAGTGAAATAGAAGCCTTTGCAAAATCTCCCTCAGAGAAGGGCTACGGGAACTTCCATTTAGACAGTGATGTCCTTGACAAATGAGTTTTTTTCTCCCTCTACCCAATAAATTACTTGGAGTTAAATTTAATATTTTTTTCCTTCAGAAAAGAAATAATCATTAGCCTCAGAAGCAAAATTGGAGTTAAGGCTCCAGTGATATAATAATAATAATTTGTACTCATATGGATTCTTTCAAGCAAAGGTCTCGGAAGCTTTGCCAAACATTAATTAATTAAGCCTTGTAGGTCTCCCCAGGAGGCAGGTAGCTATTATCTCAGCTTTCCAGATGTGGAAACTGAGTCTTAGGGAGGTGAAAGAGATTTGCCCAAGGTCACCCTGAGAATGAGAAATGGGACAGAGACTTAAATGAGGGAAACTGCCACCCATGGCCGGAAAAGAGTTGCTTCCTCTATCTTCCCCTCTGGGGCGCAGGGGCACCTGCTCTGCAGACAGCATGCAGAATGGCATTAATGGACCTAATGCATTCTCAGGTCTAAGCGAATTCCAGTCCACTAAGCACGTGGAAGATGACAGGGAGGGGCTGGCTCCCCAAACTATCTATTTTCATTTGTGAGGTCCAGGCTGCCTGAGATTCAGCAAAGTGGCTGCTAAGATCTGGAAATGAACAGGGAGTGGTTAGGGAAGATTTGATTATGGAATGTTCCAGAGAGAAAGCACGGTTGTTCCACTTTTCATGGGATTATTTATACCTAACCTCTGTGCTGGGTTTCTGCAGAGGCTAAAACCAAACAACACAAAGGCATGGGGATACAGGCGGGAAGAAGGGCCTTGGAAAAGGTCTCCTGTGTGCCAGGTCTGGCCGTCTGCTGATTTCATCCATCATGAGGTGCTCGAGGCTCTGGTCAGCCTCTCGGGGAATTTGATGGGAAAGGCTGTTTACCAGGAAGCAGTGAAACCAGGGCCTCTCCCCTCCACGCCTGGTTTAGCAGCTGACAAATTCTATGGGCGAATTTCCCACCCTCCTCCCCTCCTCCTATCTTGGGTGCTGCTGACATAGATTTTGATATTTCCTCCTGAGATTATACTTCACATAATGAATTTGATTCTCTCATTCGTTCTTCTCTCACCATCACAACATTGCAGCGTCGGAGGTTTATCTACTGCAAGATGAATCGCCCGGAGACTCCTAGTGCATCCTTCTTTGCACACCACCTCCCCCACTGCGGATGAGAAATAGACTTTTCCCTCATCCATCATAAGTCAGCATGACAGGGCTGTCGTTCCTTGGGTCTGACCTACTGCATCTTCCTTCTCTCCGCCCCGCTTCAGTGCATAGACTGTTTCCTGGGGGGCTGGGGGGGAGGGCATTATTTGGGACCTTTATAAGGGATTTGAAATTGTAGTCAAAGAAGATTAAAAAATCATCATCATTACAAAAGTAAATAGAACCAAAAATAGTAATAAAAGGATGAAAACTGAATCTGGAATAGGATGTACAAGAATTGTTGCTAGATCGCTTGACTCAGTGGACTGTTTGACGAGGACATGGTAAAAATTCTAATAAATCCAGTCTTTCTCTTGACACGTTATCCATCTTCAAACTTCCCTAGAGGGCAAAGGGTGATCCTATTTGCTTCATTTGAAGGGTTGGGAAAATGAGACAGAGGATGTTGAATGTGTGTGTGTGTGTGTGTGTGTGTGTGTGTGTGTGTGTGTGTGTGTGTGTTTGGCAGGGGAGAGTTATATTGATAGGCCAAAGAAATTAGGTTTTCTGGGCAGGAGACAGGACACCAAGAACAGTGCCGTGGAGGTTTCTGAGTGACAAAATGAATAGAAGTCAGGTTTCTACACACTGTCCTATCACCACACCTCCAGCCTGGCCCCCACTGGCTACAGAAGGGAATAAAAACAGAAGCTGATTTGAACATAGGAAAACAAAACAAAACAAAACAAAATCCACTTGTAATCCTGAAGTGAAAACGCATGTAACTGGAAGTGAAGAGATCTGGTTTGGGGCCAAGCTAGATGAAGACTACAGAAATGCACTTTGTCACTTTAGCCTTTGTGAGGAAGGAGAGAAGACTCAGTTTCTCATCTCTACATGGGATGGCCCTCTTAGATGCCTTCTTAAATCTCTCCTCAGGCTAAGGCTCTTTGATTTTTATTATTAATGGGGGCTTGAGATGTTGGAAGTTAGCAAGTAGAATTAAGATAAACTCTTATCATGAGCATTTTAAAATCCAAACAAGTCTTTAAGGAAAGAAGTTTTGTTGTTATTGTTGTTTTGGGGTTTTTTGTTGTTGTTTTTGGCATGTGTGCTAGTACTGAGATTTGAACTCAGAGTCTCATACTCTTTGGTTATCTTTTTTGTGCAAGATTATCTGCTACTCTACCACTTGAGCCACAACTCAGTGTCTAGAGTTTTGTAAATTAATTTTCTGCAGGTTAATTGAAGACAAGAGTCTAATAGATGTACCCCCACACCCCAGGCTGGCTATGAACCATGATCTTCATATCTTAGCTTACAGAGTAGCTAGGATTGCAAGCATGAGCCACCAGTGCCAGCCATCAAAGGACGACTTTAACAGGGGACTCTACCATTTTTGGGTAGTAGGTAGGGATAAATTCAAAAGTCTCTAACTAAAAACCATCCCGATGACCAATAAAGTAAGGAACCCTCCCCCCCCCCCTCCGCCCCCATTATTCAGGGCTCATAAGGAGAAATGCCTTCTAGGACAATTTCACCAAACCTTCCCTTAGACAGTCAGGAGATCCCTTCTCATAAACACTATGTAAATAAGTGAAGAATGCTCCAGAGCCCCTGCCAACTGTGAACTAGCTTCACAGCCAGGCTGCCAAGGATCAATTTCATTTAAAGGGTCGAGTTGTAGGGGACACTGCGGGGTGTGTGATTAAGTGAGTGGTCACAGCATTTGTGTCTGGTTTGGTCTGCACAGTGAATCCCTTCAGGGTTTATCAGCTCCCCTGTCACTCCCTTCCTTTCATGGAAAACATGAGCAGGGGCAGGCGGGACCTTTGCTTCCTAATGTTATTGGAAGATTTAATTAAGCACCATTTGAAATTTTTGAATGGAAATGGCCACATTATTCATGATTATTACCCATTTTCTTTCAACATAGGGCCAACTGCTAAGCTGTTAGGCACAAGCAGGGAAATGACAAAAATATTCAAATATCCATTATCTGGGATTATGTTTGCCAAGCATCCTATCTAATCAAGGGAAGCCTGTTGGAACAGATGGGCCTTACATTGGGCACGTCTAAGCCAGGAACCTTGGACATGTTGGGACCCAATGAATCCAACTACAAAATCCAACTACAAAATGTTGTTGCCATTAGGACAACTTATTTCTGTCAAGCGAAAGTGTGTTCTTTTCAAAGATTGTGTGGTTGTGCCTGCAGCAGGTCCGTGAGTCATATGACACAGATTTAGGAATTGGAATTCCAGTCTCTTGGAGACAAAGGCTCAGGAGAGCAATACATATAGCCAGGCTTCTTAATGGGCTACGTTGGGGAGCCTTGGTTTGTGTGCTTATAGACATAGGATAGACAAAGCCAACTTTCAGGAGAGGGTTGATCAAAGCTGGTATTGCAGGTGCTTTGACATAGAAAAAGTGCCTCTGTTTCAGCTTCATATTTATGAGTAGTTTACAGAAAGCTTTGGAGCCAAAGGAAACAAATTTGGTAAACACAGTAAGTAATAGATTCAACAAATACAGCTAAGGATAAAGGACTAATTTACATTTAATGAGACAGCGATTGTTTATTAAATAAGAAATGGTTGTGCTTATGAAGATGGCCCTAAAGGTTTTTCAAGAAGAATACATTAAGCTTTGAATATAGCTTTTTCATATTCAAAAGCTGTGACTAGAGGAATGGGGGAAGGGAAAAGCTTGCAGAATGCATAACGAATGTAGGAAGCTGATAACTTCTTCTGAAATTTAGGGCACTGGACAAAAATGTAATGGAAAATAAATTCCACAAAAGGTTCTCTTCCATGGGTGTTATACTGCAGGCTGACCTCACAGTATTGATTTTTTTCAAAAATAGTATATGATTACTAGAGAATTGATGGCATGTTGGAACATATATTCTGGCCTTGACCTTGTATAATGGATTTTTGAATCAAAATTTCTTCAACTGTGTTTACAACTATAGGAATCTAAGTTCATTGCAGCTGTCTTCTGTGTAATTTCTAAGTGATGAAAAACTGGGGGTTTCCATGTAGAAAATGTCCCAGCCTGCTGAAAAAGTCTAGTTCCTTCCGCCAATTGTAAAGACCAATCAAATCACTAGACTGGTTTGAAACTTACACTTGCAGGATCTTCTCAAGGCAACACATGTGCTCCAGTAATTGTGTTCATTAATTCTGGGGACAAATTATTTTTTTCAGCATGTCCTAGAAATCACCATGTGCAAAATCATTATGGCTGCATGTATGTCGCAAATTTTCATCAGCTAGTTGTGGCAGAGAATTCTAGTTTTCACCGGTATCTCTTTCTCTTTTAATAACTGGGATTTCATTCTCCAGAAAATTTTGCAATTAGATTGACCTCACAACTGTGTTCTGAGCAATGAGTTGAGAGATGATGTGATTTGGACACGTTGAGGTCAAGCCATAGAAGGGATAGGTGTGTTGTCCTTTGTTCTTTCATTCTTCCCTTTTGTCTGGATCATGGTGATGGTGAGGGCTAAAGCAACCTCTTTGGATGCAGAGTTGAAAACTGTGGTAATTAAGTACACTTCACTCTTTCTAATTTACCTATAAACTCGAATGACAGCTACATTTCTATCTTGATTGAGGCCTCATTGGGGATTTGGGGAGATCATATTGGTCTTTAAAATTAAGACAGATATTTTACATATTTTACCTCTTTTTTAAGCACAAAATTCTTGAGATTCAGGTGTGTATTTAACAATTCTTTCATAAACATCAAGACAATGATTAGGAATTAAATAAAAGAAGCAAAAATTTTCCTCATAGACATTAAATTATATCTATCTAATCATCTGTCTATCTATCTAAAGGTGAAAAACTAGTATACACACACACACACACACACACACACACACTAGTTTTTCATCTTGCCAGAGTGCTATCGAAAAACAATGGATTAAACATTAGTGATAATTGACAAGTATTTCCTTCTTGCCTGTGATGGAACACAGGGCCATGTGTGTTCAACTAGGCAAGCACTATACCAATAAGCTACACTCGCACCAAGATGACAGAGTTTTTGGTTGTAACAAACAAGAATATTATTTGCAATAGCCACAGAATTTACTAACAAGTATTAGAAGAAATGCTTTAGGTTAGGCCCTTGGTTGGGGTACATAGCTGAACTTGTGCAAATATGGGGACTAGTTTATCAAAGAAAAGATAGCCAGTCACAGAAAATGCTTGTTTGGTGCAACACAAACTGACTTCATTCTTTCTTTTTTTAAAAAATTATATACCCTAGCATGCATTTCATAGGGGTTCCTTTAATTATATTTTCAATTAGATCTTTAATAAAGAAAATGGTCAAACCCAGCCCAGCATGGTGGGAGTGCCTATTATCCCATCACTCTGAGAGGCTGAAGCAAGTGGGGTTGAGGCCAATTTGCACTGCATATTAAGACCTTTACTCAAACCATGTCTTCCACAACAAAGAAAAGGTTCAGACATCAGAAAAAAGTGTAAATTCTGCTCACATAGCTATCATCTGGTTTCAAAAATTAGGATTTGCTACATTTGCTTATCAGTCTTTTTGCTATCTTTCTTTTTTTTTTTTTTTGCCATGTTCTGAGATTAGTGTGAATGAGATATACATAGAACAGTCTCACAGAAAACTGAATTTTCTCCCTGACAGGTTTAAGTCCTTGGTAGTGTAACAGGATGTGCTCTCAGAGAGGTACAGAGAGGCAGACAACATACCATCCCTCCTCCTTGTCGCCATTTCAGGCCTTCTGAAGACATAAAAATTATGTCACCATCTTCTGAACTCTTGCCTAGCCTGCCTCCCAACATTCTTCTTAGCAAGCCAAAGCATCAAATACTTGCATTATCAGATTGCTGACCCCATTAGGAGATCATAGTCTAGAATTCCCAAGGGTTCCTTTTGGAGTGTGTGTGTGTGTGTGTGTGTGTGTGTGTGTGTGTGTGTGTGTGTGTGTACCAGGACTTACACTCAGGGCCTCAAACACTTGTTGGCTTTTGCTGCCCATGGATGGTATTCTACCACTTTAGCCATGCCTTCAGTCCAGAATTTTGCTGGCTATTTTAGAGATGGGAATTTCCAGCCTTTTCTTCCTATGCTGGGTTTGAACCTCAATCCCCAATATCTTAGCATCCTGACCAGCTGAGATTACAGTGTGACCTACTCACCAGCACCTGGTTTGAAATGGTTTTAATACTAGGATGGGCATGCACAATAAAAGGGGAAGAAATAAGCACATACAATAACTGAAGAACAAAAATGGACTTGTAGTTATAAGAAAAAGAAGAGGCAGCTGAGTGTTTTGGAATAATCAAATGACTAGCACTTTTATTTAAAACAAAGGAGGGAGGTAGTCCTATTATTCTTTAACTCAACAATAACCTGAATAATCAAAAGCTACTGAGAGTTATGGATACTTTCAGGACCATGTGCCTTAAGCCAACCAACATGGGCATGGTGGGCTGGGAATATGGCCTAGTGGTAAAGTGTTCACCTCGTATACATGAAGCCCTGGGTTCGATTCCCCAGCACCACATATATAGAAAATGGCCAGAAGTGGCGCTGTGGCTCAAGTGGCAGAGTGCTAGCCTTGAGGATAAAGAAGCCAGGGACAGTGCTCAGACCGAGTCCAAGGCCCAGGACTGGCAAAAAAAACAAAAACAAAAACAAAAACAAAAACCAACATGGGCATGGCAGATATACAGATGGCCATAAAAAGAGTCAGAGGAGAGAGAGGACCATCACGGGAGAGAGTCACTGGGGACTCTGGTGCTTCTATGCTGTAAGCACAGGAACTACCTGAAAGCAACTCTCTAGAGTTTCAGCACAGATCAGGTGACCTGCCATGTCCCCATACTTAAGGGTCATGTGTCTCAAGTGGCTGGACCCAAAGTAGCATCTACTTCAGGTTGGTTCTCTTGTGCATACCAGTGTTGTGGAAAATATTCTAGGAAGAAGCAAGAGGTACTCTGAGAATTAAAGAACTCTGATTTATTATGCCAGCTGGCCCCTACTTCAAAGACTGAGGCCCAACCAACAGGAGTATACTCCATCTGGGGTTTTAGTTTTGGGTAGAACGTAGGTGTTTTGAGTTTCAAATTCTTCCAAAAGTATCAGTTTCTCAAAAATTACTTGCAAATTGGTTCTGGCAATGTTAGGTTGAGCTAGTTTCTGATAATGGCAGGTTTTCCTTATCAGCAGTTCTCAATAGTATATCAATGGAGGGCAGTTCAGGATGGGCTACCTCCTATCCTACTAAGAATCCTTGATAAGTTTATCTTTCTCCTTTTCAATAGCCTTATTGCAGAATCTATAGATAATAGCAACAGTATGACCCTTCATAGCTCCACTACATGATGCTCAGTGATTGGTATGCTGGTCTCTGGTGCTTTGTCCTTGTTATATTCCATTCTTAAGCTGACATTGCATATTGTCTCACAGATGGAGTATTTTATTCCCACCTAACACCTAACCCTACACCTCCCTTTTAGCTCTATCACAATTCCCCAAGAAGCATCCAATTGCATAAAGAACAAGCAGATCAACAACTTGGTATGCCACGTTTGGAAAGCTGATGGTCCAAATCAAAGCCCTTTCCCAGTATTTCACATAGCAGAGCTGATAAAACATGACCAAGGTAATTTAAAAATGGGCCTGGATTAGAAATAAGACAAATCTATTTCAAATACCCTATGATTTTGATGGTGCTATGTCCTGATAAATCTATCAGAAGTGGAAAATATTGTTAAATTGAAAATACCATTAAGTTCAAAATGCACTTAATACACCTAATCTATGTACATCAGAGCATAGTCTTAAATATGCTCAGAACACATACATCAGCCTAGATATGTGTCATCTAGCACATAGCTTATCTCATCATAGAGTGTTGAATATTTCATACTGTTTAGTGAATTTTCTACTGAAAGTGAAAAGCAGTGTGGCTGTGTAGGTGTATTTCACCTCATCTTAAAGCTGAAAAATTGCTAAGTTGAGCCACCATAACCTGGGAATCACTGGAATGGATTTTAGGTCAAGGAACCTGGGATTCCTGAAGGGAGAGAATTGCATGAGCATTGGAAGTCAGTTACGAGGTGAGGTAATGGCCATTGTTCTCTGAATTTTGCTCTGCTGAATAATTGATCAATTAATTTTTTGATTCATTCATTGATTGACTTTAACAGGCACTCCTTGTCTTGGAAACATCTTCAGCCTCTTTTCATTCCTGTGATCAAAGTTGCTCCATTCATAAAACAACTCCTGTTCACAGAGCATATCCCAGACATATAGCCATATGCAACCACTCCAGTTATTCTGTTTTTAAACATAGGTTCTTCATTCCTCCATAAGATAAGTGGCTTATCTGGGGAGATTACCCTAAATATTTGCATCAAAACACTGCAATGATCTGCCTCTGTCTGTCATAGAACACCACTTCTATAAAAACATAGATTACAAATCACTTGGAATCTCCTATTGCAGTCACACACATTTATACGCAAGTATGCACACACTGAGATAGTCTGTATATTATCCTATTGTTAGTGTTCATCTCCAGAATAGTAAAGTAACAGTAAATAACACTTGCAACATGGCTTTCTAAGACATACTTTTTTGCTTAACTATTAAAATTTCCCATGTGGTTGACGCTACTTGTACAATCTATTTTTTCCCCTAGAGTTTAAGTGATTTGCCCAGGGATTCACAATGTAGAAGTGGCAGAATCATGCTTTAAATTCATGTACCTTGACTTAGCCACTATTACATATCATTTCCTATAAAAGTGTAATCTGAAGATTTAAAATTTAATACTCCTCTTTTCATATACTCTGTATAGAATTGGTTATTCTTCCTGTGTATAGTGATTGACAATAATGTCTTCTCTCGGACATGAAGGCAGAAATGGGTGGTAACTTTTTTATTTTAAGGGCTTTGTTCCTGACACAGCAAGGTGTCTTGGGATTGGATGAGAGGCTGACACCAGAAGCACTGTGTTTTTAATGTTGCCACTTGCATTGGGTTCTTATTCCCCAACTACCATCCCCATTTGAAATCAGTTCCCAGGATCTGTTCTCCACCCCAGAAGTCTCAGAACACAAACTCCCATTCACAAAGCACTATGCTAACATTTTCTGACAAATTCAAGAGCCATTCTCCCTCCTCTGTTTCCTTGGAGACTGCTTGCTGGCTTCCTTTGGGGGTGCAGACACAGGCCTAGGGGCCTCTAGTCATCACAAAGGCAGCAGCTCAACCCCTCGGGAGGCCTGATTCTGGGGGTTCCACATGTACTGTCACTCCTAGGCATTTATTATTTTTTTTTCTTTTCCATTAAGTCATTTCCTACCCTGGGGAAGCGACACTATCAGAGAAAGTGTGTTTTGTGCCCCATGGGGTTGTCAGCCTCCTAGAGGACAATTCTGACAAAGAAAAGAGAAAGCAGGAGCAGGGGCCTTTCCTGCCTGGGCAGGAGCTAAAAACATTCTTCTCTCCAGACAGCACCTGAGAATAGAAGCTGCCAATTGATCAGGGACTAACTGATAGAAGTGAAGAAAGAGCCAGAGAACAGAGAACAGAGCAGTCTGAGAACAGACTTTGCTTTGCTCACACGAATCTACCCGGACCTGGGCATGGCACAGCTGTAAACATTGGGGATGTACAGCAATTCAGCACTGACAGTTGATTCCCCTGTTCTCCTGCAGTGGATGTCTTTGATGTATGATTTGTCTCATCACCATCACCAACGAATGACCTCAGAATCATTCATGAGTTCCAAAGATGTTTCTTCTTTACCAGACTGTTTCAAGACATATTTTTAAAATATTTTTTTATTATCTTTAAGTAGTTGTACAAAGGAGTTGCCATTCAACACCGCAGTGTATGAATACAGTAGCATCTTGATCAATGTCACACCTTTCAACATTCTAAGCCACCCCTCTCACCTACCCATTCTCTCACTTTCCTTTACGTTTTAGGATATGAATTAATTTTTTTCCTTTCACAAGCAGTTCATGTATATCATGCATCTTGATCTGTGTCTTCCTCTCACCATTTTCACTAGCTTTCAACTCACCTATTTCCTAATTTTGTGGCATATCCAATTAATTCTCTCTCCTTCCCCCCATCATTCCTCTACCCTTCTCCCTTTGTCCCCACTCCCCTTCTTGCAAGTATTCACTTTCTGGAACTACTTATTTTGTTGGGCTTTGACTTAGTCTTTCTCAAAATTTATACCATTTGATTTCTCCATACAGTCTATTATACTTCAGATTTAATCGTAGGGGCCAGGCATTCATACTGCCTAATGAGATTTTACTCAGTCTTGTACTGGCTTCTACCTGAGAGTCAACTACAAGGAAACCAAACAGAATGGCACACGGTATAAACTGACCTTGACTATAGATTAGGAATATTTTTTTTGTATTTATACTCTATTGATGGCATGCAGAACGAATGTGTTGAACATACATTGGCTTGATTCCTTGATGGATTCATAATGTATTGAGATTATTGGTGAGTGGTGAAAGGTAGGAACTGAGCGGTAGCTGGAGAAAGTAGGGGTTCGGGGCCTAGTCCTTGGAGGATATATTTTGCTCAGACCCTGGCCTATATTGTGTTTCTCTGCTTCCTGGCTGCCGTGATGTGACCTGCTCTGTTCTGCTACGTCTTCCCAGCCATGATGGACTGTCACCTCTGAAATCATGAACAAATAAATCATCTCCCCTCTAGCTTGTTTGGATTAGGTACTTTTGTCATAGCTGCACAAAAAAATAGCTAATATCTAACCTATGTCCTGAATTTTACCATAACAAGTTCTGTTTTTGTTTGTTTCATTTTGTATTCAAGGTGTGCATTTTGTTCTCTGGTGTGCATTTCTAAATGTGTATTAAATTTTATCTGCTTTGGAATGTTTCTATCTGGCTACTTTTTCTTATGTAGGTCATCTTTTCTCTGTATACTTGGAGTTGACCAGTTTTCAATGCTATCTGACATGCTATTGAATGAATATACTGTAAGACATGTCTTCATTCTACTAGGACAGGCTCATTGCATTGTTTCAATCTCAAGGCTATTTCCAGGAACATTCTGGCACAGTGATATCTATGTATATACATTTTTGTAACTAGGAGAATAATTTCTGCATCAGAGGGTATGAAGAAGAAAAAAAAACTCTGATAGAGAAAATCAAACTATTTTCCAAAGGGACAGCACCAATTTACATTTCCTCAATACATTATGAATCCATCAAGCAATCAAGCCAATGTGTGTTCAACACCATTCATTCTGCATGTCACAAATAGAGTATAAATACAAAAATTACAATTCCACAACATTCAGTCCTTTTTCTCTTCTCTCCTCCATGATTTCCCTTTCCCTTCCTCTCTTCCTTACCTCTACTTCCCCTTCTTGTATCCTTTTTGTCCCTCTTGTATCCTTTATGTCCTTCTTGCTTAGCTTCCTTTTCTATTCGGGTATATGTATGTCGTAGCATCTCATTGCCTTAGTTTGCTTGTCTCTGATCCTAACAATGCTAAAGTACCTTATAGGGTCCTCTTGTACACAATCCCACTGTAAGTCCTTTGCATTTGGTGTCTACTAGGTTGTCAAATCCTATTTGCAGAGTCACAGCCAGTAGACAAGCTTCATTTTTCCTATCAGTTCTGAAGCTACAGTAGGTAGCCAAAGAGGCTGGCCTTCTGTTCCATCACATCTAGATGTGGTGGCGACAAAGTGGGAGAGTTTGAGTTCGAAATTGATTATCTTCCTGTGCCTCATCACCTGACTGGCTGTGGCTCCCTGCTTTCTTCCTTAACTGAGGACTAGGGTTTACTATCTTGACCATACCTTCTGGTTTGTGCCCCTTTTGGTCCCCTCTCTCTCAATGGGAGTTTTTACAAGATATTTGCCTGGCAACTCAAGGGCAGAACAGAGGGGAAAGTGATGATGGAAATAAGCAATTTACCTACAGAGTCAGGTCATTGACGTGATTTGTGTCCTTCTGTAAGGATGCTAAGAGAAAATGTAAAGGAAGCATGGTAGAAGAACAGACTCCTGATACCATGTGTTTGAGACACCATGGTTTTAACCATGTCAAATTGACTGCTCAGCTACAGGACTTCTAGGGTCTTTGTGTACATCAAAAATCAAAATTCCAAGAGGAAAATAACAAGAGAGAGATGCCATGCTGTCAAACTTCTTCGATCATTGCAATCATGAGGTCTTGAGTAATCTCTCATTATTTCCATACAAAATGGGTTTTGTTTTTTTGTTTTGTTTTGTTTTGTTTTGGCCAGTCCTGGGGCTTGGACTCAGGGCCTGAGCACTGTCCCTGGCTTCTTTTTGCTCAAGGCTAGCACTCTGCCACTTGAGTCACAGCACCACTTCTGGCCATTTTCTGTATATGTGGTGCTGGGGAATTGAACCCAGGGCCTCATGAATACAAAGCAGGCACTCTAGCCACTAGGCCATATCCCCAGCCCCCAAAATGGGTTTCTTTTATTTTTTTTTTGGCCAGTCCTGGGCCTTGGACTCAGGGCCTAAGCACTGTCCCTGGCTTCTTCCCGCTCAAGGCTAGCACTCTGCCACTTGAGCCACAGCGCCGCTTCTGGCCGTTTTCTGTATATGTGGTGCTGGGGAATCGAACCTAGGGCCTCGGGTATACCGAGGCAGGCACTCTTGCCACTAGGCTATATCCCCAGCCCCAAAATGGGTTTCTTGATAATCAAAGTTAATTAGTTTTTTTTGTTGTTGTTTATATACTTCTGGCAGGTTAATGTACTTACTTGGATGCCCCGCAAATCTTTTCTTCATGAACCTATATTTTCTAAAGGTCATCTTGGAGCTCCCTTATCCCTTTATCCCTATGAAATGCTAAGAAGTATCAAGAACTCCACAATCAACTGTTGGATTCAGTGTTGCCACTGCTATCTGCAGGGCTAATGAGTTACTTCACATTCTAGGCCTCAGCTCTCACATCTAGAAAAGAGGTGGAATAGTTAATTTTCATAGGGTTTATTTGTGGGGGTGAGGGTGGTGATTAAAGGATACTTTGATACATAGTAACTCACTTTATC
Source organism: Perognathus longimembris pacificus (assembly GCF_023159225.1). Classification (NCBI taxonomy): domain Eukaryota; kingdom Metazoa; phylum Chordata; class Mammalia; order Rodentia; family Heteromyidae; genus Perognathus; species Perognathus longimembris. The sequence continues at coordinate 101,463,266 of NC_063163.1, read as the reverse complement.
TATTCTTCTTTATTATTATTATTTTTTTATTACTGTTGCTTTTGCCTGTATGAATGGATCCCTGATCTTTGGGATCCAGCAATCCCAAGCCTCATACCACCCCAGGAACAATACAAACAAGAGTCTGCTCTGCAGTATATGAAATACAAGTCATCACAGTTTATAATAACATACATGCACACATGCTTAGGAAAAAGATGTCAACTTAACTCTGTATTGCCATTTGAAAGATGGGTCCTCATTGTTAGTATGAGGGTGTTAATTATCTTTGGCGAAGAATTTAATTTCCTTAAGTGAATATTGTCTTCCATATCTTCCTTAATGAATTCTCTCTCTCTCTCTCTCTCTCTCTCTCTCTCTCTCTCTCTCTCTCTCTCTCGGGCTGCATGTAATTACTTTCAATGACTTCTAACAGAACATATATCTTTGCTAAAAAGTTCTTTCTCAATGTCTAAGACATGAACATTTGGGGCAAAAGTTCTTAGTCCCAGTGAGCACAGCCTTTGTGATTGGGGACAGATAACTTCTCTTACTCAGAGTGCTAACTTTTGTTCCTTTTGTTTTCCTGAAAAGCCAAAGAGGGAATCACTACTCTATGGGCTCATTGTAGGATTACATATATGAAAGATTTAGCATAACCCTTGGCATATGACAGGCAGTTGATAACCCTTTGGCTTTTTTTCTCCTTCTGGCTAAAGCAGTTTAGACCTCTTTTGTGTTGTTTCCTCTTCACAGAGTATGTGAGCCCAGAGGTACATTTCATGACTCACCAGAAAATAGTATAATGAGAAGTTCTCAGAAAACACTGTAGATAAATATATGGTAGATGTATGAATTCTTCATAATTGAAGGTCCTAGGTTTCAGGCCACAGTTCTTTGGTAATAGCACCTAAAATGAGATTTGAGAATATTCCACAAAGAGTTAAAGTCTACTTCTCCTGCCTGCCTCTGAACAGTTATTGTACTTTCCTGATATCACTTCTTGACTACAAGAAGAGCAGTAAATGGTAGAGATAAGGAGCTCTGCTTCTGTTGGTTCATTCATTTATTCTTTTAACCATGGCATTTTCACAAACACCATAGTTAAAGATATCGATTCTGCATTTAGAGACTCTGAGTTTTAAGGGCAGTCTGGGCATTGGCTATATTAGTGTAGCGTTCTTACTTTCTTACAGTTCCTTCTGGAATTAATGTCCCAAATTCCTAAAGATGTGGTATTTGGTTCATAGTAGAAGTTTACTGTAGGCTCATTTTGTCATTTGATGTATGTACTAATTGCTGGATTTAGATATGTTATGAAAACTTAAGGCAATGAGTGTATTTGATACATATCATATAAATAAAGTAACATCTGTCAGCCTCAAACCTTCCATCTCCTCTCCCCTAGGCAATATTTTTGGATCAGGTTAGAAAGTTTGAAAGGGAAAAGCTGACTTGGCTTAGACCCATTCCAGGGGGAATCCGCAAACTTTTGTACTCATGAAGTCTTGTTAGCATCACATTTAATCTAAATGTTATCATAATTATTATAACTGAACATTTACATATCACTGAGTCCCTGGGGAGGAAAAAAATGTACTATGAATATAAAATAAGATGTTCAAGCCTTACTCCTCCTTTCTAGGGAGATAGAATATCTGCTTTTTTATTCATCCCTACCATCTCTTGAGTCATTCCTTGAGGCAACACCTGGATATTCTGCCTGAGGGCTGTTTTTTCTCCTGGGTGGCATGGACTTAGAATGACGCTGATGGAGACAAACATGCTTATGGCCTTGGGGATAAAAAACTGCAAGGATTAAACAAAGAAAGGAATTAAGATTTATTTGCTACTTAGTGAAGCCTAAGTCCAGAGTTATTTGCTTTACATCTCTAATTTAAGAACTCCTAATATTTCCAGAAAAGTATTATTGATCCTTACTTTACATTATGGAAAAAGAAGTACATTTAAATTACCAACTTGTCCAAGGTCACCTCAATGAAAGTGTGTATAGTAGAGGTTGACTTAAACTTTTCTGTTTCTTTCCAAGCATCTACCTCTTCTTTTGGACGTGAACCCAAGCATGGGCATTGTTCCTTAGTTTTTTCATTCAAGGTTGGTGCTCTACCACTTAAGTCACACACACTTCTGGCATTTTGATTGTTTGTTGGAGATAAGAGTCTCACAGAATTTCCTGCCTAGGCTGACTTCCAGCCATGATTCCCAGATTTCAGTCTCATTTGTAGCTAGGCTTATGGGGGGTGAGCCACGGCACCTGGTTTCTAGTTTTCCTTGGAGTGATTGGAAATAAGTTTATGATTTTACTCAAGGTGCAAGCTAATGAGCTGGATTTAGCTAGGAGTTTCAGTGATGCCAAAGACCTAGAAATCCAAGCTCCCTTTTAAAGATTTTCAAGAAGAGAAAGGGGTTTGATGTGCAGAATCCAAGAACAACTGGTACATACATGACATAGGTGACTGTATGGGTCAGATTCTTTCATGAGGAGTCTTGGACTTAAAGGGCAAGGAGAATGTTGGAAGCTGAACTATTTGGGGAAGGCTTTTCTGAGGAGAGGAGCAGGAGGTGATCGTCACAGAATGGAAGCATTGGAACAGGGGACACATATGGAAGGGAGGAGTATCCACCAAGGTTCATAGAATGAGGGCACTGGAAAGGTTAAGGACAGAGAAAGGGTTTTTCCCTAGCCCTGACCTGGGAGCATTGAAACCTGGTGGTCAGGTTTAGGAGGAGATGAATGGGAGAGCATGAGAATCAGTTGAAAGAAAAAGGGTTGTCTAAGGCTTTCTGTTCTCCTCACACACCCCGGGGTGCTGGATTAGACAGTCTCTCCTAGGTAACTGGGCACTGTGCAGTGGCCATGGTGTGATGTTTGTCATATTTAATGTATCTACATCTCCCTGTGGTCCAGACAACCATACTAGCTGCTGGGTCACCCTTTCTTCTATGGAACAGTGATGCTGTATGGGTCATCTGGGAAGAAAAGAAGCTAGGCACCATGCACAGGCTTGAGTCAGCACAGGGAGGTAATGGTTCTATTGGCAACTCTCCCCAACCCCATTTCAGAGTCTAGGTGCTGGTGGCCCATGCCTATCATCCTAGCTACTCAGGGAGCTGAGATCTGAGGACCATGGTTCAAAGCCAGCCTGGACAAGAAAGTCTGTGAGACACTTAATTCCAAGTAAGTACACACTCACACACACAAAAAAGCCAGAAGTGGAGCTGTGGCCTAAATGCTATGAACACTGGCCTTACGATAGCTTAGAAATAGCCCTGAGTTCAAGCCACACGATCAGCAAACAACAACAAAACCAAAACCCTAATGTGACTTTAAGTGGGTTTTCAGCTTTAACCAAAATCATTAGCATGCAGAATGGGAAAAGGAAGGCAGATGAGTGGGATAAATGACAGTGAGGAGGCATGGAGAGTCTTGCCTGTAACCTTATTTCTATGGAGAGTCAGAGATAAACAAAAAATAAAATAAAATCAACCAAGAAATGATGAACAGCCTGGTTTAGTCTGTTAAAGAAAGGCACAGCTCAAACACACCCTGTTTCAGAGTGAGGGCAAGGAGTCAAGGCTTCTGTGATGTAATCTTCGCCATACCATTGTCCTGCTGAAAACTCTTCTGGCCTCTCTCAAAAAGCAAAGATCTATCCAATCCTGTAACAGTGCATGAAGCTTTGCATCATTATCGTTTCTTTTAAATAAAAGTAAAACATGCTCTTGGTATAAAAATTCAAATACAACAGTGGGATATGAAATAAAATATAAACGTTCCCCCTCCTGCACTCTAAGCTAACTACCCATATGTAAAATAGTGTGCTGTTTTCACCCCTTGCCAGGCTCCTGATGAGCCAGTTCAGCAGCCATTCCCTAGTTCATTGTCTCATTGAGGCTCTCCAGGTTAGATTATTTCCAGTTTTCACATTTTTTCTGGGTCATTTCATGCCACCAAGCTTTTTCCCTCTGTCTAAAATTCTGTGCTCTCACTGGAACCATGCCTCTCATTCCTTCTGGGTAACACCTTCAACACAGTTTCATATTCATCCCACTATAACTTGTTCTCTGAAAATTATATTAGTGAAGTAAGCCAAACACTAAGAAAAGTAAGTTTCACTCATTTGTAAGAACTAGAATAAGTCTATGATATTCTTAACAGGAGATCTCAACAATCCAATTGCTTAACACATAGGACCATATATAATGAAGTGTACCAACATGAACTCCAAGATACGGAAACAAGAGGTTCTTATTATGTACTGGTTGTCATTTATTTATTTTAGCTTTATTTTTTTTTAAGCTCTCTTAATTTTCTGTACCTTGCTTGTGTCTTGTATATAAGATTATTTGACCTGGGAAGGGAAAGGGAATCACAGAAACAGCAGGTCAAAGGACAAATATAACGATGATGCTTACTTAACAATAGGTTGGATATCAATCTTACTACTTGGAGGGGCGAGGAGGGGAGGGAAAGATAAGAGGGAGAAAATGAAGGATGGGGTAACATTGTTTAAAAAAATGTAATCATTACCTTACTTATGGAACTCCGTCCTGTTCATCACCTTTTCAATAAATATTTCAATAAAATATTAATAAATATTAAAATATTAAAAACTTCTAGAGATGTCTTCATTGATATATTAGCCTCTTCTTTAACCCCACAGTTCCTGTGTAAAGTTTAATTGTGCCTGTGCTGGCTCTTGACTGAAAGCTGGGAACACTCATATCTGGGAACTTAGTACGAAGACTGATGAAGAGTAAGCTTGGAGAATGTTGGTGGTGCAAGTGGATGGATGATGCATGAATGCTTAGATGGATATTTAGATGGAAGCATAGACCAATGCATAGATGGGTAGATGGATGCATGTATGGATACATGGGTTATATGTGGTGGGTCATATATAGAGATGTTATCCAATTCCTTGCTGTGATCAAAATAAGGGGAAGAATGAGAAAGAGGAGATAGAAAAGTAGCTGAATGAAAAACTGGAGGAAAGATTAAGCACAAAAAGAAGACAAACCAGAAAGAAAAAGAAGAAAAGACAAAGAAACATAAAGGACAAATTCTCATGTATTTAAAAAGACAATAATAATGTAAGCCATCCTAGTAACATTCCAGTTTTCTTTTTACATGGAACTGTTTATTATCATTCTAGAAATGATGGTATCTTACATAGTTCTGCACACTATTTTCACTGTCTGAACTGCAGTGACAGTAACTGAAGAAATGTTATCACTGTATCATTTCAAATGAGCCATTATTTATAAAAAAGAGGAGGGTATTAAGATAATGACAGAGGGCAAAGAACTTGAGGTCTTTTGAGGAATCAAGGTGTGAATAAGATTATGATGTCACTGTTGCCTACTGTATTCCCTAGAACATCTCTGCCCACATCTGCTTCATTACTTTATTGAGTGTCCAGAATTCATGTTTAGGCTCTGGGATTGACCTGGATTAACCAGCAGAACTGCTGTCTTCAGCTCCCTGTATCCCTGGGGCCATGAAGCAGGGACCATATTGAAAAGGATAAAATTCCCACTGAAGTCCAATTTGCCCCTGAATGACATGTTGATTTGTATTTATATCTCCAAGGCCTAAAACTTAAGAAAGTAAGTATTCCAACAGAAGGCTAACCTCTGTGGCTCCATGGAGAAAAACCCTTCCTCATTTGCCTTCTTAGACAGAGAAAAATATAGTCATGTGAAGAATCCTTGGATGAGAAGAAGTCTAGGAGAGCTGATGGAGAAAAACATGGTCAGACACAGAATAAAGGGTTTACAACAAGAATAAATAGAAGCAGGATGAAAATATTTTTGTTCTAGGAACAGAAGAGACTATTCTCAGTAGAAGCTGCTAGAAGAAAGGGATCTGGGAGAAATGAAGAAGGTGGACAGCTAAACCCAAGGGGACTCCATGATGCTTCTCAGTAGGGTGCAAGACAGCTCTCCCTTTCCTCCTAACAAACACATGGAGTTGTTTAAATTTTCAGGGTAATTGTGTTTGTTTGAAATGTGAATATATATATATACATATATATGTATACACACACAGAGAGCAATTTTTGCTCAAATGCAGAGAGAATGGAAAGGAAATCCAAAGAAATAAAATTCTCTTACTGCTCTGGTCTCAAAGGCAGCACAAATCCTTTTTGGGAGATCAGCCTACACGGACTCTATAATTATCATATATGCACACATATACACACATGTTATATAATGTGCTATATATCATATACAATATATGATATAATTATAGCATAGGATAATTCTAATATAGTTATATGATATTATATGTGTACAATTATAATTACAATACATATTTATAATATATAAGTGTGTATATATGTGTATTATATAATATAATGAGTATAAATAATGTGCTATTATATAATATATGTGTTTGTATTATATAATATAACCTATAGTTATCTAATTATAATTAAAATATATAGTCACATTACAATATACAAGTGCGTGTATACATACACACACCCATTTAGAATATAGACTGAGAAGTAACTCAAGAGCTGCTGAGGCCTTGAGGGGTAAGGCATTTCTGTAAGAACCAGACCCAGCCTCTTTGCTGGAAGGGAGGAGAGGCCACCTGCCTGGCGTGTTTGCTAACATGCAGGAGCTGCGGCCTGTAATCATCATTAGCTCTCTTTGGTGTTTACTGACTGTTATTAATTAGAATGAGCAAACTTGGCATTAATGTGCCTGCCATAAGGATGAAGGCTTTGACTGCACAGCCATCCTGCATAAGCGGCTAGATTGGGACTCATTTACCAACTGTTACTAGGAAAGTGCAGGGCCACAGGTGCCAGCTGATGGAGGGCTGGGCAAGAGAAGGCGACTCTGACCTGTGCTTTTTTGGAATTTCAGAACTAGGGGTCCTATGCTGAAGCAAATAGGAACCCAATCTCTTCCCAGATCCTGTGGGATCCACTAGCAGGCTTTGAGTAGCTTTCAAAACCAATGAACATAAACTCTTGTGATGCCTGGTCATCAGGTTGAACATTTCCTCTGATTCTAGCCACTGTGGCAGCCATCAGAAAGTCACTGAGCACAAACCAGGAGACCAGTGTTTTGCTGACCTTAAAAGAGAGTGTGTCCTTCAGTGAATGTGGTGAACAAAGTTGGGAGGATACACAGTTGCTTAGAAAAGGTATTATTAAGAGAGGGTATTATCCAGTGTTCAGATTCATTATGAAATATATGTACCCTCCTATTCTCTGGAAACCCCACAATACTTGTATATTTTGTCTTTCTAAAAGATCAGCCTTCAAAATAGGAGCTTTCCTCATGTAGAGGAAAGGGAAGGTAGAGAAACCTGTCAGCTAGAAGAGAGGATCCACTTCCTCCTGTATAGTTAGGTGGCCCAAACATTCAAGAATTGGCATGAGAAAATGCCAACGCTTCAGCTGGCTCAGATGAAAGAATGCTGAAGAGACTTGAGATAAGTGATAAGTTCATTCTACTCAAGGAAGCTTCATGCTCAGCCTCAACTTTCCTAACCACTAAGTATTTTTGACAACTGTGGATAAGGCTACCAGGGGAAGGGTACGAGGATCACGTTTTCTAACTTCTAGGCCTTGTCTTTTGCATTTCATATTTTCTTTCCCAGAAGAGATAATTTGGATCATATGCACTCCAGGGATCAAGGTTAAGTTTAAGTAGCCAGGGAAATTCACTCTGGAATTCATGTGGGACAAAATCCTGGTGAGAAATCATGGCTTCATGTACTCTTTTTCCTTCTTCTCCTCTTCATCTCACCTCCCTCATTTCTGGGCTCAGGCTTGAAGGGGACTCTCTGTGTAGGAAATGATATTCTCACTGCCTCTGTTGCCTGCAGGTATGAATGCATCTCTAAGCAGAATCTTAAGTGGAGGGGGAGGTTCATGAAAAGATCAGAGCACTGATAGGTAACTAACATAGGGTAGATTGGGTCAAGTGGAAAACCATGGGAAAGATAAGATTTTGTGTCATCCAAGAAACTAGAAGATCTCATACAAGACCACAGAGAAAGATTCTTAGACAAGTCCCTGTTGCTGTGATCTCAGTAGCTAAGAGAGAGTCTGTACCTCCCAGTCCTGAGTCATAGAAGTTTGAGCCATGGTGCATCTGGCCAACCATACACATCCTTGTCATTGTTGTCATGGTTCAACACCTAGGCATCCATAATTCAGATGCAAAGAGGCTTGCTTCTATCTTACTGCCATAATCCCTCTGTGGACATCTACAGGCATTAGGAGGGAAATCTATTAAGCATTGGAAGATGCTTAGGTGACTTCAAAATCCACCTCTATAACCCTCTGGACCAAACTGGGTTCTCCATCCTCTAACAGGTCCTTTTAGATCTGTTCATCCTTTAAATGAAACCAAAGCATGGAAGGGAAATGGACAACTCACTTGTAGTTTGTTCAAGGTCAATACTTACTTATCTATCTAGAAATCTAGAGTCAGGGTCTAGCATGAATGAGGTATACATATTTTGGAAGTTGCTGTCAAAAATGGCCCAGTGTTCATTGGCAAAAAGAAACAAGATCAATACCATCAGTTAATCTGATTCACTGTACAAAGAGAAAAGAGACAGAAAAATCCCAGACAACAACCAAACAAAGCCAAAAGTAGAGCTGTGACTCAAGTGGTTGAGTGCTAGCCTTGAGCAAAAATGCTTAGGGACAATGTTCAAGACCTGAATTCAAGCCTGAGGACTAGCACACACACACAGACGGACAGAGACAGGACACTTAGATATTAGAATATGGAAGAAATAGAAGGGGAAAGGAGGAGGAATGTTTATAGAGCAACTATTTCTTTTACATATAAGATCTAATTCAGCCCTCACCACAACTTACAGAAAGTGTGAGTGTTCTCATGCCTTCACTTCTTAAATATTCATTGAGCTCTTTTCTGAATGTCTGTTCCAAATGACAGAGTGGAGTGCTTAACAAGAAGCAGAGACATTCTCTTGTTTATGTGCATGTAGGTGATTTTCAACAGGGCAGATGAATGTGTCACATGCCTGAATTTACAAAGCTTGTAACGATTCAACAGGAAATTAAAAGTCTGATCAGTGTAGCTCTTTACATATTTTAGGTGATGATGTTCCAAAATAGTTGGACTAAGGTACTCTGAATTTCCAAGTATGCAACTAAGAAGGGTATCTTGGGAAAGCTACCGGATCTGGAGCATTCTGGGGCCTTCAAATATCCTTTGTTGATGTTTACTAGATTCTGTAATTTCATTATTCAGTTCTGGGCTTAGGATTTAGTATTGGATGGGAAAAGAGAAAGCTGGTCCTCTGTCACTTTAAGTGCTAAATTGTTTTCAGGTGTTTGTTTAGAAACAGCACAAGAGGAGGCCTGCTATGCAGACAAGAAGGTGGACGTGGTCCCCTTCAAACCTCTCCTCATCAGAGTTACTGTTTTGAGTAATGAGGAAGCACGGGAATTGATTTGATGCTAATGAATAATCAGCTGCCATCAATAATTGTAATCACTAATCTGGTGCAATTAGAGGCAATTATAATAAATGCAATTTCCTCCCGAGCCACTAACGAACTACAGAAATATGAATTGACTTAAGGGGGCTGGCAGTGATTTATGTGATTGTGAGATCACGAATTCCATTACCTTGATAAAAAGTCTTAAAGGAGCAAGATCTTTATGCTGACTTTGTACCTAACTGAGGAAAAGCTAGAAATCCTCTACATGGTTTAATCAGGCTATACACAGAGGCTCCTGTGTTCTCTTACAGACAACTCTTGATAATCATAGAGGCTGCCACAAACTCAGCTTCCATTCTCATATGAAGAATGGTTCCTTGAAATTGTGCTTGCCTAGGGGTATTCTAAATCTCTATCTTCCAGGCTTGAAGAATGAGGAATAAAGATACATGGTCCAATCAATGTTCCAAGAGAGGAACATTGGCCTATGACCTATGACCTGCTTCATATCAAAATAAATCATCAAATTTCAGCAGAAAGGCATCTTTCTATAAACTGAATTGCTCTTCACGTTGTTGGTATCTAAATTTTTTTGAACAGCTTTATTACTTTAGCCTTGTTCTCAGAAATTTTGAATGGCCCTATGTTTTCTGATACATCACCCTGATTTTTCTTGATTATTTAGAAGCCTACAAAAGAACCTCCCAATAACTCTGCTAGTGTGATCAAGTCACAGAACTAAGGGTGCTCAATAGGTTTGGTAACTCTAGTGTTAACACTGAAAAGCCACAGGCAAACAAAGTAAAGTTGTTCCCATGGAGATGATGTCCAAGACAGAGGCAGAAGCCAGAGAACAGAGGAGAGATTTTCAGAGCACTTGGGATACAATTTAGCCTCCTCCATGAACTTTAAGGCTCTTTATGATCTGGCCTCTCATCAGCAGCTCCAACTTCTTTCCTGCTGTTAGACTCCATCCACATTCTTTACATAAGGGGTCCCTATCCGGAACTCAGAGTTTTTCCCTTGCTTTTCCTTCGCCCAGAGAGTTCTCTATCCTTAATGTTCTCTAGAGTTGGCTTGTCTGTATTCTGAAGGATTTAATTCAAAATAGTCTCTTATCAAGTAAGGCATTTGGGCACTGCTGTCATCATGGCCTAATCTGTGTGTGTGTGTGTGTGTGTGTGTGTGTCCCATCTTAGTCTATCATATTGTTCCAAGATTTAGGCCTGTGAGAGTGTCCCACAAATGTTATGCTCTAACAAGCATGAGTGACCACCCCTTTCCGGTTTCCCTGTCCCTTATCCCTGCACAATACCTACCTCATTGACATTTGCTTTCATCTGATCCCAAACACCTCCTACTTCATGCTCTTACTGCTGCTGAAATGCCTCCCCAAGGTGACTCTCACCTGACATTCTTTTAGAAGGTAACTTTTTTTGTTGTTGCTGTTGTCAGTTGTGGAGCTTGAACTCAGGGCCTGGGTGCTGTCCTTGAGCTCTTTTGCTCATGGCTAGTGATCAACCACTTTGAGCCACAGCTCTACTTCCATTTTTGGAGTGGTTAAATGAGGATAAGAGTCTCACAGGAGCTTTTGGCTTTGAACCGTTATGTTCAGATCTCAGGCTCCTGAGTAGCTAAGATTTATAGGTGTGAGCTGCCCAAACCTAGCTTAGAAGGTAACTTTTACAAAGCTTCCCCTGGCTCCTTCATCAGACAGCACCTTTTTCTTACCTCTCTTTTTAAATTGATACATATTAATAGCAAAATTTATGAGGTGCAACATAATGTGTTGATATATTGCAGCTGATTAAATCAAGCTAATATATCTATCCCCTCAAATGCATGCTTATCACTTTTTATGGCAAAAACATTTGAAATTTAATACAGCTCTGAGGTACATATTATCATTAACTCTAGTCACTCTGCTAGGCAGTAGATCTCCAAAACATGTTCCTTCTGTCTAACTGAAACTTTGTACCTGTTGATCAAATCATTCTCATTTTGTCCTTCCACAAACATCTAGTATGGACTACATCATTCCTTATGCCACGTTGAATTTATCCTCAATTTTCACTTCTACGAGAGTGCAATTCCAAAGGCTGGATGGTGGCTGCCTCTCACTTGATTCTGCTTTCCCAGATGTGGCCAGTCACTGAACCAATATAGGTAAATCCTACTTCAATGAAGAATTGTGAGGTTTCCAGCAGGTCATGTGCAGGCTGCTTGTACTGAACCTTATATAGATCAAGATCACCTAGACATCATAGGGTTCTTGACTTGATCAGAAATAGAGCTTATCTGGTACAGTGGTAAGAAGAGCAACACAGACAATCATGCTAATTGGGCAGACATTGACACGTCATGTGCCATTGACCAAAACCCTTTATCACTGCCCTTGATATTCTTGTATATAAACTGAGGTGATGGTGCTTAAATTCCTCACGCACTTCCTTTCTAACATTCAATGTCATTATGCATTGATGCAACAGCCAGAGGAGAGGAGAGGGAGGACGAACTTCACAAGTCCATGTTTAAAATTTCAAATGGAGGAAGTTGTTGTTTTCTTTTCTTCCCTTCTCCCTAGTGGTAGCAAACAAGCAATAAATATGGAAATCCTAAAAGCCAGCAAAAATAGTGAGTGTTCTCCATCTTCCTGACAAAGTACACAGGGGCTGTGCTACAAAATGAATAAGCTTATCCTTCCACTGGCTTGCATGAATTCTTCCCAGCTGAGCATAGCTGGACCATTGACAGGATGTGTCTTTAAAAAAAATGTGAACACTAAATCTCCTGCCCCCTGTGACAGCCAGAACAACACCATGAGACCACCACAAAGTGAATATGTGTGTCTTCTACCATGTAGCCCCCAACAGATGAGGTTTGGGCTTCTGGAAATGACTCAAAGGGCATAGAAACAATGGAGGGGGAAGGGGGGAAGTTCTGAGAGAGAGGAAGGAAAGTCTAAAACAAAAGCAAGACAGAATGTTCCAGCTGCAGGCAGCCAAATCATTTCCTGCCAAAGGACAGGTAACTGTTTTTTCAAAATTGTACAGACACACTCAGTAATTGCTCTGCACCTTCTCCCGTCTGCCAGTTAAGCACAGCCAGGGACACGTCAGACTCCCATTACCAGCAAATGTCCCAGGAAGGACCCAAAGTAATAAGCATTTTAAAGTTGGTCTTCACAAGCCTCTTCCCAAGATGGTACCAGGAGTAGGAGCAATGATATTTTGCAAGCTTGTCAGTGCATGCTCCATCAGCTGTTTCTCCACTATTCGGCTGCCTGATCCCTTTTTCCCCCACTTTTTTTTTCCAGGCAGCAAATCTTCCTATAGCCAACTTATAATACTTTCAGGTCCGAGTTAACTTTTCCTCTTCAGGAGGCAAGCAGATAAGGTCTCTGGGCTCCATCAGGTACTGCCAAGAGACAGCTACAATACCATTGCCTTCCTAACCATTTATTCATCTTCCCATGCATGTTGATTCTATCTGTCTCCTTGTCATCGATTTTAGGTGAAAGGCTCATCCATCTGGACCCATCTCTTTGAATCCCCCTAGGAGTCACTCAAAAAACAATGAGTGTATTCCTCAGAGTCTAAAGCTCTACCATGGTAGTCACATACAGCATTGGTCCTCAATGCTAACGATAGTAGGACTGAGTACATTGGCATCAGTACAAGCATCACCAGAAAGGAATGGATATGTGATAATGGTCAGGATGATGATAGTCATCTTTTATTTTTCTGGGATGAATGTTTTCATGACATTACCTACAGGGCTCCAGCCACTGAAAGCTATTTCTTGTTACTCTTGCTGTCCAAATCTCACACCATCTTCAAGGTCCCACACTACCCTAAAGCAGTCTTCAAAATGTTTATTGCAGTGCATGAGCACCTTCTCAACTCTATCCAGCTGTTTGTCTATGTCCCTAGCACTCTTTGGGGGAAATTCCAAGTAACTGTTGCATGTGTATACATCATATTTCTTCAAGCAGAATATATATCTGGTAAAATCATTTGTGTCAGATGGGTGAGGAGCCCATAGATAGATGAATATCTGATAAAGAAAATTAAGTGAATTTTTAGTGGAAGAAACTGGTGTTGAGTTTGTGGATGTTGATTATAAAATTCCTTCTTATTTTTATACAGGTTCAATGACTTTCAAACAAAATATAGAAAAAATAGTTTCATATCTTCTGTTGCATTCATTCATGGATTTGCAGAATTATTTTATTTTTTCTGAATAATTACTTATTTATTGTCAAAGTGATGTACAGAGGGGTTACAGTTTCACCCATAAGGCAGTGGCTATTGAATTTTTGTTGCTATTTGCTGGTCCTGGGGCTTGAACTCAGGGCTTGAGTGCTGACACTGAACCTCTTTGTGCTCAAGGCTAGCACTCTGCCACTTGAGTCACAACTCCATTCCTGGCATTTTCTGAGTGGTTTATTGGAGATAATCTCATAGACTCTTCTGCCTGGGCTGGCTTTGAACTGCAGTCCTCAGATCTCAGCCTCTAGAGTAGCTAGGATTACAGGCATGAACCGCCAGTGCTGAGCTTATACAGCACTTTTTATATGAAGTGCTTTCCACATTCTAGGCCCTGCATTTGACAGTTGTGTCTCCTTCAATGGCCAGGTGGATGTGAACAAATGGAGTGGATACTGAGTGAGTAATTGCTGAGTATGGGTTCTTCCCACTCATATGCCATTGCTTTCCCTTTCTACACCACATGGACTCTTGGGTTTGTCATTGTGTTGGGCAGTATTTATATAACTAGCTATGGAAATTTCAGGGGCGCCACACTCTGTTGTACCTTAATGCCTTGAACCACTACCCATCTCTTTGCCCTGCCCTGAATGGCACTAGTATACTTTATAGATGCTGGACATCAGGGACCTATTCAATCATTGGATCTGCCTAAGGAAAAGGGAGAGATAAAATTGAACACAGCCTACTCCCACTGATATCGGGGAACTGGGACACAGAGGACAGAAGTGAGCAGCGAGCTGGAATACCCTGGACAGGGGTGTCGTGAATCATTCCCAAATCAGAAATGCCCCTTGATGCCTCCTTCTGTGGTGGTCACCCAGTTTCTATAATTGTTTTGTGTACTGCAAATAGAAATGATGGGGCCAGGGGGAGATGTTGGGTTCCAACTAGTCACAAAAACATGGGTGGTCTTACTCAACCATGATCCTAAGTATGCTTTTAAGGGTTTTCCTCCATTTAACAGTTGATGAAAATTACTCACATCTCATATACATCTGATTTTAAAAACCCATGAGTGAGCATGGGGTTGCAGTAGGGCTTGAGTTATATAGCCCAGTCCTGTCAGCCAAACCATTATTAGAGGGTGTTTTAAAAACAACAATGAAAATACCCCCCTCCCCCCAAAAAACCCTAGAAGATAAAAATCTAAAGGATAAAAGAAGAACTAACTTAAAACACAGGGCTACTGAGGGTTTCTCTCAAGCCTGCTGCCTGCCTTGATCATGTATTTACATTTTCGAATAAACTTTGCTGCTTGGCAAAGCCATGCCTTATCTCCCAGGTCAATTCCTTGATGGACCAGTCTCCAGACAAGAACCAGACCAGATCACAGCCTACTAGTTACCACCACTGTGTTTTTCCTTTCAGGGAATGTTAACACCTAACCACTCAATCTACTCCTGTGTTCTATTAGCTTTTTGACAACTCTACCACAGATACCAGCAAAGTGTGGCAATGACAATATGTGAAATCAGCAGTATTCTGTGAACATTGCCTCAGCCACATAATTGACAGTGGCTACTGGGTGTCAAACCTCCTAATAAGCAAAGGGGAACACTTCAAAGCAAAGAAGAGCAGGCCCTGTGTGTAAATAGGTGATGGGGTGTCAGGAAGGAGGCACATATACTGACAGTGTCAAGGCTGTGTGAGAGTGGTGGATAGACAGAAGGATGGGATGCCCTGATCTTGAGGAAACTATATTTTGTGCCTCCTTCCTGACACCAGTAGTGTCAAGCCTGTGCCTGGCATGAAGGGGATGGTGGGAACCTTTCTCCCATTTGTGTTATATTGTATGGATGATGAGGTGAAGGTAAGAGTCCTAAGGAATTCCTGCTTGTTTCATGGTCAGAGGCTTGCAGGAGGCCGGTAATAACTACACTCTGATTGATTCCTACCCATGGGACTTAATGCTTTGCCAGTCATTTGGCAATTAATCATTGTGTAGAGTCTTAGGTGACATCTCCTGTATTACTGGATTGGATTTTTGTTTATTTCTTATATGGCTCTTTAACATGTTGTGTTACGTTATCACCCTTAGCTAGAATTTAAGATACTAGAGGTCTGGACTGTGCATTGCTCTCTTTCCCCTTCCTGTGCCGAGCACAGAGCCTGAGCCATGGTAAGTGTTCAATCAATGCCCTGATTAATGAAATCCTTTTTCTACCTAGGGCCCTTCATGCTTCTACTGTCCCAGAGAACTAACAGCTGTCACCTGGACCACCCTGGGCCACAGAGGCATGCAGATAAATGAGCTCCTCCACTTCCCCTCTGTGAGCAGCACTGAGGACCCTGAGAGGCAAATCCAATGTGAATTTTAAGGACATATTCAGTAGTGGTTGCAGAGGAAACAAACTTGCAAAGAAAGGTCTTTCCCTGCCTCCCCCACCCTTCAACACTGCTGGAGTGGCTCCTTCCATTGAAAATACAGGGATTTGTGCCGCGTGATTGTGCAGCCAGGGGCGGGCTGAATCCACAGTCATCAGGGGCTCAGCAGGCTCAGAAGGGCTTTGTGCACTCACTCGGGTGGGGTGCCTGGCTCCACCAAGCACACCTCTCTTCCTGCAGAGGCCATGGTACAACTACTTCTGCAAATGGCTTTCCAGTAATGGCTCTGTGCTCAAGAAGAGCAAGCAGTGTGATCACTGGGGAAGTTTCTTTCTTCCCCTCTGATTCCTGTCTTCTCCCTCAGATATCAGGGTAAGGCTTGTTATTTGGGCAGAGAATGCAAAAATGTGCTTTTCTTTTTTGTCAGGTGAGGAACTGGAGAACTACTCGTTATTGGTACCTGTGATAAGTCGAGATCTCACCCACAGTGGCATCTATAATCCTAACAGGAAATCTTTGGTAAAAGATTATCCTAATTTTATAGAGAGACCAAGATTCAGAGATGCTTTGTAACTTGCTTAGGGTTGTAAACAAATAAAGCTTGACTCTGAAGCCAGTGTGTGCATGCATGTGTATGTGTGCATATGTATTTTTGTGTGCATGTCCAATTAATGTGTCACCATTCATATGAGCTATCCAGGTATAATCTTTCTCTTTCACCTATGCTGCTGAATGGCCAGGTGGCGGCAGAGCCTGGGTGATGGCAGTTTCCAAAGCTCTCAGAAATGTCGTAAGCAGTTCACTTATTATTCAGGGTAACATCCAATGAAGTGACGACTTCTTTCTTGCTATCATATCTACTGCCAGCTGTTCTCTTGGATTGGGGGATCGGAGGGATTTAATTCTGAATCCACAAATGCAGCTGAACCTCCCTCTGAGAGGAGCTGTGAGGGATTAGCGCCTATGGTGCAGAGCTGCCTAGCAAGGTCCAGGCCCAAGGAAGAAGGAGAAACTCTGACCAGGGGAAATGTTGGCCTCCAGGGGGGCCTCAATAGCAGACCGTGCCAATAGAGAGAAGCCTTTCAATTTACAGGGAAGCAAAGCAAATAAATACCCCACTATCTACTGACATCTGGTTTAGGGCGGGACAAAAACATTTTTTTTTTGTCCTTTTGTCTTCTCCCTAACTCTGATTGTTTAGCATCCCCTAAACTGCATTTCTTGTAATATGGACCATAAATGCAGTGTTGTTTTATACAGATACTGTAGCAAACCTATAGTTATAACAGAAAGGGAGTTCAAGGCTTCCCAAAATACATGGCAGGGCTATGGTTGAAGTTAGGAATTCAAACCCCTAATGCTGTGGACTACATCCATTAGAACAAGGGTATTGCTCTGCTTTACATATTTACTCAAGACTAAGTCAGGACTAGGCAGAGAAGAGTCCAGCTAGAGGGCTCACTTTCCTTGGCTCAGGTGCCCCATTTACATGATTGGCGATGCCTACCCATTGTTCTCCTGGGCTAGTATTACAGGCATAGAGGAGAGCATTTATCAAGATGATACTGGATCACCCTTTTCCGTTTCTTTAAATGTCACAATGTAAATCAAACTTGAAGCTTACTTGGAACATGTGGGTGTTAGCGAATCAGACAAGGATAATGTGCTCCTAATCCAATGGCTTTCACAATATATGATTTACATCCTCAAATTGTTTCACAGAGGTTTCTCTGGGTTTTCATTTTGTTTGGTATTCTGTGTCTGTGATGAGTTTATTACCCTTGGTCATAGGGGACTATGGAAGAGCCACTTATTCCAGAGATATAAGAAAATGCATAACAACGCCAACAATGACAAGACTATTTGAATATTTTTCTATACTCACACCCAGCAGGGCAGAGCTGGATTTTATTAAACTTAAAAAACAATAAGCCTGCACATTTAGTGGTGACATTTAACTCCAATGCCAGAGCTCTTGAGACTAAAAACTTACATACATAAACAACAACAACAGTAATAAAATCAAACAACTAAAAAAATGACCCGGTGACGTAAACAGACAAGGCTTCAAAACAGATGTAATTATGCACTACTTCAATATTATTAATCACTGGAGATATGCAAAGTAAAACCACGGTAAGAGTTGGGAAAAGTTTCTTAAGTGGGGAATATCTGCCTAGAAAGCAGAAAGCTGTA
Organism: Perognathus longimembris pacificus; assembly: GCF_023159225.1. NCBI lineage: Eukaryota > Metazoa > Chordata > Mammalia > Rodentia > Heteromyidae > Perognathus > Perognathus longimembris. Next base: position 101,445,026 of record NC_063163.1, on the reverse strand, counting down.
AGTTCAAACCCAAATACCTAGAATCAAAAGAAAAAGGCAAGTAACAATGAAAATAATGTTCAGGTCCTCTCAGAACAGTATATCAGGACATAGCAAAATTCAGAATTCTCTTGGTTTGGGAGCCAAACAAAAGTTGTAGAGTGGGCTGGGGATATGGCCTAGTGGCAAGAGTGCCTTCCTCATATACATGAGGCCTTGGGTTCGATTCCCCAGCACCACATATACAGAAAATGGCCAGAAGTGGCGCTGTGGCTCAAGTGGCAGAGTGCTAGCCTTGAGCAAAAAGAAGCCAGGGACAGTGCTCAGGCCCTGAGTCCAAGCCCCAGGACTGGCCAAAAAAAAAAAAAAAAAAAAAGTTGTAGAGTGCTTGCTTAGTAAGGCCATGAGTTCAATCCCTAGTACTGCCAAAACATAAAGAACAGAAAGAAAAAGTAAGTATCACAGTAAGGTAGCTGTTTCATACCCAGTAGAAAAGTTGTGGGAAAACCATCATTACTTTTTATTTAAAAAAATACATAAAGTATAACTATGTAAAGATATTAAAATGATGATGCACTGTTGGTGAGAATTTAAAGTGGCACTACTACTGTGGAAAAAGATATGAAACAATGAAACAAGAAGGGACACAAGGCTGAGTGATGGTGGCTCATGCCTGTAATCTTAGCTATTCAGGATGCTGAGTTCTGAGGACTATGGTTCGAAGCCAGCCCAGACAGACAGTTTGTGAGACTCTAATCTTCAATACGCTACCAAAAAGCAGGAAGTAAAACTGTAGCTCAAATGGTAGAGCTCTAGGCTTGAGTAAAAAGTACTCAAGGTCAGCATCTAGGCCCTGTGTTGAAGCCCTAGGACACACACACACACACACACACACACACACACACAATTTAAAAATAAAAAAGATCACATGATCTAGACCAGTTACACACCTATGTTACAAACCACATTATTCTCAACAGTTAAAAAGTAGAAACAACCCAAGCTTCCACCAAGACTAAGAAAAATGGATAAAAACTATGTGGTAAATATGTACATTGTGATATCTTTCAGCCATGAAAAAGAATGACATTCTGATATATGTCACTCTATCTTATCTTAAAACATGAAATAAGCCCGGTCACAAAAAGGACAAATATTGTACAATCTCACTTTATATGAAATGCCTAGCATCAGTACATTCATAAAAACAGAAAGTAAAATAGAAGATACTAGGGAACTGAAGGAGGTAAGATTCAGGTTTGTTTCATGAGAACAGAATATATACTGTACAATGATGAAAAAGTTCTGGAAATTGATGTATAACACTGTGAATGTGCTTAAGACCACTGAGTTCTACATTTAAAAATGATTAAAATGATAAGTCGTATGTTACACATTTTAACAATAAACTCATCATATCTACTGCTCAAGAAACAAACATATATTAAGGGCAGCGATCTTAAAGGTTATCATTTCTACTCTGTCTCCATTAAATATCCTGGTGACTCTCAATATCCGAAATATATCCCCTATCTTAATCAGGATTTCTCTCTATTTGGAATGTCTTTCCATACCTATCCCTTAACAATATCTACCATGGCTAATTCTCTTCACATCAGAAGATTTACTCTTCATCTACTTATTTTCTTAAAAAATTCCTATTTCCTTATTTCAACATTACCTTAACAATGCTTCCTTTAGGAGATCTGGTTTTCTCTATGTCTGGGACAATGTTTTCCTCACTTTTGCATCTTCAGCTCAAGTCACCATTCTCAATTCACAGTCAGAGTACCATAATATTTAATTATACTAGTTGATCTTAGAGATTTTTTCCCCCATTTTGTTCTGTTTTGATTTGTTTGAGTCCTGTGCAGAGGAAACAGGCAGCTCAAAGTAAGACATTACAATTGCAATAGTGGAAAAGAAAGATCAAGGAAGGGGAAAGAGTGTTTCCTTCCTTCCATGGGTTCTGCTTCAATAGGCATGGCTGAGGCATCTGACGTGCCGGGCTTTCAATAGTGACTTGTTTGGCAAGGGAATGTTGGCGTTGCTATTCATTTAGCTTTGTTGGAATTTTAGCTTCCTCATCTGTGATATGGGAAAAACTGATGCATATTAAATAATAACAGTGAGGATTAAATTAATTATGTGGGGAGCTTTAGCTCCTGGCAGCCATTCAATGCATTACAAAGACTTCTTACCATGGTTTTCCTCGTTGCCCATCTCTATTCCCTACTCTTCTCCCTTTGCCTTCACCCCACAACAAGGAATAACTCAGATTTCTTCCAGAATTGCCTTGCTATTGTTCTTTCTGCATCAACTATCTCTGCAGCAACACAATCTTTAGCTGTTTACTTTCCTTCCTGTAGCAATTAGGAAGGGTGGGAGTTGTGTAAGTGTGAAGCTAGGGGTTCTTCTCCATGGTGGCCCCCAACACAGCTGCTCTAAGGGCACCATTTGGTGCTAAAATCCCTTTCCTTGGCTGCATCAAAGGGCAAGTGCCCTACATGAGCTGAGCCTGGCAGGCCCTCTGGTGCCTTGGCATGCGGTTGGAGTCTGTTAAGCTTCTATTCTTGGTGAATCACAGAGCTTTTGTTCATGGTCCCAACCCTCTCTATAATGGAGAAAGTACTTTTGCTCTCCCTCTTATTTTCCCACCCTTCTTTTTCTTTTGTGAGCTTTCAAGTCCCCCAATTAAATAACTGGTAAGTTTTCCTTGTGAAAGGCACTAAACTTCACTGGGTAACTTCCACAGTAAATGTATTTCTTTCTTTTTTTTCTTTTTGCCCTTGGATCTTCATTCAAGCTTCTTGTGGGGGAAAAATAAGTTTAGATAGTATAAATGTGTCTTGAGTCCATCTAGAATTTGTTTCACTGTATGTTCAGCCCATGTTTCCTAAGTACCTACTACACATCAGACAATGAGTAAGGCCAGGAAAATAGGTACAATCCTGTCATAAAGGAGATATATGCAATAACTTGATTTCTGATGGAGAGAGGAATTTCAAGGTATAGAAGGTCATAAGTTAGATCTTGAATACTTCACCCACATGCTCACATGTTTAAAGGCTTCCGTCCTAGAACTACTGGAGGTGTTGGAACTCTAAGAGGAGTTGGAACTTGTGGGAGGATTTTAGCTTATTAGGTGCATGGCTTCAAAGGAGATTGTGGGACCCTTGTGCTTTCTTTCTCTTATTTGTTCTTTGTCTTATTTTGGAGTGAGCAGTTCCTTTTACCACATTGTCCTCATAATGTGCTACCCAAAGCACCAGGGAAAATTCGTCATGGACTAGGACCACCAAAATGATAAGCCAAAGTAAACACTTTTACTTTATAAATTATCTTAGATATTTAAGATGATGGAAACCCGATTAAAACAGAGGCAATAAACAAAACAAATCCATCTGGGTCCAATGGAGTGAAATGAAATATTGTCCAAATTGGACAAATGCCTATAGGGACATTCTTCAAACTATCTCTACAATGTGGATGGAGATGTAGAATTTGCGATGTATAGGGGCAAGGAGAGTGGCTAAATAGGGTAAACTATTTCATTCATCCAAGGATAAATCATTTATGAAATTATAAATCAAGGATGATAATATTCTTTGTCCCAGGACATCTAATTGGCTAGCTATAGAAAAGCGAGCAACTACTTTAGGTGTACATGTTCCCATCTTCCTCTTCACTTTTCTCTGAATTATTTCTTAGAAAATATAAAGACTTGGGGTAAACACAGTATGAAATCAATGCATACATTGATCTGCACTGATTTCAACTTGGGGCTTGAAATTACTGGTAGCTGTTTCCTTGGGCACCAATGAGCTTGTCTGCATTTCCCTGCTCCACTTCATCTCTCAGATAGTTTTCCTTCCCATGTCCAGAAAGGAGCAAAGTTGAGAGTCAAAGTACTTTTTTTCTGTTAGAATAAAAGTAGCTTAAGAAAAAAAAAGAGTTGAGGTTGGTCATATATATGCCGTTGTGTGACTGTGTCCTGGGGTTTCTAATAATCTAATGCAGCCGTGTTCATTCAGTTAGGAGAATTGTATCAGTTGCCTTTGGGTCTATCTCTTCTATCCTTGCCCTTCAGATTTACTAAAAATGACATAAACACTCTTTCTCTTTGGAGACCAGCATTTACAGGCCAATGGTAAGTACACAGTGGCAGTATGTCAAATTGTGCCTTAAGCCAGCAGCACGAATGCAGCTCCCTGACCTGTCAAAAACATCTGCTTAGCACAAAACACATGGTAGTTTCTCTAAAGATGGAAACAGGGGTAAGGAGGTTACTGCTATTTCAGTCATCTTTGAGGCTTAAAGATGCTAAAGCAATACTCAAATGCAATTCCTACTGTATTTGCTGAGCATTGCTTACATCCCAGGACTGAACTAGTTACTATGAAGAATGTAATTCATGAGGTAATGTATACACACTGAACAGTTAAAACCAATAAAAGATAGAGTGAAACCCAATGTCTATGCATAGGGTTCAGCGTGACAGGCTGGCTAAGAGAGAGATTAGCATAATATAATATATACTGTTAGACATAGAAGAGAATTCTGGATGGCCAATCATCCATTCGTTTACCACTTATTTATTAACTGTTAACCGACTATGGACTCTGTATTGGTATGTATGACAAGTGCTGGATTAGAAGAAACTGTTTAAGCAAGAGCTAGGACTGTATGCAGATGGCCTGCTTTTATTCATCCTACAGTCAAAAAAACACAAACCATTAACTTACTGTATGCCATATGCTCGGACAGATGCAGAAATACTGTACTGAATAGTGGCTAGGTGTCTCAGGCATTGAAGTAGCTGTACAATATCTGCAAAGTTTCTTATCACTTCTCAGTTGCTATTTCTTTCATTATAAATACAAACAAAAACAATACCTTTCTCTAAGAATGTATATGAGCATTAAGTGAAGTAAACACGTAACAAGCATAACACAATCTCAGACATAAAGTAAGCACTTAATAAATGTTAATTATTATATTTATTATCATTATTATTACTATTATGAAGCAACTTTATTGAATAAAACATGGCACCCATCTGCTATTGGAATCTCTCTCTAATATTTCATATTGGAGCCCAGTTGCCATTGTAATGGTATCAACAAGTGGGCTCTTTAAGGGAAAGTGTGGGTGAATAGAGAGGAATAGTGTGTGAATAAAGTCGTAATATTTAATGTGTATTATGTGAAAATGAAACTAGGAAAATTGAGGGGACAGGTGGGGTTGGGAGAGATGAAGAATTATGAAGGGAGTGACATTGATCAAGATGCATTGTACTCATAAGCTGACATGTTGAAATAAAACCTCTTAAAACAACTAAAGATAATAAAAAAATTTAAGTGATTAGGTCATACAGATGGAGTCCTTGTGAATAAATTAATCTCATTACAGAAATGGGTTTATCATCCTAAGACTAAATGTTTTAAATTGAGTCAGAACCTGCTGTTTCCTCTCTGGCATGAGTTGGCTTTCGTTTCTGCCCTTTTACCATGGGATGTCCCCCTCCACAAACTCGCTTGCCAAAATTCTGGCCCCTTGGTTTTATACTTCCCTACTTCCAGAACCCAATTTACACATATCTATTCTTTATGAACTGCTTAGCGTATGGTATTCAGTTACAGCAAGAGCAAAAGGACTAAGACACCATCCTTAAGGATCTCATTTCAATCCAGGAGCTGATGGCTCATGCCTGTAATACTAGTACTCAGGATACTGAGATCAGAGAGTTGAGGTATTCATACCTGGCTTCAGCCAGTAAAGACTGTGAGAGTTTTATCTCTGATTAGGCAATAAAAAGACAGAATTAGAAGTGTTGCTCAAGTGGTAGAGCATCAACCCTGATAAAAAGCCAAGCAAGAGCTTGAGGACCTAAGTTCAAGTCCCAGTACCAGTGTGTACGTACACACACATGTCTCTCTCTCTCTCTCTCTCTCACACACACACACACACACACACACACTCAAGATTTTAATTAATTCTGGTGGAGAAGAAAGGCATACTCCTAGATTGATATGACTCTCTAGTATTAATTTTGGGAAAAGCATTAAAAAGCAAAAGAGAAATACACATACTTAGAATAAGCCTAAAGACAGAGTTAGCAAGATATATGATAGAATGAGAGGAATGTCATTAAAAACCACTATTTATTCTTTTCCAAATCTGCCGAAAAGTCAGATCTCTAAATCTTGAAAATGAAAACATTCAGAGTCTGTTTAATCCACATCCCTGTCTCTCATGTATTAAGATATTAAGAACACTAATTAAAAGCCCATTATCTGCCAGGTGTGGTGATGCATGCTTCTAATCTCAGCATATGGGAGTTGAAGGCAAGAAGACTTGGAGTTGAAGGCCATTCTGGGGTACAGAGCAAGAAACTAGCTCGAAAAACCAAAGCAAGACAAACTGAAAAACCAAACAAAGAAATAATCATTCCCTTCTTGTGAACATGCTGAAAGATGATTTTGGAAGCAGCATGGTCTATGACTACATGAGCCCACAGTACAAAGGAATGGTAGAATCTTCAAAATATTCAGAGAAGAAAGAGGTCACCTAAGGCATCTCTAACCAGGGAAGGTATAAGAAAACTCATGCAACAATGAGGTTTCCTTCCTTCTTCTCAACCCCTAATTTGGGCAGGACTGACTTAAAACATCAACATCCAGCCATTAAATCAAACCTTCGTGCTTATGCAGATAGGTATCACAAGGGAACAACAGGGGCAGTAATGAGAATGCCTCAGTAAAAGAGATGATCATGAAATACAGAAGGTAAAATTTGACCATGGACCTGACAAAGCTCATATAGGACTAGTAAACAAAAGTAGGGTGGGAAGAGTTCAGAATCGAAGCAGGGCTCTGGTAGCTCACCCCTGTAATCCTAGCTACTCAGGAGGCGGAGATCTGAGAATCTCAATTCCAAACCAGCCCAGGAAGGAAAGTCTGAGATTCTTTATCTCCAATAAACTACTTGAAAAAAGCTGGAAGTGGTGCTGGGGCTCAAGTGATTGAGTGCTAGCCTTGAGCAAGAAAAGCTCAGGGACAGCACAAAACCACTGAGTTCAAGCCCCAGGATAGGGGAGAGAGAGAGAGAGAGAGAGAGAGAGAGAGAGAGAGAGAGAGAGAGAGAGAGAGAGAGAGAGAGAGAAAATCCAGCTCCCATGGAGGGCAATGGAAAAATAGAAGGTGTCACCTTCTGTAGAAAATGAGGGATTCAGCCAAACAAGCTAGAGTTTGAGATTAGAATAGTTTACAGTAATTAAGACAATAGCCTATTCTCCATTTAGACCAAGCATAAAGACAAGATAAGTGGTCAGCACTCTGTGGTCTGGGGGCTTTCAAACAAGCACATCAGCTATGATGCAGGCATAATTACTGGTATTCTACTCATTAGATTTTGATCTCAGGACCAAACTGCATGGCTCCTGCATTGTTGAAACCACCAATGTTATGAATGCCCTTCAGACAAGCACATACCTGGAGGAAAGCATGAAAACCAGTTTGTTCAAACATACACCTTGAGGTGTGCCATCCAATGACTCATTAATAAAAAGGGTCTTCTTATTAGGCCATGGAAAGAAATAAGAAGAGCTTTGTCACCTTGGCAGCAGGCCTCTGTGACCATACCCATGCACAATACATAATTCTTTGCTCAGCTCCAGTCCCTGATTCAAATCAAATGCTGATACTTGCTATATTGCTTGAAATGTCACTGCCATGGAGATGACCCTCCCTCACATTCCCTCCTGCTCCCAAACCGCCCCCAATATACTATTGTCTTTAAGCAGCTCATCTGTTAATTAAAAAGTAGGAATCAATTGGCCTCATCTCTCCATTCCAGGCTCCTGTGCACACAAGGATTAGAGCTCCCTCTACTTAAGTCAATTAGAGATAAGGAGAAGCTGACATTTCTACAACCTATCTTATCACACAGCTCAGAAATGGCTCAGATTAAAATGTACAAAGATGATTTCTTTAGTTCTTTTCCTCCTCCTTTACTTTTCTTTTTAATTATTCTGAGGAAAGCTGACAATCCAAGCTGATGGTGGAGATGCATACTCTAGCCTATGGCGATTAGCTGTCCTGCTCACATACCTGACTGCCTTGCATGGAACACTGCTGGAATCATGATTAGCTTACCCACCAGATGATCCTGGCGCCCCACAAAAATGCTGGGGTGCAAATTACAGTAAGTCTGTGCTTAGAAGGGCAAAATAATTGTGATGCTGAAAGAACAATGATCTTAGACTCAAAAGACAAGGGTTCAAGCCAGGTGCTGTGGTTCACACCTGTAATCCAAGTTTCCCAGGAGGCTGAAATCTGGGTATTGAAGTTTGAAGTGAGCCTAAACAGACTCCTGAGACTCCTGAGAGACTCCTATCTCCACGTACCCAGCAAAAAGCCAATAGTGCAGGTGTGTCTCAATTTGTAGAGTCAGACTCTGAGTTCAAACACCAGTATACTTGGGTTCAAATTTCTGGCTGTGCTACTAAATATGGCACCTAAGGCCTTAAGGTCTTAGCTTCTTTATGCATATTATCTCTTTACTTGTAAAAAGGGAGCAATAATGCTTGCCTAATATTGGGAGAGGAGTGTATGTGCGAGTGCAAATTGGAAGCATGCTTGTTATACATTAAAACCAATCTAAAGATTCTGAAATACAAACTTGGGAATTTCTGAGTGAGAAAGGATATACTTCACAAGTAACCCATGTGCTAGAAAATCTTCTACTTCATTGATTCTAGGCATTTATTCCAGGCATACATACATACATACATACATACATACATACATACATACATACAGTTCTCTCTATATACATGTATGCATGTGCAAGAGCACGCATCCACACATACACACACTACTGCTGAGTAAGCTTACAAGCTTGTTTCTGTGGTCTCCATACTTTTTTTTATTTTTAAACTTTTTATTGTTATTCTAAAGGTGATGTACAGAGTGGTAACAGTTACATAAGTCAGGTAATGAGTACATTTCTTTCTAGGACAATGTAACTCCTTCTCTCACTCCATATTATGATCTCCATATTAAGATGAGAAGGGTGGATTTCTGAGAGATTATTTAATTTACTACAGTTCACGCATACAACAAATGTCAGAGTCAGGATCTGAACTCAGATCCCATTATCTTCCCATTACCTCTGCCCCAATGATGCTGAATAATGATAGGAAAGAGAAGCAGTGTGGTCCAATGACCTCTTTCCTTCATGCACATCACAGTGAGACTGTTTGTTACCTTATTGACACTGCTCCATGAATACATTAGCAATTTTCCAAATTTGCCCAGTCCATTAGCTGGGCTTTCTTAAGGTTACCTTTGACTTTACCATCCCAGACTGTTAAATGGAGCTCTGTTCCTCATATAGCAGCAATCACCATTTTCTGGTACTTAACCACATTGTTATTCACCAAGCAACCTCTTTCATCTTGCCTCTAAACCCTTTATCAAAACAACTCCAGGCAAACAACAGTTGACATTCAAACACCTGCTCATAATATATAAGACACCGTAACAGAGCTAAGTATTCCTATCACCCCATGGTGGACGCTGGGCTGTGCTTCCCGAGAGTCACTTCACGGAAGGATGGGAAAGATGGTTACCTTAGCTGCCACTGACAGACACCTGCTCTCAGCTCCTTCTGGGATGGCCTCAGCTGGAGAGAGACCTCATGGGCTACATCCCTTCCCCCGAGGTGGGGGTGGGGAGGGGCATGTTCAATAACGAAGTACAGACCTGACACTCTCAGGCCACTTAGAATTAATCTGAAGGGCCATTCTCACCCCAGATCTCCCTGTGGGGGTCAGAGAAGGTGGCCATTGACCTGCAAGGTATTTGATTTTTCCTCCTGTCCAATTCTGCTTCCCTGTTCACCGTACCACACGTAGTGCCTTGATTTCAAGAGCACTTTCCAATCAAGAACTTATTTGCCAAATTATGTTTCAGTCTTTGTCTCCTGCAAGACTCAATTCAGACTCAGGCAGGACTTGCTATTAACCATACTCCACAGATGAGAAAACACTCGAAGATTGCTTGGCTAATGAATGGTTCAGCTAAACCAAGTCAGTCTGAGACAAGAGCCTGATATATACGCTTTTGTTTCAAACCTTATTTGCCAACATGTACCAGTGGTAAACAGTACTTCTTGTACATCATTGTCATGATTTTATGTCTCAGAATTAGGCCTTCTACTTTCATCTGTTCTTTATACAGTGACTGTGGCCATTAAAGACGCTCTCAAATTATTTGATAGTCCTCCCACTGAGAGGTGGATTCCAACTCATCTCTTCCTTATTCTGGGTTAGTGTTAGTGCTTTGCTAGACCAATAGAGCAGGGCAGAAGCAGTTGTACTCCATGCCAGGCCCAGCCTGAGAGCACCGAGCTTTCCCATCATGATTGCACCGTGCTCTGCACAGACACAGGAAAGCCCGGTCCTCTCACCAGAAAGATGATGCACAAAGCTTCCACGCCTCCACAGTGGAAGACAAGAACACACATGAGCATGACATTGCATGGCAACAAAGCTTGTTGAGCAACACCTTGAAAACTGCAGACTGACTAGGTGACCAGATAAATGCTAACAAGGCAACTGAAACCACAGGACTTTGCTGAATCCTGTCCTCATTCCCAGCTTACAAATAAGAATCCTTGTAGGATACTTAGTTACTACATCAGAGTTCCAACACCTGCATTTCACTGGGAAGTGCTCTAACCCTGCCCATGCCAATCCTGCCTTCTCTGGAAGCGCCCTCCCTCTGAACATTATCACCACCGCACCTCACATCTTCTTCCTCTGTCTTCAAACTCTTCCAGAGAACTCTCTCCCTTTCAGAAGTATCTTACTACCTCTTCCTTCTTTCCCCCCCAAACCTATAAGCGATTGACACAAACTTGCACTTCTTTTTTTTATTTTTCAAAATTTTATTTATTTATTTTTTATGTTTCATTATTTTATTTTATTTTTTTTCAAATTTTTATTATCAAACTGATGTACAGAGAGGTTACAGTTTCATACGTTAGGCATTGGATACATTTCTTGTACTGTTTGTTACCTTGTCCCTCATACCCCCCTCCCTCCTCCCCCTTTCCCTTCCCCCCCCCAGGTGTTCAGTTCACTTACACCAAACAGTTTTGCAAGTACACAAACTTGCACTTCTATACCACCTTCATTGTTAACGTTTGAATTCCTACTTCGAGCTGCTCTACCTTTCTTTGTGTTAAGTGTCCTGAAGTTTGTCAGACATTTGTGAATCACAAAGACTGGTACTATTTTCTTAAAGCATTATGTTTGGGGAAGCCGTTCACAAAATCCACCACTGACAATCAGCATCACTAACTGTGAGCAGCCTTCTTGACTATTTTTTTTTTCCTTGCTGTTCCTGGTTCAGGGTTGCTATCCCAAAGCTTCTTTTGCTCAAGGCTAGCACACTACCACTTGAGCAACAGCTCCACTTCTGTTTTTTTTTTGTTGTTGTTTTGTTTTGTGTTAGGTTCTTTTTGTAGTTTATTGGAGATTAGAATCTCAAAGATTTTATTGCCACACACTTTGAACAACCATCCTCAGCTCTCAGCCATGTGAGTAGCTAGGATTACAGGTAAGAGCCACCAGCACCTGGATGAGCAGCCTTCTTTTAAGCTATTTTTGAGTTCATTTGTTCACTCATCTATTCAACATACATTGAATGAGTAACCATACTAAAATACTCTCTGTGAGTTCAGACTCCCGGGCCACTTAGTAGCATCCAGCATGGCCAATTCAGATGTGAGGATATTGAGAACAACAGAGGCAAGAGAAAATAGCTGGTGGAGTCAATTAATTCAACTCTAACATGACACACCTCAATTTTAAAGACATCTATAGAGCCTTTCAGCATTCTGGGGCCTGTGCTGTCAGGAATTCCATCCCCAAACTCCAGTCAACCCAGCAGTCCTGGCTGTGGCTACATGTTAAAGTCACCAGCAGAGAGTTTATGAAACACTAATCATTGTGTGTCACCTCTGGAGATGCATTAGTCTAGGGTAAGATTCAGGCATTAGGATGTTTTAAATGGCCGCTAAATGATTTTAACATGTAGCCAGGGGGTTTGAGAGCCATTAACTGAGCTAAATCCCTGGTAATTCCGCTTAAGTTCATTTTATCTTCTCATCTTCTTCAGAGAGGGAGGGTGGGAGAGAGAGAGAGAGAGAGAGAGAGAGAGAGAGAGAGAGAGAGAGAGAGAGAGAGAGAGAGAGAGAAAACAGTGGTAGGAGAAGGATTGGGGCATGTGAACTTATTAGAATATCTGTGCAGAGTATCAGTCCCAGGATGAACAATCCCAGTTCCTTCAACCTTTCCACGTAGGCCTTATTTGGCACACTTTAATCAGCCTTTAATCTTGTTTTGATTTAGCTTAGATAGGTCTGTATCCCCCTGAGAAAGCTTTTCCAAGTTAAATGTCTCTGTTTTACAGAAGCACATAACCCTGATAGCTCATAGACTCAACTGTGAATTGCACTGTGGCTCTGATGAAATATAAACCTGTAAAAAGTTTCAGCAGACCATTTCATTTTGTTTCTAGACTTGCATTGGCTAACAGTGAAATACCACACCTATCACAAGGAGGATGTTCTTCTGTTGTTTTGCAAAGACTGCTAGAAATACGTTTGATGACCTGACTTCTGAGTCAGCTGGAATAGTAAAAGGCTTGACTTTGAACTTCTTCAATCTTTTCTCGCCCCCTTCCCCTGGTTATCATAGTTACCAATAGTCTCATAGAAAACCAGACATGTTCCAAAGTTATCCTGTAGGTGCTGAACTGAGGAGGGAATGTGATTCTATTTCACAATTAATCATCATACACACATGACCTTGATGAGCAATCTTCATTAATCCAGAGTCACTACCCATGGTTGTTGTTTCATATATATGAATAAAGGCAATGGTATCCTTTCATTTAAATCAAATCAATTTAAAGGTAATTTTGTTATAACTCCAAGAGCAATTTGACCTATTATCATAATGGAAATGAGAGAAACATAATGCAAAGGTATTCCGAGATTGATTCCAAAGGCTGGAGCAGAGGTAGGGAGAGCTAGATAAGGGTTTCTTAAAAACATGTGGAGAAAAGCATATTCAAACTCAGTATGTGGTTAGAAGGAGGGATGTTGGGTGGTCATTTTCAGAGGGCTTTTATTTTCCCTGGAGGGTAATATGACATACATATAGGTCTTCAAGATAAAATAAAAAGCCACAGTGTGGTAATAATGACTGACTGCTGTCATAAGACACAAAGGACAGAATTAAAACTAACCATTGTAGACAACTGTATTTGGAAGAAGTTTTAAAAGCACTTCCTGCTCCTTGAGTTTAGTCTAAGAAAGTGTCAAGATTGAGGGACATTCCTAAATTAAGCTGCACCGCTACCTTGGACACCATTTCTGAAGAGAAGACATAGCCTGTCTCCTCATGCATGCAGAGGCCAACTGGCTCTTGTTTTCAGATCCCATCCCTATTACCATCATTTGTAGGATCATAAACAAGCCATGTAAACTTTTCCAACTTAGTTGTTAATGTCAAAATTGTCACTGTATCTGATAATAAAGATGTTTTTTAAGAGCACGACCTGTTGAATATTACTGTAGTTAATTATGTAGTATATTAATTATTATAATTTATTAATTATTTATTTTGTGGTGCTGGAGCTCATACCAAAGGGCTTTGTACATGTTATTATTGTTTCTAGTTTTCTTTCTTCCTCCCTTCCTTCCTTCCTTCCTTCCTTCCTTCCTTCCTCCTTTCTTTCTTTATTTCTTCCTTTCTCTCTTTCTTTCTTTCTTTTTCTTTCTCTTTTTGGTGCCAATTTAGGTCTTGAACTCAAAGCCTCAATGCTGGCCCTGAACTTGTTTTTGCTCAAGGTTAGCACTATACCACTCCAGCCAGAGCTGCACTTCAATCTTTTATCAGGTTTATTAGAGATAAAAGTCTCCTGGCTTTCTTTCCCAAGCTGGCTTCAAACTATAGTTCTCAGAGCTCAGCCTCCATAGTAGTTAGAATTACAGTTCTGAAACTCTAGCACTTGGTGGTGGTGGTCTTTTTTATGGATGGATGCATGCATGCATGTATGTATGTAGCCCAAGCTGGAGCTTGCAGCCTTTGAAGTACAAGGATTATAGATGTGAGCCACCACGTTTCTTTTTAAAAATTATCTGTTCACCTGTCTGTCTGTCTATCTATCTATCTACCCCTGTATCCCTTTATCTTGCTACTGGATCTCCCTACTTTACTAACACTAGAAGAATTCTAAGTCACTTCAAAATTTGGTGTTTTATTATCTGGTAATTCTATGCAACTATGCATAGGAATAGAATATGAAAATCATTTGTTGTCTCTTAGATACTAACTCAGAAAAGGAAGAACAGATGTAAGCAGTCTATGAAGATCTACAAAAAGAGCTCAAATAGTCATAATGGACCCCATGTCCCCAGCAGAGAGATTCCAAGTTCTGGGTTCCAGTGAAGTTTCAAATTGGAGAAAAGGATAGAAGAGGTATAAGGAAAAATATAGCACTTGGTTCTCAATTTCTTTTTGGTAGCACTGGGGTTTTGAACTGAGAGCCTTGAGCTTCCTAAGCTGACACTCTAACACTTGAGTCATGCTTTAAGATTTTACATCTAAGGTCTTGTGATATTTTCATGGCCTGGCCTCAGGCTATCATCCCTCCACCTAGTCCTCCTGAATTTCTGGAATTGTATGTAGGAGGATGCTACACTGCTCAACTTGATCCTTGAGATAGAGTCTCACTAATCTTTTTCCGAGGCTAGACACACTGTGTTCACCCTTTCTCTACCCCATAAGTAGATGAAATTAGAGTTATCAAGCACCACCTTCCTGGAGCTTCAGTTTCTCACCATACAAAAATATGGAAAGACTGCATATAATTACTGCTCAAAATTTCAGGTGTGGCATAGTATTTACCTTACACTAGATGATACCAAAAGGGAAAACTCCTAATTTCTATTCATTTGGTCTCTATTAAAGGCATTACAAGTTATTTATTGATGCTACTGAAGACAAATTAAAAGTAAAGTACACCTATAATACAGGACATTTGGAATATGTTACATCTGGGTTGCCCCTGAAACAGGCTTTGGGGGAAGAAAAAACATGTGGATCTAATTAGTTATTGTGATCATGTATCTATGGAAACAGTCATATATTTGTCCTTAAGCCAGACAAGCACTTACTCACTTAAAAGCACACAATCCACACAAAATAAACCTGGGGATTATACACATTATCTCCTTGCATCACATATTTTTTTAATAGAGAAAGCAGAAAGGATGAGGAAAATAAACAAATGGAAGAAAGAGGGCTTGCCATATCATGATGATGTCATGTCTACACCGAGTAACTGAGAAAATCCAAAGCCCAAAGAAGATTTCATTCACATCCCATCAGTTTTGAATGAGCCCCAGGAAATCCTTTTCCAATGGTGTGGCAGTAGAGGGATTTGTCCTATTAATAACATGCTTCAACTGCATTATGGGTTAAATGGGTTAACTGGGCTTTTGTTGGATGGCCCTGTAACATAGTAACCATTTATAACATAATTGCTTTGAGAAATGTGCTCTGAATTCCAACAACCCCACTTCAAAACAGACTTCTGAAGCAGCCCATGTGTTCACTGTATCCTCGGAAAAACAGCTAAGAGCTTTGGCAAATAGGTAAAGAGCTGAAGACTCACATCATAGTCTGAAGAAATGAGTGGTTGCAGTCTTTAAACTTCTGTGGCTTCAGTGGCACAGTGTCATAGAAGTGACACTATATATTTTGTCTCAAATGTAAGCCCCACCAGGCCAGGAACCATGCCTGTCTCAATCACCTACGCTTTTCTGTTCCCTCAATAAATATTTGGGAGTGCAGGAATGCAGGATTAATTGCCTACCTCCCAGCACTGTGAGCAGAATCAAATGGGATAATACATGTGGAAACAATTCAAGAAGCTGTAAAATAGAATACAAATGAGAGACATGATAATTATAACCTATTGTTACAGACAGAATGTCACCTTCTGTGCATTCCATGTAAATGAGGATGTTTGTGTTAGTGCTAATTCGAATGGCTGAGCCAATATCTAGAATTCTGAGTGGTACAGATGGGCCATGCATCCTAGGAGAGCAGCAGGGGCTGGAGATGGAAAAAAAGGAGCAGATGATGAGAAAGGAAGGGAAGTTTAAAAAGAGTAGATGTTGCCTGGAAAATGGATGAGTTAGATCTAAAGCCTGAAAGCAGGTGAATTCAAGTGTATGTATGTACTACGTTTTCTCAGGGACCACACAAAGATCACTAGTGTGCTCTGCCTGAGTCAGAGAAGAAATAAACAAACCAACAAGGTAGGCCCTAGAGTCTGAATATACTATATTCAGCTAAAATAAAAAGGAAAGGTAAAAAAACAGATGGTAGTGGGAGGAAAGGGTCAGTGGCAGAGCGCTTCTTGCTAACATGCTTAAACTTCTGGATTTCATCCCCTGCACCACACAAACAAAAGAAAAAGACACCCAGAAGTAATGGTGCTTGTATAACCTATGAAAAAATACAGAAAGGGCATTTCTCTTTTCTGTTGCTTTTGTTTTCTGCTTTTGTTTTGTTGTTGTTGTTGTTGTGCCATACTGGACTTAAAAGTTAGGTCCTACACTCTGTCCCTTAGCTTTGCCTCTCAAGTTTGATGCTCTACCACTTGAGCCATACCTCCACTTCTGGCTGTGTGTGTGTGTGTGTGTGTGTGTGTGTGTGTGTGTGTGTGTGTGTGTGTTTAATTGGATGTAACTGTCTCAGGGATCTCCCTGCCCTTACTGGCTTGGACCAGTGATCCTCACATCTCAGCCTCTTAAGTAGCTAGGATTACAGGATTGAACCACTGGCACCTGGCTCAGAAAGGACATTTCTAGGACACTGCATTTGGCACACAAGCAGAAGAATGCAGAGCTCAATCATACTTGTCACCCCACTTGTCAGTCTGCAACTGTTTGCTTCCTAATAATCCCTCTCATGATTGAGCCATCAGAGGCATGCAGTGCTGATATCCACGCTGTGCAGCTAAGGAAGAGCTGAGTTAGGGCTGAATGAGAAAACCGGCTTTCTGAGTGTGTGCCCCACAGTACAATGCTGCCAGAGTCCATGTTTGACATGTAATTCAAATCGAGCCCGCAGCTTCTGCACTTTGTTCAGAATCTTCTACCAAATTTGTGGGTGCAGACACAATCAAGAATATCTTTGGAGGGTATGATTAGGGCATCTACAAACTGAGAGCCAATCAGCAGTTCCACAGACAATAAGAACTCACTTTCTGATCACTCCTAAAAGATTGGAATTTATTGTTAAAAAGAGAAAGTCTTTCCAGTCAGTCTGCTTATCCAGCTTCAGGCAAGCCTGTAGACGTTTCCAGTTGTTATGCCTTTTGGGTGCTACCCAGGCCATCTTACCAATGCAGACAGCTGCCTCATCTGTAGAATTAACCATTTTTGCCCTATGAACCACCTCCACAGTGCAAAAAACTGCCCTGGTATCTGTTTCTTTGGAAATCACTCCAAAGATCCAAGAGGAAGAAAACAACAACAACACTGAAAAATAACCTGCAAAAAAGACAAAAGTCTTTTTTTTTTTTTTTTTTTTTTTTTTTTTTACTATTCAGGGTGAGAATGGCGGACAGATAGCCATTCAGTTCTCCAATATCTGCAGTCAAGCTAAGACTAATTGCATTTTCTCATAAGGCAGTGTGCATTTACCAGGAGATGGCCTGCCTCTTAGTGCATAGGTTTGCAAGTCAGGAAACTGAGGCCCTAACCCTACCCTGCCTCTGAATTAACCACCTAAGCACCCATTACATGGAATAAAATAGGACCTGCTTCTCTGGTAGTGAGGACCATTGTGCAAATCAAGTGAGATAATGTATGTAAAAACACTTTGAGAAATTAAAAGCACACTCTAGAAATAAAACATTGATTAGAGGAAATCTATTCAATCAAGTGATGCTTCCTCTACAGCTAGTATATTTGTTTAAGCATAAATAAATGCACATGGTTATCAGTGGGATAGATAGGCTCAATTCAAGATCCTTGGAAAAGTGATAAAGTGTAGGCAATTGTCTATATTTTCTAAATTCAAATTTCATGTAGGTTGACATGAAGGGCTTCTCTTTGTGACTATATCTCTATGTAGAAGGGAAATGGCTTTTTATTTTTCAGGACCTGCCCTTCCCTTAGAAATACAAATGATCATTCCACAAAAATGACTGTAAATTAGGCTGGACATTCACAGGGTGCTTTATACATGTAATCTCACCGAAACATTTCTCATTCATATGTTTAAATACCTGAGGCAGTTAAACTGGCTAAATGAGCAGAAGGAAATCTCTGATCGTAGCGCCATAACTCTGCAAGTTCATGACGTGTGAATTATGGTTTTGAACTAGGCTTGGTTCAAGACTAGAATCACACATTCCTAAAATAGTGCTCCTGACACCAGCAGAAAATGATCTTTGCAGTTCTCACCTTGAACTCATGTACAACTCCTACCTCATTTGTTACCTGTTCTCTGGATAGGTGACTCTATTCAGCCCTGCAGTTTTGCCTTTAATTATCCCCAACATTTAAGGGCTTCTGTTCATGCCAAAGGAGGATAGAGAGGACCAAGCTGCTTCAGTAGATGATTAAATGCACAAATGGAGGCAGGAAGTACCGTAGAGTGCAGGCAGAAAGCCCTGTTCTTTATAATCTTCTGTAGTTCATCCACTTTACCCATTTCAAGGAAGATTATGAGCAGAGAATGATGCTACTACGTGCTGGGTACTGTTCTACAAGCTGACATGCATCAATTAAATATAACCCCATAAAAACAAAAACCGGGCATAAGGCCACTACTTCTACTTTGGGGCTACAAATTTAGAATCTGAAGGGGCATTCTAAGAAAACTATGGATGGTTGAGTTACACTTCCCCAGAGATTCTGATTGATTCATTCTTGGGCAAGCTCTGGTGTGTGCATTTAAAAATCATCAAGGGAAGGCTCTGAGGATTTTCAGAGACTGTCAATAATGCCAATATTAATAGCTAATGTTATGTGAGAATTATTATGTCCTAGATAGCCTACTGAATGTTTGACACGCTCCTTCCCAGAAGAATTATCTCACATTATGAGATAGATACTAATATTGCCTATATTTACAGATAGGTCTCTGGGCCTTAGAAAAGGGACTCGCCAAAGACAAGGTAGATTGTGCATATCAGAGAGAGGATTCTCATGCTTTTTTCCCTGACTATGAATCCATGATCTTTGCCCTTCATTAGCTTTATCAGCACTTTATCAGCTGCAGTGGAATCTCAACTTAGGAAATTAAATTGGTGTTTGTGTTAGGGGAAATTTTCTCATGCTTTTTCTCTGGGATATTAGTGATGCTGTCAGCTGACTGACCATCGTTATTATTATCCTTATTAACTTCTTCTGCTGAGGACTGAAGCCAGGGCAAGGGAGAATAAATTCCACAGGCAGAGACAGAGGAAATGGTACCCATGAGAAGGGTATGGTCTGCAGGGATGAGGGAATTTGCTTCAATCACTCCAGGCCTGTGACTACCACAAACCACTTCCCAATACATAATTAAGATAAAACTTAACCTTGAGCTTTCTACCACCTTTATAAATCTCCTTCTGCCTCTCATCCTGCCAGGGACCTTTCTACAGCAATACTTACCAATATTCTTAGCTTCCAAGGACTCTGTATAGTGGGCAGAGACACCCAAAATCTGCCCCATATAATCAATATTATCACACTATTAAAAGATAATCGTAATACCTAAGATCCTTAAAGCTCCTTTGAGCCTAAAAGTTCAAAGTACTTTTCATATTGGTTCTTTAAATCTATTCTCACATCTGACAGTGGAAGGAGACTTCTGAAGGAAGCTGTTCTCATTTCTTAATCCCATCTTCCACAATCTTGAAATTGCTGTTTCTTCCCCTCACATCACAGGCTCATGAGGAGTTTCCCTTGCTTTAATCAAAGGCCTTTCCTGATCTTTGTTCATTATTTCAGGTTAGGCTGGCTTGGCCAGCTCTAGGGACTCTAAAGGTCTCTAATGTCTCCCATGGAGATTCCAGAAAGTGAGTGTAGAGTGAATATGCCCTTAGACTCTGAGATTCCTTCTCTACTATAGCCTTCAAACTATAGGTGTTTGGAGGCTTTCAGTCCATGGTATGCACAGGTTATACTAAGAAGCATAACCTAGAAAGAGGTATGCTGATGCAAAGCTTTGACCTCACTGTGCAGTTGTGTTCAGACCTCACCCCCAGAAGTTGAAGAGACTTTACTGATGCATTTACACAGTGATAGACAATGATGCCTTGGGAGAGAGGAACCAAAGAATTCCAGGTGATAACAGTATGGCAGACAGAAATAATGCAGTTGTGAGATACCAGAGTAATTCATGCAGCTGGAGCAGGCATGCCTGGAAAGAATGAGACTGGGAATGAGGATTGTCCTTTAGATCAGGCTGAGAACAAGGTTCAGCCATGTAAAGTGTGCAAAGTGTGTATGGCTGAGCAAGGGAATGCTTAATGGAGCAATAGGTCAGGATAAGGCGAGGAAAAACATTACTTAGGGCAATCCTGTGCCAAAAGAGAGAGAGAGAGAGAGAGAGAGAGAGGGTAGGGATATGAGGTCATCTGTTTAGGGACTATACAAACATCTCCCTCAACTCACTGGGTTAGGAGGTAAGTAGAAGACAAAGGGAACGAAACAAAGGGGCTAGGGCTCAGCCAGCACCCACTAGGTCAGCAAGAATGACTGAATGAATATCTGCCTTTTTCAGTTCCATTCTTCTCTGCTGCTATCTGCTCAGAAACCCAGAGCCTACTGCTGGAGAGAAAAAGGAGATGATAGCTCACTGAGAAGATATGAGGAAACTATAGAGGGAGAAAGCAAAACCCCGAGTATTTCACATTATCATTCTCAAGGCCAGAGTACATGTAAGGGTCTTTCAGTACGTGTCTGGCTACAGGAGTTGGCCTGACAGACAAGTTGGCTGTGATCTTATCCCCCAGGTTCTATCTCGAATGGCAGTTCTTTCTGGGCTGGCTGAAGCCAAGGAAATAAAGAACAAGTGTAGCAGGCATGGTGTACTGAAAGGCTGCAACAGGAGCTGGCAACAAGGACACAGACCATTGTAAAATATATTCAGAAAATGAGCAAACATGGGGCAAATGAACAAACTCATAATAAAATATTTCCACGATAGATTTGATGCATGGCTCGGTGTGTGTACACTAGGAAGCACTCCAATGAAATAAGAAGTTTGATCCATGATGGGCTCATGGCCCCTCCAGCAGTAAC
The DNA here is from genome assembly GCF_023159225.1 of Perognathus longimembris pacificus. Classification (NCBI taxonomy): domain Eukaryota; kingdom Metazoa; phylum Chordata; class Mammalia; order Rodentia; family Heteromyidae; genus Perognathus; species Perognathus longimembris. Next base: position 101,423,654 of record NC_063163.1, on the reverse strand, counting down.
CCAACTGGAAATTTGGTTATCAGGTTGGGGTTAGCAAGTGAGCTTTGCATCACTTGTTGGGTCTAGACTCTCATGTGAGTGGTCACTGTCCCTCTTCCCGGGTCCTATGTTGAGTATTTTTTTCTGGCATCAGTGGTGACCTGTCTAGACAGCAGGTGGCTCTGGATTCACTAGGATAGGAATCCTAGGCCCCAGGAAGATGCTGTACTCCATGTCTGCCTCTCTAAAGAGGCTAAGCTTCTTTTGTACTCACACTTTGAAAGGTCATCCTTTGACAGACAGATGGACTTTGTAAAGTGCCTCTAGTTATAACCGGTTTTGATAAATGCCTCCACTCACGATGCAGAATTTTGGGGATCAAATTGATCTAGACACTGCCGATTTAGTAGGATGAAGAGGGAGGATACAGCTGCCAGGTGCTGCAGTGTGATTGCCCAAGACAATAATGCCATCTCTCTTGCTTCCTGCAATTGGGAGTGGAGAAAAAACAAATCCTAAGCAGAGATTGGACCCAGTCATGAAATATGCATAACCTCTGGGTTTCTGTTGTCTTATTAAGACAGTCCTGCAGTCAAAATTCCTTGTGAGGCCATGAGCTTTAGATTGAAATGTGGAGGGGAGTTTGCATTGCCGTATACTGTAACTTACATGGTAATTGATGAATTTTCTGTGAACCAGTGACAGGCTAGGAATAAGGTTCACTGGCAACCAGGCTACCTCTGTCTCACTTTGATTCAATTAGGCTCCACGCTGCTCTGTCTTTCCCACTGGCTACTTTCCTGGCCTTACCTGCTAGTTCCAAGGCCTGGCTTAGGCCTTCAGGGTATGGCTTGGCTCCATCTGAACTTCTGGTCCTGGGAACCTACGTCCAGAGATTACCTGCTTTCTGCTCAGGTGCATCAACATGTGTTGTTCATCTCAGAGAAAATGCACCGCCTTCAAATACTGCCTTAAAAGATCCCATGACTTGGAGCTCAGAGTGGTACCTTTGATAGAATTTTTTCTTAAGCATCCTCTTCCTTAACCTTACCAATAGCCATGGAGAAGCCTTAGTCTCCCCAGAATGCATTTTAAGCCCAGAATACGGGTGCTACTGAGAGGTTAAGTGACTTTTGACACTACATAGTTAGTTTGGTGCAGATGCAGGCTAGAGTGTAATCTATTAATCTCCTTTCCCACAGAAGTTGCTGGCTCCTTCCAGACATTCAGAAGGCTACAGGAGAGAAAATGTTTTTCATGATCGTACAATCCATGCAGTCTAGACACACTCCTGTAAGTCTTAGTGACTAGAACTATGGCTCAAACTTGACTGCAGGGCCAGGGGTTATGTGAACGGGTAGGAAGAGATTTAGGGTAACCTGAGCATTAGCTCTTTTAGTTTCAGAGACCCCAGGACTTTTACAAAGGCTAAATGACATGAACATAAGCACTGATCACGAATGGATAATATTGGTGAAATGGCAAGCAGGAAGAACTTGTTATTCAGACTGAAAAATTAAGACTGAAGTTACTGGATACTTAGAAATTTAGACATAGAGCTAATCTTAGGACTGGTGAGAATCTGAGATGCTCTGTCTGACTTTGGGCCTTTTTTCATTAGGTGGTCTAGATAGAGTGAAGAAAAGTTCACAAGTTAGTCATTTATTTCCCATCTATGCCTAAAGAGCCACACAGACAGGGGTACTTTGCTAGGCCAAGGGAACCTTTTGCCTTGACTTGGGCTGGAGCTGCCAGAACTACATAGCCAATGAGAAAGCATAAAGAGCTGTGAGCTTGCTGGAGATGGCCAATCATAAGGAGTGTGGGGCTTGGGACTGGCATGAGGAGAGCCATGAGTTCATCATTCATCCCCAAACTGAAATCTGAAATAACACATGGCTTTCCTTAAGTGGAAAAATCTAGGTTAGTTCTTGCAGCTTATAAGATTTGACACCCTAATCACCTTCATTATTGAAGACTTACAATCTTCCTTGCTCAAGGACTTCCTTCCTGCATTTTATGCCCTGTTGTATGTGTATTTATGCTGTGAAAATCAGATCATCTTATTCAAGTAGTATTCCATGCTACTTGAAACAGAAGACAGAAAAAAGATAGAGTCTTATTTGAACAACTTTCTAGCTTCATGTTTGGGCAAGTCTCTGCTTACCTCTTTGAGCCTCTATTTCCTTGTCTTTAAAGAGATATTAGAATACTCTTTGAACCCCAGCACTACCCCCCCCAAAAAAAAAACCTATAACAAAACAAAACAAACAAATGAAACAGAGGAATCCAAATTTTCTTCTCAATACTAATGGGAAGACAGGATTAAAAACTTTCTGAGAACCACCAACCAGAAAGACATTAGATTTTAACATGTAGATAGAGCCTGTCTCCCTGGGAAATTTGCAAATAACTTGAAAACTAGAACCAGTATTCCATTTCCTCCTGCTGGCCATAGGGTCTTGTTATAAAAGCATTGTTTACTCAGCAAGTGTTTGTGGAATCCTGGCCCTGGAGAAACAGTTACTGTCTTAATGAGAAAAGTAGCGTCACTAGACAGTGCGAAGTCACTGAATGACCCTTCATCCAGTCTCTGTTTCTGTGAGAGGAGGCAGCAGGACTCAAACATTGTGAAAAGAAACAGAAAGCCAGGGAGAATTTATAGATGCACAAGGACAGAGTTGGGGGAAGCCAAAATGGAGTAATTGGAGTGAACCCAGAAACAGTGCCACCAAAACTAAATGGTCCCTGGGCAAACTTCCAATCATAAACAGCCACCCCCAACCTTAATTTAAGATCTTTCCTTAGGGAAGCTTTCCTTCTGAGCCAGCTTGACCTTGAGGAGAAAGTATGTCCTGGTGCTGACATATCTGCAGGAAGATGTGCAGGTAAAATGGGGAGGGGCAGGTCAGGTTGTGTTCAAAATCACAAAAATCAGGGTCTGAGTCTTAACTCATCAATTTAAAACTGACATGTCCTTGAACAAGTTATTGGATGTGCGGTGGTTTTTTTTTTTTTTTTTTTTCTCCATCTCTACCATGGACACAGTATACCTCTTGTTACCATACTTTCCATTTGTCAGGAAGAATCACATAAAGTTGTCTGTTACAGGATATGGAACTCAGGCTTAAGGAGTCATTAACCTCTACATTCAATATCTATCTAAATATCTATCTGTTTAAACAATTACTTTACTCTGGGGCATCCATTCATCTTTAACCTCAACATCAAGATGTGCTTTACTGCATTTTCCTTTTAATTAGTAGCCACAGTGAGCGAGGCCCAGTTCTACTGGGTTTAAGTGCACAGAGATACTTGCTATTGGCAAACATCCTTAGGTCTTTTGCCGAAAACCAAACTACAAAAGGAAGGAGACAGAGAATAAGGCAGATTTCCTACAGGCCCATTAGCCAGTGGCATTTCCATCAGATTCTTTCTGGTTGCTTCTCGTTCTAAGGCTGTGTGCCCTGTTCCCATGGCTCATCTGAGCTCTCTCAGAGGCAGTAACTCATTCTGAGAACTAGATCCAGAACAGTCTCCCATGGGGCCACCACACAGTCAGCACTGGAGAACACCATTTCTCCCTGTGGTCTCCTCCTCCTCCTCCTCGGAGCCAGTTGGAAGGATTTATAGGGCTGTCCCAGCAACACGCCATCTCAGTAACTGCAGAATGGCAGTTGTAAAAAATCCCATTTGCCAGGGTATTAGAATCCCATTAGCACTCCCGATGGAGAAATAACCCCGACCCTTCAAGAAGGAATTAAAGATATTCGGCCCGGCATTTGGAGTGTTATGGGCCCTTCCTCAGTTTGGCTGATCATGCCAACAGACATAAAGCCTCAGGCACCAGATGTTCTTAGCCCATAAACCCCTTGAGAAAATTCTTAGGAATGATGAATGAAAGGGCCTCCATTTCCACAAATGGGCTCTAGGGTGATCAGCGGGAGTAACTGATGCTAGGTTCCTATGATTTTCTATACTTGAAGATGATTCCTGTTTGTTTGTTTTTGTTGTTGTTGTTGTGTTGTTGACTGTAGGACTTGAACTCTGGGCCTGGGTAGTGTCCCTGAGCTCTTCAGCTCAAGGCTAGTGCTTTACCACTTAAGCCATGGTGCCACTTCTAGTTTTCAGGTGGTTAATTGTAGATAAGAGACTTTCCTGTCCATCTGGCTTTGAACCTCGATTCTCAGATCTCAGCCTCCTGAGTAGCTAGGATTACAGGCATGAGCCATCTGAGCCCGGCAAAAATGATTATTTTTTAAGGAAAACTAGTTTAGTCTAACCCTTCTCTCTCTGCTCATCCTAACCCAAGTGGTTAATTGACATAGAATGGAAACACTGACAAGCATCTCACACCTGGCAGTGCCAAAACCACAATCACAAAACAAATACACCATTATATAACACACATTATTACATCTGGAAAACGCACTTCACTTTGTAAAGGAAGAAATCAGCCCAGAAAGATAAAGTATATTTGTTTGCCCAAGATCACACAGCACTTGTGTAGAGGTCTCTTCATCTCTGGTCTAGTATTTTTCTTACAGCATTGCTTCTGCTGGAGGAAAAGGGAACCCTCAGCTGTATTTGATCTTATGAACTCAGAGCATTTTCAAGAACTTGGGCTATAAGTGCAGTGAGAAGCCATCCATCTCTTTTCAAGAGGGTGGGGTGTGAAGGTGCATTTGTGAACTACCTTGTAGCAAATCAGGTAGTGATGGTGAAGTAAGTACCCAAGACAAAAATGACAAGGGTAAAGCCAAAGGTGTGTCATGTGCTGGCTTTATGATCTGAGGTGATCATTTATCTAGTATGCAGATCAGTTTATCTGTAAATGGGGGTAAAGAATGACACTATCCCATTTAGGTATCCTGGGAATCTTGATAAAGCTCTCCTTTTTGATGCAACAGGAATGGGGTGGAAACTGAAACTCAGCCCCAGGTGACATTTGTACTAGTTTGGGGTTCTACTTTGCTTATTACTTCATACTCAAAATCATAATAACTTGGAAAAATTAAACATAATGGAACCTACACAGTCCTTACTTAACCTAGTGAGAAAAGGGGTCATCAATGGTAGTTGTTAACATTACATGTTTGCATTTTAGACTATATCCCACAGGAGCATTTCTAATTATTCCTTCTGTGCTCTCACTGAGCTAGGGATGTAGAATCCCTTCTAATTGGATCTTCACACCATCCCTGCAGGACAGGTGAGAATATCCTGTGCTTACTGTGGAGAAGAAGTGCACAGAGTCAATAACTAAGATCAGCCCTCTTTCCACTGTGTTGTAGCATAGTGACATCATGAACTCATGACTGCTGTGGAGTAGAAATGGTATTGTTCAGGAGAGGTGAGCTGATTGCAGCCAGTATATGTGGGTCCTAACACATTATTCCCATAAGGAGAAAAATGAGGAATGCGGGTGCCATTGGATATGTATGCAGCAGGAAGAGCAGAAAGGGTGGATGGATGGCTGACGGATGCACAATGGCAGGAAATTTACAGATCAATAAATAGACAGACATCCAGGGAGTGTGACAGCTGACAGACGTGTGGGGGTGCGCCAACACCCAGATGGCTGTGGAGCATACAGCTCAGGGAGAACTGCGAAAAGTGATCAATCTGGGTCGAGGCAGACAAGCCTAGAGACAAACAGAGCAGCTCCCGGGATTTGGCAACACTGTCTATGAGCAAGAGAATGGGGCTATGGTAAATGGACTCCAGAGCCTTTTTGGAGCTGGAAACTTATACTAATGATAATGCTCAGTTGTTTTAAATTCCTCAGAGAAGCTCCACCATTATTTTCTCCAAGCTCTAAGTTTTACAAAGCTGCCATGCAGGATGGAGGCAGGACTTCCTGAACAAACATAGCAGAAGGCTTCTCTTATTGGAAGAGACGAGGGCAGTTAGTGTTAGCCCTTGGAATTCTGAGCCCCTGGAATCTGCATTCTGAAGTCAGAAATGGACCCAGGTGGTCAGAAGAGACTACAATAAGATGTGAAGCTGTGCACGGCAGAGTTAGGGCGTTAGCACCGCTCTCTAGTGCTAAGACCAGGCAAGTAATAATTTGGAGGGATAAGATAATGGTGAATGCCATGGAATTATGAGCTGATGAGGCTACATGGTTCTGCTTTAATTAGTCCTCAAGAATATGGGTCCAATTGAGCTAGGCTGGCACCTCTGACAGAATGCAATTTTCTTTTAATGCAGCAGCTCTGGTCTTCCTGCTTGGACCTGCTGGTCTGGGACAGGTCATGAACCACCTGCAGCTCATGTGTGGTAGCTGTACAGTATGATTATTGATGAGAGCCACGTTTCTCTCTATCTTGGCTAAAATTTTCTCTTGTAGAGTACCTAAATGAGCTCAGAGGATAGAAAGGACAAACAAAGCCCTTACCTAGCATAACGCTATAATGGGTATCCTCAAATGCCAGTTGAGCTTATGATCCTAGTACCTGTTTCTGGAGAATTTGACCTCATTTTCTTCATAGAAGACCATCTTTTTTTTGTCAGTCATGGGGTTTGATATGAAGGCTTGTCTCTGAGCTTTGTCATTCAAGCCTTGTGTTCTACCACTCTGAGCCGCAGTGCCATTCTGGGTTTTGTAGTGATTAATTGTAAAGTCTCATGGATTTTCCTTTCTTGGCTGGCTTTGAACCACTGTCCTCATATCTCAGCCCCCTGAGTAGTTAGGACTATAGGTGTGAGTGACCAACTACCAGCTAGAAGACCATTTAAGCCTTCTACTTTCTCCTCTTCTCACTCAGGAGAGTACTTTGCTTCTCACCTTACTGAAGAACCAAAAATAACCAAAATGAAACTACAATACTTAGTCTTTTTTGTCAGATCTCTCCCCAATTTTCATTCTTTCTTTCTTTCTTTTCTCTTCCTTTTCTTTCTTTCTTTTTTTTTTTTTTTGCCAGACCTGCGGCTTGAACTCAAGGCCTGAGTACTGTCCCTGGCTTCTTTTTGCTCAAGGCTAGCACTCTGCCACTTGAGCCACAGTGCCACTTCCAGATTTTTCTATATATGTGGTGCTGGGGAATGGAACCCAGGGCTTCACGTATATGAGGTGAGCACTTTACCACTAGGCCATATTCCCAGCCCTGTCCCCATTTTATTCTTCTAACTTTTCCTCTTTCTTTTGCCAGTGGGTTTTGTTTGCTTCAGGGTTTGAAAACCTTCCTCTATATTTCACCTATTCAGGAAATTGTTTCTCATCCCCTCATTTCTTCATCACCAATTGATCTCTTTTACTCCTTCTAATCTGCATTTGAACATAGCTGGCAAGCGTCTCTATCATCTCTCTTTTGTTTTGTTTTTGTTTTTTTGGCCAGTCCTGGGCTTGGACTCAGGGCCTGAGCACTGTCCCTGGCTTCTTCCCGCTCAAGGCTAGCACTCTGCCTCTTGAGCCACAGCGCCGCTTCTGGCCATTTTTTCTGTATATGTGGTGCTGGGGAATCGAACCTAGGGCCTCGTGTATCCGAGGCAGGCACTCTTGCCACTAGGCTATATCCCCAGCCCTCTATCATCTCTCTTTTGGACACAAAGCAATGTGCATCAAGTAACCAGATCAAAGTTCAGTTTATCTCTATGTTCCCCCCATCTCTCATTTTCTCTGGAAAGAATGTGTTCATGCTCCATCTCCATCCATCCCACCCACGCAAACAAATCTCTCTCATTCATAATATACTGGCTTGGATCCTGTCAAACCAGTGGTCAATTCTCCATCTTCTTGGATCTCTGCATCCAACAAGCATTTTGGTCAACATCTCTGTTTTGCAGGGATCTGTCCTTGGTGCCAGGGATTCAACTCTAAATAAAGCAAAATCCCTGCTCTGTAAACCTGTATTCTGGGGTTGCAGTGGTCTCCATGGACACCTTCACTTTCGGGAAAGCCACAGCCAAGAATTGGGCCAGAGACAGCCAGGTCTTGGGGCCAGTGACTTTGCAGAGGCCTTAGGTTCAGCTGTTTATTCTCTTCCTATCCCTTTTATTCACCTCTGGGGCAACAGACCTTCATATGTGTCCTTTTCCCCTTCACTTCCTTCGATGGGCTCTAAGCTTTCAGAACCTCCATCCTTCTTCCTTAGTCTTAACCCTAACTCTCACCTTGCCCAAGTCTATTTGGATGGCGAGCACAGAATACCTTAGACCAAGTGACTTATATAACCCACATGGTCTTCTCACAATTCTAGAAGTTGAGAAGATCCAGTCATTAGAGGCTTCAAAATGTGTCAAGTATTCCTTTCCTGCTTCATCGGTAGTGCCTCATCTTCCTGTTTTCTCATGGTAGAAGAAACAAGAGGTGATGTGGGGATTTAATTTTATAAGGACACTAACATTCATGAGGACTCTGCCCTCAGGATATCGTGACCTCCCAAAGGTCCCTTCCGCAATACCACCAAATACGAATTTCAAGGAAGGATTTCACCACGTGAATTTCAAGAAGATACAGACAGTCACACACCAGGTACCTTCACCTTTCCTATACCTTTTCTGTAGATTGTTAATATAATTTGCTTATGTGGATGCTGGTGGAAGAGCAATGTCAACTTCTCCCTTGACCTCTACATTCCTGCAGTTAATAACCTCCATGACACTCCCACTAGACATCTGAAACAAATCTCAAAATTAATACATTCACACTGAAACACTTGATCATAAGCACAAATATCTCTCCCTCCATCCTACTCTCTCTCTCACACACACACATACACACACATACACACACACACATGCACACATACTCTTGCTCTAACCTTCCCCTTGTACCAGTATCGGTGCCATCTAACTATTGTTTAGGCTGAAATTCTAATGATTACCATTGCCTTCTCTTATCCTCAGCTCCACATTTAAATCTGTTGCAGAGGCTATTGTAATAGGGTCTTAGTCTAAAACATGGTCAGAATTTACCCATTATTTCATGCATATGCCAGTCCAGGGGCTTGAACTCCAGGGCCTGAACACTGTCCCTAAGCATCCTTGTTCAAGACTAGAACTCTACTATTTAAAATACAGCTCTACTTCTGACATCTTTGTAGTTTATTGAAGATAAGAGTCTCATGCATTTTCCTGTCCAGGCTGGCTTCAAACTGCAATCCTCAGTTCTTAGCCTTCTGACTGGCTAGGATTACAGTCATGAGCCACCAGTGCCCAGTTTCCACCTCTCACCCTACTCCCACCCTGTCTTGACTTTCATTGAAGTCCTCATTGTCATCTCTTACCTGGGCTGGCAAAAATCTGTCATCGCTGCCCTTAATTTGACTATGTATAAAACAGCTTTAGCTTGGAACCTACAAAATGGAGCACAGCATCCTTTTCTGGAACCCTCACCCACCCCCATGGTTTCCCAGAATACCTGAAATAGAATCTGAACTATGTGAACATGATGTCCTACAAGTTCTTCCTCTCTCCCATGTTTTAGCACAAGAAAAGCATATGTTCCAGCCCTCCTGCCACCTACAGCCTCTTCTTCCAGCTACTTACACATCCATATCCTTTTCCTCACTCAGACAGGACTCCACGGACCACTCTACCACTTCCAAAGGACCTTCTAGTGTGCTGTGGCTGATAGATTAGAAAGAAGGACTTTATGAGGGAGAGCTTCAGGAGGATACAGCTGTGATCACAGCTGTGGTCGCTCAGATGGCCTGGAAGAGTGACTTGGAGATGACTGGAGATAAAATGTTTGCAGGCATGTGAGCGAGCCTACATCTGTTCCAACACCTTCATAAATCCATGAGGTCATCATCACTAGACTTGTGTTAAAGATGAGGAAACAAAGACTGAGTAGATGAGGGCTCCCAACTACCTCCCTATAAAATAATAAATAGTATTCCGGCCACACTGGACCTCAAGAAAAGGTCTTCTCTACTGACAACCACAATCACTCCAGAAGGGGTGTGTGTGTATGCATCAAATCCATGGTCTCTGACATGTCCCTGCTGCATTACAGACAGCTGCTTAGTAACCTCAACATCACCCAGTGCTTCCTGAGCTGTAATAACCATTGTGCCATATCGTTCAGGTAGACTGCACTCTAGAGCATGCCTCCAAGGGCTGGAATGGAATCTCATGAGGCTGCTTGGACCAGTAATGCTGGCTCCCAGGTGGCAGGACCAGTACCAGCCTCACGCCACAGAAGAGTGCCCAGGCCAGCTCTCCTTCCTGAAAAACACAAAAAGACACCAGGCAAAAGCCTCTGTGGTGAGTCTGCTCCCTCCTGCTGACCAGCAGGTGCCACCAGAGGAGGGCAAGAGCACAAAGGAGATCAAAGGAAGAGCCCAGCAAGTGGCCACACCCCTCGTGGCAGCTCTGGGCTTGGCTTCTCCTTCTGTTCTTTCCAACAGAGCTCCTTTTCAGGCCCTGCTCAGTCCAGAAGCCACCACTCCAGAATAGGAATGAGTGCTCATGTATATGCAAATGCCAAGACGGAAGGCAGGCTGGGAGAATTAGCATTTTTAATGAAATGAGACCAGGAGGAAAGAGCAGATGTAATGGGCAATAACTTGCTGTGAATTTTTATTTATTTTTATTTTTTTAAGGAAGGAGAAAGGCCATGGGCCTGGGTTAGAAGTAAGAGCCATCTAGGCAGCAAGACTCAAAAGAAACTTATAATCATTATAATCAAATCAAGGACAGTGGAAGTAACCATAATGCTACAAAATATGTAGGATTATTTCAGTATCAGTGAGCCTACATGCAAAGCAACTTGTACACCAATCTTCCCAAGCTCTATTTTACAGGAGGAAACTGAAGCTTAGTTGTGTATGAACTCAGATCAGCAATCTGGTGGGAACTAAGTTTGAATTTGGGCCTGTCTGACTGTGAAGCTTATGGTTCCAACCTCTGGCCAGAGAGGCCACTGTCCACAGACACTTTATAATATGGCTGCTTAATCTCTGAGAATACCATGTAGGCTCTCAGGAAGTGCCTTTTGGGAGTCATAACCTATGATATACATGGTTGGGGAAATGCAAATGAAGACTCCATTTGAACTGAGGACTTAGGCTGGCTAAGTAAGCATTATACCACTTGAGCCATGCCTCCAGCCCTTTTTGCTTTGGTTATATCTTTGTACGTTTTGTTATTATTTTTAAGTAATTGTAATTCAATTCAAACTTATGAGGACAATTCATTTTTGAGATAGGGTTTAACTTTATTTTCAGGATAACCTGGGCTAGGACCCCTCTAATTCAATCTGGCATGTACCATGCACCATGCTCAGTTTTTTTGTTAGATGCATACAATCTGCAAAGTTTGTCCAGGCCGGCCTTGAACTGTGATCCTTCTAATCTCAGCTTCCCACACATAGCTAGGATTATAGGTGTGAGCTTCTGTACTCAGCCAGGTATCATTTGACAGACCAGAACATCACAGAAAGTACAACTTACTTCCAAAATCTGAACATGATCTTTGTAAAATAAAGCCCAGCATAGAACTCTGACCTATACACCAGCAGCTGGAAAGAATTCATTGACTGAAAAGCCCATTGAGGCTTCCAGTGGAGAGGCCATCAGAGGCAGGCTGGCTTGAAATCCCTCGAGGTGGTCACGCTAACTTCAGCTTAAGTATCCCAAAGACCTTCCTGGGCTTGTCCCCAAATTGCTTTCAGTATTTCATTATCCAGGCTAATGATGTCAGTATCACCTGGATTTTATTTGCAGGACAGAGGGATAAGTGGTAGGACTACTCTGGTAGGTGGGGCAGCTTGCATGCCTGCCCCTGCAGCTACACACCAATTTGGGATTCAGGCATGGTTTTATTGAATGCATTGTTGAACTGGAACAAAGGAAATGTTCCAGAATAAGTGGATGATGAAGATACTAGGTCAAAAAGGAGTCCACCAGTGAGATGGGCTTTGCTCCTCTTTACTCTCTCAGCAGATGGGAGATTGCTGTGGCCCCACCAAGGGATGATGAGGCTGGATGTATCTGGGGCCTTTTACCCTCGGCATTGCAGGGTTCTGAACTGCCCAAGGATTTGCTCCCCACTATGTCTGCAGCCAACATTCTGCATGCTGTCTTGGGGTAGCCCCTTTTCCAGCTGAGCAAAATTGCCTAGAAGGCAAGGTAGAATTAACAGAGAGGCTACAGTTGTGGTCCCTAGAGGCCTCCTCTCCCCCCAAACACCAGATTTGCCATCCACAAGACCTCCAAAGCACCATTCTTGGGATCGGGAGCTTATAAAAGTTTCTGATGAACTTATTCTCGGCTATGAACCTTAAATCTCAGAGCAGGGATTTTACAGCTCTGCTGTAGGGAGTTTGCACCGTCACATGTGGCTGAGGTATGAGAAGGGAGGAGCCTGTTTCCTTACCTTGGAAGATCTGAAGGTCACTTATTGCCTTCTGACACAGCCAGTTTGTCTTCTTGCCTAAAGAGTTCCATTCTGAATGCGGTCCAACATGGCATGTTTGCCTCTCTCTAGGACTAGGAGATAATTCAGATTTTCTGCCATCATTTTTCAGGTTCTTTCCATACCCTTTGATCAACTGATACCTCCCTTGCCCTGTAGGACTACTCTTTTATTTTTTCATTTCTTTTTTCTTTTTCTTCTTATTTGGTCAGTTTGGGGGCTTGAACTCAGGGCCTAGACACTGTTCTTGAACTTTTCTGCTCAAGACTAGTGTTCTACCACTTTGAGCCACAGCTCCACTTCAGTTTTCTGTTGTTGAATGGCAGATAAGTCTCACAGACTTTCCTGCCCAGGCAGGCTTTGAACTGCCATCCTCAGATCTCAACCTTCTGAGCAGCTAGGATTATAGGCCTGAGCCATCAATGCCCTGCTCTTTTTGTTTCTTTTTTGCTTGCGAAATTATTCTAGAAGTAGGTCAAATATCATGTGCGTGTGTGCTTACCAATGAAGCATTTTGTACATGTTCAGGGCTATGGGAAAGAGTTGGAAGCTGACTCTACCCTGGGCCCTGGATAAACCTGAAAGTGGGCAGGTCCTGCAGCTGGAACAGTAGTTTGGGGTTTGAATAATTTCCCCTCAGCCCTAGAGGGCTGGTCCCAGAGTACCCCAACCTTGCCCAGCTACATTTCTATGCCTGCTTTTTTTTTTTTTTTTTTTTTTCCTTTCTTTCCTGGATGCTTTCCCAGGCTGCAGCACCTGATCTTAGCTCCTAAGCCAGCAGCAGAAGAAGTATTTCCAAGTACCTACCACTCAGACCCACATGGGTGGGCAGCAGTTCAAGGAAACATCGTGGGAGAGGGAAGTTTATGGAGAAAAGGGAGCCTGGAGCTAGCCCCACACCACTGAGCTCAGGCTGAGGCAGAATGGATGTGGCCCAAGGGCCACCGCCTTCCAATCACGATGATTGCAATCAGCTAGGCGCCTAGTGCATTCCGCGGAGCAGGTAAAGACATACAATCTGCAAAATTCATGTGAAAAAAAATCACGAAGAAGACAACAAAAACAACAGGGGAGGGGCAGTGTGGCACGAGGTGAGATAATCCCCACAGCAGGCTGCTTTTAGAAGCTCCCAGGCTGCCCAGACTGCCCCTGAAATCAGGGACTGGGGCTCTGTAGCCAAAGATCTAAGAAGGATTAAAAGGGAGTGGGGGATGGGAAGAACTCAGAAGCCCAGGGTAGGCACATGTCAGCTTTTCAATCAGTCTCTTATAATACTAATTTTCCCTCATGTTTTTTAATTTAATTCTCAGCTTCCTTCAAATACCAGTCAATGAACCGTCCAAATTTCCTCCAAATACCCTTGAAAATGTTGAATTATGCAATTAAGGATGGTGTAATACAATAATATGAGGAGAAATGTTGTCATACATATTTTAATGAAGCACGCAGGCTCCAGAGGAAGGGGGTGGAGAGAGAGAGACACACACACACACACACACACACACACAGAGAGAGAGAGAGAGAGAGAGAGAGAGAGAGAGAGAGAGAGAGAGAGATATGTCTTTACTTATCTTCTGGAAACAGCTTCATTTTCTTCATTGTTAAAATTCTATTGTGGACATGAACCTCAAGCCAGATGCTCTGAGAACAGAACCCTGTAGCATACAGCTAGCTGCACGCAGGGTCAGCTTTGGCTTGCAAATGTTTGGGAGGAAAGGAAATTGGTTGGGGAATATTCTTTCCATGTTTAGATGCATCATTCATTCATTCAAAGCTGGTATTTTTTGTGGGTTTGTTTTGGTTCAGTCCAATTTTTTTTTTTTTGATGCTTGTTCAGGGGCTTGAACTCGGGGCCAACCATGATTGATGCTCATAGACATAAGGTACAAATGACCAGCTTAGGTCATCTTTAAACAAAAATGTTACTTATGGGTCCCTATCTTATATGTTATGGTTATTATGATGTTCTTTTCTTTATGGTTGCATGGTTCTAAAACACAGTGGGCTCCAGTAGAGTTTTAAGTCATTTACCTATGCTTTCATACACACATCTAATGTATTATTTCTTCAATTTTTTTCATGCCTTCCTTCAGTACATTTGTTATTCTTATGTTTGTCTAGATTTATTCTAAACTGTCTAGTACAGGTCTGTGTGTATTCAGTCAGCACTTACTTCCTGCAGAATGAGGCTCCCATTGTGATACTCAAAGCCTCGCCATCCAGCCTGAGTGTGTGTGTGTGTGTGTGTGTGTGTGTGTGAGAGAGAGAGAGAGAGAGAGAGAGAGAGAGAGAGAGAGCGTGTGTGCACTTGTGTGTCTGCTGGGACTCAAACTCAAGGACTGAGCACTGTCCTTCAGCTTTTTTGCTCAAGCCTCGTACTCTACTACTTGAGCCACTGCTCCCTTTCTGGCTTTTTGCTGGTTAATTGAAGATAATAGTCTCACAGTGTTTCCTGCCCAGGCCAGCTTTGATCTGCAATCCTCCGGTCTCAGTCTTCTGGGATGCTAGGATTCCACGTTATGAGCCATCAGTTCTGAGTAGCCCCAGTTTTTTTCAATGGAATATTCATGTGCCCTTTGTCCAAATCTCATTGCACTACTTACTGTCTCTGAACCTGCATGCACTTCCAATTCCTGGATTACGAAGTCCATCTTCTGTTCCCAAGGACCAAATGTAATTAATTTTGGACAAGTACACTAGAGATACAGCTACTTGAATGCCTCTTGAGAATTTGGGGTAAAAACAAGCCAGGTCTCACCTGTAACCTGCCACGTTTCTCTTTGGTAATACTGGGATGATAAGAGTCCTTTTTTAAAAAAATAAGAGCTGTAGAAGGGAATGTGTTAATATTCTACAGGAAGCTGAAATTTATTAACACATAGTGAGCTATAATAAAAAGAACACAGGAGTTGGCTTTTGATTCTAATAGTACCACGTACTAGCTGGGTAATCAGGAGTAAGTCACTTTGTGGTTTTGGATTTCAATTAATAACCCTGAAAAAAAAATGACAGCAACAGCAACTGTCCTGCCAACTTCTCAAGGCTAGAAGGTTAATCAGTGAGATACTCTGTGTAAAATTGCTCCATAAACTTTCCAGCATTATAGGAATACAAAGGTACCTTGAGTTAAGTGAGCAGCTTGAAGAACAGAAGGACTCATCAGAAAAGCCCAGGGTCTCCACGGGGTAGGCGGGGTGATCTAGGGCAAGTGGCTGTGTCTCTCTGTGCCTGCATTTCCTGTCTGCTAAGTGGACAGGATTATAGGAGCTATCTGCAGGGTTACTAGATCACATGAATTAATAAGTGATTAAATGACTGAGTTAGGTTATTCTTGTTGGCATTATTATAAGCAGTATTCATATTATTGCCCCTGTGCCCCCAAATCTGGACCAGATCTGAGCATGTTCCTTGTCAGAAGGTAGTGTTCCCATCCCTGCCTTGGCAGCCCATCACTGGTTAAGCTGATGTTCTCCTTGGATCTTCTCATCTCTCATTTTGCCTTATTTCATTCCTGTGTCCACCAGCTCTTTATCCTCAGAAACGCAAGCTAGGGTAAGTCCTTTACGACTGAGCAAGATTCTTTCATACTGCACGAGAAATTATCAAATCTAGCAGTACATTCATTTAAATTTCCACACTGCTCTTGGAAGTAAAGTCTCTAGTCTAGGTACTGACATGGCCCTATACAGTGAGGTCTGAATCTTACACAATTTCAGGGTGTTCTTCAGGGAATAAAAATATGGAATTATAAAAGAAAGATTAGCATGGATGTGAACATTGATTTCAAATGAGAAATCACAAGTGACAAATGTTTCAAACCCGAAAATACTCACATACATCAAATCCCAGTAAAAAAAAAAGTTTTTGAATAGCTCTCTCATGCCTTGCTATAACACCCTCCCCATATTCTTAACCATATTCATTTTGTGAATCATTTTCCACATACTAGCATTTTATATTAGCATTTTTCATAAAAGGATGATTCGGTATACACTGTAGCATGGCTGATTGATTTTTTTAAATTGATAGCTCAGAACAGTTTCTTTCAGCTTCCCAAATCATGATTGGTAATGTCATGGAAATTGTTAAGATTTTGTTCTGGACAAACATCTGTTGAGTCTCTTTCATTTATGTGCCATGTTATTTGGAAGAATTTTCCCCAGACCCACTTTCTTGCTCCCTACATCTGAAACCTTTCCCCACCCCCACCACCCATCTCTCTTTTCCTATGCCCTATTTTGAGCCCTAAGAGACACACTTGCATTATAGCATGACAGTTGTGAGCCTGTGGCTAGTAAGCATATTCTGGTAACCATATTTAGATCAGAGCGACTGGCAAGAATTTCATAGACATCAATGTAGCAAAGAGTCCACAATGTACATCTGACTAAACTCAAGCTCAGCACCTCCCCAACTCCCACTCCTCCTAAGTGGATTCCCAAAATGTTTGTGGCCACTCACTGGCTGCTCCCAGTGTTGCATCAGATTAAAGGTAAGAGTTTTGGTTGACTGCAGTTTAAAAACATTATTCTTGGATAAAAGTTTACAACATCGAACTAGGTAACTATTTTCTTTTTTCTTTTTCTTTTTCTTCTATTTTTCTTTTTCTGGGATAGGGTTTCACTACGGAGCTAGACTGGCCTGGACCTCACTATGTAGCTCAAGCCAGGCTGAATTATTGATCCTTCTGTCCCAGTCTCCTGAGTACTGGAATTACAAGCATGTGCCATCATACCTGGTGAGGTCACCATTTTCTTAGTGCCTCTTAGGGACCTTTCAGCAGCCAGTACAAATAAATATCCATTTTTTTTTGCTAACTATTGCTGAATAACAGACGGTTCAAAAACATAGAAGGCCAAGGCAGTCTTAATGTTCCAACCTCAGAGGAGCAACCAGCAGAATGAAGCTACTTGGTTGATCCCAGTCATTGCCATGAAGAATAGTTGGGTCATCTCTGCTGACTTGTGTCCAAATCATAAGCAAGTATGAGTTGGTGGTTGTCGTAGGCCTCTAACTTTGGCAGATGTGTGTTTCCAGGCAGTATATGGGTGATGAAAATAAGAGAAAGCAGCTAAATTTCATCTAGATGATTATGTGATCATAGCAAAAAC
The DNA here is from genome assembly GCF_023159225.1 of Perognathus longimembris pacificus. Classification (NCBI taxonomy): domain Eukaryota; kingdom Metazoa; phylum Chordata; class Mammalia; order Rodentia; family Heteromyidae; genus Perognathus; species Perognathus longimembris. Next base: position 101,406,201 of record NC_063163.1, on the reverse strand, counting down.
TTAATATATGAACATTGGCTTTGGAATCATTTGGCTGGCAGGAGGGACAAAAAAGAGAGAGTTAGCAGAGCTTAGAGACTTAGAAGGTGGACATGCTATGCTCTTGGCTAAGGCCAGATGAAATGCTGAAGATGCCAGCTGGCTTCTTTCAGTCATGTACGTTAAGCTATTACAAAGGGAGAGGAGCCAAAAAGGAATGGATCGATTTTCAAGTAGAATTTAGAAGAAATATAGGAGCCCCAGGACAGTTTCTCCAGGTGGCCAAAGATTCTCGAAGCACAGGTATGAGAGAAAAGATTAGATCAAGACTGGGGTTGGAGGACTCCTTATTAAGATGTCTAGAAGATTTAAGACAATGTTCCCTGCACCGCTGAACCCAACTAAAGGGCTCGTAGGAATCATAAGGACATTGACCCACAGAAGGTGTACACACCCAAAGTAGAGAAAAGTCAGTTGCAGAAAGAGTTATGGTATGGCACAGAGCATGGAGTGAGCCCCAATAAGATTGATAGATAGCACACGGCAACTTAAAGAGAATTGTCCTGATCAGATAATGGCTGGTTGGATAAAAGGACAAGGAAGTTCACAGTGAAAAGAGGCATGTAAGCCCTCATGTTTCTATGGGTGGAATTCAGGCTGAGAAAGTATTCAGCTGCAAGCAAGTATTGGCTACTGTGTGTGTGTGTATGTGTGTGTGTGTATGTGTGTGTATACATACATGTATGCATACATGTATGTGTGCTGGTACTGGGGGGTGAACTCACAGCCTGAGCACTGTGCCTTAGGTTTTTGCTCAAGGCTGATGCTGTACCATGTAAGCCACAGTTTCACTTCCAGCTATTTTGGCTGGTTAACTGGAGATAAGAGTCTTAGGGAGGTGGGCATGAGGGACAAGGCAACAAACAGTACAAGAAATGTATCCAATGCCCAACGTATGATACTGTAACCTCTCTGTACATCAGTTTGATAATAAAAATTTGAGAAAAAATAAAAAAAAGAGTCTTATGGACTTTCCTGCTGGGCTTGTTTCTGATGATGTTCCTCAAGTCTCAGTCTCCTGAGTAGATAGGATTATAGGCATGAGCTACCGGCACCCAGATGTGTTGTTTATTTTTTTATGAAAAAGGAAGAATGAATGAATCTAAGTGTATAGCCAAGAGTCCAAAGGTCCAAATGACAGTAGAAGTGGGAACACCCATAGACACAGAGCTGGGAGCTGGTCAGAGAAAATGATTTTCCCCCAGGAAAGCTGAATGGACACCAAATATCTGGTGCATCTTGCTGTGGATTGCTGTGGACCAGTAACACTGATGTATTTCTGTCCATCTCCTTGAATCCAATACATTATCTTTTTCCCCGTTTCCCTTTAGATTGCAGGTGATGACAGATGTTGTGTGCTGGAATATTCCTTAAGGATTTCCTTCACCATGCCTATGGGTTCTGAAAATCGTCTTCTTCTTACCTCAACTTCATTTGAACCCAATGGAATTGTGTGTTCTGCTACTATTCTGACTGATAAGTCCTTCTATACTCCTTCTAAAATTCTGAGTCCTTCTCAGGCGACAGCTGGAATGACTATGGAATTAGAAGTCATAGACACTGGATTTTAATCATGAGTTTATAATTTCCTAGTTCAGTAACCTTGAACTGATCAATTAACTTATCTGAGTCATAATGTCCTCTGCTGAAACTGAAATGAATAATAAACTATTTCACAGGGACATCCAGCATTCACCAGACCCTGAGGCCTGAATGTGAACCTTTTTAAACACCATGTGTAAGAATGAGTAAGAAGAAGCCTTCATCGTTTCCAAAGCTCATCAAGTTATCAAGACATGAAGGTTATAACAGGAGTTAAAATAAACAAACATAAGCCTTGATCTGAAATTGGCTCAACCATCGTGAGGGCAGGTTTTCAGTGGCCCAGGAAATGGCCCAGGCATCAGAGGAGGCCCTCTGACCACGGAGCTGGAGTCAGACAAAGGGAAGACCCTAAATCTTTTGCTGGACTTTCCTGTGGCTTAGCAGGTAGGTATACATCTGTGATGAGGGAAGAATGGATGGCATTACAAAGAATAAATAGGACAACATGTTATCAAAAGATCTTCTCTTTGTAATCAGAGGGCCGCTCTGGCTGCTTCTGTACGTTATGCATTATTTATGGCCCATCTAGTGCTGGCATCCCGCTATTTGTCTGCTTTCTGAGTGGGGTGACAGGAAAAGGAAGCTTTGACACAGCAGTTTTGAGCAAGTGTAAATGAGAGGACAAGGGAGAAAGACATGATGGAAGACTGTGTGGATTAAAAGGAATAGAAGAAAAAGGGAGCAGGGATGGTCTGACGTGAATGATTGGGACTGTTCTATCTGATAAGAGAAGGAATACACTGGCACAGGAAACAGAAGCTACATTCTTGGTCAGTGAAACAATCTGGGCAATCCATGTGTTCCAGGCTCAAAGGGGTTGCACAGAGACAGCAGTAGATGGCTGTTGAGCAGGGAGCAGAGAGACACCACATCAGAGAGCATCGACACTGCTGGGAGACCCTGGGAAAACTGAGCAGTGAGCAAAGTAACTTGATGAAACCTGGTGTCCTGTAGGCAATAGAATTATGCCATGGAATTAGGACATCAGAGCCCTTATGACGGCATCAATCACCATAGCTCTACCCACCCCCAATTCACCCTCGTAACCCTCAATTCCTTGCCAGGCTATGTAGGCAATAGAGTTCTATGTTTGTCTTCCACTCTGAGCATTTAAAGTGATGTTGTCATTATCATTATCATCATCATCAACACAAAATCTTTGCCAAGTGTCCTTCATTCTGCATTCTGTGTCAGGGAACTAATATTAACTGAGCCTCCAGTAAATGGTGTAAATGGTGGCTGCTCTGCTTGGTATTTAAATTACGTTATCTAAATGAAGCCTTACAGCCACCCTGTCAGATGTTATAATCCCTATTTTGTAGTCAATATAACATGCTCAGAGAAATAAAGTAATTTACCCCAGGTCACAAAGCTCATCATAGGCAAAGGGTAGATTATAACCCATACTTGGCTCTCCTGAAGTCCACTTTCCCTTGAAGCAGCACTCGACCTTGAAGGGCATCAGTTTTCTGTAAGATTCTACCATCAAATGTCCACAGTAGGAAGTGGGGTCCCTATATTCTAGAAAATGAAAGCACTCACTTTAACACTGCAAACAACGACACATGGAGTCAGGTTTACATGAAGTCCTAGGTTCCCATTTGGGATGCCAGGTGAGCAAACTTCTCTTTCCTACCATCACTGTCAAACTATGTCTGTGGAGGACGGTGGATAAAAGGATGACCAAATTCTGTTTTCAGCACTTACTTAAATGCAGCACAAACCTTTATTCCTTTCAAGAAAGAACAACCTTGTCACACATCCTCAGAAAAGGACATGCCTTGATTTCTCATTTGTCTTTTTGTTTGTTTTCTTTCACAGGTGCCAATCGTGGGGCTTGAAGTCAGGGCTGGACACTGCCTTTGAGCTTTTGTGCTCAAGGCTAGTGCTCTGCCATTTAAGCCATAGCTCCACTTCCAGCTTTGTTTGGTTGTTAATTGGAGATAGGAATCTCATAGACTTTGTATTTCAGCTGGCATTGAACCGCAATCCTCACATCTCAGCCTTCTGAGTAGCTAGGATTAAAAGTGTGAGCTACTGGTGCCGGGCTTCATTTGTCCTTTTTTTTTTTTTTTTTTAAATCCCATGGTGGACATTGACCTACAATTATTAGACCATATGAAGTAAGAATTCATACTCATGCTGACCCATATGCCTAAAAATAATCTCCCCCCAAAACCTAACAAGGTACCTGGCATGAAAGGCTTCTTACCCATCCTTCTTGGCTTCCTTTGGAACTGATCTCAAGTAATTTCTGCCCTACTATAAATATTAGATTTTTTCTCTTCATCTCAAACTTCTTAGATCTAGAAGATAATAGATTTGTCTATGGCCATACTACCCTGAATGCGCCCAATCTCGTCTGATTTTGGAAGCTAAGCAAGGTTGGGCCTGGTTAGTACTTGGATGGGAGGATAGTAGATTCAAAGAAAGCAGAGTCTCTTGCTATTGGCCTGAAGGAGCTGATGATGATAGGCCAGATATATTTTTTTGGTCCCCCCCCCAAAAAATAATAAAACAGGTTCAGGTACCATCATTATTGATCACTAATTTGGCAATAGGCTGTGGGCCAGTTGCATTAGGTTATATTGTTTAATGCCTTACACAAGGACCTGAGGGAAATTTCAGTGCCCTCCCACCCCATTTGTCAAATGTAAGGTCTTAAGTTACTGATGGAAGACAAGAAGAGTTTGGGAGGAATTTTCTACACAGACCTCTTCTATTTCAATACCCAATTCCATTTCTGTTTGGCTAGTATGCTTCAGCTTCCTTTCAACATTTCAGTTTTCACTTCCCAGGGTGTATCCCACTGTCTGTAACATAGAAGATGTTTCATAAATGTTCAAAGAATGACTGGAGCAAAATAAATGAGGATTGTATAAATGTCTTTAAGTCTTGAGGCTTAGACTGGAAGCAAAGAGAAATAGGATGTCAATGGATTGGCTGAGGTGACAATAGAGAAGCGGATGCAGGGAAGGGATGTCTACCCTCCACTCTCTCATGACTATCTAGGAATAACCAATTGATCAGTAGCTCCTCACCTGTGCTTCCCACATCAATCCACTATCAGCTTCCTTGCTAGATCATTTTGACTATTTACTCAAGGCAGTGCTGTGTCCTCCTCTGGCTAAAGGCTTGAGCCCTTTAGACCCTTGCTTAGCAAATTCATAGGAAAGGCTCCTCTTGCCTTCTCCAATATTTGCATTTAAAAAGGACAATCAACTTGTGGATAAGTACCAGTTTTATATCTTTTACTGTCATCCTGACAACATCGCCTTTAAATTGAAAACCCTTCTTTTAGTTTACTTATTTTTTCAATATGAAATTTACCAATAAGAGCAAATCAGTAAGAAGATTTCTGGCATAAAGCAATTGTCATTTGTGTAGACTCTGGGACACTTAACATAATGCAGGCAGAAAATTATCCTGTAATCACTGCTTTCTTTTGGATTTGCTTTAGATGTATTTAAGCCCAAGAGACTCTCCTGGAGAGTGTGCCCCTGGGACTTGTCCCTCCTCTTGCTTATTACTCAGGGTTTTGTTGTCTCTGACTAAGAAAATTAGGACACCGTAGCTACTAAGAGGCATGTGTTCCGCGAGTGAGATGTTCACATGGGAAAGCGATCATTCCTGCATCTGATTTTAAATGCTTTAACAGCTTGTATTACCTGACAAGGAAAAAAGAAAGCCAAGACTGACAGTGCCATAGAGAAAGCTTCTTGCCTTGCCCCTGTCTGCTCCTTAATTGCCAGTGAGAAGACAGCCTCTGTTTCCCCTATTGTTTTATTGCTGGGTCCAAAGAAAGAGGAAAGGAAAAGGAGACTACAAACTATTGGAGGCTATTGCTAAGAATGAAGGACAGCAGGAATTGTGAGAGGTTGCTCAGCCCCTCTATTGCTTTGCTCATTCTTCACAAAGAGCTCAAAATGACTCTGCATGCATAAAGGCTGAAGAGCAGTCCTGTAGTGTTCCTTGAGTTCCTGTCTCTTCTTAAGGACTTGATTTTGGCTTTCAGCACCTCTCCTTCTTTCTCCAGCTTCCTTTTGATGAAAACAGCAAACTTCTACTCTAGAATGGCTGCTTCTTATTAACTATGGCTATAATCAACCAGTGAGTCTGCTCTATGACTCTAAGCCTGAGTTTACATGTTTTCAAATGGGAACGTGATACCCACTCCTGAGGTTAATGTAAGATTACAGAAGAATGTGTGTGAAATGGATGCGGAATCTAGAGAGACTTGTACGGGCTCACACCACTGCAGGAAGCATGGAGTTTCTTGGTATTTCTAATAGACCCTGCTTTGTAAAAAGTACATTGCAAAAGGGAAAACCACAAGATGTGTTTCTGATACTGAAGCCTAAGGAGGAGCTCCACTCTTAGTGCTTCAACTTCAAGAAACTTGAAAATCCTAGAATCTCACATGATACCATTTCAGCTGGGTTTCCCATTCTAAGAATTAGATATAATTAAAACTAATGCCAGCGTCTGTTTGTAGCACACTAAGTATATTAACAAAGACCTCACTGGCCCCTATTAGTCAGACTTCTTTTTTTTTTTTTTTTGGCCAGTCCTGGGCCTTGGACTCAGGGCCTGAGCACTGTCCCTGGCTTCCTTTTGCTCAAGGCTAGCACTCTGCCACTTGAGCCACAGCGCCACTTCTGGCCATTTTCTGTATATGTGGTGCTGGGGAATCGAACCCAGGGCCTCATGTATACGAGGCAAGCTCTCTTGCCACTAGGCCATATCCCCAGCCCCCTTAGTCAGACTTCTTAAAGGCTACTCTCCTCTATTTCTCCTTTCACACACAACATGGCTGCCTGGACTTTTATCCTCTCCAATCCAGTGCTCTTGACTCCTCCCACCATGCATGTCCACTGTGAATTCGACTCTTCTCCCTTTTTCTTTGCTCTCGATCTGCCTTTTCTTCAGTCTGGAATCTACACTCTCGTCTCACAATGCCATTTCTGTCTTTGTAAAGCCATTGCTTTCTGTCTTCATAACATAAGCTGATCACAGAAGATTAGCTTATGACAAAGGTAGATTTCTTTTGTGGAGGATAAAGGAAATAAGACAAAAAGAGAACTGGAGTGGACAAAAATAGCATTCTCTTTGTCAATCAAGGATGGACAGAACACATGTGAGTGATTCTTGTTGCTGCCATCAAATACGTCAAATATGACTGAAGAAATATCCCAGAGTGGCTAAAGAAAGATTCTATTCCAGCTCACCCAGGGAGTATATAGAAAAAGGAGTAGGTGAAAGCAAGAGGGTGTCACACTTTTGTCAATCCATTGGAAGAAAACCTACAGCAATTATGTCCATGAATATGCATCATGTATATCTTCACTACTATCAGCAGCATTCAGCAGATGGCTGGTATGTTTCTAGATCTGCTCAATGCTTTACCTGAATGTTATGATGGGGAGGCACTGAAGTGCCGGACAGAAGCTGTCAGACAGGGGGAGCGGCAAATCTCTATTACCCTTGGTCTCGGGGTTAAAGGCCATGATATCATAGAATCTAAAAGGTAGCTCTAATGAGTAAGACATGAAACGGGGCCTGACCATTAGTGAGCATTAAAGCTCCTATTCCCAGGACCATTAACCTTGGATTCCTCGGCCCCGTTCCAAGTAGGTTAATTATATACTGTCTTCTGAGGTTCCCTTCTGCCCTTACAGATGTATTCAGTACTCTTGTAAGAAATGTTAGTGGTATCCATCTTCATTATCAACATGACAATGTTGCTTTCATCATTGACTCTTACAATTTAGCATTTTCATCTTGCATAAGGGTTTAGGGGAAACTTAAGTTCTACTAAGGAAATGCTTTTATTTTATACCCCTATTCCTGAAAGTACCCCCAGCCAGATATTAGTGGCTCATAACTTTAATCCTAGCTATTCACTCAGGAGGCTGGTATCTGAAGCTCTCAGCTCAAAGCCAGCCCAAATAGATAAATCCAAGAGACCTTTACCTGTGAATAAACAGTGAAAGGCTGGAAGGTAGGTGTGGGTCAAATGGTAGAGCATCACAGCAAAAAATGCCAGCCAAGAATACAAGGCTTTGACTTTAAACACTTCAGTATGGGCAATAAATTAATTAACTAAATAATTATATTGATCAAGATATATTGTATTCATAAACGGCTTTGTCATATGGCAATTCCTTTGTACAAGTATGTAAAGATAATTTTTGTTGTTGTTGTTTTGCTGGTCCTAGGGTTTGAACTCAGGTCCTGGACAGTGTCCCTAAGCTTCTTTTGCTCAAGGCAGTACTCTATCACTTGAGCCACAGTGCCAGATTTTTCTGGGTAGTTTATTGTACACGAGAGTCTCATGGGGACTTCTCTGCCTGGGCTGGTTTCAAACCATTCTCAGATCTTAGCCTTCTGAGTAGCTAGGATTATAGGAGTGAGCCACAAGCACACGGCTAAAGATATTTTTTTTAATCTAATGAAATAAATAGTATTTCAAAGAGGTCTTTGTCTAAGAAAAAGCCATAAACTTGCATTTTAAGAGCAGAAGCCATGGTGCTAATGATTCGTAGTTCATAACAATTGAAGAGGATGGCAAGGTTCAAAAAGAAGGAGAAATGACCTGGAGCTCATTCTGCTGAGACTGGTGTCTGTAAATACACAAATCTCTCAAACATTTTTAGTTTAGGAAGATGTTATGTAAAATCTGAAAAGTTATACTCATCAGCAGCATTCATCTCTCTACCCAAGTTGCATCAACCATGGCCACACCATTAGCCACTTCTACTGTTCTCTCTATTCCACAATCCTTCATGTGTTTTTACATTTCCAACCTAAGATCAATATTACAACCCACTTTTTCTAAACCATTCGCAGAAGGGTGAGCACAGGCAGAGATAAACGTCACTGGATGGTGGAGACAGATGTCATACCAGCTCAGGTTTAGAAGACTGGCAGACATGCTTCCAGATCCATTTCTTAACTCTGGTCAATCACCTCCCTGTTTCTCTTAAACATTCTGTGTCCTGCTAAATGTTGTCCTTCACATTCTAGGAAGACAAACTTCTTACCAACTTCTCTAAGAAAACTGAGGCTGTTAGGTATGTCCCACTCAGATTTCTATCCATTCTCCACTCTCCTTTCCAATGGCCATTCCTACCCACTCGATCACTTTTCTACCCGATCTTCTATTCAGCCTGCTGATGAAAAGCCCCCTTTCTCCTGCTCCCGTGCCACTGAATGTACTCCATTTTCACATTACCATTTGCCATTAATTTGGAAAACCCCTACTCAACTACCATCTCCATTTCCAAAGGCCACCTATTACATTTTTCAACTCAAATTTTGCACTGATAGAATATATTACATTTGCACAGAGACAAGATATAAAGTGAAAAGAGGCTTCTGAGGATCGAGAAAAAAATGTATCTCTCCCTAACTGAAGAGATGGATACAGGGCCAGTCAATCTTGCTGGCAGGCCATGTGTTTCTTCCATACTACCTTTACTTAGTAATGGCTGAATGCCCTTTAGAACTCTTTCTTCAGGTTTCCATTTTGGAAGCTTGCTTCCATTTCCCACATCTGCTCCATAGGAATTCCTTTTATCATACTGCTTTATTATAAACCAACCCTATTTTAAAAACTGCTGGAGCTTAGAAACCAATTTTCCATGCTTATTCCAAAGCATTTGGGGGCAAGTTGTACACAAGCTGTATATGACTTTCATCATGGGAGACCCAAACTCAGTTTGTTCCAAAAGAGGAAATAGGTGGGGTCTACATAGCGACTTCATTTTCTGGAAACATCTGGACTAGAAGGCAAACTTTGATAGGTAGAAGAAAGATACTTGGTGAACTGAGTCTCTTTTAAATAGAGATTGAATTTGTTTAAAAACCATCACTGTGAGGCATCATGGCCATTAACCAATACATCATTCTAATCATTCCTGAAAAATCCTCCTCTCCCTTCCATCACTATTCAAGGGTCAGAAGATATGTGATATGTGTAGTAATACAGCTAAGGCATTGGCCTTGGTGCAAAACTTGAGAGTAACCCCCCCCCAAAACCGTATCAAAAATAGTAATTATAATAAACAATAATTTAATTCAATCTTTTTAAACATCAATGAAAAAAACCTCATGATTAATAATATGACAAATTTTTAAATAAACCTAGCATAAGTATAGTACCAGGTCAAGCCATAATGGAGCCAGAGGCGAAAGGAAAAATCAGTAACACTGATCCTGTTTCTATGTAGAATGTGATATTTTTCTAATCATATTTTTTTAGTATTGATTTACAATTTCTTCTAATATTGCATTATTTTCATCTGTGTGACGGAGCTTTGATAGCAATTTCAAGTCTGCACTGAGTGGAATGCCTGATTAGTCCTGCACTAGTCCCAGTCTCTTCTGCTCCCACATAAAACCACTTATCACATCCTTCACCTTTGCCTCCCAATTACCCTTTGGACCACCTCCTTCCCACTTGACTTGATTCCATGGCCCCTGCATGCCTCCTCACCATCTCTTTGTTGTATAATTTCAATAATTCTCTATTTTGTGTATTAATGTCTAGAAGTCCAGAAACACCTTTGTTGGTGTGGTACATTCAATTTTGCCTGCTTTTTAGCTTTAGCTCCACATCTTTATAGGGATCTAAGAGTCCAGATCTGGCTAGTTTTAATTACTATAACAAATTACTAGCGGTAAGATAACCTGTTGAACTAAAATAGTTTATTTATCTTGGTTTTAGAGACTGAAAATGCAAGGGGGAAATTAATTAATTAATTAATTCGTTAAAAAGAAAGAAAACGCCAGGGGACCCAGCACCTGGTGAGAGCCTAACACTGTGACATCATGACAAAAAGGAGTATATCCAGGAGAAGGAACAACATCCTGAAACAGGAAGTCAGATAGCCATTCAGGAAGTGAACTTGCTCTCACAACAAAATGCCTTTGCAAGAGCTGCTCTGAGGGCAATCTCCCAAAGACTTTAAGACTTTTTACTAGACTTACCAATCAAAGGTTCCATATCACTCTCCAACATCACAGCCTGGAGACCTAACTTCCATTATATAAATCATTGAGGAACAAAACTTATCCAAACCATAGCACCTTCTACAATGCCCTTTCTCAACATTTCCTATTTCAGATTCCCCTAGTAACCCATCAGTACACACATGCTACATAGCACCTATTCTAACACTTTTTCTTCTGGTTCTGAGGCTTGAACTCTTGGCCTGGGAGCTGTCCCTGAGCAGCTTTTGCTCATGGCTAGCACTCTGCCACTTAAGCCACAGCACTACTTCTGGCTTTTTTCCTTGTGATTTCTTTGGAGAAAAGAGTCTCACAGAGTTTCTTGCCAGGGCTAGTTTTGAACATCAATCGTGAGATTTCAGCCTCCTTAGGAGCTAGTATTACAAGCATGAGCCCTCAGCACCCAGTTTATTCTAATATTTTTCTAAACTTCCCCTGCTCTTTTTTACTTCTTACGCTCCATTTTCTTTCTATTTTTATAATACTTATTGTTCTCTCTGATTAGCATGCCAGTTCCTTTTTTGCTGTCTGGAAAACTTGCCCTTTATGTAGACTTCTATTAGTATATACTTCCCACTGCATTACAATTGTCTGTGGATGGATTTTTCTCCTCTACCACACTCTAAAATGCTTTACAAGGGCAGAGAGGCTCTCTCTAATTCATCTCTATATTTAAGGCATATAGCAGGTGCTAAAAACAAGTTTGGTGGTTATATAAATGAATTGAGAATAATTGGGTAATTGAATCACTATGGACAGAATGCTTCTAAACAAGGTTTTATTTAGCTACTGGTTTTGCAAAGTGGCCTGCAGGGTCAGTTTATCCCTCAGCAAATGAGTGTTTATAGTGGACCCCACAGCTCTAGAATGGTCTGAAATGTATCCATCCATCCTTCCTACCCAACATTTGCATGGAACACAGCAGACCCACAGTAAAGAGCTCTAGTGAATGGAAATATAGGTAGTGGGTTAAGTAAAGAAACACCCTGCCACACTCATGAGGTTGAAATGCCCAAATTCAATTAAGAAATTTCATTGGCTAGAACTAGCTATTTATGTGATATAACCCCTTCTAGTAGAATTGTGAGTCTTTTTCTTCTTAGAATGCTGTGGGAAGAAGACTGTTGAGTAGAAAACATTATTTGTTATTGTTTGTGTTCTGGTTTTAAGGCTTGAACTCAGGGCTTCATTATTATTCCTGAACTTTCTTTGCTCAAGGCAAATGCTTTACCACTTGAACCACAGCTCCACTTCTGACATTTTGGTGGCTTATTAGAGATAAGAGTCTCCTAGACTTTCCTTCCTGGACTGGCTTTGAATCATGATCCTTAGATCTCAGCCTCCAGAGTAGCTAGGATTACAGTCAGGAGCCACCAGCACCCAGCAAAAATATTACTTTAAATAATTATAACCATTGTGATCAATGTGATAATACATGTACTTGGGATAACTTGAGATATCATGATTCCCATGGGCAGCACACCTTCATTCATCTAGCAATTGTGTTGTTCAACATCTACTATGGCAGGGACTTCCTTAGACACCTGGCAATACAAGATGAAGAAAGCAAAAGACTCATGAGATAGATAAATGCTGTGCATATAGACTTAGAATAAGATAATCACAATGATAGAAATATGCACGGCTATTCTGGTATCATGAAGAATCCAGAAATATGCTACCCAGAAAATGATTCCTGATCTGTGCCCAAGAGGGGATGAGTCCTAATTTTAAAATAACCAGGCTAAAGAGAGAGAGAGAGAGAGAGAGAGAGAGAGAGAGAGAGAACATCTAGGCAGCAGGAGTAATATTTTCCAGGTAAAAACAAGATGAAAGAAATTTTCATGTTAAAAAGTGCAAGAAAAGGCAAAGAGGATAGGATATAAAAAGGTATAAAACTGAACATGGTAAATGGATCATAAAGATTTATATGTGTGCAAAAAACTTACATTGAAAGGCTTGGAAAGCATTTCTAGATTTTTTTTTTCTTTCCCAGAGGGACGTAATCTGCTCATACTGGTTTCAGAAGGAATTATTCTGAAGGCAATAAGAGAGTATGTGACATGGACCAAGAATGGAGGCCAAAGTTCAGTTTAGGGTTCCCTGCTCTGGTATTAATCAGAAAGTGTTGTGTGTTACAGAAGGCATTTACAATGGAAATAAAGACCGGATTCCTTAAAGAAATAAAATCATCAGAACTTGGCAGCCGGTTAAAAGCTGTGGGTAAAGATAGATAAAAATCTAGGATGATCTACAGAACCCCGAATTGGACTTCTAGTGATGGAAGACAGGAAAAGGAATGTGTTGAAAAAGCCAAAGAGCTGCCCTATATTAACCAGAGGCTCTCTGTTCTCTCTACTTCCTCTTCCCTGGTGATCAGCTGCATTTACTAGAAGAGGCTCTGGTTCTATGTAGTTGGTTTGGCCATAGAAAATGTCAACATAAAACCCAGAGCAGAAATGTAGTAGAAAAGGATTCATAGAGCTTGATGTCATGAGACCTCTCAGTGGAAGTCTCTGCTCTTCCCCTAATTGTTGTGGAGTAAAACATGATCTCGTTCTGCTTCCATTCCATTCTTACTGTGTGAATCTCAGGTATTATAACTATGATTCTTTGAGGTGGTCTTTCTTGATCATACCAGCACAAATATGTTATACTATTATTATATGGATTGTACAGACCCACACAAAGTATTTTTTAACTATAAACACACTAATCCTTAGAAGTATATTTCTAATTGGTTGGATTATCTGCTTATTGTCTGGGTCAATCATACCCTCATTGAGGCCAAAGGCAAACCTATTGAGTTAAATAAACCTATCATCATGGTGTTAAAGCGAGAAGGGCTGAGTCAGGTATTGGTACCTCATGACTGTAATACCAGTTACTCAGGACACTGAGGCCTAGAGGATCAATGTTTACTCTTCCATTTGGAATAGAAAAGTTCCTAAGATTCTATCTCCAATGACTGTAAAAAAAAGCCAGACTGAAGGCCAAGCTCAAGTAGTATAGCACCAACCATGAATAAAAAAATCCAAGCAAGGGCTAGAAATGTGGCCTAGTTGTAGAGTGCTTGCCTAGCATGCATGAAGCCCTGGGTTTGATTTCTCAGAACCACATAAACAGAAAAAGCTGGAAGTGGTGCTGGAAGTCATAGCATGCTAGCCTTGAGCAAAAGAAGCTCTGGCCCTAAGTTAAAGCCCCAGGACTGGTGGGAGAGGGGAGCCAAGCAAGAGTTCAAAGCCTCGAGTTACTCCCCCTCCCACATAAGATCCATATATGACATACAGGATATATGGGGTAGCCATGGCAAGAATCTCCAAGTACCTCTCTCCCATTTCCACAAACATCTCAAATTAGAAAGTAAAAATTAATGAAGCAAAAATCCATCCTATCTAATATACAGGAGTGTCATGGGGTGGTGGCGGGGAGAGAGAAGAGAGAGTCAATTCCAGTGGTATTTATATGACCATTGCAGCGTCTTCTGGTATGTGATAGATTAGGTAGGAGAAAATTTGACCAGAGGAAAGTGTGTTTCTTTGCTGAAACATTCCCTCTTAAACTCTCATAATATAAAAGAGCTATTCCACTAGAGGCTCTCTAGGCTCTTTCTTCTCTCTTTTACTATGTTGATAAATCATTTATTGGGACAGCTGTCTTACAAAACTGGCCCAGAACACAAATAAAGCCCTCTGATCAGGAGTTGTAAACCTTCCTCTCCTCCCATTGCTCTGTTACTTGTAGATAACTGAGTCTGATCAGGAAAGAGAAAGCCAATTGCACCATCCCTGAGCACTGCCCCACCTCATCTCCCCTGTCGATGAGTACAGATGGTGTCACACCAAGTGGTCTAGACAAGCAAGGAGCTCTGTCTGATTTCAGTCACTACCACAGGCCCCAGAGGAGAGATCGGCTGGAGTCCTATTGGGAGTTGGTTTTAGAATACCAGCACTGGGCTGGGAATATGGCCTAGTGGCAAGAGTGCTTGCCTCCTACACATGAAGCTCTCGGTTTGATTCCCCAGCACCACATATATGGAAAATGACCAGAAGGGGCGCTGTGGCTCAGGTGGCAGAGTGCTAGCCTTGAGCAGGAAGAAGCCAGGGATGGTGCTCAGGCCCTGAGCCCAAGGCCCAGGACTGGCCAAAAAATAAAAAATAAATAAATAAAAGGACCTAGAATACCAGCAATACCCTCTTTGGCTGTCTGTTTTAATAACTCATCAAATTTAACATGCTGAATTGACAGCCAATAGCTAGTGTTCATCTTCATGGGAGAGTGAATTTAATATGAATATTCTGAAAGACTCTACTAGGGACAAGCATTTACAATGGATTAAAAGCTAAACTGAATACTATTAATACAAATTACATTAATATAAGCTATCCCAAACAGACTAACTATAAGTTAGGTTGTGCATGGTGCCCCAGGTCTGAAATCCCAGTACTTTGGAGGTGAGGGCAGAATGATCACAGGTTTTAGGACAGCCTAGGTTAAGGAAGGAAGGAAGGAAAGAAGGAAGAAAGGAAGGAAAGGAGGGAGATAGGGAGGGAGGAAGGGAGGGAGGGAGAGGAAAGAGAGAAGAAAGAAAGACAGGAAGAGGAGAGAGAAATTGAAGGGGGGAATGAAGAGTTAGGGTGAACCCCATTTTCAGGCAGCCCCCGTTTTGTTGTCTGTTTAAACTATGAGCAAACCCAGGGCAAGCTTATTAGGGCCCAGCCAGTCAAGAACTCTAACCGCCTGGGAATGCTTAACTCTAACGGCCCCTAGAATGCCTCCAGCCCTGAGCCATTCAGATTTGTACCCGTAATCTTGCTTGCTTAAACACCTGATTGCTGTATCTTTGTCTTTTGCCTTTATAAGCTCTGTGTAATCGCAGCTGGAGGCTGGCTCCTATCCTCCACTGTGTCGGTGGGTAGGACAAGGCCAGGGCCGCGGCCCTGCTTGAATAAAGTCTTGCCTTGCTATTGCATTTCAGAGTGTCTGAGTCTTGGTGGTCTTCTTGGTGGTGGTTTTGCGATTTGGCATAACAAAAAGAAAGAAAAGGGGAGAAAGAAAGAAAATTAAAAAAGCAAGCTTCATCTGGTAGAATATAGGTATCAACATGGTCAACTCAATAATTTGTAAACTTCTATGAAGTTGTGTATAGATGTTGGAGTAGGGTAGGGGATAAGTGGCAGACTCATGTTGTTGTGCCAAGTCACAAGACCACCCCCAAGAAGACCACCGAGATTCAGACACTCTGAAATGCAAAAGCAAGGCAAGGCTTTATTTAACGAGCTGCCAACTCGGGCCTCGTCCTACCCACCGACACAGCGGAGGTTAGGAGGAAGCCCCGAGCTGTGATTACACAGGGCTTATAAAGGCAAAGAACAAGGTTACAACAATCAGGTGTGCAAGCAAGATTAGGACACAGGTACAATCTGATTGGCTCAGGGTTTAATTCTAAAATGGGTTCACATGTCTGGCACTTCATTTCCCCCTTTTTCTTTTTGGTACCTTGGGAGCCAATCATGGCTCCATTCTGTCCATTTCAATGGCTTGCATGTCTAGGGGATGACATAGAGGTAAGGCATGGGCCAGTAGGGCCCAATGTAGTAACCAAAGGGCTTGTCACAATTTCTTACAAGAATAGTCTCCTTCTTGGTTTCTCTCTTGTCTGGATGGCCCGAACGAGGGATGTAGATTAGGCGTTGCAAAGTCCTGATCTTACCTATGTCAAATCTCCCTCAATTAGCTCCCTCAAAGGTGGGCCATTCTGACTTGCACAGGGTGATCCACTTTTCCTTCTTAAGGGCCACAACCTTGGTTCTGAGCTATCTCCTTAACCTCCCTCCAGTGAGCTAGGATCAAGTTTAGGGGGCTAGATGGAGGTCCTCAAGATAGACGTTATCCATAGCTCTGATCAGATGTTCAGTCCAAAAGGCTACAAAAAACAAAACAATTAATACAAAAGGAGGAAAACACACAGGCCTGAGAACAAGAAAAGCTATGAGTTGGAGATCTCCCAAGCTGGCCCACAACCTCCTACAAGGATGCAGAAGGAATGGACCCGAATTGGCCCACAACCTCCTGCAAGAAGGAGTGGACCTGAGTTGGCCCACAACCTCCTGCAAGGGTGCAGAAGGAGTGGACCCGAGTTGGACCACAACCTCCTGCCAGATAAGCAGAAGGAGCAGACCCAAGTACAAGGTGGGCAGGTTGAGTCTCGTTTAGGAGGCCCTCCTGGTCAGTTCCATCCAAAAACCAAACTGACTCGTGCCCTACAAGTATAAGCAAAAGCAAAACAGACAAACAGACAAATTACAGGACAAGACAAATGAACAGCGCTGTTTTCTTACCTTCGGAGTCTGGGATCTTGGGGTCTCTGGGGCTATCCCGGATGAGCCCCCAAATGTTGTGCCAAGTCGCAAGACCACCCCCAAGAAGACCACCAAGATTCAGACACTCCGAAATGCAAAAGCAAGGCAAGGCTTTATTTAACGAGCTGCCAACTCGGGCCTCGTCCTACCCACCGACACAGCGGAGGTTAGGAGGAAGCCCCGAGCTGTGATTACACAGGGCTTATAAAGGCAAAGAACAAGGTTACAACAATCAGGTGTGCAAGCAAAATTAGGACACAGGTACAATCTGATTGGCTCAGGGTTTAATTCTAAAATGGGGTTCACGTGTCTGGCACTTCAATGTAAGGAGGAAAGAATCTATGACAAGGGAAAAAGAACATGATGAAAGCCATACAATTAGAGTGGTATCAGGGGTTACCCAAAGTGATACATTTGCAGACATTTCCAAACTGATGACTGGTTATACATGGACATCTGGAGAAAGTTGAGTGATTTAAAGTTCTAGCTTCCTGGATAGGAAACTGAACAGATGGGACATGCCACAATTTGAGAAGTCAGATTCAGGAAAATTCGGGTCAGGACACAAAGGTAATGCGCTAGTGATGCCTGGGAGAATCCCATAGATTTTGCTCAGTAGTAAATTAGGATCTCAGGCATAGAATTCATCAGCAGGAGATAAAGATTTAAGAAGCATGAGCATGTGGGTGGGATGTACAAACAAGGCATAAATAAAAATCCCCATGTAGAATATGATGAGTAAGATGTGAGTCAAAGGGAGAACCCAGTCCCCTATGACCTAGCAGCCCCACTTTTGGGTATCTATCCAAAGGACCACAAACAAAATCACAGCAAAGCCACCAGTTCAACAATGTTCATCACAGCACAATTTGTCATAGCTAGAATCTGGAACCAACCCAGATGCCCCTCAGTAGACGAATGGATCAGGAAAATGTGGTACATATACACAATGGAATTTTATGCCTCTATCAGAAAGAATGACATTGCCCCATTTGTAAGGAAATGGAAGGACTTGGAAAAAATTATAGTAAGTGAAGTGAGCCAGACCCAAAGAAACATGGACTCTATGGTCTCCCTTATTGGGAATAATTAGCACAGGTTTAGGCAAGTCATAGCAGAGGGTCACAAGAGCCCAATAGCAATACCCTTATGAACACATAAGATGATGCTAAGTGAAATGAACTCCATGTTATGGAAACGACTGTTATATCACAGTTGTAACTACTTTCAACGTCCCATGTGTATCTGTAGCTTCTATTATTGATGATGTTCTTGTATCACCTTCCTGTGATTGTAAATACACTATCTCTGTAATCTTATCTGAGTATATTGAAAACCGTGTATACTGGTATTAGAACTAGGAAATTGAAAGGGAATACCAAAATTGAGAGACACAGGGTAAAAAAAAAAAGACAAACAACTACAAAAGCAATACTTGCAAAACTGTTTGGTCTAAGTGAACTGAACACCTCATGGGGGGAAAGGGAAAGGGGGAGGAGGGATGGGGGTATGAGAGACAAGGTAACAAACAGTACAAGAACTGTATCCAATGCCTAACGTATGAAACTGTAACCTCTCTGTACATCAGTTTGATAATAAAAAATTTGAAAAAACAAAACAAAACAGGGAGAACCCAAAGAAACAAACCATTTAAAGAGAACTGGAAAATAAAGGAAAGTCTCAGAAATCCAGGAAGTAGCTTTTCAGGATTGAGGAATGGCTTGTTGTGTCCACTATACTGAGATGTGAGACACGAATATTTTTAGGAGAGGATTAAGGACCTTCCAAAATTCCTTTGTTGTAGTTGTTACACAGGAGGTCATTATTTCTGATTTTAAAACCAGTAATTTCAACCCAAAGGTAGAGCTAGAGGCTAGATTACACTTGATGCAGGTGTGAAAATGAGGCAGTATGGTGAAGACAGGAGGAATATAGACTTCTCATTAAGGATCTATATGGAAATGGAAAGAGAAGGCTAGGTGTGCTAGAGTATACCTATATATGAGGCAAGCACTCTTGCCACTAGGCCATATTCCCAGCCCCGAGTATACCTGTAATATTCTAGCTACTCAGGAAGCAGACGTAGGAGAATCATGGTCTGAGTTCACTGGAGGCAAAAGTGTAAGACTCTCTGAAAAATGACTTAAGGCAGAACAAGAGATGGAGGCATGGCTCAAGTAGTTGAAAGTTGCCTAGCAAACACGAGCCCTGAGTTCAAAAACCACTACACAAATAAAGAGACACATAAGGCTATTATTAGAAGAGGAGAGAGGACATATGTTTGAGGTGTGTTTTTTTTTCCATTTTGTTTATTTATTTTTGTCAGTCTTGAGGCTTGAACTCTGTGCCTGGGCACTGTCCTTGAGCTCTTTTGTTCAAGGCTAGTGCTCTGCCACTTTGAGCCATTCTCCACTTTCAGTTCTCTGGTGGTTAATAGACTTTTCTACCCATGCTGGCTTCAAACTATGATCCTCAGATCTCAGGCTCCTGAGTAGCTAGGATTACAGGCATGAGCCTCCAGCGCCCAGCTTAAGGTTTATTTTTATTAAGGAAAACTTAACAGGTTTAAAATGAAAGTAGACTGAGAAAAAGAACCTTAAAAAAAAGAGAGTCTGTAAAAAAGGACTGTGGCCTAGTTCTAGAGAAGACCTAGCTGTTGGCTAAGGGGCACAAAGTGAAGGATTCTTCCTTCTCTGAAAGGAGTGGCAAGAAGCTTTTGTCGCTGTCCATGTTGGCTGGAAGGGAGTGAGTGTCTGTTAAGAATCACCATGGAGGAATTGGGAAGAGAAAGCAATGCCACATCTCTAAGTCTGCTGATGGGTTGTAGCCTGACCCATCCTAGACTAGGAGAATGGTTGAAGAACATTTTAGCTTCTAGTAAGGAAGAAAGAAAAATCAGATTGTATGTAAACACAGTCACCCTCCTCTTCTTTTCCATTCCATCTGCTCACTGGCTCCCTTAAGGAAATGGTTTGCACTGGGAGAGTTTGAGAGAAAGGGTGACACTGCCCCAAAGGAAATGGACTCTTTACCTGACTTATTTAACTGTAACACCTCTGGGCTTAGCATTTTCAAATGATGATGATGATGATGATGATGATGATGATGATGATGATAAAGAAGTAGACAAAAAGGAAGAAAAATAAAATAAAATGTTTTCAAGCAGCAGACAGGACACAGAGGATGTTTGTTTTGTTGGGGAGCTACTGAAACATAAGGAATTCCTGCTGCCTTGGGCTCAATGGTGGGATAACAGTCTTCTATTGCCTCTTTCTAACTCAGAGCTGCCAGAGTAAGACTCTCACTGAGTTGGGACAGAGAGGTGTGTTGTTCAATGGTCAATTATTTAGATGCTGGTATCTCATTAAATAAGTCAATATTTGCTGAATATCACAGACAAAACTTAGAAAATGATATATATCATGTAAATGTTATTATTATTTTTGTTAGTATTATTATCATTCCTCATATTCCCTACAGGACCAAAAAAATCTATTCCATGCATGCAGTGGAAACTCAATTAATATTTCACAGAGTAATTAATCGATGTGGCAAAGAAGTGGCTTAAAAAATAAGACCGAGGGGTGATTGAATCCCAAGGATGCAGTGAATTAATATGAGATTTGAGACAGACAGATAGGAATCTGAATTGAATATCTTCTACACGTTGTTTCCTGAACCTAGGGTCTTCATCTGCCAAGTGTGTATAGTAAATACCACCTCGTGGGGCTATTTTAAGGGCTACAGTTACCTATGTTCATTGCCAAACATCCATCACCTTAAGAATAAAAGTCAATTCCCTCTCCAGGCCATTCACACCTCATTTCTTTCTCAGAGGAAGATGGTAATGCTGATGTCGCTTTGGTAGATGTTTTGACTTAACCTTCCACCTTTCTCTTCCTATTTATTATCTTAGATTCTGTGATTATTTATATTTTCCAGTAAACTCTCATCTCTTATCAACCACCATCCACAGTGCACACACACATACACACACACACACGACAAATTAAATCATCCCTTTTCTATTCAACATCTTTTCTTCTTTTTAAATATCTGGCTCTTTCCATTTGTCCTGGTCCTCTCTTAACACCCTTTCATTCATTTCCTGAGACAACAGTGATAGCCAAAAGTCCTTCCAGAAGTGGGTGCTGACACGAAGGGGGATCCCCAAGGCAATTTATCAAAGCAGACTGGCTTCTCCCATGTGTCAGGCAATTAAACAGCTGCAGTAGTTAATTCCTTCACTTAAGGGAATCCCGCTGATGTCAGCAAAGAAGAGACTCAATTACAGCCGTGGACAGGCCTGCTTATTGTCAGTTGCAATCCAGCATTCTAACTGGGAAGCTAAGCAAAGGAGATGGTCAGGTGGAAAGTGCAGTTCCTTAGTATAAGGAACCTGGTTGGCTTGCAGCACTGAGTGATAGGAACATTTCCCATCAGAATCTCAACATACACAAATTCCAATTTTTCACCTTTGAGTCACAGAAAAGTCTATATCCAGACTGACTCCATGATACATATAAGCTGAGAAAACTAACAGCAGACACTCCACATAAATCCTCACAATTTCAGCCTAGCAGACAGATCCTCCAAGTTCATCTCTTCTACCATTTATCAAAAGTGAAGACATGTAGTCTTGACCCATATTTGCCTTTTAGGATAGAATTCATTGATTCATTGACTGTTACACTTCTATGTCAGCTATGCCTATAGTGGATTCCATTCATTGATTCATTGACTGGTACACTTCTATGTCAGCCATGCCTATAGTCACAGTTTGAAGAAATACAAAGTCTTTTTCACCTCTAACTGCTCTCTACATCCAAATTTCCCAAAGGTATTTTGTTGTTGTTGTTGTTGTTCAGTCCTAGGGCTTGACCTCAGGGCCTGAGCACTGTACCTGAGCAGTTTTTGCTCAAGGCTACCACTCTACAACTTTGAGCCACAGCACCACTAGCAGGTTTTGTTTGTTTGTTTGTTGTTTTTTGTTTGGGGGGGGGTCAGTTGGAGATAAGAATCTCACAGACTTTCCTGCCTAGGCTGGCTTTGAACCATGATCTTCAGAACTCAGCCTTCTGAGTAGCTAGGATTACAGATCTGAGTCACTGGCATCCTGGTCCTAGAGTTCTTACATCTTATTTCCTCAGAGACTATGGACCTTGCCACTGCCCTCCCTCCAGCATAGATCTGATCTGGATAGGTTTTATTATAAATCTTAAGTTTGTTGCCAGTTCTCATTATCACAACTAACTACCATAACTATACAATTTGGTGATCATGACATAATATTTATCTTTTCCCTACACATGCTAAATGTGATCAAAGATTGGTAAGTCTTTCTCACCTGGTACTGACCATGATACTGCCTAGCATAACATGTGTATGCCATACATATTGGTTGAGTGAACAAGGAAGAATGTTGAGAAGGTCAATAGCTGAGCAAAACTGTGCATTGTGCCTAGAGAAGTAGTAAATGGAATTGTCTTATAGGCTAGCCACCTTCCTTGAGGCATCTGAGTCAAGTCTGCTCCACTCACCCCAGCCCCAATAATGAAGAACTGATAGCTCACTTGAACAACTAACTTGTCTACAGCACAACTCAGACACAATCAGGATCACAAAGGCCACAGGAGGTTGAAAATGCAAGTGTTCATAGGTCTGTTTCTCTGCTTTTCTGTGGACAAGGCTCCAAGTACCTTGGCTGATTTCCTTGGTAAGTTCACAGGTATCCAGCCTCTCCTTTTCTGACAGGACCAATGATCACCATGCAAACACACACAAACTTGTATCTACTCTTCTATGTGTGCAGGTGCAGAAATGTCTCCCAGATGACAACCATAGGGAACTGGAGGAGGCTTTGGGGGCAACTTGTACTGGCTTCCATTGGACAGGTTTTGAAACTCTTTTCCTTCTTGCTAGTCTGTGTGGTTTTCCTTTTTTCCTCTCCCAGCAAATCATCTTCTTTCAAGATATTTGTAATGTGTGCCATTGTAAGAGAAGGCAAGATTAATTGCTCTTTCGTCAAAACAAAGAAAAGAAAAAGTAGTAACTTTTGATGTTTAGAGAAAGATGAGCTGGCAAAGCATAGCCAGGATTTTGTGCCCAGTCTTTTAAAGTGAAAAAATGCCTAATACAGTTAAACAAAAGCTATTTTTTTTTCTAGGGCGCCTTCTTGCTGCGAGTTTAATGCAGAATCTCAAATCATTTTGCTTTGCAGACAACTGAGACTTCTCCTGGGATTGGAATTTGTGGATCTGAATCCTTGTTTCTCTTGAATTTCTAACCTTGGGCTGCTCATGGAACAACACTAAAGGTAGGGCAAGTTGTGAAAAACTAAACGGCTTGATAAAATTACAAACCATTGAAGATCTTAAAAACCACGGCCACTAATCCTCATGTGTTACAAATATAGAAAGACAGACAAAATAATTATTATAACATGCATGTTCATTGTGCAAATACCAACTGTTCTACATACTATGGCTCATGTAATCATTAACATAATTCCACAGGGAGCTACTGTTACTATCACCTCTGCTTTATACATTAAAAAAATAAAAAACTCAGCTGAATAACTTCTCCAAGTTGAGGTGCCTGCAGTTCTGAAGACTAGCTAGTGCTGTCCCATTTGTCCACTCTTACAGAGAGTTCCTAGCAACTGAATTCTAGAGAGGTGAACACAAGTTGTTCAATGTACATGAGAAATCAGAGTTGGATTTTACTAGTGCCTCTTGAGACCATGCAGAGCAAAAAGGTTAAGGAGACCCCATATCTCTACAAACAAGCCAGTCATGGTGCTTCACACTTATAATCCCCAAATCTTGGGAAGTAAGAGAAAGGAGATTCACAGTCCAAGGCAGGCCCCACCAAAAGCACTAATGTCTGTTTATAAATAACTAAAGCAGAAAAAGGGCTGCACATGTTGCTGAAGTGTTAGAACACTTGTTGAGCTAGTGAAAAGCCCTGAATTGAATCACCAGTATCACACCAAATGGAAAAAAAAAAAAGATGTGCAATAAAATAGTATCTCCCTCATAGTTTACTGTGAGAATTAACTGGGACAGTAGGAGCTAGGTAATATAGGAACCTCTGCATATAGCTCAGGACATGCTGTTTTTTCTCCCAGGAAGCTTCATAGAAAGAAGATGGCAGCACCAGGGACTTTATGATTGCATGGTTGTGGGACCCAGGTGGGTTGGATATAAAATATAAAACAGACACAGGCATAGGACGCAACAGAAGCTTGTGTTTGTAACAGATGGCCCTTTGTAGAATCAAGATGGAAACCATAAAGCAGAATAGAGAAGCAATACTTCTAAGAACTCCCTAATGTTTTCCTTACTCAATTTGGTATTTCATCTATTCCCTTTCCATTAAATGGACAAAGAACTGGTAGAGGACAAGCCCCACCTGAGCTGGGCCAGCACCTGTGCCTGAGCTATTTCCTCCTTTTCATCAAGTTTGGTTGGCCAATCAACTACCAAAAGCCAAGGTTCCCAGTCAAGGAAGGAGCAGCCTGGTCTTGTCCAGGGAGTTATGATATGCAAACTTCTGCAATTTCTTCTGCCTACTCACATCTCTCTCCTTCTGTTAACAACTCGACAGACATCTTGTCTGTGTTTGATAAATAAGTTTCTCTATTTATTCAGGGGAGTGAATTTGTGCCTATTATGATTCAAATGACATTGACATGATATTTTCTCTTCTTCTTTTTCTCCTGCTGTTGAATCAAGAAAATAAAATCTATTGGAAAAAAAAATCACTCACACACACACACACACACACACACACACACACACACACAACACACACACCCCAAAAGCAATTACTCTGCATATTGGTCCATGAAATAAATAAATGCATAAGCTAACTCTGTTTTGCGATGGAGGTAAGAAAACTGATAAATAATTTAGAAATTGTTGCTGCATCCTGATTCTCAGAGATGCAGCTGGCATGTGCTAATATGAGTCCAGGATGCATTCATTAGGCACTGAGCAACATTTTAATTCCTCAGCCATTAACATTATCTGCAAGTGAGACTGCATACCGAGTTGGATCCTAGGGATGTCAATCAACCCATTGCACAGTGCTGGCTTCATCATATGGAGTGCTGCCTCTCAAGGGGTTTCCTGAGTTAGTCAGTCAATCAGAAGTAAATACAGCAGACTGACAAGAAGGTAGGGAGGTGAGCAAAATGTGGACAAGCAGGTTGTGCAGCCACCTCCCCCCCCACACACACACCGTCCCAGGGAGAGGCAGGTCTGTCACGGTGGAGGATGCTGTACTGTCCTTCCTGTTAGATCAACACAGTCTGAACCTGTTTTACTTTTCTTTCTAGCCAGCATCATCTCAGCTGCTTAAATAAGTTGCTTAATGTTTTGAATGTCCACAATAGGCCAGACTGTCTCCAAAGTCCAATACCACCAACAGAGGAATCATGGGAGGATTTGTCATGAGAAGACTTCCATCCTATATTATCTACACCCAGGGGGTATTTAGGGAACAGCTGAGTTAAATGCTCATAGACCCTCAAGGGACTCTTGAGTCATCTGTTCCCAGGCTGTCAACCTGTTTTGATTGGAAGCCATGAGAGCAGTTCAATATTTTAGTCTGTGTAGACTTAATTCCTTGAGACAGGGTGGGAGGTTGATGAAATCCAGATTACCTGGACTCTTCATTTTTTATGGGAGTTCTTTAATGGGAGTAAGAGAAGTGTCATACATACATACATACATACACACATATATGCATACATCCAATGCAGACTGTAAGGGTATGCGTGTCAAAATTGCCACCTTCTCATACCCTTCTGAGATCTTTCTCCTTCTCCCTTTCTTCTCCTCTGCCTCCTTCCCTATGCCTTTCATCCATTTCATTCTCCAGTTTTCTTTCCCAATAATGAATATGCATTTAAACATTTCAGTTTTCGTCATCTACAATCTGCTGAACCAATTCTTCACTGTTCCTCTGTAGGCCAGAAAACTGAGGATTGGGTTGAGTGCCTAATGTGATATGGTTGCATGTGCCTGCATGCACATGTGTTGCATATAGGTATATGTGTATGTGTATGTGTTGCATGGAATGAGCTGGAGAGCAGGCTGGTGATTCCATCTCTTCTGGAGGAGTTGAAAGAGGTGGCACCGAAGGAGGAACAAGTTTGTAAATCTCTTAACACCAAGAAAATAAGTCATTACTTCATTATTTTGCTTTTGAGCAGCTGTCTCTCTTCTAAGTATATTGGTATGTTTGATTCTAGCAGCAATTGCTAAAATCACCATATATTCAACCACCCAGTATTTCATGGGCTGGGGGGAATTGGTAGACAAGTCATGAAGAGGTTAGCAGTGTGGTGTGAATTTGAGTTCATAATGCTGTAAATGTAAGGACCTTAACTCACTGTGCTTTGTGACATCCTAGGGAGATAGATGAGTGGAATGATTCTTATTTGAAGAGAAACTGAGGCAAGGCTGTAGTCTAGGGGGAGGGGCTAGCTACCAACAATGTGGATTAGGTCTTCTTTGTCACATTTTCCAAATGTTTTGAGCCTAAACATATTTACAGGTCTTAGGGAAAGTTGTTAAAATATACAATTTCTTGTGCTATATAGTAGAAATAATGAAGTTACCTCCTATGAAAAGATTGCTGTAGGATTAAACAAGATACACCTTGCATAGACTGAGCTCTTTGAAATTTTTTTAATGGGTTCTGTGTGCCTTTACAGTTTGGGCTTCATCTTAACATACATCTCTCTGTTTTTGCACTTCCTTCCTTTGTGTGTGTGTGTTTGTGTGTGTGTGTGTGTGTGTGTGTGTGTGTGTTCTCTTCTTTTTTCTACATTCCTGTCTCTTGCTAGTCTTTTTTCTTTTTTTTTTTTTTTTTGGCCAGTCCTGGGCCTTGGACTCCAGGCCTGAGCACTGTCCCTGGCTTCTTCCCGCTCAAGGCTAGCACTCCGCCACTTGAGCCACAGCGCCGCTTCTGGCCGTTTTCTGTATATGTGGTGCTGGGGAATCGAACCTAGGGCCTCGTGTATCCGAGGCAGGCACTCTTGCCACTAGACTATATCCCCAGCCCCTCTTGCTAGTCTTTTTTCATGGGCAAAAAATCCTTGACTTTGAGGACTGAGCAGTAGTACTGGGAGTATTTGCAGATCCTGCAACTTCTCTTCTGTAGCTGTCTCTCTGCCAATGCTGTGCTAAAGGCTGATGGCTTTTGAAGGAAAAAAAAAATCATGACAGATACCCACATATCCTCTCTGCATGAAGCCCTTTCTGGGTGAGAGCTCCTACTCTGAGAAGTAGCTCAAAAGGCCATGCCTCCTGGTGGTCATTGGCCATCTGTTGGGTATTAGCAACTATCAAGGCCTCCAGCTGTGGGTTTGTAGGACAGAGAGAGGCTTTGTGGCTCCAAGTATAACATGGGACCAAGCACAGACCTTGCCTGTTAAGCCTAGGTGCAATCCCTGTTCCCTATCTCTGAACAGCCATGCTTTGGGAATTGCTGTGGTGCACTCAGGGGAGGATCTCATCCTGTCTGTCTAAGCTAATGATAGCTTGCCTTGGAATTCTGAAAAGGAAGAGACAGTGTTCACGCTGGAATTCAATACTGCATCGACTTTCAGTCAGAGTTTGTGCTCTGCTGTGCGATATCATGGCTCCCAAGAAACCCCGGATTACTATAGAGACCCTGAGAAATTAGGCCTCAGGGCCTGGGGACAAAGGGTCCCACCCATGTCAAGGACTTTAATTATTTGTAAGACAAGATGTAGCAAATTGATAGCCTGGGCAAAAATTACAAGAATGGCTCTTTCCTAGTGAACTCTTGGCTTTCTCTGCTGCAGCCCTTCTGCTCCAAAGGGTCTGCTACTCCTACATAAGGAAAAAGCCCAATGGGTTTTTCTCAGATCTTAGTCTGACTGCATTTACAGTTCCCTCTTTCAGTCTGGATTGCATGGGAAGCCTAGTTCCAGAAAGAGAATGCTGGTGATCAGGCAGGCCGCCCGTTCACAGGGCTCTCAGTTTTTAATTCACCCTGAACTGCTCACCACCCTGCTGGTAAGTATTCAAGGAATACAAACTCATTTGTCAGCCATGCAAAGCTCAATTAGGAAAACAATGGCACTATGCAATAATTGTCCAACAGACAACAAAGTCAATTACAAATCACTCTGTGAGTACCCATTCCTGGGATTTATCTATCATTAAGGAAATGTGGAAAACTGTTGAATTCAGATGTATGTGCATGTGTGTGTGCGCGCATGTACATATGTAAATTTTCTGTAAACTTTAATATTCTCTACCCTTGAATCAAGCATTCAAGAAACATTGAGTAAAAATACAAATTGGTCACATTGTTCAAAAAAAAGTATCAGCCCAATTTGACATATTCAGAGACTTGGGGTTTTAGAAAAAAAATAACTGAATTGTTTGATTAACTTTTAAAGCATTGCTTGTTGCCACCCTTGGCCTCTTCGTGCACTGGTTGGACATTGATGGATGGATTTTCGCCTGAGTCTTCCACCAAATACATTTCCCAGATGGATAAAGGGCATCCTGGTCCCATAGAGACCACTGCTGATTCCCAGGACACAGGCAAAAAGACATCTCTGATGAGTGAGCTCATTTGAGGGTGTCACAGTGTCTGAGCCTGAAGGACATTTGCCAAGTTGGGAGAGGGTGTGGAGGAAGGATAATATGGAATGGAGAGTTGAAGTAAGGAGGAGAGAAGAGAGCAGGCAATGGAGAGGGACAGGGGCTTCTAGTAGGGAAGCCAAGTCTTCTGTGTGGCCTCTGCTAATTTATAATACCACTCAGGTTAGGGAGGGGTTACCAGTAATGAATTTATGACATGACTTTCTCTCCCTTCTCTATTGTTGGGAGACTTTTGGGAAGGCACTGTGACCATGTGACAGCTAATTCCTTGGCCTCTGAAGTGTCAAGGCTTCGCAATATATTTGCAACTCCTCTCTGCCTTTCTCGGGAAGATTCCAAACCAAGTTGGGTCTCCAAGGACCTACTTTTCCTGACACTTTAATTATCTTCCAAGGGACCCAGCAGCATCGGCACTCTTTCCCCCAGCTCGCTGGGTCCCTTCCCACCTTCAGCAGTGACAACCTCCAAAAAGGAAACAGTGTGTCCAAAAGTGGGAAACAAGGAAATTGACTAGAAAGTCAAGCACTACATAAACAGCATTCACACACACACACACACACACACACACACACACACACACACACACACGCATGAGCTGTTACTTTAATTATGGCTTGAGCTGCTTTATCACCAGCCCTGTTTCTCACACATTCATCAGAAACCTGGTGATAAATCAATCTGTGCAAGGCAGAAGCTGCCAGGGCCACCCCCAGGGCTCCAGCCTCGCTCCTTCCAAGGCTTGGCTCTCCTGGAGCCACAGCCTTATTGGTATGCAGCCTGGCACTGCCAGAACTCAGATTTCACAGAGCCTCTGCACTGAGGCTAGAATCATGCTGCGGCCCCTGGTGTAGCTTTCACAAGGACCATTTCCATACGGAAGAAGGCATCAGAAAGGAAAGCATGAGAAGGGCAGATTCATGGAAGGGTAGCTAATGATCCCATGAATAACCATCAATAATAAACATATTACGTCAATGTGTTTAAATACATTTATCTAATAAATATAATAAAATATTTGACACACAGATATGCAGTGAAACATTAGCAAGGCACTGGTTGACTAAATCTTTAATATGTGCCTGGATGATATACTAATTTACAGTGCTTCATTCCCAGCAGCCATTTGTTCCACAGAGGCACAGATTATGACCTGTGTAAGCTCTAGATAAGCCTTGAGCTTCCAGTCACATGTGGGTCTCTCTGTTGTGTTATGTGGCCTCCTTGTGATGTATGTGCCCCTGTTCAGGACTCATGTCATGGGCATAGGAGATACCATTTAGAGGGATCCTAGGGGCTATGAGTTAGGCATGAAGCCTGTACTCAGGCAGAGGGACTCCTGGTGTTTGTCATTAAGGCACAGAATAGAACACTGTTCTGAAAAATTAACCTCAGGCATCTTGTAATCTATTATTATGATTATTATTATTATTCCAGAAGAGAAAGGTGGTATTTAGAGAGGTGAATTCATTAAACTCAGACTGACCAAACCTGAGACTAGCACCTAGGTCTCTGAAGTCGCAAGAGGAAGCAATTTCTCAAAAGGAAGAGGATTGGTTTGGTGCTTACCCTCTCTATACAGAAGGAATGAACATTATTTGAAATCAAGCAATATTCTTTCAACCCAAGCAGTAAGGACTCTCAACCAAGGAAGAAAACTTCTGGATAAAGAAAAGTAGTTGTTTAAGGCTGGGCCCTAGTGGCTTATACTTGTAAATTGAGTTACTTAGGAGGCTGAGATCTGAGGATCATGGTTTGAAGCTAGACCAGGCAGGAAAGTCTGTGTGAGACTCATATCTCAAAAAAAAAAAAAAAAAAATGCTGCAAGTGACACTGTGGCTCAAGGGTCAGAGTGCTAGCTTTCAGCAAAAAGGAGCTCAGAGACAAGACCAGAGTTTTTGAGCCCCATGAACAGCAGGAGGAGGAGGAGGAGGAGGAGGAGGAGGAGGAGGAGGAAGAGGAGGAGGAGGAGGAGGGAGGGAGGGAGGGAGGGAGGGAGGGAGGGAGGGAGGGAGAGAGGCTGGGAATGTGGCCAAAGTGGTAGAGTGCTTGCTTAGCATGCATGAAGCCCTGGGTTCCATTCCCCAGCACCATATATAAAGAGAAAGCCTGAAGTGGTGCTGCGGCTCAAGTGGTAGAGAGCTAGCCTTGAGCAAAAAGAAGCCAGGGACAGTGCTCAGGCCCTGAGTTCAAGACCCAGGACTGGCAAAAAAAAAAAAAAGAAAAGAGAACAATGAAAATCAGTGTCTAGATGACAATCACCATTCCTCTTGACTAAAACCCAATTCTCAGCTGTAAAGCCCAATTGGTATGATATCCATTTCTAAGGCTTTCTAGCCTGTTTTGTCACTGCATGTAAAACTAAATTAAGATTTAGATCCTGTAAATGTTTAGTGCAAAATTCAATGTGTTTGAACATATTGTTATTAACTTCCTTCAGAAGCAAAACATGGGATATTTCCATCACTGGGAATATTTCCATTAGCACTGATGTCCTCACCCAGCCCAGCCTGCTTTCTATCACTGTACTTGGACCTTTTCTAGAAACTTTTATGTGTGGAATCATGCAATCTTTAGCTTTTTGAATCTCTGTTACAAGTTCAGCCACAGTGTTGTATTAGAAGGCTCTCCTTTTTTATTACTGAGTAGAACTCCATTGTGTGATGTGTCTAATTTATTTTTTTTTAATCAGCATACCAGCTAGAGGGTATTTGGGTTGTTTCCAGGTTTTTATTTTTTGTTCAATATTGTGTAAAAAACTACTATAGATATTTGAAGGCAGATTATCATGTAAACTGATATTTCCAGTTTTCTTGGGCTTGCTGTACTATAACATAGGGAAGTTTGAACTTAAAACCTTCCTGCTTTTTAATTATCACTCACCTCTCTTTGTGTTTCAGCTTTGTTATAGAAAAATTGTCAAATAAAAATTGTGTATATTCCAAGTGTACAATGTAGTGTTTTGATACAGAGAAAAACATTGTGAATTATCATAATCGAGTTAATTAACATACTCATCACCTCAAACAGTGTGTGTGAAGAATTCTTGAGATCTAAGCTGTTAAAATTGAGGTGTATGATATATTAATTATTCACTGTAGTCACCCTGCTGTACATCAAGTCTCCAGAAGTTATTTGTCTTGTAATTGCAAACTTATTATTTGGCCAACAATTCCTCATTTCTCCCAGCTCCTGATCCCTGACAACTTCTGTTTGACTTTGTTTCTATGAGTTTAACTTTTGTTTTTAGATTCCATATACAAACTATGTATCTCAGGTGTCTGTATTTTGTGGTGGTGAGATTGAACTCAAGACCTACGTGAGGGATGTGTCATGACCTACATAGCCAAACCTAGTTTTCTGAGACAAGGTCTTCCTGTATCATTCTAGCTGACCTTCAACTTGCAATCCTCCCCCTGCCTCCCTAAGGCTAGGACTCTGTAAGCATGCCACCAGTACACTTGACACATCTCTCAGGGTGAACTTTTAGAGAATTTTATTTCGTTCTTATCTAAATTTTTATCAGCTAAATACTGTTGAATATAGGCAGGGGAAATACACTGTGTAGCCACAGCATATGTAGGACATTTAAATGCTTTTCTAAGATGTATGCATCTCCATGGCATCCAACCTACTGATGGAGCAGTAGACATCCTGCCTTATCACAGAAAAGGTGTCAGAACCATAATGCACTGCCCAAGTTAAGTCATAGTTTCATAAGAGTAATGATAAATAACCAACAAATTATTTGCAATCAATAAAGTATAGTGATTACCTTCAGTCATACAGTCAAAGATTGCCATTTGTGGGCTCAACATATATCAAGGGCAGATTTTACAAAATAATATCCTCTTCTTGACAATTCTTCTCACAAATAAAAACATTTGGAGCAACAGATCTAAAATATATGGAGAATAAAAATAGGTTCTGCTTGCCAGATGCTGGTGACCCATCCCTGTAATGTTAGTTACTCAGCAGGCTGAGATGTGAGGATTGAAGTTCATAGCCAGCCCAAGCAGAGACGTCTGTAAGACTCTTATCTCCAATTAACCACCACCAGGAATAGAAGTGTTGCTCAAGTGGTAGAGTACCAGCCTTGAACAAAAAATACTGAGAGACAGTGCCTAGGTGCTAAGTTCAAGTTCCAACACACACACACACATACACACACACACACACACGCACGCACGCACATATATACTTTACTGATAGTTCTTTTTATCACAAGCCTTAAAAAGTAGGAGTCCATTGTATTGTCATAACACAAGGTCATTTGTTCAGTCTACTAGCTAATAATTGATTCTCTTACAACATCATTGTTCAGCCAATAGTTGCATTTCCCCAGTAATATCAAACATATTTTCATCATAAATATGATGAATCAAATACATCGTTTGAGGCAAGGTGTGCTCTATAAAACCAAATAAATTACAGTTTTAGCACCTTTTCCCTTCTCCTTTTCTTCGTCACCATCATTGTCAATATTGTAACTTTTTCACCTATAGATAATTCTGAATACTAATATTTTCATCTTTTTACTAAGCCAGAAATTTGTAACTCTATGGTTTCTTCCATCTATCTTCCTTTTGGCCTTTGGGGCCATTTGAACTAAATGGAATTCACGTGAGTCATTTCGAAATATTTGAAATTTTCCATCTTTTGCTCTTCAGGCTGAAAGCTAAACTCTCTTAGTTTCTCCGCCTGTCATCATAAGGCACATTATCCCTGCTATTCATTAACCAGGCCACTCAGGACATGATTCTGTTTGCCGACAAATCCCCAACTGTTTACAAGGCTGAAAATGTAGTTTGTTCTGGACACTGAAGGTCTATTAGCACAGTCTTATATATCAACTTTTAAGAGGTTAGATTGCACTAACAACATTCTATGCTTTCTAGTAACTGAAATTCCTAAACTTTGTTTGTCCTCTGAGTTTTGCTAGGAGCCTTGGCTCCTTTGTTTCAAAATAGTTGTTTCATTTAAAAAATCATTTTGACCCATTTTATGAGCTTGGCAAAATCCTTCATACCTTATCAAGAGAACTTTTAATTCTCCAATGCAAGTTGCAACAGGGGAAAGTGCAATCCCTCTATTTTATGCTGATAAAATATAAAGAAAAGCTGGGTGCTGGTGACCCACACCTGTAATATTACTCAGGAGAGTGAGATCTGAGGACTATAGTTCAAAGTTAGTCTGGGTAGAAAAGACTGTGAGACACTTATCTCCAATTAACCATCAAAAGGCTTGAAATGTATCTGAGGCTCAGAGGGTAAAGTACCAACCTTGAGAGTAAAAGCTAAAGGACAGCAGTGTCCAGGATCTGAGTTCAAGCCCCAGAAGCAAGACAGGATTGAGGGTGAAGGCTTTGCTCCATGTTGACCTAAGTCTATTACTCAGAACATTAGGAAGACAACTGTTCAACTAGGTATGAACCCATCCACCACCCAGTAACTATGGGTAAGCTTAAAAAATGAGCTGGATGCTAGTGGCTCAGCCTATAATCCTAATTATTCAATGGGATTAGGATCTGAAGATCACAGTTCAAAGCCAGCTGGGACAGAAACATTTGAAAGACTTATAACTCCAAATTAACCTACCAAAAGCTGGAAATGAAGGTATAGCTCAAGTGGTAGTCTATCAGTGTTGAGTGAAAAAGCCAAGCAAATTTATGAGGCTCTGAGTTCAAACTGTACACATACACACAAATGATAGTTAACAAGATTCTGCACAAGTAACTAGGTATAAAAACAAAATTAAAAAAAAAAGAAAATGTAGTTACATCAAGAGGTGTTGTGAATTGGTGTTTTTTGCTAATGACCACCAATTCACTAATTTCCTTGTCAAGTGCTTATAATCATAGTAATGTCTTCCTTCCATAGACTTTCTTCCTGGAATTTTGCATTGTAAACTGGCCAATGTTCTTGAATATTAAGAAAGGAATATGAATCATTTTTAAAAATTTTCAATGACTTTATAAATGCTTTGGTGGTATGCAATGAACTCACCCATGAGATAGTTTAAAAATATTTTTGAGAAACACCAAGTCCTTCCACAGGCTGACTTCTCTCAGTAGAGTATCGGGTGAGGAGAGAAGAAAAGATGCTCCTGGCTCTTCTGCACACTGCAGGTGAACACCAGAGGCTCATTGCCCGTGGCCTCAGCATATCCAGAGTGGCAGCTGGTTGCCTCCTCTCTGATGGCAGTGCAGATGTCTGTCCCTGTTTCATGATGGAGGCGCATGCATGGTGCCATGCTGGCATTTAACAGCACAAAGCGGTGCCATTTGCATTCTCCCATGCAGCCAAACCAGATGCCTCTATGTGCAGAGGAACACAAGCCAGCCTCTCCAGGGAGCCAAGTAAGGGACACACTTGAAAGAAATCGCCAAGTGTGATTACTGAATGAGCAGCCTCAGTACCAATAGGATCCTGTTAGATATGCAAATTCTTAAGCCACCCCACACCTACCTCATTGGAAATTCTGAAACGAAGCCCAGCAACCTTGTGTTAACCAGCCCTCCAGGAAATTTGTTGCATGCTAAACTTGAGAAGCATTGCCCGAAGATAAAGAAGTTTCAAAATTCACTTCAGTGAGATTTTTTTTTTTTCTAGAGTGGTCATGCAGAAAGCCATGTGCTGCTATGGGTTAGGAGAGAGAGAAAGATGTGAGGAACACAGAAGCCCCATCTTTAGATGAATTGCAAGGCAGAGAGATGCAAATAGTAGCAGGTAGTAACAGATTGATTCATTAAAGTTTCACAATGTGCAAAGGGAGAAATAAATTGGTCTAGTTTCATTGGGACAGGACCAGAGAGAGGTAGATGAGGGCAGATTTGTTGGTAAGATGTATTTTGTGATAGCTGGAATTTTGGTAATCTTAGACGGAGAAAGGATCTCTCCAGGCTTGGCTGAATATAGGAACAGCAACACTTTCCAAGAGGACTACATCCTCATGGGCTAAACCACTTCCCAAAGACCTCAGATTTTAAATACCATCTCATCATGAAAAGGATTTCGACATTTGAATTTTGGAGGAACATAAATATTCAGTCCACCATGGAGACAGTTGCAACATTTCCAGTTCATATCTTTCCTTAGGCTTGAGATTCTCATGCTAGCACCTACTCAGTATCCTCACTTTGCTAATTCATCATCATCTCAACTTTAATATGCCTTCCATTCCAAACACATCATAAATGTCTTTACTTCAAGGAAAGAAACATGCATTCTTACCAAACTAGTGTTCACAATCTTAGAGTCATCTTTGACTCCACCACTCAAGCAAATTCTTTATGGCCTATAAAATGGCACAACCTATCCACTTCTCAATTTTTTTTGCTTGTCCACTACCTACCTCCTCTATTTGCCACCTCTAGTGGCTTTCTATACAATTCCAAATAAGAGGTAAATGGTCTAGGTAAGGTGCTCTGGCCCTTCCTCTTGCTCTGACATCATTTACACTTCTCTCTTGGTTTATTTCTCCTTAGCCCTTCTGGCCATACAGCTTGTACTCTTCTCCAGGCTGCTGCACTGTTAATTCCCATCTGCATGAAATTTTCGTAGTATAACTTTCTGTGTCTCTGCTCAAATGTTACCTTATCTAAGAAGCTACCCCTGGCCACACTAACTAAAGAATTAATACTGCTATAATTAGGATCAGAAATGTCCCTCAAATGCCCACATATTGTTGGCATTGTCCCAAGCCCATGGCATTATTGAGAAGTGCTAGAACCTTTAAGAGATAAAGCCTGGTGGGAAGAAGTTGTCACTAGGTCCATGTCCTTGAAGGGATCTTTAGGGCCCTTCCTCCCTCATTCTCTGTCTCTCTCTGCCTCTCTCTTTCTCTCTGTCTCTCTATCTCTGTCTCTGTCTCTCTATCTCTGTTTCTGTCTCTCTGTCTCTGTTTCTGTCTCTCTCTCTCTCTCTCTCTCTCTCTCTCTCTCTCTCTCTCTCTCTCTCTCTCTCTCTCTCTCACTTCCTGGGGTCCACGAGGAACACAGCATTTTTCCCTCACATGCAGCTGCCATAATGTGATAGCTGATCACTAGCCCAAAGCAATGGGGCCAGACAATCATATATAGAAACCTTGGAAACTATGAATCAAGGTTAACTTTTTCTCCTATAGGTAGAATATCATCTTAAGTATTTTGTGACAAGGACAAAAAGTTGACTAACACAAACATTCCATACTAACTTAGCCTCAATGTTTTGGTTTTCTCTTTTGTTTTGTTTTTTCTGGTTATGGTGCTTGAAATCAGGGCCACTGTCCCTGACACTCTTTGTGTTCAAGGCTAGTGCTCTACCACTTGAACCACAGCACTACTCCTGGCTTCTTCTGTAATTAATTGGATATAAGAGTCTCATGGACTTTCCTGCCAGACTGGCTTTGAACTGTGATCCTCTGATCTCAGCCTCCTGACTAGCTAGGATTACAAGTATGAACCATCAGTGCCCAGCTTTCACTTAGCCTCCATTTTGGTTCATTTCTCTTACATGTTTGCTCATTCTATCTTCTTTTTCTTGGCTCCTGGCAGAGAGAAACTCCAACTGTTCCTCATTCTACCCTTCTCATTAAAATTCTTTTGCTGGTGGGTTATGCCTGTAATCCTAGCTATTCAGGAGGCTGAGATCTGAGGGTTGTGATTCAAAGCCAGCCCAGACAGGAATTAAGCACTCAAGAACCAGAAGTGGAGGTGTGGCTCAAGTGGTAC
This sequence comes from Perognathus longimembris pacificus, assembly GCF_023159225.1. NCBI lineage: Eukaryota > Metazoa > Chordata > Mammalia > Rodentia > Heteromyidae > Perognathus > Perognathus longimembris. The sequence goes on along the minus strand of NC_063163.1, from coordinate 101,368,825 downwards.
AGTAGTCATTGACAAAAAACAGAAAGAAAGAGAGAAAGAAAGAAAGAAAGAAAGAAAGAAAGAAAGAAAGAAAGAAAGAAAGAAAGAAAGAAAGAAAGAAAGAAAGAAAAGAAAGAAAGAGGGGGGAAGGAAGGAGGGAAGGAGGGAGGGAGGAAGGGAGGGAGGGAGGGAGGGAGGGAGGGAGGGAGGGAGGGAGGGAGGGAGGGAGGGAGGGAGAGAGATAGAGAAAGGAAGGAAGGAAGGAAAGAAGAAGGAAGGCAGGAAAAAAGAATGGAAGGAAGGAAGGAAGGAACAAAGGAAGGAACAAAGGAAGGAAGGAAGAACGTAAGACCCAGAGACAGTGTCCAGGCTATGATTTCAAGACGACTCAGGAGCAACACACACACACACACACACACACACACACACACACACACACACACACACACTGTTTCTATCACCGAGAGAATGCTTAACAAATGTTCATTGATTTATAGAATTTTGATTGATATATATATATATATATTTCTTTAAAATGGATGCAGGTTGAATATGACCCCAAATACCTTATGCAGCATTAGACCTTCATTTCCAACATGGCACTTGGCATTTTGGACTGTCTGAATTGAGAAGAGCCTGAACCTAATTCCAGTGGTTCAAAAGGAAGCAATAAGTTGAATAGTCATCAACTGCAGTACCAACTTAGAATGTCTTCACCCACAGCCCTTACAAGCACATGAGATATTCCTTCTAGGCATGGATGTTCTTTGGTTCACACTATATATGGCATGAAGGTTTCCTTTGGAGAACTCTCCTTTCCTTCTCAGTCTCATTTCCCTTGTAGTTAAACTAAGCTTCCACTTTTCATGTCCTCTGCTCCTTGGAGCAAAGAGCCAGTCTGGCTTTTTTTCTGGGTGTGTCTATCTTGGGAGCTATGTTGGGATGCTTATCTTTGGGGTACCAGATATAAATTGAGGAATGGAAATCCACACTCAGCTTCTAGAGTAGAGAGGGAAGTGGGTCAAGTTCAAGTGTGCCCAATACATGGCTCAGAGAGCCTTTCCTTGCACCATCTCTCTCATACTTGTTGACTCCAAGCTGCTCTGCTATAGAAACCAGGCCCACCAAGTCCCACTCCTCCTCACTATTCTCCTGCCTACTCCTGGGCTTAGTCCCCCATACTGAGCCTGAACTTAGCAAAGCTTTATTTAACTTTGAGCACCCTGGCTTAAATTCTTCTGCCCAAGCATTTTGAGATCCTCCTTTCCATTCTTCTCAGCCTGCTCCCCTAACCAAAAGGAACAATGCTCTCATATGAAGGCGATCCTTCATGGGAACAAGTATAAGCTCTAACCTGATCCATATTCTTATTCTTTTGTGGTCAGGCTTTGACGAAAGCTTTCACATATGGGAGCAGAAGTGTAGCTCAGTGGTCTGCCCCCACGAGTGGAAATACACTAGCTGTCCAATCACAGCATGCTCCAGTATACTCCACAGCCTCCGAATCAGCTCCCTCTCACATGGCCATGTGCACACTTCCCTATCTCTAAGTCCATGGCCAAGCTTTGTGTTCCCAAGGGGCTGGCTGCAGCTGCTGCTTTACATTTGCAGATTTCAGGTCAATTACTGAGCCACCCAATGACAGCACCTGATGCTTTGACAGGCCCAGCAGCTGCCAAGCAGAGATTTTTAAGTCTTGCTGAGCCTCTGAAATGGAACTATCATGCTTGCATTGAACAGCACACACACCAAATCAGAAAATTTATAGTCTGCAAGGGTATCTGCAACAAGGTTTCCTGTTTGAGGAAGACAGACTGATTAAAAGTATTAAAGGACTACGACGTCTTCCCCCTCCCTTCACTTCCCCCACCCTTACCCCCTCCTGTCTTCCCCCTGAGTTTGTCTTTTGCTAGAGGCACATTTCAGAGCTTTAGGTTGACAGTTTCATTTAAAATTATTTAAACGATGCCAAATACAGGATTAGTATACAGGTGATTTTTTTTCTTTCTGTGGTCCCAGCTTCATACCAAATCAGAATGTGGAAACTTGCTGCGGATGTCATTAATTTCTAGGTCTCCAGCCTCCATTCTTTTCTGTTTCCCACCTTCTGCCCTGCTACTCGGTGCAAATCCACTGCCCATGGAGACAACTTCCTCTAATTTATAGCATCTGCAAATCCTTTGCTTTTTTTTTTTTGGCATGGATATAAACTCTCTGCCTCTCTACTCCCTCCCCCACCTCAGGCAGCACAATCTCTTGTCATAGCTCTAACTTAGAATATAAGCAAATAATATGTGTCTGTATAAACTCAAATAGAAGTCCGATGGACAAGGGGATGCTTATAAAGGCCACATGTGGCAATTAGAGCATGGAGATGAGAGAAGAAAGGCAAGGCTTTGTTTATTAGGGAGAAGAGGGGAACGATCTTATCACGTGTCAGCAGAGGGCTGTCTGACTACATATAAAATGTTGAAGATAAAATGTGCCTAGAGATGAGCAGTATGTTGTAAAGAGGAGGGACAGATGGAAATAATTGGTAGCCCTTAGTGAAGGCTCACCTTAGTGAAGGAGACAGACTTATTAGCTTAGCTCTGAGCTATGCATATAGTCATTGAGGGTAGCTCTACCTGGGACTCCTGCAGCCATGGCTCTAGACACTTCAGGGTAGAAAGAACACACCTGTGTAGTAGTGAGCCCATGATATCCAGATGGTAGAGTTGTCTCACTATCCTCTTTAGGCAGAGGCTTGAAGAAAATGTCAGCAAATGTTGGAGATGACATGTGGTTCCAAAATGACCATGGAAGCTGGAGTCATGGGCTTTATACAAAGCATGATGCTTTAAAAAAAAAAGTGTGTGTGTGTGTGTGTGTGTGTGTGTATGTGTATTATGTCCTGAGGTTTGAACTTTGGTGTCTTCCCTACCCTATATTTATGGTGGATCCTAATATTGACTGTAATATTTTTACCAAGTGCGATTCTCAGGGTATGATGAATTTGTAAAGGCCTTGCCCGCCCTTCAAAATACAATCAGTGTCATTCATAAAAGAGGTCAAAGGTGGATGTGGTAGTGAGACCCTGGAGCCCCAGTTACCTGAAAGGCCTAAGAGGAAGATGGTAAGTTTGATGCCAGTCTAGACAACTTGGTGAGATTCTGTCTCAATGAATCAATCCATCAATCAACCAACAATCAATCAATATAAAAGAGCTTCAGTCATGTGGTGGTTCCTCAAAGGTACTACCCATGAATCAGATAGTCGTCACCAGACCCTAAATATTCTAGTTCCTTAATCTCAAACTTCCTAGTCTCCAAAATTAGAAGATAATAAATTTCTGTTGTTTACCTGTTACTCAGTCTACATCATCTTTTTATAGCTCTCAAATATACTAAGACACTATATTAACCTACAGTCCACCAGAAAGAGGGAGTTTTCTCAGACCATTGTCAGTGTTGTAATTCCTAGAGTTACTATTTTCTTTTTGCTCACTTATATCATTGTATTTTAAATAAAACTTCTATTACCGCCCCCTCTCTTTCTCTCTCTCTCCTTCTCTGTCCTCCTTTCCACTGGAGGACTCTTCATACAGGAAACCATATAGGCACTTTGATCACAGTGGGATGCTTAGAATAATAAGTGATTGTCCTAAAACTGAGAAGAAATCCAGATTGCTTAAAATCATTGATTATCATTGCAGGAGGTCTCCTTTCCTTGAAGTCACCTAGTAGGATATAGAAGTTGGAGTTCTCTATGGAAGATTTTCTTTCCACCTCCTACTTTCCAATTTTCCAAACTTGCTGTTTTCTGTAGGCTTCCTGCAAGGAGGTCCCCTAGCATGAATTGAGGGATTGTCTTTTGCCTAGGCACCTAAATTCTTTTACTCTATCATAGTCATGAGAGGACTTTGTAGGCAGGAAGGGAAGCTCAGAAATTCAGAATCATCAATGGTCTTCAAATAGGTCAGCCTCCTCAGTAGATAGGACCACTGAACTGTCACCAGTGAAATATGGAAGAACTGCTCCTGAAGTGAAAAAGAACCAGAGTACCTGTGCTTTTATCACCCTGGACACTGACAATTGCATAATCTCTGAAGGGTTGTTCAGCCAGAAAGTTGGCGATTTCCCAGTTCCTCTGGGGTTTATTGAGTAGAACAGTAGTCTCAGCCATCTAGGTGATAAAAAATCTCACCCAAAGGCATTCTAGGCCTGCCACTACCTGGGCAGCACCAGGACATAGGCATTCTCAGGAATTCTCAAAGAAGTTAGGATTTTACCAAAGTTAATATTACACATGAGACCTTAGGAAAGCCAAGCAACCCTCAGGGCTCAGAGTCTTCCTGGGGATGAAAATGTTGGTCCATGTCACCATGGTTTACTTTATGGAGTACTTGCTGTGCAACAGTTACTTTTATAAAGGCATACTCACTCACCTTTACAAGATTACAAAGTGATATCATTAGCCTCTTTCTTTAAATGAGAACATCATTTGGGTCAGGCAGCTTCTCGCCAACTCATTTATTCCAGCACACATCTGAAATAAGTGGCCCTCTGCCCCTAGGCTCAGGAAAGAGGAAACATATTTACCCGGGTTTTAGGATGATGTCTTGCAACCTGGGTCCCTCCCATTCCCCGACGCTTGAGAGTATCAATGGACTGAGGAGGAGCAAAGAAAGCTGTCAGTGCTGCAGTATAGCTCTGACAGCAGCAGACGCTGTCCAGCACCCAGGCAGCAAGGCGGCGGACTGAGAATCCCTCCACTGCCAACTGACTGCCTTTCCATTTCTCAGCCCATTAAATTCAGAAAACTCCAAACATTCACAAGACATTGATGGTGATAAAATGGCATCAAGCCCACCATAACCCATCTCTTCTAAATGAAGTGCTAGCTCAGGTGCAAATTCAAAGGCTCAAATTTCCTAGTAAGAAAATGATGCTAGGGGCTCAGAGATGGAGGCAGACCCACAACCTAGGTGACCTAAGTATATTCGGGCAGGTGTCTAGGAAGATGCTAGGGTATTGTTCTGATATGTCAAGCTCCTGTGTTTCCAATCACCACATTCCTCCTTCCTCTTCCACCATGAGTCAGAGTCCAAGGACATAATACTATGATCATCTGAATGGCTCCCTTATCAGCCTCTGCATACAGCTTTTCTTCAGCCCATCTTTCATTCACATCGTAGTGAGAATTAACTCTAAAATCTATGATCACCATGGAATTCTCAGATCATGCACCAATGTCTCATCAGATTCAGCCTCTGTCTTGTCTCTTTTGTTAGTTCCTCAGAACTTGACTTCATATTCCTTCCACCAAAATGTTCCCTCTTGCCAGGTGCTGGAGGATCACACCTGAGATCCTAGTCATCTCAGATCTTCTGATCTATCTGAAGATCAAGGTTTGAAGCTAGCCCAAGCATAAGAGTCTATGAAATTACTATATCCAATTAACTCATTAAAAAGCTAGTAGCTGGAGGTGTGACTCCAGTAGTAGAGAAGTATAGCCTTGAACAAAAAAAGCCACATGCAACTTCAAGACCCTAAGTTCAAACCTCCATACCTGCGCGCCCGCATAAGTATGTGTACGCAAAGACACCCACACCAAAAACAAACAGGCACTGGTGGCTCATGCCTTATAATCCTAGCTACTCAGGAGGCTGAGATCTGCGAATTACACTTGGAAACCAGCCCATGAAGGAAAGTGTATGAGAACTATCTCTGATTAAGCACCAAGATAGCTAGAAGTGGAGTTGAGGCAAGTGGTAGGGCACTAGCCTTGAGCATAGAAACTCAGGGACAGCATCCAGACCTTAACTTCAAGCCTCATGAACCTTACACACACATATACACAGTGAGACACAAAAAGAAGATACTCCTTGTTCCAGCCAGACTTAACTCTAGCAATGTTACAGGTTTCTGGATGTCCATATATAAGGCCTTTGTCCAAGTAAGTCTTCCACCAGCCCATGTAAAGCCCTCAATATAGAGGTATATTGAGCCTACATCCTTGGCAGAACATATTCAGGGAATCAACATACAGTGAATTCTTCTGCCTTATATTCCTTTTACATTATTTTTTGCACTGCATAATTAGCACCCGATGCTTCACCATCTTCTTCTCTAATTATCTGTACTAAATAATGTGCTCCTTAATAATATCCAGAGAAAATGCTCATCTAGGAATTTCTACTTTGTGCTTCTGCTTCGCTATCCCCCTCAGATGACAAATTCAAGCCTTTATTCTTTGTATGTCACCCCGCAGTCCCACTTGGGTTTAGACACACATTGACACTCAATAAATGCTTATAAAATATATTAAATGGGTTATTTATTTTCCTTTCTTGGTATAGATACTTTCACTTGTTGTTGTTTTTTTTTTTTGAATGCTCTAAGTAGGTGGAAAGGAAGTTGTTCTGCTTGATTTGTAATATTTGAGAAAGCTTCAATGGTTGAAAAAAAAAGATTGATAAAAGCCAATTTCTATGCAAAGCAACATGTGAAAGGGGCATCTGCTGTTTGGAGACATTTCAGGGCATCAGTTAGGGATTTATTACTCTGCACTATCTTTTCTGTTTCTAAATGCTGGAAATAAAGTTTGTTCATTTAACATGCATTGCTGAAGCATCTATTACAGCGATTCTCAAGTCCAAATGAATATTTTGACGTTCAGAAAGCTATGTAGAGTCACTGCTCAGAGATCTCTAATGTTTTAGAGGTAGGGCCTGGGCAAATACTTCTTTTAATATATTCTAAGTGATTCTAAGCTGTAAGCTCTAGAATGAACCATGGCTGGGATGGCATAGATCAAGATGCATTGAACTCATAACCTGAGTTATGGAATTGTAAACTATTTGTAGAACCACTTATTAAAAATTGAAAGAAAAACTACTTGAAAATTAAAAAAAGAGATTTTAAACAATAAAGAACCATGACTCTAAAAATTGTTTAAGTTATATACTTAAAATATGAAAATATTGCCAGGTGTTATTGGTTCATACCTGGAATCCTATCTTGGAAGCTGAGATACCAAGGATGGCCATTCAAAGCCAGTCCAAGCTGCAAAGTCTGCAAGATTCTATCTCCAAATAACCAGCAAAAGACACAACCTGGGGACATGGCTCAAATAATAAAATGCCAGCCAGTATGTCAACCAAACACAAAGCTTTGAGTTCAAATCTTGTACTAGTGCTTCTCCCTCACCCCGCTCCCCACCCCCTCCCCCCAAAAAATTGCTGTCTAGGCATTGATGAACTCATGGCTTAATAAAAAAAACATGAGAAGAGTCGTTGTAGGGTGGTTAGTTAGTACTAGAGTTGAGGATGCTTCCTGGAATTAAACCCCAAACGTCACCTGAAGGTGTTGACTAGGGCTTCATTAGTCAAATGAAAAGGAGAGATGGTTACAGGAGAATGGGATTGGCATGATGATGGGGGCATACAGTGTCCTGCTTCAGTGAGTTCTGACCCATACTGCATGGATAGACACCATGTACCATTTCCTGGTTACCCATGAGTCTCCACATCAACCCCTTTCCCAACCACACCCTTGACATTATGTTTTCCTCATCTGCTAGCTGAATGAACAGAAACAAAGCTGAGGAGGCAGAAGGGAGTTGGTGAAGCCTAGGAGGACAAGATGGTCCAAGTGGATGCTTAGAATGTGTGCAGGTGTTTCGAGGAACCAAGTAAACGAAGGTAACTTAAAAATCCAAACAAAGCAGCCTACCCTGGGATCTGCAGAATGGAAAGAAAAGTTGTTACATCTCCAGCCAGGGCCCTGCTACAGGGATTCTTTCATGAGGTAACTATTACCTTAGCTAAAGAATGCCTGCACATCCCAGATGCCAGGTTTCCCAATGTAGTGCTGGCTGTGGACAGTGCCTGGAAGGAAGCGGTGGACCATCTTTCTTTAACTCATTCAATCTCTATCTAGTAACAGATCAGGTTAACAGTGGAGACTATTGTCAGGCCAGGCTTTCCCACATGTAGAGCCCATGGTTGTCCTAGGCTGTCCTTCCTGGGGAGAATGTAATCAACTGGCACACCTGTGGCTCCCAAGGCCTTTGGATATACACACCCCCCACACACACATGCACAAAATCACACTCACACACACACACATACACATAAACACACAGATATGCATGCTATTGAAGGGCCAGATGGTAGAAATTACCACAAGGATAGAGAGAGGAAGAAAGTGAGTTAATTAGGTAAGGAGAGAGCTTATGATAGGGAAAGATGAGGGGGCACAGATCTGAGAGATGCTAGAATTGCCATCTGGCTGGGCAGTTGTCCTATATGCTCACTCTCCTGCCCCAATAATCCCTCTGTCGGCGAGACAACAGAGGCTAATACTGCCCCAGATCCTGCTACTCGCTTGCTGTGCACCTGAAGGCAAATCCCATCATCTTCTGCATTTCATTTGCACCAGAAGGATGCTGGGATATAATTATTTCTTTAAGTATTTTATTGCTATTATAAAGGTAAAATACAGAAGGGTTACAATTACATAAGTCAGGTAATGAGTACATTTCTTTTTGAAAAATGTTACCCCTTCCCTTGCTCTCTCCAGGTTTTTCTCTCCTGTCCCCACCCACAAGTGTTATCCTTCTTTTTGTTGTTGGTGTTGGTGGTCGTGGGCCTTGAACTTTGGGCTTGGAAGCTGTCCCTGAGCTCTTCAGTCAAGGTAGTGCTTGACCATTTACTTGAACCACAGCATCATTTCTGGTTTTCTGGTGATTAGAGATAAGAGTCTCATGGACTTCTCTGACAGGGCTGGCTTTGAACTGTCATCCTCAGATCTAAGCTCCTTAAGTAGATAGGATTTCAGATGTTAGACACCGGCACCCAGCTGTCTACTTGATTAACAATATAGTGTCTAGTGAATGCTACTGCTGTCTTTGTTCACCCTTTGTCCCTCCATTTCTGTGCCTCCCCTTCCCCTCCCAAAGACAGATAAATGAACAAACACGACAGAAAGAAAAGAAAACAAAAAGAGCAACAAAGAAAAAAAACAAACCTCTTGTTTTCATTTCCTGGAATTCATTTCCATATATATTATTTTATATGATCAGATGCACATATATGAACAGAGTGCCCCTTGTGCACCTTTCCTATGAATACCTTCCTTTCGTTTCACTGTATGTGAGTGTCTAGAGCCCTGTATAATTTACCATGTTGGACTGTAATTATTCCGAGGGACCTTTTCCTGTGTATAAATTCAGGACATAAGTCCCGTTTCCTCACCCTGCTGGAGTCCATACGAGTGAGTGGGCACACCCAGCTGGTCACCCTCAGGTCCTTCTGACCTGTGCTCTCTCGCTGTCCTCCCACTGTAGCTAATCTCATGCATGAGTTACTGCACGGCAGCTCCATTACCAGCAACACTGACCGTGCTGATGAGAAAAAAATAAATGTAAGCACCTAATCTGATGGTGCCGATTTATAGCTCAGGATCCCTAGAGCCCCTCCCTCCTCCCCCTTCCCGGAGCTTCCGTGGTCCTTTGTTTGCCATATGCTTCTTGTTCTTACAACCAACATACAACTCTGTTTTCTGTAGGGTGTTGTGGGCCCTCATTGCTGTTTCCTAGAGGGTTCATGGGAGAAGAACAAAAGCCCTTTTCCCAGGCAGAAGCAGGGACTATAGAGGTTCATCTCCTCCACCCACACTAACTCTGGGTATCATGCATCCATGATAGGGCTAAAACTGAGCTCTGTAGTACATAAATGACACTGTCACACATCTTCTGGGTCACCAACATCTCTTCCTGGTTAGCAGGACGCCCAGCCCTAGCTAGAGTCTCAGCTTGGAGTTCTACTCCAGCCACTTTATTGCTGGGCTCCAGTGGAATGTGACCAGGATAGGGTGGGCCTCTCTGGCTTGCAGCAGCTCCCTATCTTCCACGTGGCCCATGGCGACAGAGAGGGAGATGTCTGGGCAGCCTCTGCTGGTGACCTCATTCAGGAATCTGAGGAGCCCTGTGAGGCCTCATGAATCCACAGAGGGCCAAGTCCAACTTCCCCTTGTAGCTATCAAGTCTGCCACTTACCTAGCGGCACTGGTAGAGTCACAGTATTTCCCAGGCATTTATTCAAGGAGATCTTTCCCACTGTCCCTCCTCACATATAGCTGGAAGCTAATGTCTGAGAAAGTAGACGGTAAGGATGAGCTCATTGGGCAGGACTGTCACTGAAGAGAAGGACAGACATGGAGATGTAGAGGCTATACACAAATAAGAGACTATGATCCTGTGGTGATTGTGGTCCTGCTTCCTCAGTGAAGGCTAGGATTGAGGAAAGACAGGACAGAAAGTGTCCCCTCAGCTGCTCCCTCAGGACCCATCAGCCTCTTCAACATGAAGATCCGGGGCTCAGCAGAGGCTGCCACACCCTCATGTATAAGCCCTAGTCCATGAATTCCTACAAGCAGGAGTGACCTGATTTCAGCACAGGCTGTCTGTGGTCTGGTGATATGCATTCAGCCAGGTAGGGTCCCATGACTGGCAAGGCAGGGTAGAGGATACCTCCATCTGGGAAATCAGGGCACTTGCACACACTAAGTTCTATTATATTTGCTTTCTAGCTCTTGCTAGAAATAGGTGCAAACCCCAACTGCCCAAGACACAAAAGTACAAGGAGAGTACGTGGCACTAAGGTGTGGAAGTAGGACAAGCCTGCGGAGCCTGGGATGAGATCTCTCTCATCCTAGGTGATCCGGTGCAGCTCTGTCTGAAACCTCTGCTCCAGAGACCCAAAGGGAGACACGCAATCTCATAATGAAACATCTGTCTCCCTCCTCCTTTCCCTGCCCCCAACTCATCCAATTACCACATCTAACATTATCCGTCATCTCGTCTTTGTGGCAGCCAGAATCGAAGAGCAGACGGAGGAAATTAATAATAATTGTGGTGTCACGGCGAGGGAGGCAATCAGGATTCAGCATGGAAGCAAACACAAATACAAACAAACCATATTTATTCTATCTGAAAGATTTGCTCAGTTCTCACTCCCCCTCCTCCAAGAGTTGCCGATGATAGAGCTCAGGAAAGGGATGAATCAGCGCTAATGTGGGGATTAGGAATTGATTCTTCAGCCCCAGTCAGCTCCTGCTCCTCCACAGAGAGGACTCTAATTGAAATTAGAGCAGGGATTTGGAGCCTCTGAAGAGACAACCAGAATCCATCAGGGCCCAAGTGGGAAACCAATGGGAAGGGATGTCTCTTTATTTCAGAGGTTAGCACGTGGGCTCTGAAAAGGTAAAACAAAAACCTGAATCATCAGCTCTGGGGGAAACCAAAGGAAGAGGTAACTCCCTGTCTTTTGTCTTTCAGAGTCTAAAAACCTCATCAAAGGATGCCTGGTTGGCCCTCTGGGTCATCCTGAAACCAAGCTGAGCTGTTCTCCTATATGAGTCCTTATGTCTGCAGCCACCTACAAAGGCAGGCAACCCAGTGCTCATGTTATGAAAGGCAGCCTTTTGGTAGAGTCTGCATAATAGTATTTAAAGTATAACTAATTATTTCTTTTTACTTGGATGTGTATTATGCATCCATATCCATATCTGATTGCCCTCTTTCCTTCTTGATATTGTTTTCAGTAAGTCTCTGGTGCAGAGGTGGCTGCTGCCTCTCCAAGGCAGTTCCAGCAAGCAGAGCATGTGAAGGTCAAGGTCAGGAGCTAGGCCAGCCTGGGTTGGAGACTTGCCTCTACCTCTTATTGTAGGTGTGATTTTGGACAATTGATTTAAACTCCCTGAGTCTGCCTTTGTTGGTGTTTCTCACTTCGGAGCTCTTTTCTGAAAACATGAGACACTGTGGGACAATGCTTGGCACAGGGTAGGTGTTCAATAGATATAACACCTGGCACACATGCAAAGTCACATCCTTCCCTGGCCAAGCACAGCATGCTATTTCCTTCAAAGGCAATAGACTATCCAGAGGAAATGGAGACAAGAATATTTATTAATGGGTTGGGAGGACAATGAGGCTTCATCACATATAATATCACAATTCTTCCCTACAAATCCTGGAAAGACAGGGCTGCTCTCAAAAGAGTCACACTCACAGCATCTACCCATCTTCTTTTGGTGAATTTACCATGAAATATTTTGCTACTGTTTCCTACTGTGCAAAGCCCGAGGTCCTGCTACTTGACACATATGCCTGTGCATAATGTCTCTGGGATGTGTACTGAGTTTCCCACTCAACTCCCTTTTTTCAGGAAAGGTGTGAATATCAGCCCCCACTCCAGGCACATAGAAGCAAAGTGCAATATCTGCCAACTCAATACTTGCCTCACGGGCATCAGATCCATGATGAAATGAGAACAGATTCTCCCATGTGTCAATGACCAGGATACTCTACAGCTTCCTCCTCTCTAGTTCCTGCTACCCAGATCCAGTCAGTCACCAGCAGGAACTGTGTTATGAGTACATGGGGGTTTAAAATGAATTTTTCCATGGTTGTTAGGAGACATCTAGTGAGAGCCTTGTAAACCATATGGAGCAAGTCCTTTTTGCTCAACTCTCTCCACCCTCAGACCCACTAGACTCAATCTCAGTCTATCCAGGTAAGTATTAGAGATATATGCTATGCAAGGTACTAGAGATCTGGTCCAGGTGGTAACTGACACTGGGACTGTTATAAATGAAATCAATTTTCAGAAACCCAGAACATGACTATCTACATACCTGTTGCTGACTCTGCATTGGGTTTGGACCATAGTGATTTTTTTTTTCAAGTCAGAATTTGCCACATGCCTTTGAATACAATTAGACCTTTGACTATAGAGTGACTGTCAGCTTGGGTTCCTACAACAACTACAATAGGTTTTCTAGAGAGACTGAGAATGATAGTAAGGATGGAGGTTTCAAAGAAAGATGGGCATTGAAGCTAACCAACTATAACCACTATGAGCCATATGTGCTCAGTATTGGCCATATAAACCTGTAAGACTCAGAATAGACTTGACCCCAAGCCCTGAAACACAGAGGCATTTATGACTGAAGGAAGACTGGTGGGCAAACCCATTCCAAGTTCTGTGGGGAGTCTATAAGCATTCACTTTGACTCTAGGGCTCTAGAATTCAAAGGCAAAAGACAGGAAATTGAGTATGTGACTCCATGGGAAAGATGCAGTAGATCCTTTTACCTGAAGAATTAATTTGTTTTTGTTTTAATAAAAACCTATTAACTATTCATGTTGGCATCTACACTGAGAATCATAGAAGAGAGAAAAGAGGAGAATTTGATTCCAGATCTCTGAGTGTTGCTGCTTGAAAGCTCAAGAAGGGAAGAAAAGTGAAACTTACAAGGAGGAGAACAGCTGGGAGGGGTGAAAATAAATACAATTCAAAGGCTGTTTCCCAATACAAATTCTACAGACTTGTAAGGTCAAGCAAGGTATAGGAAATTACCTTTAAATATCAACCATTCAAGCACAGATAATTATAATACATTCGCACCACCAAACTTGATGGATTTGGGGTGACATTGGAATTTGGTAGGAAATATTTTAATTGTAAGATAACCCTCTGAATATGAGACACAAAGAGCTGGGCTGAGAAATGTGATGTCTTTTAAGCAGAATATTTTGAAAGCTTAGAATTATTGGGGAAAAAAAACAGGGTGATCTGCAGAAATGATTTGGAATTATTAGCTGGTGAGATTGACCAGTCCAGAACTGAAGTGAGAAAATATCTATCAACAGCTGGAGAGCTCTATGGCTTTGTGGATCATAAAAACTTCCTCCATTCCTTGCATTGGCCCTTGTGAGTTGGAAGGAATAAACATCCATGTACAGAATGTCAAGAAATGAACACAGCCAGCTTCCACAGAGCTTTACTTGCTAACAGAAGTAGGCTACATTTGACCTGAGTGTGCTAACTCCTAATCTAGAAGGAAAGAAAAAAAATAGTTCTACTCCTAATAGGTTCTCTGAGTTCTGCCAAAGCAAATGGGGTTGGAGAGTGTATGTAAACCTCATCTTGCAAGAACTGTTTATATCCAATAGGTCCATCATTTGGAAAAAATAATCAAGTTTAATATGTCCCTGTCATTTACATTATTGCACCTCTCAACAACTTCCACATTTCTCTATCTTACTCCCACACTCAGGGACTGATTACCATATGCCATCCCTGCCAGCATATTGGAAATCAGCTCCACCATCATGCCCAAAAGGCCACAGCCCTGCCTCCGGGATATCAAAGAGGCCTGTCAAATGCTGGCTGTGATATGTCAATCTGGAGATCTTTCCCTCATTGCTTTTTCACCTCATCTCCTCAGTGAATAGTAAATTTTATTTTCCCTTTTCCTCTCTGGGAAAGGGCTCACTACTTTCCAAGGTGACCACTGAGAACAGAAGGAATCTCAAAACCCTAACATGCAGATGTGTGAGTGGGGACTGGTAATTCAGTGCTCAGATGTTCTGACTGCCTACACATACCTGTAGGATTCTAGGGCACCATGCCAAGATAAACATTCCATTGGATAATGCAATACTGCTTCACATGCATAAATTTTATGTGAATAATTTTGGAGGAAAGTTAAACATTATAAGTAATTCAAATCATTTTAAATGAACACATGGCCATAATAAGGGATCGTAACAGAAATTGTCTGTATTAATAATTGATTTGAATTTCTGGGCCTGTGGTACACCACATTGTGCTGTGACTTCATATTATGAGAAACACACATTTGTACTTCACTCTCCGGAATATTTGAGCAGCACTCTGTTGGATAGACACCTCTTTCCAGTTTAGAAGTGGAAAGCAACGTCAGGTGCAATTTCACTATTTCTCAGGCTTCCCAGGAAACATATGTAGACCCACGTGTTCTCTTCTCTCACCCCATTATTTCAGTGTTAGCTGATGAGAAGGCCTATTGAAGCCACTATTTCCACATACATCCTCAACCCCAACTCTTCCTCCTCTCTCCCACCATCATCCTTGACTAACCCTGAAATTCCCACTCACCCTTTTTATTCTGGCTTGATTAGAGTCATAAACACATTCAAGAACCTTTCATAAAAAGCCCTCATCTTATTCTTTGTTCTCCCTCTACCACCTAGACCTTCCTTTCCCTTTCTCAAACCATTTCTCTCAAAATAAAATGTATAATCCCTTTACCTTCTGGATTTTGATCCTCCCTGTCTTATTGAGATTGTCCTTAGGAAGGTCACTCGGGTCATCCTAACATCTTCACCTATAGGTTATTTCAAACATTACGTAAATGGAGTGTATCCTTTGAGATGGTTGATCTCCCTTCCATTCATTTTTTTTAAAACTTGGACTTTGTGATATATAATTGCGCTCATTCTTCTTTTTCACTCTTACTTTAAAAAAAATCTATTTGTCCCTCATAGTGTTTGTTTTTTTCTTTTCTTTTTTTTTTTTTTGTTGGGTGAATGTTAATCTTTAAGACAATGGTGAGCAATAGCTCTACACAAAATTCCTAGATCAACTGGTCTCATAATGTTAAATGTCTATGTTATTCATTCATTTGATATTTTGAAATTGATTCTTGCCTTATTACCCAGGCTTGACTGAAATTCACTATGTATTCAGACTCACAGTACTCTTTTCTCTGCTTCTACCAAGTACAAGGATTACAGGTGTAAACCACCATACAGTTATCTATTACTTAATAGCAGGTTATTTTAAAATATGGCAGCTCAGTAAACAGTTATTATTCATTCAGAGGAGCCAGAAAGCAGATGAGTTTGATGCCTCTGACTCCAGATTATAGCCATACTGTTGTAGGAAAATAGTTTAATCTGAAGGATCAAGTGGGGTTCTTTCAAATTCATTCGATGATTTCTGCAGCTCTTGTTCCTTGCCTAGTGGGTCTGTCTATCTAGAGGGCCTCATACCATGGAAGCTAACTTTCTCCAAATTAGTGATCTAAGAGGTACTTAGGGGGCACAAGATGGAAATCACATTCCTATGATATAATCTTGTTGCTTCTGCTATAGTCTACTCGTTAAAAATGAGTAAACATGCCCAGCCATACTTACAGGAGGGGACTACAAGTGTGTAAAGAGCAACAGTTGAGAATCATTGGGGACTTTATAAGCCACCCACCATACTGGTGGTTCCCATGTGAAGATTTCTATCCCTAGAAGTCTCTCTTGATTTCTAGACACATGTGCACACTGCCTACAGGACAGTTCTATCTAGATGAATTGAAAACATATCAATATTAGTATGTTGCAAAGAAAATAATTCTTTCTTCTATGATATGACCTATTTTCTCCTATTCTTTGGATATAGTATGAACACATGCCCAGGAGTCTTTGCTGGACACTGAGAAGGCAATCTTCTCCTTTCACTGTCCTTTAGTCTGCTACAGTATAATCAATCCTCCTTCCTCAATCTCATTGTTAAATATTTCCGAATCATCCCACCCCCCTTTTTTTCAATACACTGCTGCTTATACATTAGTTGTTTATTGTTTCTCATCTGAACTACGATAAGAAATATAGCTCATGGGCACTAGTCTAAGGCGTGTCTCCATTCCTTGGCAGGTACCATGAATGTGATGCTTTCAAGTACAAAGACAGATGTGGACACAGATAAGATCCTTATCAAGTGCTTATAATAAACTTTCCATTTTAGGGTTGATGCTGTAGCACTTGCTGTCATCGATGAGGACGATGTAATGACAGTGATGCTAAGAGAGAGGAATTATACAATCTCTATCATAAAATATAAGGTTCAGGCCTGATCATGGATGCAAACACGTTTTCTCAGTCTACTGAGACTTCCAGCCTTGTCAGAAATGCCAAAATCACGGTCCCTGTGCCACATATCATCATATCTACATCTGCACCTGGATGCTCAGTTAAAGCTCAGTCCTCAAAATAAACTGTTTGTGAATGAGGAAATCATCATGGTATAATTGGGGCTGCTGAAGAGCGTGGGATGTCATTCCAATTGGATGTTATTCTGAAGTTTCCCCTTGTGATCTTAGAAGCCCCACAACTAATCAATCATTTAATCAATGATTCCATCCATTGGAGATGTACCCACACACAAGCCCTACAGGGACATTATCACTTTTCTCAGGAACAAATCTTCTAAGTCAGCCCACATGGCAGAGAGAGTCATACTGTAAAAGCTGTGCAACAGATACTATCATCCAACAGCAGCAATAGCCATCCCTACTCCTGCCTGTGAATTCATTGGACTTCCAAACGCAAAAAGACAGTTGGTGCCTTCAGACAAATTTAGCTGTGGCTGGGCTACAACATGGATGGCTACTAGAATGAAAATTCATTCATATGAGTTTGGAATATAATACTTGACACAAGACGTATCATGGCTGCTGTGCTCCAATCCCAGATAAGGACACAGCAGTAACAGATGGAGGAACAGGCTCTTATCTTGTTAGCTGATGGATTTATCTTTCCCCCCTTCCCTACATATTCTATAGTGTTTAGTGAGTAGTGGTTTGCATCGTGCAGCATATGGAGAGTGGATTGATTTCTTCTCCTTTGCCTTAATTCAATAAGAACCACAGTGGAGGATAAATAACTTGTTGTGCTAGAAAAATTTCCAAACAGATGAGGAAATATCCAACTCCTTTTTCTTGTTGGTGGTTGAGATTTTTAGTCTTGGGAAGCCTTGTGCCAGCAGGAATATGAAAGGGAATGAATTAGGAGAATAATTAGGATATCACACATCATAGTCTCTGGGCCTTGCCTGGTGACATCATGAGTATATTCTCATGACAAGGTTGAAGGGAGCTGTGCTTACTCCAGGGAAAGGAGTAAAGGCTTATGATCAAAATCATCCCAGACATGACTCATTATAGTGGCCTGCAGAATGTATTTACTTCTATGTCCTCAAAATATTGCCTTAAAATAACAGTAAAGGAAAAACTCAATATTGACAAAATGAAAGAAACATCAGATAAACTATGTGATCAGGTTTATGTAGACTGAATGAACGGTAACGTCAGCACAAGAGGCAGAAAAGGCTGACCTGACAATGCCAGTGCAGAAGAAACAAATTGATTCAAGTTACAGTTTCCTAAAAACCCTCTTTTGAGTCCCTCCATGTTTTTACCAAGGCAAAGATAAGGCCAAGCAAGACCCAAGAAGACTGTTGAAATATCTATGAGGAAAAGTTGTATTTGGCAATTTCTCTCCTCAACTAGAAGACTAGAGTACATCATTCTAGGAAAATAAGGGAACACTACTCTCTAGAGTAGTGATTTTTACAAATAACATTCCAAAGCCAGTTACAATGTAGAAGCTTTTAGAAAAGCAAATTCATCATCAGCTTCTGGGTAGGATGGGCAGTACGTTGGGTTTTCTCAAGCTATTCAGGAGACCCTGATATGTGTTCAAAGGTTTGAAATATTTGGGAACAAGGCCCAGTAGAGTCAGTCATACAGGAGGACTTGAGTAGAACTGCAGGATCTTCTCTGCAGAAGAATAGAATGAAAATTATTGACATTCAACAAAATATTTGGCTTCTAACCAAATTAGTTTACAGTGGAAGCCTCCAGTCACCATGCTCACATAATTTCCAAAGTCCTTCTTAGCAGCTCCCTCTCAGTGAAAAACAGAACTAGAGAATAATGAAAAAAAATCTCAGAAATTAACAACTGTGACAGCCAGCAAAAGTTAAAAAACACAAATTTTAAACATAGCATGACCAAGCTGAAGAACTCTCAGAAAATAAGGCAAAATGAAACAGAAAGGAGAAATGAATGAAAGGAGAATGAAAATGAAAACAGAAAGGAGACAAAATTTGAAAATACTGTTTTTTTTTCCTGAAAAGTGAAGAGTATATTCATCCGATTTTTTCATCCTCAAATGACTATTTGATCTGAAGGTTCTTGGCTTTATACCCTGTAAAATCTGCATAGTCACTGCTGGACTGAACATGATGGCTCACACCTATAATCTTAGCTCTCCAGGATCTAGAAATCAGGAAGGATGATTTCAGGTGATACAGGGCAAAATATTCATGAGTTCTCATCTTAGCTATTAACGGGAAGTGGTAATACACATTTGGCATCCCAGTCACACTGAAGGAATAAAACAGGAAGATAACATCCCAGGCCAACCTGAGTGTGAACTTGAGACTCTATGCCCAAGATACATAAGGTAAAAAAATAGCTTGGACCATGGTTCAAGTGACAGAATCCCTCTGTACAAAGCAGAAATTCCGAGTTCTACCACAGATATCACACACACACATACACACACACACACACACACACACACACACACACACAGAAATTCAACATTTCTTCAGGGAAATCCAACAATGTCCCCTTTCCTAAATTCCTGAGTGGAGATGATGGTCCAGCAATGGCTGTGGGGTCTGGGGAGAATCCGTGAGCACCAGTCTGTGCCAACCTAGTTCCTGGTCTGTAAGGGAACAGAGATGCAAATCACTGACCTTGTGCTCTCCTTTTATCCTGTTTTGAAGGCATGGGTCTACCTAGCCATGGTAAAACCTCAGGTATGTACTTAATGATTTCCTTTACCCTTACATGCCCATCTTCTCATACATTTACTTAGACACTCATTTGTCTTAGAATAGGAGGTACCTAAGGAACATGATTTTTGGCCACAAAGGAAATGTTAAGAGCTTCTGTTTTAACCTGGATAGAAGCCTTACTAATGCTGAGTGTGCTCCCGTCAGACACCCCTTTAGCTTTCTTCTTTCCTCCTAGTACCTAAAGACATCCACTCTTGTAGGGAATAATTCTCATCAGGAAAGCTGCAGTCTTGAGCTTGGCTGAGGGGGTTGGTTATAAACACAGACAGGTACTACTGATAAACAGCAAAAGGCAAACATAATCAGACTGTAGGGATTTTGGCAGGTCTCTGTGACACTCGGCACTGAGCAACTGCAAATCAAGCTAATATGAATCACCGTAGTCTATCTCTCTGCAGCTCTCAGGAGACCTGCAGTGCCTCACTCCAGGACAGAATAGTGAGTGGAAAGATACTGACTTGTATCAGCAACCATTTGGAAGGGCCTGTGGGTGAAATAGGCAATTAGGTGGGCCTACAGAATCCTGCTGGGAGGTCTCACTCTGAGGTAGCAGATCATTCAGGATCCGTGGCCTAGAGAGGCTGCTGTAGGCCACGAAGAGGCCTTCCAGTAGGAGAACATGGGCAAGGCTCCCTGTGTGGGGCAGAGGACCTGTCAGCTCTGTGTGAGCACCATGATAAGGTACAGCACAAGCAATGAGGTCCCAGGAAGAATCATTTAGTTCGAAGGACAGGATGAGACTTTCAGGTTGAACTTGCCGTTTTCCTTCTGTGTAATCAGTCTGGATCTCTGCCCACTGTCACTCTCAAAATTGCTCAAGGCTTCCTCTTATTTCCTTCACTGCAGCTATATGCTCAGCAGTGTGACTTGGGGGGAAAAACTGGTTTCTAGTCTTTATTCCCCTGTGAGCGGACAGGAGGCCCACAGCAGGCCAATCTACTTGTCTGCCTCAATCTCTGTGTCTCACTCAATGGTCCATGCACCTTCCTATGGAGGGCTCCTGCTGCTAACCCCACACACCTTTCATTACCCTCCTTCCTCACACTCTTTGTACAGATACCTCTACCTCCCGTTTTATATTTTAATAACATTTCCTCTCTCCCACACCCTCACACACAGCTGGAGACCCTCATACATTCTCCTAGCACATTATATTTGTGGTTTATAGTAATTATCATAATTTTAATTAAATAATTCCTTATGGCTTGGGCACTGCTAGTCCTCAGTATCTATGAGCATGGTGAAGAAGGCTACTGTGTTCCCAGTGCCTGGCACAGTGAGAAGCACTCTACAGTATGTATTTAACGGATGAATGAAGGCTAGGAACTATCATGCAAGCACCACTCAGGGCATCCTGGTAGTCAGGTATCAAGAACATAGTGAACAAGATATGGTCCCTGTTCCTAGAAGCTCAAATCTTATTTGGTTACAGACTGAGAAGTAAATCAGCAATTGCAATGTCAGTGCCATAATAAAGGGGAGATCCAAGCACCTTGGGACCCATCAGAAGGAAATGTAAGCTATTTTGAGAGACCAGGAGAGGTTTATGGCATGAATTCATAATTGCATTATAAATCCAACTGAGTGCGGACATTAGTGCAATGCTGTACAAATAGAAAATCCTGACGATCTGGAGACCAGGGGAAATGCATTCTTAATCATCTGTTTACATGAAAACCCCCAGGTTCAATGTGCTCAAATAGCATGTATGGAAGCATCAGAGTTGTTGATCTAAATGGCTTTAGTGTTCACCAATATTTTCATTTGTTTTCAATATTCCCATGAAATGTTATGCAGCTAATTATTTTTCTGTCACTTTGCATCTTTATTATTCATATTTTTCCATAATCATCATTGTCATCAGTATCATCGATGATTAAGCTAAAAAGCAACGACTCACAAGTCTTGGCTCACAAATGGCTCTGAAAACACAAAGAACATTTGTTAAATTCTTTCAGCCTTCTAGGTTAGGTGTCTCATCTCCATTTACAAAGAGAAATATAAGGGTGGGTAGAATATAGGCCCAATCACTCTGTTCATGTCTCCTGGGCTCTTTGCACACTTTCTCCATGAAACTGCCCTCTTAATTGGCTATTGTTCTACTGTGTGACTGAGAAAGTTAGTACCTTCTTTTTCATAGAACCTCATTAACGTCTCCCAGTCCTTCAAAGATCAAGTGCAGACTATTCCCCATTCTTGGTTTTATGGGTGGTGTCTTGGCAGAAGCATATTCAGTAGTCCTCTTTCTCGCATATACAGCTTCACTTTCCAATGCCTCAGTTACCTTTCAGTCAGCCATGGTTCAAAAATATTAAATGGGAAATTCTGGAAACAAACAGTGCGTGCTTTAAAGGGCCTAATGTTCTGAGTTGCATGAAGAGATCTTGAAGTGCCTCACTCCAGAGGTGAGTCATCCTGTGGTGAACTGTATCCATATTGTATATGTTACCTGCACCCTAGCCACTTAGTTATGCCTCAATTCATCTGTGGTGGGATGATGGCACTTGTGTTTGAGGAGTGCTTTGGGAGTAACTTGATGCTGGGTCAAGATGCCTGTACCTTTCACGTCATATCATCTTATCACCTTGACACACCAAGATGTCATCTAACACCACCACAAGAGGAAAGGTGACGGCAGTATAATAAAAAACTTTGAAAGAGAACCACTACACATACATAACTTCTATTATAGTATATTGTTATACTTGTTCTATTTTATTATTAGCTATCAGTAATCTCATACTGTGCTTAATTTATGAAGGAAAGTATCCATGGTTTCACATACCCTTTTGATGTCTTATCTTTATGATTTTCTTATAATATAATTTATTCTCCATCCAAATACTGATTTAGTCATCAAATCAGTATGTATTGGGGCTTTACAATGTGACAGTAATTGTGCCAGAATGTACAAGGATTGAGAACTAATTTCTATGATTTTTCTTCCAACCCAGGGATTGAGGACAGATGTGTCATTGAATGGAATGACTCATAGACAGGAGGTGTATATTGTGGGAAAACCCAGGAGTGGGTGGCTAGTTCCACTAAGGAGAAGATATATAATATCATAAAGGAGGTAACAACCAAAGCAGGCCTTGAAGGATGAAATATTGAAGGCACAAAAAAGGGGAAGAGACCTGGACAGTGGATAGTTGTTTTTAGACCAAGACTTAGTGAGCAAGGATGCAAAGTCAGAGAACAGTAGAAAGGTCTGCTGTGGTACAAATCTGGCTTATGTAATAGGGAGGTCAGATCTAGCCAGTGTCATCATTAGCTGTAGAATAACTTCAGGTTGACTCCAGCTCAGATTAGAGCAGAAGCCAACTCCATCTTCACTAAGATCTCCCCCACCCTATCCAGGGAAGTTCCCCTTTGCTGTGATAAGATTGTGTAAACTGCTTGACCACTTGAGGCATGGAAAGTTCAAGGAACATTCAAGGTTAAACCCGTGCCCTCCTATGAGTAGGCATATCCACCTGCATCATGTGAGCCCCAACAAATCCATGAGCCAATTCTAACTAGAATGATAGGTTGGTTCAAACAGATACTATGAGACAGACTGTAACCCTATTGGCCACCTGTGTGTGGCCACCTGTGTGTGGTTGTATCCTCATTGGCCACCTGTGTGTGGCAAGTTTGTCTGTGATGTTTGCCTTATAACCAGTCTGGAAGGCCACAGACGCAGTTCAAGCTCCCGAGTCTGGGCTGCACAGTTGCGCGTGGTTCCAGCTCCCAAGTCTGGGCTGCACATGTGCGGGTGGTCCCAGCTCCTGAGTCTAGGCCCTGATCCTGCACACATGGTCGGCAGTTTCGGCTCCCGAGTCTGGGCTGCGACCAAGGCCGGTCAGTTCACTTCTTGTTCACTTTTTACTTCCCCAATAAATCTGTCTTTTTGTCACCTTGTAGCTGGAGACTGTGTGGTGGACTCTTGGGGGAACCAGGAATCCCCTCCCTTGGTGGGGGGACCCCTTTTCATTGTAGCAAACCCCCACTCTACTTCACTTAGACTGGATATAAATACAGGCCTACAAATGTAACTGTGGCCAGTTTGTGTTGCTCTTTACCAGTGACCCTGATGAGCTAAGCTAGGATGTTTGGACTTAACCTGAATGCAATCGGCAGAAAGAAGAATACAGGGCCACTCACGAGTTAACAGCTTTTGCCACCAGGTCAAAGAGGCCATGGATTACAATAGTGACATCAAGAGAGGAAGGTTTGAATAAGACAATATTCTACATAGAATTTCATAAGCCAATGAGGTACTCAGGTGCAGGTGTTTAATTAAGAACTGGAAATATGACCCTAGCTTTTCTGGGAAGGGGCTGGACTAAGGATGTAGATTTAAGAGTGATTTGTGTAAAAACAAAAGTAAAAATTACACATACTGAGAGATTCTTCAGACAGTATGCAGAATTTTGAAAGGGAGTCAAGGATAAAATCTCAAGGAACATCAATATTAACTCAGTCAGAGAAGAGCAAAGGTGCAGCCCCAGAGGCAGAAGAGAGCAGAACATGGTACCTTTTATTCAAGGTTAGAGTGCACTTCTGGCAGCCCAGGGCCTCATCTGCAAAGAAATCATATTGAAGAAGAAAGAATGGAAAGATGAGTCAATAGCAAAGTCACATTGGCCTTGGGAAGGGATGCACAATAGACTGAGAAACACATGAGAAGAGCTAGAGAAAGATCCATCCTCGAGAAATGAAGCAAAGTGAAATGGGAATATGGCAGAAGCAGGAAAGGCAGAAAACATGGTGGTGAGGTCCATTTCTATCAAGTGCAAAGATTGTAAGTCACCATTGAGTAGATTATCATAGTCATTCGCCCTTTGAGTCCATCTTGCATAAATTTCTGAGTATCGTGCCATGCATAAGGTCCATTACCTTGTCCTTGGATCTTAGAAGATAAACTAAAACCTGAGCTTTCAAAACCATCAGACTTGTCTACTCAATCGTTTTCAAGGCAAATGCTTTTCAAGTGTGTTTTTTTTTTTTAAAACAAATCTCAGATCTTCAGTTTGTTTGCTTTGGGGAGTTTCCTATGATGTTTCTTACTCTTAGCATGAGACTCCTCCCAATACATCAGACACAAACTAAACTCAGAGAAAACGATGAATCTTGTTGATTCAAAGTCAGCATCTTTCTCTTCTCTGGCATGCCCCAACCATTAGACCTGTTGCCCTCCTCCCTCTGTACCTCTGAAGGTCAAAGGGGTAAAGACTAAGTCTGGAAAGATAATAGAGTGACAGCACCTCATAAATGGGAAATAGACAAATGGAGGTAGAGCACTGCTAGCCGGATTAGGTGCTCTGTTGATATGTTGAAGAGGAATGTTGACCCTGTGAACTCAATTTGCTCCACTGTATTACACTTAAGAAAATATCCCAGGTCTTCCTCTGTCTTTTGTGCCCTAAGAAAGTCCAGTCGCCACAGATCTCTGCAACCCACCACCTGCCTACTAATTCAGTTGTTGAGCAAAGAGCCGAGCTCTGACAGGTGGCCATTTGGACAAGGGGAGAATGGATATCAGGGTCTCTGGCCTTGGGGGCCCAGCCCAGGCTGATTTCATTTCAGATTAAGAGCCACTGAAATGCAGCAATCGATAACTGAGCTCTTTTGTTTGCTTGTTTTTTTCCAGCTCCCCAAAGAGATTAGATCTGATTTTGCAGACCTTTAACAAATTTAATTGTTTTTTATTCACAGTTGCTCAACACAACTCCCCAGAAACAAGGAATAGACAAAATCTTCCTTTTGCACGGAGGTTTCTGTGAGCTGAGAGGCTGCAGCTTCTCAGGAGTGTTGTGGAACACAGGGCTGTGCCATTATGGGAGCGCACTAGTCTCCCAGGGCTCTTTTAATGCCACATAGGCTTCCTACCAAATCGTGGCATGGTATTTCTGTCCTCAACAAAGAACTCTGTGGGAGAAATCAAGAACTTGTACACTTAGTTCCCAGATTTCATCCTCCCACCCAAATTGAGTCCACTCTTGAATCAGTAAGGTTGTGAAGAATCTGAAGTGGAGATGACCTGGTGGCCAAATCAGGATATTCTTATCTTTAGGGATACCATTCGAGAGATGACATAAATATCCTTTCAACGGTTATGATTATGAGTTTTCAACTTCAGAGATGACCTGGACGATCAGCCTTGTGACCTAGCTGGTAAGAATTCACACTTTGGGGCTGGGAATATGGCCTAGTGGTAATAGTGCTCGCCTCGTATACATAAAGCCCTGGATTCGATTCCTCAGCACTACATATATAGAAAAAGCCAAAAGTGGAGCTGTGGCTCAAGTGGTAGTGCTAACCTTGAGCAAAAAGAAGCCAGGGACAGTGCTCAGGCCCTGAGTCCAAGCCCCAGGACTGGCAAAAAACAAACAAACAAACAAAAAGAATTCACACTTTCAGTACAGCCCCATGTCTGAAGTGAACAAGTTCTTTACAAATTCCCCATCCTTCCTCAACACAAACCCCAAGAAAATAAAGATCACAATGAACTTTATTACTTCTCCCAAGGACTTCCTAAAAGACCCATTAAGCTATCAATAGAAAACATCAAAGGAATTTCTACCCCAGATTCTCTGTATGTATTATTCTATTGTTATTACACCATGATTTCACCTACAGGATCACATCCTGATCTCTACAATCCTCACCAGTCCCTCCCAAGCTTCTGTACCAAAAGGCACAGCTTAAACCAAGCTTGGGACACATAGTGACTAGCCCAGCTTTGCCCTGCCTCCTTCAGAGGCACTGCTAAGACTCCTAGGGAGAGCACTTGCCTGAGGCAACTACGGCAGTAATCTTGACTGTATCTTATCAACAGGTTGTTTTAGTGGTTTTGGACAAGACCCAATATTTGACTCTGGCTTCAGGCATTCTTTAGACTTTTCACACACAGACTTTTAAATTCTTCATTAGGTTGTAGAGTTGTTCATCTGCACTATTTTCTCTAACATCTTAAGGATTTCACATTAGACAGTTGCTATTGATTGAGACTGCTGACCTATGTAGGCCTGATGACATATAACTCAGCAAGGAACTATGGGAAGTATTTTGGCAAGTACAACCTTAGAAAAACTTTCCATATGATTTATTCCATTTGAATTACTTCTCCATTTACTTGCTCAAACAAACCCAGACACAAATATCTAATCCCCCTACTTTATATGTAGACAAATTTAGTTCCAGAAAATTTAAGAGACTTACCCATAGTATGAAGACTGGCAAGACATTAGAATGCTAGTTCAGTTATTCAGCCTTCTCTCCACTGAATCCAGTCATACTAAAAATAAAATCCAACTTACATTTGAGATCACCATGTGAAAACCATAGTTCTGGTCAGGAAATTATCAGCATGCTTCTGATAAAAAGATGCTGTTCCACAAGCCAATTGGAAACTTCAGGCATGTATTTGTCTATAGTGATCTGCAGAAGGTACAAAACTCAGCTTGCTCACCTGCCAAATGGGTTTAAGTGACTCATTCATCCCTGCAAAGCTGAGAAAATAGAGATTTGCAGACCGCACAAATCCCCAAGTGCAGTGTGGGTGGCACTGTATTCCAGAGGACTCCACCCAGGCCTATATGCAAATACCTTCGCGGGACATGGAGCCAATGGCTTTCCCATCTGCTATTTTCTCATTTCCCTTTACTTTCCTTAAAAAAAAAAAAAAAAAAAAGGACAAAATTCTTCCCACTCTGCATTAGTGCTTGATGTAATGGTGCAAAGCATTTTTCATTTATCATCCTAACACCAGTCAAAAGAACTCCTAATAATGTAATGCAGGCGGAAAGCCATTAGAGTTTATTTGCATGGCAGCTTGAAGCTCATTCTTCACTCTCTGTGTGAAATAAGAGTCAAATGACAGGGCCACCCTTCTCACCAGCTGGCCAGGTGGGTGCTACTTACCTACAGCCTCTTCTCAAGGGGTCCCAGGGACCTGGGAATGCCCTACTTGTGAATGCTGTCAGCAGGACTAAAGAACTCAATTTGCCTCTACCTCACTGGACAGAGGTGAAGGTGCTCCTATAGCACTAGCAACAGAGCTCAATACTGCAGTATCTGGTAGGAAGTCTGGGCTGGCTGACCTCCAGGCAGCCTTCTATCATTGAGGACATTAAAAGC
Source organism: Perognathus longimembris pacificus (assembly GCF_023159225.1). NCBI lineage: Eukaryota > Metazoa > Chordata > Mammalia > Rodentia > Heteromyidae > Perognathus > Perognathus longimembris. Next base: position 101,341,212 of record NC_063163.1, on the reverse strand, counting down.
ATTTATGGTCTCTGGGCTTCTTTGCCTCTCCTACTTGGCAAAAAAAGAAAAGTCTTAGTAAGCAGGTACTGAGCTCCTTAGTCTTTCTTTGTACTTCTGGAAGTACCTATCATCCTGCCAGTTTCGAAGAGAAGCTAAAAAACAATATGATCTACACATAGAATGCAGAGTTCCCAACAGCAACTCCTTAGACATTTTCATTGTGACAGCTTTATCCCAGCAAATTTCAAGACTTAGGGAACCCAGGTATATTTGGGGATTGAATATTTACTACAAATGAACTCTCCTCAAAATCACCATAGCAGCACAGGAAAGGATTAGAATATGGAAACTGCAAATTGTATTTTAAATCCCTGATCTGACACTACTTGAGTAGATAAGAATTCGGGGAATGTTAACTTTCCTGAGCCTCTGTTTTCTCATCTGTGAAGTGAGAATAATATCCCCTACCTTCCAGAGTTACTGTAAAGAATACATGGAAGGATGTCAAGTAGTACTTCAAGTTGTAAGGGGCATATGAATCCCCTGAGAATGTTGTTCAGTTGTTGAATCTTATTCAAGTCTCAGGCAGGGCCTAAGAGCTTGTATCTCCCAGGATGAAAATGCTGATAATCTCAGAAGCGCAGTTTGTGTAACAAAGATGTAGTACACTAAATACTGCCTGGTGCATAGTAAATGCTCTTCAGATGTAAATCTTCTTATTGATTATTTACCTCTTGCTGAGTACTTCATTCACTATTCTAAAGTGGAAACAAGGGCAATAAGAGATAGAGTCCCTGATCTTAAGTTGACAAGTCCTTCAATATTCAACAACTATTTAAAATTTAGGAGAAATAAATCTCACATGTAAAATGCATCAAATAAGCAAGTGGATTTAAAGTGTAGGAGGAAGGAGTAAAATTAGCCATCTGCAATGACTTCCTGCCTGCTGACGTCTTGATTTATACTGGGACACATTTCTTGAGAACAGCAGGAGACAAAGGGGAGTTGTGATGTCATTTTCTGCTCAGAGATTTGTCCAGAAGCTCTCAGGCACTCTGTGACCTGCATGAAGAAGTATGGACCAATTTACTATGGAAGATGCATGTGGTGGGGATTGTGAGTTTTACCCGAGAAATTTATCACTGAGTAGGTTTCAAAATTTGTGTCTGATCGAAAACTAATGGCTTTCTTACAGACATGGGTATTTGACAGCCGTTTCTTAATCGAATGTTGATGTCCAAGTACCTAGTTCTGGTGGTAATGTTCTGCAACTTGAAAAGCCAAGTCAGACTGACAACTTGATGATACTTGATAAACTATCCTTTCTCCAGCATTTTCAAGTAAGAAAAGATACCTATCCTTGTCTTCACATTCGGATCAATTTAATTCGAATTCCCCTAAGGAGAAAAATCAAGGCATAGAAAGTATTGTATGGCCTTTAAGTACTTTGCTTTGTAGAATCTGATGGACTGGCGTTTGAATCCTGACTCTGAGGCCCACTATCTCTGTAACCTTGAGCAAGTTCATTTAACTTGCCAACTTTCTATTTCTTTCTTCCTGCCTATATAAGGATGCTTCTGCAGCACCTATCTTACCATGGCAGGAGGAGAGGCCTTGTTGCTGTGTTAGGGATTAAATAGGACAATATTTGAAAAACCCCTAAGACTGTCCATGGCACATATAAATTCTCAATCAATGTTATCATTAGTAATATTAACAGAGCAGCTCCAGAGCTTGAGGTACAGAGTATAAATCCTGTGTTATTGTTTACCTCATGAATGCCTATCCCAAATTACAGAAGAAATACTTTGTGCCTTATGTAATAATGAAGCACAAAGATACCAACATTGGAGGATTGCTATAAATATTCTTTTCAGGGTTTAGCATAGTACATGGATTCTAGAAAAGTATTCATTACATTTTAGGAGTTGCCATTATTCTTATTGTTACAATTGCTGTATTATTGAGAGTATAGTAAAGTGAAGAGTTTCATCAGAGTGGTATTATGGGAAGACAGACTGAATTTCCTTCCCCCAAAATTCATACGCTGAATCCTTAACCTTCAATATCTGTGGATGACTGTGTTGGGAGACCTAGACTTAAAAGTAGTGATTCAAGTCATTAGAGTGGGTCTCAATCCAATCTGACTATATGACATACAGGCCTAGATAGAATTGTGACAAAGCAGTGGCCATGTATGAAACTTAAAGAGCAGATTCAAAGCAACAACAACAACAAAATCAAACCAAACAATAAAAGGACTTTCAAACATTTTGATCTTGAATTCCCAGCTTGAAAACTGTGAGAAGTAAATTTCCAACATTTGAGCTACTTGGTTTTGTCATACTCTGTTGTGGCAGCTACAGCTGACAGGTACTAGTGGGTTACATCTTTGTCATTTGTCTTTAAGTATGTCCCTACACTGTAAAACTGCAGGTCCTAAGTGTCCGTTGTGGAGAATCAGAGCATGAAGCAGCCTTCAAGGTCATGTTCAGAGACCTGGAGTGAGTCCAGAGGGGCTGGAAAGGCCATGGGAGCACTCAGGAGACGGTAAAGAAGAATAAACACAACCAGAGGAATGGGCATTTGGGAGTGCCTCTCTCGTTGAGATTGGGTAAGACTAGGGTAAAAGATAGAAAACCCAGCAGGAAGAAAATATTTACCTAGACACTATGGAAAGGTAGATAGAGAATCTGGCAGATAGGGAGCAGCAGACTGGAGACAAACATCAAATTCTGAAAGAATCAGTAACAATGATTCACATGTAGCCTAGATGCCACAACTCTTTCTTAGAACAGTGTATCAGAATCTTACACATTCCTCTCCTTCACTAAAATGGAATACATCCTTTCCCATCAAAGTAAGCAAGATAGACATACCTAATAAACTACATCATGGCCAGAGGATGGAGCTCAGTTCTGAACACCAAAGCTCTCTGGCTTATTCGATCCACTGATGCGTTATAAATTTCTATGCCTGACCATTGCCTACTCTCAGGACATCTGAATGGTTCTATCTCGGGAGAACATTTAAATCTCAGTAATTATCGAAGTAAACTGCATTTATAGGCATAACCCTCATTAGCGAGGCAGCCACCATAACAAAGTTAGGAAGAAAGGAAAATCCTCATGTGTATTCATAAGGAGAAGAAAATAGCTCACACTCAATAATCACAATGCTAAGTGTGCATCTCTCTGAGGCCAAGGTGGAGGGTTCTAATAAAGATCTGGAGGTTTGTCAGCAGTTGCTTTGCTTAAATTTAAGGGGAAGCCTGGGAAGCCTAAACCAGGCAGGATGTAGGAGACAGTTCTGAGAAAGGAAAAGTCTAAATCTTGACCCATGTCACCTCCCTGTCATCTTTTCCTCGAGGCCTTAGGGAAGCCAACTGGAACTGCATATGCAGTGATTTCCTATAAATGAGTCCTAATTAAGCCCCTGTTCCAGGAGGCCTGTCTGGAGGGTTACCAGATCATTAGTCTTGGTTTCAAAGAAAGAAGTTACATGGGGAAAAGGTCAGAGGACCAACCAGAACCTCCAGCACTCATCCAATGCCTTTCTCTATCCTCCAAGCAGAGCTGCATGCTGCTGCCCAGCAAACGAAAGTCTGTGGCAGGATTCTTTAGGTCTTTATTGGATGCCTTTATCCTCTCTTCCAGTGGGAACCCAATTGTGTTCACAGAGAAAACGATCCACTAAGGGAATTTGTTGTGCCAGGACAGGAAATGTGTGAGCCATCCCAGATTTCAATGTCAGCTGACAACCTGCATGGGGAGTACCAGGGTGGAAGTGAGGTTCAAATGCATGCATAGGTTCAGCTCAGATCAAAGGCCTGTTTTCTTGAATCATAAGAGCAGTTCAATTATAATAACCCAGCTTCCTGGTGGAATCCTTTTCCAGTCATGCCCTTCTCACATCTCACAGAGATCTATCTGTTTGCTCTTCTCCAGAATCTGAAGGGCAGATGGTTCACTGGCTCAGGATGGAAAGGAAGTAGAAGTTGGTTGGCATCCAGTACAATAGAGAAAGACAAACATGGAAAATGCATAAGATGCTTAAGAGTGTGGACAGGGATGGAGGAGAGAAAGCTTTAAATCACTGAGAAGCACCAGACCTGAGCATTTGCTAGCAAATATTACCTGTACTCAGAAGCTGTAATTCTCCATTGTTCCCTGTATTTACTAGAATTGACTTTGATAAAACAGAAAAAGAAACAAAGTAAATGCATTCCTTGTTTGCTTTGCTAGGATATGTATTCTGAGCTTATTCAACTCCAGTGGCACAAGGCCTGAATTTCCTCAACTGTCTGCTCTGTGATGGGGAGCAAACCTTTGATTTGTCACTGTGAGGGGTTAGGCTCAGTCCCATGGGCCTCACATGGGATTAGAGGGGAGCCTGGATTCAAAGGATGGCAAGAAATATCCACACACATTACACATTATGGGGCCCTTAAATCTCCATAAATTCATCATCATTACTGTCCTATATTTCCTCACTTCTGCTGGAACAAATTACTACCACCTTAGTGGCTTGAAAAAACATATTGTCTACATTTCTGGAGGGGAGAAGCCAAAGGTGGTTTCCCTGAGTGAAGGTCAAAAGGCAGGCAGGTCTGGCATCTTCTGGAAGCTCTCAGGGAACATGTGCTTTCACACATTTTTTTTTTTTTGCTTCCTGGGGCAGCCTGCATGGCCTGTCTTGTGGACACTCACATAACCTTTAAGCACTAACTGCCATCTTCACTCTAAATTCCAGTGGGTTGGAGTACCTGGTGCTGATCACCCATCTACAGTCATGGAGGAACGAGCTGGCTGTAGCTCAGTTTCAAAGTGTGTGCCCAGTCCCACAAACAAAGGCAAAAATAGTTAAGAAAGGGAAAAACACAAACCTCAAGGACATGGAGGTTGATAGACTTTCCTAACAGAAAACACTTAGACCTAGGAGCTCAAGCCTAAGTCTCCATGTTTCGCCACTAGCTCTAACCTAGATTTACGCTCTTTCAAACCATCAGCAGCTTCAACCCTCTACTGTGTCAGTCTCCCCACATCCGCTATTGCCCTCCTCTGATTTCATCTACACACAGTAGCTAAAAGAGTTCGGTGAGACCTCTATCCCTCCCTACAATGTCTTGATATTGCACTTAAAATAAAACCTAACTTCTTGTTATAGCCTCAAACTCCTGCACGCTCTGGTTTCTGTCCCCTTTCCCTTTCATTTGTTCCATTCTCTCTCTCACCTGCCCAGCCCAGCCACAGTGGCCTCTGTCAATCTTTTGAAACGTGCTGAGCTATTTCCCACCTCACAGCCTTCTTCCATTATCTTCCCTCTGCCTGAAATGTTTCTCCGCCTCCTCTTCTCTCCATTGGTGTCTTCTCATCCTTCAGGTTTCAGCTTAGATGTCATCTTTTCTGGCTCATTCTTCCTGTGAAAATTTCTCCTCCACTGGCCTTATTCTCTCTCATTTCATCTGTTGCATTTTTTTACTTATCACAAATTGCACATTTATACTTATTTACTTGCATTTAACAATAGATTTACATGCACATATATAGAAAGACACATAAAGAATTCACCAGGAACTTAGCTGTTCTCTCCAGGATCAATGGCTCCCAAACTATAAGATGGCAAAAATCAACCCTAAATGTATTTTTTTTTACCAATGTGTATTCCTTAGCTCAATGGCTGGTGCATGGAAGGTTGGGCCATCCATTAGATGGATAAATTAATGAATATGAGAATACATGAGTTGGCAGATAGGAAGATAGTTGGCTAGATGGCAATGATTCCATAGGAGACACTCAGCTCACACTTGTGAGATCTCTCTGGAGTGGTTTAGTAAGTTATTGACTTGATGGTTGACTCTGCATGAAAGTATGAAACCTGATATGTTTCTGAAGCATATCCTACTTTTAATGTGTGTAAGGTTCTGTGGGAAACACTGACAATCCCTGCTCTGAGATTTTTATCCATTTTGCCAGTATATGATGTATGAATACCAGCAAACAGAACTTGGCTAGCTTGTTTTGCTTTCTAGAATTTTAATAGAGAATCAATGGGCTACCCAGGGAATCTGTATTTTGAGTTTCATAACTCTTCATCTTAACAGTGGTTTCTGCCAGGGTACAAACAATGGGCTTTGCACAGAGGCATAATTATATCTGGTCTGTGAACAGAAGGGTTTCATCATGGTAGGCTTAATCCCTATGCCAACCTCCATCTTCTTGCTCTGTTTCAACATGCTAGGGGTGAGATTGGACAGAGATGTTTGTTCCTTCTCTACCTTGCTCTCCCATTGTGCAAGACTTTTTGTAAAAATAGTTACTAATTCTCTGGTGTGTAGGAGATATGAAGAGAGGTAGTGTCGGCATCTTTTAGGGGATGTCTGACTCTGACTGGTATTGTGATGGAGTTTTACTCTGCAGCTTCTCACCTGCATTACTTCCAGTGCAGATGTGTTGATGAAACAGCACAGGCTGAAGCCTAAGTAGAATTCCCATCTCAATATATTGGCATGTAACAAGGCATTTGTTTCCAATGATTTTTCTGGTATCATGGCTCTGATGGTAGTCTCCATTCAAAGTTGCTCAGTTGACATTTAAAGTTTTCCATCAGTCTAGTCTTGTGACAAATATAATTGGATTAAGATTAGCCTATTTTGCTATTTCCTAGCTGAACCTAAAACAAAATGACTACTCTGTGGATGGCAAGCCCAAGACTTTCTCCCAGCTCTAAAATTCTATGATCCTATGATACGTCCTGTTCAGCCAATGTCTGAAACCCTCTGACTGCCTATAACTCACAGAAAATCCTATTAAAAGAGCAAATGAAACCTCTAACCAAACCTGTCAGGAGACTGCCAAAAGCCTAGGGCATTTTCCACCATGGACAGTTTGTTTTCCAACAGACTTGTACTGCCAAAGGGGAGTATTAGGTGAGATATAAAATATAACTTTTTGAACTATGTGTGTTATGGACCAAAGGAGGGAAGCCATTGGCCAGCCTGCTCTTTGGGGATTCCACTTCATCTCCCCATAGGAAGAGCAGTGGTTTTTGATGGTTTTTGAAGAGTTATACCTCTTTACTCTTCTTGATTCTGTTATTTTTAAAATAATTCTCAATCCTCCATTCCAACTACCAAACTGAACATCTCATCTAAATGAATAAATATGCCAGTTCCTTCCTTCCCTCCCTCCTTCCTTCCTTCCTTCCTTCCTTCCTTCCTTCCTTCCTTCCTTCCTTCCTTCCTTCCTTCCTTCCTTCCTTCCTTCCCTTTTCTTTGTTCTGTACTGGAACTTGAATGCAGTGCCTGAGTGCCTTTCCTTTCCTATTTTTGCTGAAGCCTAGCACTCTACCACTCGAGTAACAGCTCTATTTTTTTGGCAATTAATTAGAAATAAGAGTCCCATGAATTTTCCTGCTTGGGCTGGCTTTGAACCATAATCTTCATATTTCATCCTCTTGGGTACCTTAGATTACAAGTATGAGTCACTGGAGCCTGGCTGTGCATGCTGTTTTATAATTCAAAACTTTCCACCTGGAGCTATCTCTAATTTGCCTTATGTAAATTCCCTGTAGGATTTATGAGATTCCCAATAACCCAACTAGCTATTGGATCTGTCTCCTACCAAAAAAAAAAAAGTTCCAGTATACTTAGATAAATGAAATGTTGACCTGATCTTGTATATGCTGCAATTTTTTATTACTATGGGCTCAAAACACCTTGCCTGCCTCTCTTCCAGAATCCAACCAGCCAATCCAAAGGCTGAGTACAGTGCCTGCTCCTGCCATGAAGATTTCTTCAGAGGCATCTTACACAGGTCTGTAGGCTCCAGCCATGGAAACTGGCAGAATCTCCACACCGCCTCTTAAGTCCATCCAGTCACTCCAGAAAATTTAAATACATCTGCTTCAGTTCCCTTTACTACCTCAGAATATGTCACTCAATGGGAAAAGATGAAGTGTTGATTTATTCTTCTTTCCCTTATGGATTCTTCTTTTTATTGAACCTACCCACAGTGGACTGAATGTTGCTTTCAAATTTCCGCCACACCAATTAACCTTTCTCATCCTTTCTTACTAATGTCAATTAAGAAGTACTTTAACGTCTGCTAAAACACCCCTCTTTCTGGAACCAGGAAAGTGATCCTCTTTAAGGATCCTCTTTAAGGATATGGAAGCCATAGTTCAAAACTCTATTTTGTTAAGTTTCCTGAGGCCACACTTGGTTAGGAAGGCTTTCGCTGTAGAGTATGAAAATTATGAATGTCTTTTCTCCTTCTTTTATGTTCAATGCATAAGCCTATGAATAAAACAAATGGTAGTTGATCACTTAACATCTTGATCATCATGAGTTTGCCAGGATAGCAATGGATTCAAGCAGCTATTTAGTTAAGCAAATGTCTAGGAAAGATTTTTAGCAGTCCTGAGAAAAATGACACAACAACATTGAACAAGAGGTTGTCTCATTTCACACCACAAAATCCTCATTTTAGAGATGACATGACTAAAAATATAAAAAGATTTGATTATAACTAACCCAAAGTCACAGGACAACAATGAAAAAGAATTGAGACTAGAAAACCAGTGTCCTGATTCTGATCTGGTTGTAACAATTTCCACCATACCCAAAAATAAAATCAAATAAAGGATGTGAGAATAATAATCGTTTTTTTGTCATATTTTTATATCTGTGCCAACTTCCCTCCCAGTTGCCCAACTCTTTCCCTCATTTGCTTTTACTTTAAGGATAGTATATTGAGAAACGATGGGTTCTTTTTTTTTTTTTTTTTTTTTTGGTTTACAAATCAAGTCCAATTCTAAGTTCAAGTTCCTCTGAGAGAACAGTCAGCGTTCTTTCCTTATCCTCCTACCTGGTTGATGACTTCTTTCTTATGCTCACATATAGTAGATGCTGCAGACCAGGTCTATTTGCTGAGTCTGATTGTGTCCTACAAACTTGAACTTGGGGTTGTTGGTACACATAGCTGAGGCTACCAACAGTCCTTTCACTGACTAGCGAGGGAAAGATAAGAAGTTAGCAGCCAATGTTAGAGGAGCCAACAAGATGTGCATTCACTTAGGATGGGAGGGCAGGAAGAAGCAGGCAGGAGACCGCGGGAAGGTTTTCTTGCCTTTTACTTAGCAGTTCTTGTAATACAGTGAATGTATACGTGAACTTACAATAAAAACAACAATGAGCCTTACTGATTATGAGGAACATTTTCTAATGATTGAAAGATCTTGTGTTTCTATAGTTGGGATGTATCTAGTGATAAAGCACTTGTCTAGCATGAGGGGGGCTTAGGTTCAGTGACTAACCATGAAAAAAAAAATCTTATGCTTCTAGAATATTTAATTGTATGCCAATACTTATCTCAAAAATGAATTTATGAAAGTAGAGGTGTTGTCCAAGTGGTAAAGCACCAGACTTGAGCGAAAAAGACAAACAAAAACATGAGGCCCAGAGTTCAAGCCCCAGTACATATGCGCATGCACGCCAGTGCATGTGCGCGTGCACACATGCACACACACACAGTTCTTGAGATGAATTTCTAATCATGACACAAACAATTGTAAAATAATTATAATATACTGTTACTAGATTTTATGGCTCATTTTTGTAAAAATGTTTTACATAAAAGAAAAATTGCACTTCTAATTGCATATATATTATTATCTATTTTGAACAAATCATCCAAAGCCATTATTTTCCATTCTTGGTGCTATTTATAATAATCATTTCAAAAACAACCCATCTGGCTTAAATGTGTTAATGCTATAGTTCAATATAAGTATAATGCTTAATCATAAAACAACAAAATTAAATTATGAAACAATAAAAAATACTGATGAATTAATGATTAAATTATTAGACTATAGTTTTTATCTCTCCCTGCTTCTCACCAACAGTGAAAGGGAGTTGAAATATATTCCTAGCTTTGGATGTAAAGAAAGGAAGAGCAAAAGACTAAAAAGGGAAACTCCATAATTCATGATCTGTTCTAAATATAGTTTCTAGCTAAAAAATCCAGGATTCCCACCTACATTTAAACTTCAGATTTTTTTTAAAAAAAGAAAGTGTTTGTAGTATATTATATCCAAAGTACTATGGGAAGTAGTAACTGGACAAGCATATTTTTATTTGCTTACATAATAACCTTAGTCCCAAAGTAATTAATAGGGATAAGGTGTAACTTTGCCCCTCTTTCCCTTGCATCAACTAACACAGTAAATATAAAAATTCTGAAGGGGAAATTTCCAAAACTTAAACCATAGATCATTAAAGAAATTCAAGATTAAATGAAAAAAAAATCAAGAGTAATCATGGTTTAGGAAATGGCAGTCATTCATAAACTTTGGCACTCATTGAATTGCCTGAAGAGTTTCTGAAAACACAAATTTCTATGCCCACCTGCACAGTTTCACATTCAGAAATCTGCATTTCTAACAGGTTCTGGGGATAGTAATGCCACTTCTCTGTATGACTGGTTTAGCACAAGAAGTACTGGCCTGACAGTCCAGTGGTTCACATTTGTGATTTCACTTCTACTTATTATTATTAGATATACAACTTTGGATACATGTTTTAGAGCTATTTTTGTTTAGGCTCGATAATGCAGTATCTGACTATAATCAAGTAATATGGAACTAAGTTAAATAGGCAATGTTCACAATGACCTCATCAGTAGCATTGAAAGAGAATATTGAGGACTTTCTCATCAAGCCCACGGCTCTGAGAGGCATGGAAGTCAGGTTGAATTGACACTGTTTTGTACAATTACTTAAGGATAATAATAATGATAATGATGATAATAATAATAATAAAGTTTGAAATCCATTGACTTCAGAAATCACCTAACATTCTTCTACAGGAATTATCACCTCATTCTATTCCCATCTCTTAGAATCTCCCCAGAAAGCCTGTCTGTGAACTGGCTACCAACCAGTGTTTTATGAGTGTCACGTGAAGAGTGTGTTTTTGGCATATGTATTGAGAAGACCAAAGCCATCAGAATTGTTCATTAGGGGGTGTCAGTAGCTGTAGTTGGGGACATACAACTTGTTTTCCAAAGGCCTGGGAAGCTGCATCATGCAAATTATCATCATTCACAATGGAGGCAATAAATACAAGCCTGGGAAGGGCAATGAGATTTGCAAGAAATTAGGAAAATCCAAATTCATGAATGGAAAGTCAGAGCATTCTAATAGGCTCAATGGTAGGTCCCAACAAAGTTAAAGAAATGAAGAATGACTTAAACATGTTCACTGTCAATGAGAGCAAAGAAATCCAGATGCTTTGGAAACCATGGGGCTAGAATGAAGTGTGAGAGATCACGAAGTAAGTTAGCAAGTAACATTCCAGAGTCGGCCTTACCCTTTCCTCCTCCAAAGGGTTCTATTCACTTCTGAATGAATCTAACATTTAGAAAGGAAAACAAACAGGTGTGGTTGAAGTTGCTGGCTCAGACCTGCTACCCTGCTTTGCACACTTCATCTCTCACTGGGAATTGATCTGGGTTTGGCCTCTACCATGGGCCAACCAGGCAGACTAAAGGCACAGACAGCAGGTAGACCTTCCACTCAATCCTAGGCAAGGAAGGATGAAACTTCCACTGCCCAATCTCTAATCAGAAAATTGGCCTACTCCCAGGGTAATTTCTTTGCTTCATCTCCTGAGATTTCAGAAGGCAAATTCCCAATAACTTTGTCTCCAGATTATATAGGTTTCATGCTATCCCCATCTTTGACTAGACTTCCATGTTCCTCTTTCCTCTGTATCTGGATCCTTATTCTAGAGTTGAAATGGGATTCAGAGAACTTGGCCTTGTCCAAAGTCACATAGCTCATAAGGGCCAAAGTGGACTAAGGAAATGGGTCCTTAACTGCTGCATCAAGGTTGGTCTCAGCTGCTTTCCTCCACCCTCCTGCCACCAGAGGCCTCCCTGGTCCTCTTGACAGCCTGATCAGTGCATCACCAGGAAGACTCAAAGCTCAAATTTGCCCTGCCTTTTCATCCCTATTAATGGTTGCTGCCTGTCCTCTTGGAGCTGGGCCACTAGGAGCCTGCTGCCTGCACTGCGGGAGCATGTGTCTCACCTACACCATCAAAAGACAATGCTGCTGTAAACATTACTATTTTGAATAAATTCCCCAGGTGTAGCAACCCTGTTGTTTTTTCATGGACTTCAAATCTAATCAGACTACTGGTTCTTGCAGGCTAAGGCAGAGAGGAAGCAGCTCTGAGCTGAGCTGGATTCCTGGCTGGGGAAGAGAACACCTTACTATCACAGCTGGATGCCAGCTCTTGCCAGAGCCCTTGGCAACCCAGCTCCTACCTAGGGACAGACCTGGGCTAGAGGGTTTGACTATGTGGAGAATCCAGCACTCTTCTTTTCAACTTGACCCCTAGAGCTATACCACTCCAGAGTCCTTACCACCCTGGGTAGGCTGGAATCCCAGGAAGCAAAAGGGAGCATGCACCACACTATTTATGCCTGAAACAGAATAAAATCCTATTTAAAGGCAATCAGTTGGAATTGCTTTCAATATATAAATATTTTGGGAAATGATTAGTTCGTTTTAATTACTCCGCTCACATGGATAACAATATTTTTTTTTTCAGGCTTCTCTGAAGAGGTTGTAGGGGGCATGGATTCTGTTCTGGCACGATTCCTCTTTTCTCTGGAAAACTAGCTAGTATCTATTCAATGGATACAAGCAAGAACAAGGGCAGGAAGGGGACCAAAGGGTTGAGTGGACCTCACCCAGCCATCTGGAGAAGATCTGTTTCACTTTCACCCAAGTTCAGCACAAATCCTAATGAGGTCTTAAATGTTTAATGTGGTTCTGTGACCTAAGACCTCTGTAACTGGGCCAGGCCTAAGCTCCACTGGAATTTGAAAGCACGCTCTGTTCTTTCCATAGGTATTCTCCATTTAAACAGCCAGCAAGAAGCAGGTGCCTTCCCTTTCTTATAAGTAGTGATGGTTAGAAAACACACACACACACACACACACACACACACACACACACACACACACACTCCCCCACAAAGTGGAGCTGCTTTTGCTGAGCATTGAATCCGGGTACATATTCTTTTGTCAAAACTGCTCTGCAGAATTTATTAACTCAACAAGCTAAGCATAAATACTATGCTTATTGTAAGAAAGCAGATCGCATACAAGTGCTGTCAATAAGCCACATCACTTGGCAAACAAATTCATTACTATCAATTACTTGGGGAATTAAACTCTTTCACTCCTGCTAAGTATCTAAATGTGTAATTTGATAGCACAGGGAGGGGAGAGGACAGCTTTGTCTGAATATTACAGACTGTTACTTGGAAATCACAGAAAGAAAGAGCGTGCATGCGTGAGAGAGATTATAGAGGTGAATATTAGAATTATGAATGGTTGGTCAACCTTTTGCTTTCCTTCCCCATCCCATTCCTTAGTTTTTCCTCTCTCTTTTTGGCCCTCCCTTCCTTTTTTCTTCCCTTCTTCTTCCTCCTCTCCTCCTCCCTTCCTTTCTCCCTTCTTCCATTCCCCTCCCTTCCCTCCTTCCTCCCTTCTCATCCCCCTCCTTCCCATCCTTTTCTTCCTCCCTTCCTTCCTCCTTCCCTTTTTTATCTTCCTCTCTCTCTCCTTCTCTTCCCCTCCCTCCTTTTCTCCTCCTTCCCACCCTCTCTCTTCTTTTCCTCCTTCATTCCTTCCTTCTTTTCTCCCTCCTTTCCTTTCTTTCTTCATTCCTCTCCCTTCCATTCCCTTACCTTCTCCCCTCCTTCTTCTTCCCTCTTTATCTTCTTCCCTTCTTCCCTCCCTCCTCTCCTTCTCTTCTTTCCTTCCTCCTTTCTGCTTTGCTTCCCCTTTCAGCCCTCTATTTTTCTTCTTCCCTCTTTCTCTTTTCTGCTCTCAAATTCTTCCTTCTTTCTACTCAGAATCACTTCCATGAAACTGAAATACCCCAAACATGGGTACATCCTGGAGCCTCAGGTTTAGACTTGCTCAAGAAGTTTCATTATGATACCATGATCAGCATCTATAGGCCCAAGAGCTAGAAAAAAGAATATATCATTGCTCTTAGATCCCTCTTGACAAAAGTTTCTAGGACAACCCCAAGAAAGGGCTTGTACAGGAGTAACTCTCAGAGTTCCTACATGGAAGGGAGTTTTTTTCCTAATAGAACTGACACTGGAGGATATATGGGGGGTGGGCACTGATGCTACAGCTGCATGTCCCAGAAGGGGCATGGTAGGTAGGTGGTAAGTAGTCCAGGAATTCCAGTCTGAGAAACAAAGGGGCAACCATGTGTACTGATATAGCCATGCAAAGAGCTTCACAACTGTTACAGAATTCCTACAAGTAAGAAAAATGCTGCTTATAGTTCCGTTCTATTTTTTCAGCTAGTAATTTCTGAACTACTTTATTTATTTATTTTTTATTTATTATTATTTGAATTTATTTATTTATTGTCAAAGTGATGTACAGAGGGGTTACCGTTTCATATATAAGGCAGTGAGTACATTTCTTGTCAAACTTGTTACCTCCTCCCTCATTTTTCTCCCACTTTCCCCCTCCCCATTTCCCCTGCCCCCTGAATTGTATAGTTGGTTTGCAGCATATTGTCTCCTAAGCATTGCTGTTGCACTGGTTTACCTTTTATCCTTTGTCCCTCCATTTTGATGTTCCCCTTCCCTTCCCTAGTTCCCCAAAACATATATAAAATACCCAGGGTACCAAAATCATTATAGTGACATCAGGGGACATCGACCATGGGGAAGAAAGACAAAAGAAAAAGGCATAACTTCACATGGTACATTGAATTTTCTTTTGCTGAATAAAACTTTCCTCGGGGCTCTGTTCCAAACACATAATTGGGAAAGGAAAATAAAAAAGTGACAGCCATGTGCTCTGATTTGCTCAAAATGCTTTCTGTGTGCTGAAAATCTGGCATGGTGGGTGTAAAGGTATCCCCACCTGCAGCTGAGCCTTGAGACCACTACAGCATTCTCTAAGTTGGGGAAAAGAGCACCTCCCCCCGTCCCCCACATACACAGCTGATTTCAGTCTACTCTCTGCTCATTGGCTTCTGTAGCTTTCAAATGTGACACACACACACACACACACACACACACACACACACACACAGAAAGAGAGAGAACACTCACAGTTCCCTGTACAAGCCCACCTAAATCATTCATCTGGTGTTTTCTTGATCCCCTCATTCTAGTGTGATGATATAAAATCATTAAACCCTAGAAGTCCTTTGGCCTAACCTTCCTTCCTTCCTTCCTCCCTTCTTCCTTCCTTCCTTCCTTCCATTTTTGGCATGTTGGCAATAGGTTATTGGATGATTTCCTCCTTTGGCTCTTTTAGCTTAAATATATGCTCAGTGTTGATGAGGTATCAGTCGTTGCCTTAGATGCAGGCTATGACACATTCCATGCAAATCTTGTTGAGGTAAAAAAAAATTGCATACAAGTTGGAAAAAAGAGACTGCTTCAATGGGCTGGGGATATGGCCTAGTGGCAAGAGAGCTTGCCTTGTATAGATGAGGCCCTGGGTTCAATTCCCCAGCACCACATATACAGAAAACGGCCAGAAGTGGCACTGTGGCTCAAGAGGCAGAGTACTAGCCTTGAGCATAAAGGAAGCCAGGGACAGTGCTCAGACCCTGATTAGTCCAAGGCCCAGGACTGGCCAAAAAAAAAAAAAAAATGCTTCAAAAGCAGAGCCATGCAAGCATGTGGGAGAAAATGATTAAAAGCTCTGCAAGTGGTTTATGAAGCCTTGGAGGAACTGGCATCTGAGCAATGTTGAAGGATGAGAGGGTTTTTCTGGGTAGAGGATAAAGCAAAGGCTGCCAGGGTTCAAGTGACTCTTGCTTAGAGTCCTAATCAGAATATGACCAGGCTAAGAGGAGGACAGAACAGGGCACATGGCAGAGAACATGATAAAAACGTTTCTAACATTAAGCACATGAAAATCCAAAATCACATTGCAGTGTTTGGAATTTTACCCTAAGAAAAATAGGAGCCATGGAAGATTTTGAAGATGAAAGTTTTGGGTTTTATTCAGAAGGAGAAAAGTGTCATCCTGTTGAACACTGGCAGATCATGCCTATAATCATAGCTACTTTGGAAGCTGAGATCTAAGAACGACAATTTAAAGCCAGCCTGGGTAGGCAAAGCAAAAGCATGAAGGCCTGAGTTCAAGCCCCAGTACTGGCACAGATACACGAAAGAAAGAAAGAAAGAAAGAAAGAAAGAAAGAAGAAAGAAAGAAAGAAAGAAAGAAAGAAAGAAAGAAAGAAAGAAAGAAAAGAAAGAAAGAAAGAAAGAAAGAAAGAAAGAAAGAAAGAAAGAAAGAGAAAGAAAGAAAGAAAGAAAGAAGAAAGAAAGAGAGAGAGAGAAGAAGAAAGAAAGAAAGAAAGAAAGAGAGAAAGAGAGAAAGAAAGAAAGAGAGAGAGAAAGAGAAAGAAAGAAAGAGAGAGAGAAAGAAAGAGAGAAAGAAAGAAAGAAAGGAGAGAAGAAAGAGAAAGAGAGAGAGAAAGAGAGAAAGAGAGAGAAAGAGAGAAAGAGGGAGAGAAAGAGAGAAAGAGAGAAAGAAAGAAAGAGAAAGAGAGAGAGAGAAAGAGAGAGAGAAAGAGAAAGAGAGAGAAAGAGAGAAAGAAAGAGAGAGAGAAGAGAGAGAAAGGAAGGAAGGAAGGAAGGAAGGAAGGAAGGAAGGAAAGAAGGAAGGAAAGAAGGAAGGAAGGAAGGGTAATCAGACATGGAAAAAGTGCAAATCTCTTTACAACAAGAGGAAGAATTCTATGACAGAGCAAAACAATTATAAAAATAGGTTGATATGACCAAGGATGAGTCTCAGAAATAAGAGGGCTGAAAGTTACAACTCAAATAAATACCTCCTCCCTGACCACATTCATGGGTTTGCTTCCAAAACCTGAACCCAATGAGCCTTTTTCTTCCCTCCCTTCCTCCCTCCCTCCCTTCCTCCCTCCCTCCCTTCCTCCCTCCCTCCCTCCCTCCCTTCTCTTTTCTCTCCCCATAAACAGAGGAAGTTTATTTGAGAGTGAAAAAGCCATGAAAGGAAAGCAGTGAGACTTCCCATCCAGAGAAAGGCCTCAAAGAAGAATTCCTTCCAGTGGGTAGTTTTTATAGCACCCAGCTCCTCCCATATCTCCTCCCCTGAACATTGAACTGATGGCTTGGTGGCTTGTGCAGGCACTGCCCCTACTCTTTTCAATAAGCCCCTTCTTGTGCTTACTGACGTGCTTATTATGTGCTCTGTGAAGTAGGTGTGTGACTTAGTCAGCACCTTGCAGCCACAAACCCTATGTTCCCAGCTACTGATCCCTACCACTGTGATAGATGGCCACCTTCTTATCTGAGCCCTTTCCACTGACTCTACGCCCCTCTTCTCCTCAGCAGGTACACTACCCACACCTGTGCCTCTCTTGCCCTTCTGTGCTAATTGCTGAGATTTGGAGCCATGGGAAGCTGTTGCTAACAAAAGATTAGCCCTTTTTACAGGAGGAGGCGATGAGTAAAGGAGAAATTTTTGTTTTTAAGGCAGATGAAAGAAAGCCCAAGGAAACGTGTGTTTGACCCTCCAACATGCTCCTTCAAGTTTCCCTCAGCACTTCTTAAAGGCACCTCCAAAGGAAGTCTTTATGAATGCAAAATGAAGTCTGTGAGCCTGTGTCTGCTCCAGAAGAAAGGAAAGCCAGACTTTTATATATAATATTTCCTTTATGGCTTCCACTGCTCCCCCTGCCCCAGTGCAGCTGCAAGTCTTCAGACATCTGTATGACCTTCTCAAGGTCAGTCCACTCAGCAGGCCCCCTGTGCCTCTCCCAGGGACCAGCAGAGAAACTGAAAAAGGGGGCCTGGGGTTTTATTTTCTGCTTTTCCATACTCAGTAGAGTCCTTACCTGGGGGCAGAAACCCCTGAAGTTCCCAGCAGGGTGGTCTCCGTCAGCTACTATAAGACTATGGACTACTCACTCCAGGGAAGGAGACCTGCGGGCTCTCATGGTGGACTCCAAGCCCACACCACCATCCCTTTGTATCAGAAATGCAAGTGCTTCCTTCGGGGAGCTCCCATGAGGTCTCAAAGTGCACACAGGAAAGCAAGTAGGCACTCTCAGATTTTATTGTATCCTTTTCTGCTTTCTTCTTCTTAAACAGCATTTAATGCTAATGCTTTACAGTCTCACTCTGTGTTGCTCCAAAGTAAGTATTTGGCTGGACACCTGTCTCTGAGCTACATGCTGCCATTCGTGATTGCTGTCATGGCTTGCTCTGGTTAATAAGAATGAAGCTCCTCCCCCCGGATGTCCTGACAGCTTTGAAGGGTACTGATAATGTCTCTGTCACTCCCGAGTCTACCACATACCTTTCCAGCCCTGTTTTGCTCAACACTGACATTCAGCACATGCCCATTTATATCTTTTTTTTTTCCTTTTCCAAACCTAACTTCTGATGAATAGTGGATGAATCTGTTTGCAGACAGTGATATGAAATCTCTGGTGTTACTTTGTTTAAAAGAATTGGCTCGGGCTGGGGATATAGCCTAGTGGCAAGAGCGCCTGCCTCGGATACACGAGGCCCTAGGTTCGATTCCCCAGCACCACATATACAGAAAACGGCCAGAAGCGGCGCTGTGGCTCAAGTGGCAGAGTGCTAGCCTTGAGCGGGAAGAAGCCAGGGACAGTGCTCAGGCCCTGAGTCCAAGGCCCAGGACTGGCCAAAAAAAAAAAAAAAAAGAATTGGCTCATCCACTACTCAAAAATAAAGGCATTCATGTAGTGAGAGAGAATGGGCTTCCTGTCAAAATTTTGGCAATGACTTTGCATGTTGGTATGTTGCCTGTCCAATAGCATAGACTATGATAAAACAGTAAAAACAAAAACACAATGAACTGAAGACCTTGGCCATGAATAAGTACCTTTGCATGCACCAAAGCCCCATGGTTTTGAGCAACATATTTCCATCTTAGAAACTTACTGTTCTCATCTGTAAAATGGATGTAATATTGGTTTAAACTTCATAAAGTTATTGCAAAAACTTATGCAGGCCTCTGATTAATGCCTCCAAACTGAAAATACTTTTTGACTATTCAGCAGTGAAGGATAAATACTGAAATTCTGTCTGGGGGTAATCTTCATGTAATAAATGTTACATCATTTCCAACCTCTTTTCTAAAAGTCTAGAAGGTGGGTACCTTCTAGAAGCTTCTCTGCCTGCTGTGTTTCTCCCCCATAGAATTATTTTTCCTTCCTCTTCAAGAAGTCCAAAAAGTTCATACTTACTCTCTGTACAGCATTTAACCCTCTCTCATGCACATAAGATAGAATAGAGACTTAACCATCTTAGTAAATGTATTACAAAAATCAACAAAAGGAAGAGGGAAGCTGTGTGTCAGTGGCTCACACCAGTAATCCTAGCAACTTGGAAGGCTGAAATCTGACAATCATGGTTTGAAGCCATACTGGCAAAGTTCCGTGAGACTCTTTTTCCCCCAAACTTACTAACTCATACACACACACACACACACACACACACACACACACACAAATGCCAAAAGTGTATCTGTGGCTTAAGTGGTAAAGTGCTAGCATTGAGCATAAAACTCAAGAACAAGCCAGGTACTGGTGGCTCATACCTGTAATCCTAGCCACTCAGGAGGCTGAGATCTGAGGATCGTGATTCTAAGCCAGTCTAGACAGAAAAGTCTCCAGAAGACTCTTTTCTCCAATTAACCACTCAAAAACCAGAAGCAGCGGTAGGTTGAGTGCTAGCCTTGAGCACAAAGAGGCTCAAGGACAGTGCCCAGACCCTGAGTTCAAACCCGACAACTGACCAAAAGACTCAGGAATAGTGCCCAGGCCATTAGTTTAAGCCCCAGGATCTGAGGAGGAGGAGGAAGGACAGACACAGTTTGTCTTTCTCTTTCAACATGGAAAGGCCTTTTCATGAGCCCACTGGCCATTTTGCTGTGAGCCATTTTTTCTCAACGTCTATAGAGCACCGAGTGGACAAATGATTAATAACTAGCTTTTAGTTTAGGGTAGGCCTGGAAATGCCCATTAAGGGGGGGTGGGGCCATTGAGCCATTGCACATTAATCCTAAACATTTCCCCTTAAACCCAAATGAAATAACTAACTGTTGCATAATTCAATAAGAAGCCCAGGCTGCAGGCCGAGGTACTTTCAGAGTAACCAGTGAAATAAGTACCATCCACAAAACTATTAAGTTAATTTAAAATCCTGACAATTTAGCACCACTCTGGTGAGATAAGAACCATTTATTAAAAGGCACAGTTCATTAACCCAAATGCTGCTGGCATGTTTGCTTAGAGGAAGGAGGGAGTCTGATTTCATCAGGAGTCTTCTTCTTTCCTGGCCCCGGAGCTCACCATTGCCCTGGGTACTCCAAAGCCAGGACGTCTAAGGAAGTGATTATCTGGCAAAGTGTTTTCCCCACATAGGATTCCTTCTACTCAGAATCCAGTTCATCAGGAAATCTCTACATAGAATGCAGTGAAGGCTAGAAGTGGGACAGGGCTAAGCCTAGTGCAAAGAAGATTCGCTTAGAAACCCACTACCATACTCCTTTCCCCAGTCTAGATATGCCACTCTGCCACTCTCCCATGGGCCTGAAAAAAAGTTTCCCATATCCATTTTGTATGTCCCATTCTGTTCTCCATCACTAGGCTTTTTGAGTGTGTAGACTGAGTTCTATGAAATATTTCACAAATTAGGGCTTTCTAGGGCATTGTGTGCAGTTATTAGATAAAAATGAGCAGAGGTCATCGTGAGGACTCAGGGCTGTCTTTGTGACATTGCTTTGTTTCATTTCTGGCCATATAACAGATCTATTAGTATGAAAATACACTGTGTCCCACAGAAGTCTCACTGGGCCATGGATTTTTCCCTTCTTTCTTTCTCTCTTTCTCTCCCTCTCTTGTTTTCTTTGTTTCTTCTTCCTTTCTCCTTCT
The DNA here is from genome assembly GCF_023159225.1 of Perognathus longimembris pacificus. Taxonomy (NCBI): domain Eukaryota; kingdom Metazoa; phylum Chordata; class Mammalia; order Rodentia; family Heteromyidae; genus Perognathus; species Perognathus longimembris. The sequence continues at coordinate 101,320,230 of NC_063163.1, read as the reverse complement.
TCTCCTTCTTCTTCTTTTCTCCTTCCTTCCTTCCTTCCTTCCGTCCTTCTTTCCTTCCTTCCTTCCTTCCTTCCTTCCTTCCTTCCTTCCTTCCTTCCTTCCTTCCTTCCTTCTTTCCTTCCTGTTTTATTTCAAATCCCAATTTGTAAATATTCACTAGGAAAACCTTCAGTCCCCTGATGTAAACAGGAACAACTGAGCTCGGGAACAGGACGGGAATGAGCCAGCTCTGGGAGTCACAGACTTCAGAACTTCGATATTTAAAACAGAAAATGTGATTGGATCTCATTAGCTAAAGAAAGTGAACATCCTCATCTCCAAACTTGTTTTAATCAACATGAGAATAGACTCAATGTGAATCAAGTAACACCTCTTGTTTGTCTGGGGAAGGTGTGTTTTTACTTGTGGTCTTTGGAGCTGGTTTGTTCAGAATTAGCTATGCATATGCATCTGTGTGCTTTCTGAAAGCACATGTGCTCACTGGGAGCCACAGAAGAGCTTTTATGTGATTCTCAGAGTCATATAATAAGGTTTCCCACCTGGCAAGAATTTATTTGCATACATTACTTCGTTTAATTCTCAGGGGGAGGCATGGTTCTGGGGTTTGAACACAGGGCCTCTCTGAGTGGCTCGTGTTCTACTACTTGAGTCATACCACCAGCCCTGACTTTTCCTGGTTACTTGGGAGATGGAATCTCATTTTCTCTCTGGGATGCCTTTGAAACTGAATCCTCTGTGTCTCAGACTTCTGAGTAGCTAGCATTACCGATGTAAGCCAACAGCATCTGGCTTCATTTAATTCCTAAAATGATCCAGGGAGATAAAGATTCCTGTATGACCATGGCGTAAGTACAGAATCAGAGGATGATTCTTCACCTATTGTCCTTATTTCTAGATAGAAGAGAACTGTCCTCTCAAATGCACAAGTAGAATGAGAAATGGGTGTTTGGGGCTCACACCTGTAATTCTTGCTAGAGGGGAGGCTGAGGATGGAAGAGATTTGATTTTAAGGCCAGCCTAAGCAGGAAAGTTTGTGAGAATGGCCTTTTCAATCCAAGGCTTGTCAGAGTTGTGCATTCTTGTCACCCCAAACTGTATGGAAGGCTGAAATTGGGAAGAGCCTGATGTGAGCATCAGCAGAAAAGTCCAAAAGACTCCAACTCTGTGGGAGGAGGGCTGGACTCTATGGCACATGCCTGTGATCCCTGCAATGAGAGAAGCTTAAAAGTAGTCAAATCTCAGCTCATGAACTTGCCAGAGCAAGAAGGGACACCCTATCCCAAAAATAAACAGGGAAAAATAAGACTGGAGGTGTGGCCTGGCAGTATCATGTCATCCAAGTAAATCCCCAGTGCTGCCAACAACAACAGAGTGACACACACACACACACACACACACACACACACACACACACACACACACACATATATATGAAGTAGTTAGGCTGCTATTTAGAAAATGGTCTATAGGAGGCACCAGGTTAAAAAAAAATGAATAGGAAGTGTGGAAGCCACAAACTCAAACAGGAGACTATGGCAGTCCTATGGAGAAAATGTCACGGGTGCCTTGGTGAAGATATTGGAGTGAAGGGAAATAAATCTCCATCTGAGGCATATTTTGTAGGTATAAAGAAATGCTTGTATACTAAGTGCCAGTGGATCGAACCTGTGATTCTGGCTAGTTAGAAGTTTGTTATCTAAGGATCTTGGTTCAAGGCAGCCTGCTTGAAATTAAAGACTTAATTAAACTCTGGTTAATCTTGCTGACTCAAGGCTGATGCTCTACTGCTTAAGTTATGTCTCCAGTCCAGATTTTTGCTAACTAATTAGAGAAACATCCTTAAGACTCCACCTCCAATTAGTTAGCAAAAATCTGGACAAGAGGCATAACTTAATTACTAGAGCACCAGCCTTGAGCCAGCAAGATTAACCAGAGTGTAAATCTATAATTTCAAGTCACAGTTCCAGCACACACACACACGAGAGAAAGAGAGAAAGACAGACAGACAGAGACAGAGAGACAGTGAGAGAGAACTGTAATTATATTTGATATTAAGGGAAAAGAAAAGGAAGGAACTAAGATATTTCTTAGGCGCTGGGCCTGAGTGATAGGTCTATAGAGAGACCATTCACTGATCTAGGGAGGAGGTAAGGGAAGACCAACCCATGAATGGGGCAGAAAATGGCAGAAGGATAGCCACAGAATTAGCTTAATTCATACTGAGGACAGGCTGAAAGCATGTTCAATTGGTTATACCAGAGCCTCTTGATCTGAAGCCTTTTTCTATTCCATGGCATTTGGCAAACTCTCTGCTGCCTTGAATTGAAATCAGCGAAGGAACTTTGCACATTTCTCAACAACAAAATTGTCACCGTGGGCATCTTTTTCTGTCCTCGGTCCTATGAAGCACGCACTGGTTGTTTTGCAAGACAATACAAAATTGTGGTCATTCTTCCAGAGACAAATGTGTACTCCTCTATTATCAAATTTACACCCTGCTGTTTTGTTTCCATGCTTTTTGCTATGTATATAATAACTTTTATTTCAGTGGTGAGTCATCATATGATTCAAAGAATCATGTCTTGAAGAAACTTTAAGTGGCAATTAACTTTAACACATGTAATATCAACAATGCATATCGTTCTGTGAAGGGAAGAAAATATGACCAAGTTTGTGTGGGCATGGTGGCTGAATCTGTTCATGGGGCAGAGACTGTAAGATGGCATTGATTCTGAATTACCTCCAAATTGAGGAGCTATAAGAATGAGAAAATGTGAATCATAGAAAAAATGAAATGACATTAACACTGAGATATCTTTCTAGGTCTAGAATTCATGAGCAAAAGCTAGTAGGAGGGCTGGGGATATGGCCTAGTGGCAAGAGTGCTTGCCTCCTATACATGAGGCCCTGGGTTCAATTCCCCAGCACCACATATACAGAAAATGGCCAGAAGTGGCGCTGTGGCTCAAGTGGCAGAGTGCTAGCCTTGAGCAAAAAGAAGAAGCCAAGGACAGTGCTCAGGCCCTGAGTCCAAGCCCCAGGACTGGCCAAAAAAAAAAAAAAAGCTAGTAGGAGACTAGCTTCATACATTGCTCCCAATGTATGAAGATATTTGGGAAACAGTAATGGATGAGAAAAGTAAGTTAATGGAAGAAATTATTGACAATCCAGCCCACAAAGATAGGAGAAGTAGACAGAATAAAAGATAAGGAAGTGAGGGTGTTTGGTGAAATCAGAAAAGTTAAAATCAGATATGTCAAGAGGAAAATTTTCAAGGAGGAAGAATGGATCAGCTACAGCAAGTGGAACTGAGAGATAGATTGCAAACTGACCACTGGGGTCGCTAATAAAAATGTCTGTGACTGTGATGAGCTCAAGTTTAGTACAGTGGTGAAAGGTGAATGTGAAGAAAATATGAAGACAGTAAATATAGATCATTTTTTAGAGAGGCTTTCCTGGAAGAGGAGCAGACAAATGTGTCTGAACCTGAAGGAGAATGTGAGATCAAGAGAGGTTGTTGAAGTTATAGGTGTTGTTTTAAAGATGGGAAAGAAGAGCAAGTTTACATGAAATGACCCAGTGGAGAGGGGGAAGGTAATGATATAGAAGAAAGTAAAAGATAATTGGAGGATCAAACTCCGTGAGGGGAGAAAAGAGAGATACCAGAGCATAAATTGAAGAACTGAACTCTAAAACAAAAAGGGATTCTTTTTTAAATATTATAGCACAAGTGAAGTATACGACTCCCGTGAGAAGCAGGTATATTGGGAGATTTAGTATCTAGAAGATGAGTTAGCTCCTGATTGCTTCTATTTCCTGAATGAAATAGGACTCATTCAGAACAAATGGGAGGAAAAAAAAATTGGGGGAAGGTGATAGACAATGGAAGACAGGAAACTTAGATCTCTCAGGGAAGAAAAACACCCACTACAGCCTGCATTGCAGGAGGCTTTGGCAGTAGGAAATATCCATTTGCAAGGTGCTACTCTGAGATTTAAAATGATATCAGACTGTGCATGTTGTCAAACACCTGTAATCCTAGCTACTGGGAAGGAGGAAGAGGTAGGGGGATCATGAGTTTGATGCAAGCCTTTAGTAAAATTAAAGATCCTATCTCAAAGACCAAAAGTTGAAATGTAGCTCAAGTGGTAGAGCTTATATAACAAGGACAAGGCCCGGCACTCAATAAAGAAATAATATTTTTTTAAAAAACACAAATAAATGCAAAATAACAATAGGCCACATCTCTATTTTACTTCTAGCTATTTCTAGCTAAGTTCAGGGTCAGGATCAGTGCATAGGTGGTTTGAACCAGACTTGAGGTTTTACAAGGAAAGCACAGCAGTAAGAAAGAGAACCATGGAGGGGAGGGTGTTTGCAGAAAGACTCCAGGACAAAGCAGTGACAGTAGCAGAAGGAAAGACTATGACACTTCTAACTGAAGTAGGTGTTTCCGTTAGAACCCTGGCTTCTGAGAAAGCAGGGTCTCTTCTTAGGAATGGTGACACCCAGGGAACCTAAACATCTCAGAACCCGAAAGAAGAAGTACGTGACTTGGTTGGCTTTCCTTTTGTGTCACTGAAGCTTTACCTCCCCCAATTAAATTAGGTTTCACCTCCTTTAGTCCCGGAAGGCCAATGAGAACATTTGTTTATCATATATACAGAGCACTCTTTATTTTAATTGAGAAGTCATTTTCATTCACCACTTAAATTCTTTCTTCACATGAACAAACCTACTTCCCTGAGACCGCCCTCATAAAGCCCATGACAGGGACTTTTGGTCATTTCCATTGAGCACCTTGGGGTACTATAGAAATGGCCATAAGCATTTAATATGGAATCTTATAAGGTTCAAAAGTACTAATGTGGTCAGGGGAAAGCCTATCCTGCCTATTTTTTTTTTATTAAATATCTCTTTAAAAAATTACTCTGTGTGTGTATGTGTGTTGATATTGCAGTTTGAACTCAAGCTTCTCACTCTTGCTTGTCCTTTTTGATCACAGTAGGTGCTCTACCACTTGAGCTCTTCTCCCACTTCCAGCTTTTTATTGGTTAATTGGAGAGAAGAGTCTCTTGGATTTGTCTACCCAGGCTGGCTGTAAACCATGATTCTTAGATCTCAGCTTCTGAGTGGCTAAAATTATGTGTGAACCACTGATGCCTGAGGATCTTCTTGGGAGAGGATCACAAAAGAGTTCAATAGCTATGTGCATATGATCATATAAAATGATGCTTATCAAAATGAATTCAAAACACAGAAACAAGAGATTTTTTATTGTACTGTTTGTGGTTCTCCCCCAGCCTTTTGTCACTGTTTTTCTGTAGTCTTTGTCTTATATATTTATGTTTATCTGATTTGGGGAGAGAAAGAGGGAAAAGAAAGAGACAAAGGGTGAACTAATTCAGCAGTGATACTCACTAGACACTTTGTTGGAAATTAACTATACAACTTCGGGGGAGGGACTGGAAGGGGAAAAACTGGGAGAAAATGAGGGAGGGGAGGCAACTGTTAAAAACAACATACTTTTGGTGGCATCCCCTCCTGCATTTCTTATTATTAGTTTTCCTGATAATGGCCATTCTTACTGGGGTGAGGTGAAATCTCAGTGTTGTTTTGATTTGCATTTCTTTTATGGCCAGTGATGTAGAGCACTTCTTCATGTATCTCTTGGCCATTATCATTTTCTCTTCAGAGAAGTCTCTTTTTAAGTCTTTGGCTCATTTGTTGAGGTGGTCATTGGTTCTTTGGGGCTATGTTTTGGAGGAATATTATTGTTGTAATGAATTTCAACATACCATGTGAAACCGTACTTTCTTTTTTCTCTTGTATTCCCTTCCTGTGGTTTTTACTCCTGCTATTACTGTAACTGATCTTAGTACACTGTATACTGTATAGACGTGTATTGGAACTAGGGAAGAGAAAGGGAACACCAAAATTGAGAGAGGATAAAAAGACAAACCATTGCATTAGCTATACTTACAAAACCAATTGGTGTAAACCAATAGGACAACTCATGGGGCAGGGGGGAACTGGAGAGAGGGGAGGGGGGAAATGAAGGAGGAGGTAACAAGTTGGATAAGAAATGTACTTGCCTTACATATGAAACCTTAACCCCTCTGTACTTCACTTTGACAATAAAGAAGAAGAAAAAAAGAAAAACATACTCATTATTTGACATAAGTAACTGTAACCCCCCTGTAGATCACCTGTACAATAAAAAAAGAAAGAAATGATATCTACTGATAATTGTCTTCTAAATATCTCAGAATAAGTTGCTGAGTACTAGAGCTGCTCTGTGTAAGGAAGTGAGCATTGTTACAGAGATCACAATGATTGCCTTGGGTAGAACCTGCATTTCATCTTTGTAGTGAGGTGACTTATAGTTTCCTTGGAGCCATTGTGTGCTCTGTGAAGCCAAGTGCTCCCATCAGTATTCATAGGTGAAGACCCCCTACCAAGCTCTCCTGCTGGAGTCTTTTCAAAGTTGATACTATATCCAAAAGGTGCCTTAGAATGTCTGACTCCCAGCCAGCAGGTTTCTCTAATCCTCAGGAGCAATCTTTTCTTTGTCTCTCCCTTTCTCACTTCCATTTCCTGTCTCTGTCTCTGTCTCTGTCTGTCTCTGTCTCTGTCTCTGTCTTTGTCTGTCTCTGTCTCTGTCTCACTCTCTTTTTGGGTTTCTCTCTCTGTCTATCTCTGAGCTTCTCTCTGTGTCTTTCACTCTTGTTTGATTTTGTTCCTTCTTTTTCTGTTCATCTATAGGGAAGGAAACTAATTGTTATGGATGTTCAGTATCAGACTTCAGAAATTTCAAAGGCCTCATGCTAGATAAATAAGGGGAAAAAACAGCTCAGGGGAGAGAGACTAAGTAATAAAGAGCACATGACCTTGATTTTAAAAAATATCCCTTGTTTCAAATGCTGCAGTTGACTATCTGCATAGACACACCCACACTTGTTGGAGCTAGGTACAAACTTACATTCCAGTACATAGGTTTTCTTCTGTGAAAAGGAAACTTCTTGTTCCCTTTTTATATATCAGGAAATCATTAAATTCAGAAAGAAAAGGGAACAAGCAAGGTGTTCCATAATCACATTATACCAGCACATCTGAATATACAGAATCAAAAGTTGTTGGCAAAGCTGAAGCTGAGGAGAATAAACAATTGTCCATGGTCACACAATAAGTGACAGAAAAAGATGCAAATCAAGGTCCCATTAGTTTAAAAGCTAATTCTTTTGCGGATGTTAGAGATACTTAGAACAGAGACACCATCCAGGAATAAAGACTGCCTTTGGATGGAGGTCCTCTAGTGTTTCAAGTTTCAGAAAAGGAACATCGGTAAATAAGGATTTCCAAACTGAGTCTTCACCAAAGGCTAGAGGACAAAATACTAGCTTGGAATCTCTCCAGAATTACTGGTAAACTGAGGAGACATGAAGAGACGTTGAAGAGAGAGCATAACTGATATCTTAACAATTCATTGATGGAGTTTCATCCTACAATACTATACATTTTATTTGGGGGCATTTCTAGTGCTATGGGTAGATTTCTTTATTCCTTCCACTGTCACAATACAAAACCAACAAATCATGAGCTTGGTTAGGACAACCAACCTTCATATATAGCATATTTTAGGACAAACTCCATGAAAATAATGTGATTTTCCTTCAATATGGTTGCATATTACCAATTTCATGTGCCCTCACTTATTCCGATGATCATGATCTACAAAGAGTTCTTATCCTAGTCATGCCCAAGTTTACAGTCCATGGGCAAAAGAGTTTGCTACCTGGCTAGCTACACATCTATTTCTTCTCTGGAGGAGCTCAGTGGTGTGGCGAATCAGGAAGTGGAGGGTCCCTCTCTCCTTAACTGGCTTCTGAATGAGTGGTGAGGATTACAACAAATTCCTGATCATGCAAAGGCAATGATGTGCCTCATTATACTTCTTAAATATTAGGGACCTGAGTAAATGAGGCTGTGCGCAAGGTATGGGTTTAGGATTGTGAACATGCTTAGAGGGCTCCAATCCCCAAGCTCTCATTCAGTTTGAGTGTGACTGATCTTCCATGCTCTCATCTGCAAAGGCAGGGTAAATATAAGTGCAAATGAAGAGACACAGTGCATACATAGCAATTGGGATTGGACCCAGTGCTTAGGAGGCAGTTAATGAATTGAAGTTATTATTATTTTCAGAGACTATTTTTTCAAGTTGTAAAAACTTGGTGTCCGAAACTGATTACAATCCTATTTCAATTTTTGGTATTCAGGAAAATCATACCATCTCTTCTTTATCACTCTAATTCCTGGATTTAGGTGTGTGGGCTGGGGTAAAAGAGAAGTTGTTCAAACGGAGGTCATTGTGACCCCATAGGTTTTAGCTTGGGTTGAATATCAAGGCAAAAAAATCCTAAGGATATCATCTCCATTAGCATCATTTTTTATGGTCATGCATACAGAGTTATTGAGCTATTTTGATCCTCTGCTAGGACTATCCTAGACATATACTAGTTATTACAAATAAGGGAAACCATGGAGCCTATGTTTCTTTGGGTCTGGCTTACTTCACTTAATGTGATTTTTTTCCCAAGTCTTTCCATTTCCTTATGAATAGGGTGATGTCATTCTCTCTGATGGAAGCATTGAATTCCATTGTGTATATATACCACATTTTCTTGGTCCACTCATCTACTGAGGGGCATCTGGGTTGGTTCCATGTCTTAGCTATGGCAAATAATGCTGCAAATGATAATGGTTATATACATATGACAATATAAAATGATGTTAATCAAAATTAACTCCAAGATATGGAAACATGAGAGTTTTTTTAAAATGTACTGAGTGAAGTTATTTCTTTTTTCTTTCAATTTTTCCCCTTGGTTTATCCCTTGTTATCACTGTTATTTTTTATTTTGGTACCCTGTGTCTTGTATATGGTTATCTGATTTGGGTAAAGGAAAGGGAATCACAAGAGGGTGAGATAAAGGTTAAAAGGCGAACCAATGCAACAGTGATACACACAAGACACTATACTGGAAATTAACTTTACATCTTGGGGGTGAGAAGAGTTAAGGGGGAGGGAAAGTGGTAGAAAATGAGGGAGGGAGTAACACTGCTCAAAAAGAAATGTACTCATTATATCACCTTTACAATAACATGAAAAAAAATGAAAACAAAGGATGAATCCAGGTACCAGTGGCTCTCCTAGCTACTCAGAAGGCTGAGATCTGAGAATTGAAGTTCAAAGTCAGCCTGGGCAGCAGTTTGTGAGACTCTTATCTCCAAATAAGCTATTCAGAAAGGCCAAAGTAGTGCTGTGGCTCAAGTGCTAGAACACTAACCTTGAGCACAAAGAAGTTTAGGAACAGTGTCTAGGTCCTGAGTTCAAGCTGCAAGACAGGAAAACAAAACAAAAAATAACAATAACAAAAAAAACCCACCTAAGGATGCCTTCTTTCTCTCTATAGAACAGTGGCTTTAGCGTAAGATGTAAAAAGGGGTTTTAAAAGAGGTGGTGTATACATAGAGGTTTACCAGTAGCTGGTATGCATCTTTCTCCATATTTGTATATATACTGTTCGTACTGCTTCTCAATACACATGCATGCTTACTGTGTTTAATTTAATACACATTATTTAGAAGTGCTACAGAATTTATAGTCGTCTTATGGTAATTTTTCCTCAATCACTGGGTACTAAAAATAAAATTACTTTTATGTGGGAGCTCAAGGCATTTTTAAACCCTTTATGTAGAAATTCCAAGGATCACAATATAATGGGAGAAATGTGAAATCAAAGAGACAACACCTGACTTTTGGGTGTTGCTTTTCTCACCGTAGGCCTAGAGTCACATTTTCTCTCTGTGCCTCAGTTTCCTCTGAGCAAAACAATGAATTAGAATAAATATTATTTTTAAGGAAATAATCATACAGCTGCAATAGGACTGTAATAATGGAGATGTTCACATAAACATTATTTATAACAACAAAAAATTAGAACATAAATGTTCAAACATATAGTACATCTACTTGATGTAATACAATGCAAGTAATTAAAATAATGTTCACTAACACTATGCAACGACACAGAAAATTGCTTATGATCTCTTCTTGAAAGAAAAAAGATTTGATATAAATGATATGATTATAACTATACAATAAAAGCCATGGCAGTGAATAAGGGGAAAAAGTGGAAGGAAATACATTAAATGTAATTGTGCATGAGTGACTTTCAATCTTTTTAAAGCTACTTTTGTACGGTTTCCAAATTATATTTAATAAAGATACATTACTTACACTAAAACAAAATATATCAATAATAATCAGCTACAAGTGTTGGGTTAAATGTTTTCAAGGGCCTATAGTTCTCAAATCCAACCACAGTCATAAAGATTTAAAGATACAATAGATTCGTGAAAGCCTTCTCAAACATAGACTGCTGGCATGAATTCTACAGTCTTATTGTTATTAACTTGGTACCAAGCAAGAACTACCACAAAGCCAGTAATAAAGAAAAGGAACCAGAGGAGAAAGAGCCGAGGATACAATTCACACTCACTGTTCAAGCTATTTAGCCAGAATATTCCTCATGCAACCTTTGGAAGAATAGATTTTACACAGTTTTTGACATGCAGTCCTCTCTGCCCTTTGTACTGACATGATTGTCAGGCAGATTTTATTGCATTCTCAAGTGAAGGGCAGAACAGATGGCCAAAGCCCAGCTTGGGGACTTGTGTCTACTTAGAGTTTCAGAAATGCATTTCAGGAAAGGGGGACGATGATATGATATGTCCCCTGCAAAGAATAAGGACAGGTTAGAAAACTGAAGAAAAAAAAAAAAGGAACTATAGACCCTGACTAAGGAAACCCACTGACATATCCTGGCACTATAGTGAGCATCACTGTGATGAGGAATCAACTCCATAAAGTAGAATTTACACTAAACCACAGGTGACTTTATACCAGGTTACTTGCTATGATGTATACCACAATAAGAGCAAGTACTAAGGGGTCATTTCCTAGATTGGATAAGTGTCCTCCAAATCACATGTATGAAAACCTTAGTGACCAGTGTGCAGCTCTGGTGGGAGGTAGTAGAACCTTTAAAAAGTGGGCCTGAGTACAAGGAAGTTAGGTCATTGATATTGTGCCCTTGAAAGGTATTGTGTGACTACAGCCCTTACCCTCTTTCTCATTTTCACTTTCTGGTTTCCATGGGGTTAAAAACTTCTTTACTCTGTGCTCCTGCCATGATATTTGGCCTTAACCTAGATGCAACATCAATGGGACAAACTAATACTGAATCCTCTAAAATTGAGAACAAAATTAAATCTTTCCTTTTTTTATTTTTTAAGTATTATTTATTTATTTTTATTGTCAAAGTAATGTACAGAGGAATTACAGTTACATACGTAAGGCAGTGAGTACATTTCTTATCAAACTTGTTACTTCCTCCTTCGTTTTTCTCCTACCTTCCCCTCTCCTCGGTTCCCTCCCTACCCTCCCTGACACGTACAGTTTTTTTTTTACAGCACATTATCCTGTAAGTATTGCTGTTGCATTGGTTTGTCTTTTACCCTTCACCTCTCCATTTTGGTCTTCCCTTTCCCTATTTCTGATAAACGTACATACCTAGTGTACCAAAGTCAGTCACAGTGACAACGGGGGAAAGCATGGGGAAAAAAGACAGAAAAAAAAGGCATAATTTCATAGGGTACATTACAAATAACAACATCAGAGATAGACACTTATTTCCAAATCTTGTAGTTTGTTTCACTTAGGATCATCGTATGTAATCACATCTTTCTTCTTTTTTAATGCTGCTTTTCTCGAGTATTTTATTACAGTAACAGAAAACTGATTAATACAGAAGACATGATTTCATTTCACCCAAGATATATTTCATCATCCTCACATAAAGAAAGCCACAAAAATGGTCAAAACAAGATGAAATAATATAAAACTACAGGTTGGATTTAAACTCAGAAGATATAGGTTTGACCTTTGACCTGCCAATACATAAATTATGTAACTTTAGACTGGCCACAATGCCCCTCTGAGCTTCCATTCATTCATTCACAAAATGGAGTTATCCTACTCTAGAGAAGAATTTTAAAAGATTAAATGTTATAATAAGCGAGTCATTTGGTACCTAGTAGGTCCTGAGGGGTCATATCATAATTATAATCACATCGTTCTAGATGTTTAGCACAAACTTGGATTGCCAAGAACATTCAATGTGTCAAAAATAACTTGAAAATGTCTTTTTCCATATATTCTCTACTTACCCTCATCAGTTTGTGTTGGCTTTTGTTAGAACTCTAAGCTCTAGGACACATTACTTGACAAGAAAAATGAAAGAGTTATGATGGCCAAAGGGGCTAGTTTTTCCTACTTAAGCCTAATATATTATCCTAGACCCTTGGAAAGACTTAGAAGCAAGCAACAAAATTAAAACAAAATGCAAAGCCCTAAAATAGGAGATATGAAGCTCAGAGAAGTGAAGTAAGCTGTACAGTTTCACAGAGTTGATTTTTACACTTATGTTCCCATTTCTAATTTAACATTTTTTACCACATATTCTTTGATGATTCAAAATACACCTTTCTGGCTTTGAGAAATAAGGCATAATTATTTCTCAGCTTAATAGCATACACATACTGGGATATGAAGCCTAAGAGGGTACTAGCAACTGTGCAACACCACAATGTGGCCAACAAGGGCAGAAAACACTCAAAATAGACCAGCACTGTCAGATGCCTGTGGCGCACACCAGTCATCCTAGCTACTCAGGAAGCAGAGATATGTGAATCTCAGTTCTAAGCCAACCTGGACAGGAAAGTCCATGAGACTCATTTCCAATTAAACATCAAAAAGCTGGAAATAGAGTTGTGAGCTAGCACCCAGACCCTAAGTTCATGCTGTAGGACCAGCACAGGGGAAAAAAAAAAAAAAATATATATATATATATATATATATAAAATTTTAAAATATTTTTAAAAGACCAGTGTTAAAAGTCTAGTACATTTTCAACTACATTTAATTTATATACAGTTAATCTTTTTAGTTAGTTAATGTAAAAGGTGCTTAAAAGCTGCTTTTGCTAGATGCACAAATTAAAGGGAAGCAAGAGAAAAGCTTGGCTTTTCTGTCTCCATTTTCTGTGTGCATTTCTGCTTTAAGCCACCTTCCTGCAGTCACTTTGCAATCACTTTTCATTCTGAGTAAGGGTAAAACTTGTTACTGATCAATACTATCTTTATGGAGACCAAAACTGCCCCAAAGGAACAATAGAGCTTTTTCAGGACTGACTACCCATCAGGCAATGATACTTTGTTTATCCTGATCAGTAATGAGAAAGAGACTTTTTTCAGAACCCTTCTGAAAACAAGTAGGCCCCACCTTTGACTGTTGTTGTTTTTTTGTTTGTTTGTCTTTTTTAACTATATGTATGTACCTCTTGCTCTCTGCCCCCAGTTTTCTGTCTCTGTAAGCCTATAACTCATGCTTGTCACTCTAAAGATGGCTGAAGATCTATTAAAGTGAATTCTTTCCACAGCTGTCACATGAAAAAATCACCTTTCTCTGCCCTTTGCCACGCTCCTTTATTTGTCACATGGGGATGAGTGGCTGGCCTTAACAGTTGGAACTTCTTGAGTTTGGGCCTAGAGTCTCAAAAACACTAGTGTTTAGGACAGATGTAGGTCCCATTTTGTACGTGTAACAAGAGAAATTAAGTCATTTGCTCAAAGTTTCCGGACCATCAATAAGGGGGGGGGTGGGTGGAAGGGAGGGAGAGGGAGAGGAAGAGAGAAGGGAGGTGGGGGGCAACTCTCCCAAAAGGACTAAGACAGAGCCTGTAACCACCACCATGTTTAGGAACTACAAAGCCATGACACTGTGTCCCAATTAGAAGTTGGGAACTTGTCATTGCTTGTTGCTTAAGCCCTGGGTTTCCAAAGATATCTAAGTTAAAGTTCATTTTCCTAAAAGGCAAATTTTTTTTGGTTTTGTTTTTGTTTTTTGCCAGTCCTGGGCCTTGGACTCAGGGCCTGAGCACTGTCCCTGGCTTCTTTTTGCTCAAGGCTAGCACTCTGCCACTTGAGCCACAGCGCCACTTCCGGCTTTTTCTGTATATGTGGTGCTGAGGAATAGAACCCAGGATTTCATGTATATGAGGCGAGTACTTTACCACTAGGCCATATTCCCAGCCTCAAGGCAATTTTTTTAAAGATAAATATAGGAAACCAAAAAACAAAGTAGGTTGACATCTGGTAATGAGGATAGGCAGCAAAGGATAAGAGAAAATAAAATTCAGTCTTTATCAACAGCACCAGCCATTCCCCCCAGTGGACAGCATGGGGACACTAGCCACTTCCCCCTTTACAGTTTTAACTAAAAGGAGCATTGCAGAGGTGAATTAACATTTAAAAAGAATGTAAAAACTCAGAGCTGTTCTAATGATGATTAATGGAGAGCTATAAGGGGGCCATGACCTGCTAGTGTCATTAAATGGATTGGCAGGTTTCTGAGCATTAATTATAAATAGCCACAGGAGTTCTCCTGCTTCAGAGAATGATGATAAATCCAAGATGCCGAGAGGAAAAGACAGAGAGGCAAAATGGGGGAAAAGTTTGCACGGGAATGTCTGCTTGTGTTTTGTGGGGAGCAAGAGAGTGTGAGAGCAGAAGGAATGAGATAAATGATGAATTAGACCCTGCCAGTCAATCACATTTTCCAAATGTTTTATGTCCCAAAAGCTATAAAAGCAATATTCCTCTCTGCCCTTATTGGAACCATTTCTGTACAGCAATCACATCAGTTTCCTTGGGGATTTCCACTGCTATGTGCTTTGCCTTTTCTCTTTTATATTTACTCTCCAGCCTGTGACCAAGCAAGGGGCAGGGTCCGCATACAAATGGGCAGGAAAGAGACTTACGGAGGTAGAGGCCAGTGGCAAGAGTGAGAGGTGCTGGCTGGCAGGAACACACCGAAGTGGGTCACGTAGAGGGAACCCCAGCTGCCACTGACGCAAAGCAAACAACAATGGAGACACTCTGGGTTCCAGTGCTGGGTGAACCTCAGAGGAAGGGCCAGTGCCCAACACAATAGTCATGAGGACTTCCCAAAGCCTTGTCAACTCCAGAGAGTAGATGTGCCATGAAGGCAGGCAAGGACTGATCTCAGTAGTGGTTATTTTATTTACTACTGTGTCCTCGCAGCTTAGAAGAGTTCCCAGTGCATCACTGGCATTGTACAAGTATTTTGTTGAATGAGGAATGGGTATATATGACAGGATACCAGCCTTCCTCTTACTGAGAATCTTGAGTGGTAAAGGGCCTGCCCAAACTCACTCACCTAATTGCTTAAAGGGTCATCACAAGCAAGGCTTCTTCTAGCCTTTTCTCCAATCCTTATTTTCATTTGCCCTTTCCCCCACCTTCTGACAACTGGAGAGAGTCATTCAAGCCTATGAGTGGGGCCTGGCTGACCAGGTAAAAGGTGATGGGAGGTCAGGAAGTAGCTTCTTAGAAACCCCAATGTGTTCTTTAGAGAATGTGGATGACAGATTCTTTTGGGTCTTGGGGGTTGCCTGTACTGGAGAAGAAATGAAGAAGTTTGGAGCATGAGAGAAAGGAGAAAGATCAGGAGAGAAGGGAAGAGAGAAGAGAATTTCAACCCACAATGAAGGATAACTGATACCTGGACCATGATGTACACTCTGTGTGTGTGTGTGTGTGTGTGTGTGTGTGTGTGTGTGTGTGTTGTTCTTTTCTTAAGACTTTCCTCTGCAAGTCATTATTTCAGCTGATTGGAAAATAGTGTTGAAAGACCTGCTTCTCTAGTACAATTTTCTTCATATCCTATTAGTTGCAATACAATTACAGAGAATACATCAATTCCTGGCCTGCCTGCCTGCTACTGCCAGAGCCGCCTATTAAAAAGCGGCCTTATTAATGGAATTGTACATCTAGGATTAATCGGCTTGCATTGGCCATTTACATTTCTCATTCCACAAGCACTTTTGTTTGCTTAATAGGCTGAAGGAGGTAGGAAATGACACAACAAAGCCTCTCCCAATTGCCACGCCGTATCACTGGTGGATTTAATATCCCCTTCCTCCTTTCATCCTGAAGTACTGCAGAGGGATAAGATCTGGCACATGCCACTAGGGAAAAGTGAAGCGGCAGCTAGACAGTGATTGGCCAAAGAGAGAAAATGAAGGCAGGAGGGAGCAGGGAGACATGTGGACCCAGGAAAGTTGGGCTTTCAAGAAAGAGCACAGGCCCCTGGTCTCTGTAACTCTGAGAGCTGCAAGAATGCTGAAGGGGATACCACCTGGGAGCAAAGGCCCAGGGGAGTAGGATCCATGTGCAAAGGCACAGGAGAGAAGCAAGAGTAGCATGTAGTAATAGTAGGGGCCTGAGCTGGACACCAACTAAAGGAGAGTTCCCTGGCCCTCAGTTCAAGCATACACACACTACTATAGTAAGGGCCTAATCTCCCTTTAGGCAGGAGTGGCTCCCGTGACTCATTCTCTACCTAAGCTGAGTGGGGAAGCAGATGTTGACTCTCCAACATCTGCCCATTCTCCCATCATTCCTCACCTACTGTCTTCAAGCTGCTTTCCCTATGGCTCCCAAGTCATAGTCAGCAAAGCACAATTGGCCTTGAGAGAAACCATGTGTGGGAAGTGAGGGAAATCATAGGTTCATGTGGCTAATTTCTTTTTGCCATGGGTACATGACAACTGACAGTGTGGGAATTCCCAGAAGGAAGGTGTCACTTCAGGATCCTTGAGCCTCACAGTCAGGGGGACAGAGACTGTCTTCTCAGCAAGTCTGCCTATGAAGAGGATGATCTAGCCACAAATAGACCCCAAGCCCAACTCAACTGGCCCAATGTGTGGTAGTTTATCGCTGACTACAGAAAGTTGTCTTGAAAGTGGATAGAAGGGAGAAAGGGCCTTGCTTCCTGTGATCGACAAGCTACCTAAGTTTCCAGAGCAACATGGGGCTTAAAGGGAGGAGGATGCAAGGGCTCTAACTGTGGGGTGAGGCTACATTAGTGATGGAACAAGTATCTTGCCTGATGAAGGACAGGAAGAAGAATTCCCAGAAGGAGCCAGTCACTTTCAACTCCACCTTTCTTTGCAACCTGCTCCAGAAGATGATGTGCTTAAACATACTCTTTGGAAAAGAATGCTCTGCTGAATTAACTTCTCTTCTTTCTCCCCAGACCTAGAAGGCAAGGAGGTCTGTGAAGGTCAGAAATGACAGGTAGCAGAGCCCTAGGAAGCCCAAACTCCTTGCCCATCAGTGGTCCTGTGGTGAAACCCAGAAGGTTCCGGTGCCCAGGCTGACATCACCACAGTAGCAGAGTCAATGTATATTAAAGCTCTGTAATATGGTATGACTTTTCACTTTAATGGATTTTTCCTACACCACTAGAAAAAAAAAGACTCCATTAACCACACTACAAAGGCCTCTACTTATTAGTATTTTAGAACAGTGGCAAAACATTTCTTGAATCTAATTATTGCTGACAAATATGAAAATTGAAATCAAAGCTAAATTTTCAGCTATGGTGCCTCATATGCTAGCCCTCTCTGACTTCAGCTATTGCTTCTCCACATTTATGCTTCCAATGGTTTCAGCAGAAGATTGGTTATTTTCCATCTCCTCTAATACCACCCTCTTCCCACCCCTCCAGGGCCCCTATTCCCTTCCTGGATTAGACCCTATATATTTTGAAGCATTAAATCTGACATATTCATCTTGGTAGCTGGCACTAGGTAACTAACTTTATGTTTACCTGTCATGGATGCAGAAATGAGCTGAGCAGGGAGCTGGGGGAAGTTCCTTCTGTGTCTCTTACTTTCTCCACTGGCACCCAGCCCTGGCCTTTTGCTTTCCCCCCAGACAAAAGTCATTTGACTGATTTCAAATTCCTCATGATATTGGGACAGAGGAAAAAAAAAAAGGACTTGTCAACACCTTTCTTTCTTTTCCCCTATTAAGCATACTGTAAAAATCAATCCCTTTTGTCACTTGACTCTGCTTGTGAGAATGTTTAATGGATGTCAAGGGAGCTAATGATCGCTGGTAGAAAATTCATTTTAGATTTGCTATTTATAAAGTACTCAGTACTCAGGTGGGAAATTAACATGAAGCAAGAAGTCGGGTGAGGTGGGGGAGGGCTGACGCAGTTGGGCTGGGGCTCTGTCAGGCTGCCAATTGCTTTGTGGAGGTGGCACCTAAAGCATTCTGGGGACAGAGGAGGTGATACTAAAGGCACAAGGTGCCGGGAGGTTGAATGAGATAGTCAAGTATGGTGGCTCTGGAATGTACAAACCTCAGAGAGTTGACCTTTCCTATTCCACATTTTCTCAGCAATAAAATAGCTACAGCATCTACTCTACAAGGCTGTGGAGAAGATTAAATAGAACCTCACATGTGCCAGTGCCTGGCACATATTACTAGCACATGTGTCATAAATATTCCATGGCTTCCTGTCTTTCCTCATAGCCTGTGTTGTTAGGAAGATTGAGATGGGGGTGAATCTACATTAATAACCTCTGGCTCTGGCCATAGGTGCACCTACACAGGATTCATGTCTATGTAGGGACCCAGAGTGCTACCTGCTACTTACGCCCGCTACCTTCAGAGCCTCAGATCAGCCAGCGCTTCTCAAACTTGGATATACATGAGAATCATCTGGACTCTGACTCTCTCTCTCTCTCTCTCTCTCTCTCTCTCTCTCTCTCTCTCTTTCTTCCTCTCTCTCTCTTTCTTCCTCTCTCTCTCTCTCTCTCTCTCTCTCTCTCATTTCTATGCTAGAATGGGGGCTTTCAACTCAGAACTTGTGATGTTGATTCTTGACTTGTTCAGGTGCTAGACCACCCCTTGAGCTACATCCCTAAGTCTTTTCTTAATGGTACTAAGGGTTTTGAACTCAGGGCCTTGTGCTTGCTAGGCTGGCACAATATTGCTGAGCCACATCTTCAGCCCTGTTTTTTCCCCCACTGGTTATTTTAAGGATAGATTCTCATTTCCTTCCTGTGCCCATACCTGAGGCACAATATGCCTTCTTCTTGCCTTCTCGTTATCTCTAGGATCATATTTGCTATCACGTCCAGCTTCCCTTTATGGACAATGAGTCTCCTGGACTTTTCTGCCAGGGCTGGCCTGGCACCACCATCCTCCCAATCTCAGCCTACCATGTAGATGGAGATGACAGGAATGTACAGGCCACTGTCTCCAACTACGGTTTGAGAAGGGTCTCTCACAGACTTTTCTGCCCAGGCTGTCCTTGAACCACAATCCTCCCATTCTTAAAATATTATTTTATGGGTGTTTGTTTGTCTGGGCAGTCTTGAAGATTGAACTCAGAGGTTCTATACCACTTAAGCCTCATCCTCAGTCATTTGGTTTTTAGTTTATTTTCTCAAGTAGCTTCCCACAAACTGCCTAGGGTACCTCAAACCTTGATCCTCCATTGTAATCCTGAATAGGTGAAATTCCAAGCATGCCTGTTAATACCAGACTATGTAAATTGTAGCACCTCCATATTTCAGAGGCACAAGGATCATGGGAGAACTCAGATACTGTATTATGAACAAGATGCTGATGAGACTGTCCAGAATCTACAGTTAGACAACTAAAGATATACACAATGTGCAAACTGAACGATGTCCCTTCCAAGCCTGAGCCATTCTTTGCTAATTGCACTTCCTAGTCAAAAGAAGTCTTCTTCACTCCCGACTCCCAGCCTATAGAGGCATCTGAATTTTGAAGCATGCACCAAAAGCTACTTATTTCCCTCCCAGATGCTAAAGAGGCCAGTCCTGAGGATGATTTTGTGGGTTTCCTTTCCTCCTGGGTCACTGGATCCCCAAATAGATCAGGTTTAATGTGGATCAAGTTCGTGGCCTCCAGAGTTCTCTTAGTCACACAGAGGACTCCAAATCAGAGCCCTGGCATACTCCTGAGCCTTCTGCTGATTTCTCCTTTTCCTGGGCTTCCTTTGGATGCTTCTCTGTTATATTTGGATTAACTGCAAATCTCCTTTGATTACTCACTCTGTTGAAACAGACAACCTGTTGCCACGTGTTTGATTATTGAAACCCAGGGGAGATCCTATTTGTAATGCAGCCAGTTACAGTACACTCGGCATTACACACACAGCCACTGAGCTGCTAATTCATTGTCTAAGAAGTTGCTTTTCACTTTCTGATTTTTTCAATAATAGGCTTCTCACGAAGCTCTTAAGCGTCTGAAATAAGCTGGAAACTGCTTTTCCAGCCATTTGCATAAACACAAGTGGATCAGGAAAGGCAAAGTGGATCTGGAAGCTTGGGTGGGGACACGTGTCAAGGCCTCAGGGTTCCAAAAAAGCACAATGGGAAGTGGGAAGATGTGCAGAACACCTGATGGACACCAAGGTGAATAATAAATCTTGAAATCTCTCCTGGTGCTAGAGTTGCTGCTTTGCAGAGGCTGGGCAGATATTCTGGGCACTAGCAAATTGTTCTGTCAGCAAGCCGCTCCCACAGCTGAGTCTGGTTAGAAAACTTATCCTTCATTGCCCTGCTGTAGGGGCATAGTCCCACCCTCTGAGCAAGCATCCTGTCACCTGGAACAGGTAATGAGTGGCTATAGGATACCTAGCCAATCCAAGAGGGAGTAAGACTCTAGAGAGGAAGCTCGATTTCCATGGAGCTCACATTATGCTTCTGTGGAGAGGAATGGGGAGTTGGATCTTGGTGCATAATAGCTATTCTGTTATTTGAAGGGAAAAGAGGAACTTTCTGGAATGTGGGTTATTTTGAACTACTGACACACTTCCTTCTTTCTGTAGTTTTCCATTGAGTGTCAGTCTCTGTGTGTCTCACATTCTTTTGGCCACCTCCCTTCTTTCTCTCTCTCCTAATATAGAACTTACAAGAATGGCCAGGCACCAATGGCTCATTCCTGTAATCCTAGCTACTCAAGAGGCTGAGATCTGAGAGCTGAGGTTGGAGGCTAGCTCAGGCAGGAAAATTCTTGAGATTCTTATCTCCAGTTAACCAGCAAAAACCCAGAGGAAGAGGCATGGCTCAAGTGGTATAGTGCCAGCCTTGAATAAATAAAACTAAGGGACAGAGCCCTTAATTTAAGCTCTAGTACTAACAGGGGAAAAAAAGAAATTATAATAATACTATAAGCCAGAAATAATAACAGCCATGCTTCTACTTTTCTGAAAAATCATACACATCACTATTAAAAAGTAAATATATAGGCAGCTAAAACTCATTACTACCTGGTAGATAGCAATTCCAGTCAGGCTATTTTTCCTATGTACTTAATATCTGCAAGTTAAAGGTAAGGTGACAGATAAAACCAAAAATGAAGTAGGCAAAGATGCCCAATGAAATCTGAGTTTTAAAAAATTGACATATAATTTTAAGTATGCATTATACATAATAAAATTATTGTTTGTGTGGAACCTAAGTTTATTGACACTCTGGATTTATTTTTATTTGCTAAATCTGGCAACTCTCATATAAGGAAGGAATACACATTTAATTATATAACATCTATTCGTATCTCATAATACCACTGAGCTTTCTTTGTTCTGGTGGTTTGATGATTTGTCTTGTACCCTCCCCATGGTTACAGAATTTTCCCTACTTTTATTTTTGTGTATGCCACATGTTTCATGTGTTAGAAAGCATGGTCACCATTATGGTGATGTTGAGAGATGGCACAGTCTTTCCGAGTTGGGACTTAGTGGGAGGTGGTTAGGTCATTGGGGAATGCTGCCCCCAAAAGGGATCAGTGGTGGTTTCACAAAGCAGGTTTGTTCTCACAAGACTGGGTTGTTATGAAAGAGTGATCCTGGCCCCTAAAGCCCTCTCTCTGTCTTGTCATGTAATCTGTCTTGTCATGTGATTTGTCACTCTTATGTGCTTTCCAACATGGAGCCATCCACTGTGATGTTCATTCAGCCAAGCCCAGCCCTGGTAAGACACTGACTCAATGGGGCCACCCAATCTTGACTTTTAGTCCCAAAACTATGAGCTAAACAATAGCCTTTTCTTTTGAAGTACCTAGCATCAGTTACTTAGATAGAGCAACAGAAAATGCAAGAATCTACCCAAGCAGCCTCCCATCCTAGATGACACAGGATAGCAAGATAGCTCAGCATGACTGACAGGAGACACAGTCTCTAGTACTGCCCTAATCACTCAAGCACATACAGTATTGTTGCTTTTATTTCCCAATATGTACTGAAAGGACATTGTAAAATGCTCTCTCATTCAATGTTAAAATTACGTCTCAGTGAAGTACCAATATCTCAATTTACAAATGAGGAAAATAAAGGCTTAGAGAAACATCTCAACTTTTGAACTAAGAATTAATAATAGGACTGGAATGAGTAAAGAATACACATACGTACTTTATGCACATGTTTTCTAAACTCTAGAAATAAGTATATAACTTCCTAATTTCTTAGAGAGGTAATGCAAGGAAGGAGGAGACCCTGAGCTCTGGACATAATTGAGTAAGGGTTCAAAGTAGGACCAGCATTAGAAAAAAAGGGGTGGAAAAAAAAAAAGAGATGGGGTAGTTCACATGTTGGAAAAATCCAGAGAACAAAGAATGGTGTAAAGAAATAGTAATCAGACAGTTTTCCATAAAAAGAAAACCTACTGGGAATTTTCTAAAAGAATTTATTTCTTTAATGGCCAAATAATATTTCACTTTATGGATATACCACATTTTGTTTTTCTGTTCATTTTTTTTTTTTGGTAGACTCTTGGGTTGTTCCATTTGGCAGATATTTTAATGCTGTGACCCATAGTGTACAAATATCTATTTTGATACCAGTTTTCAATTCTTTAGGGTATACAGTCAGGAATGGAATTGCTGGATCATGTGGAAATCCAGTTTAACTCTTTGAGAACTGCCCTGCTGTTTCCATAGTGACAGCACACCACTTTACCTTCCCAACAGCAATATACATGATTCCAATTTCTCCACATTATTTTCATTTTTGTCATAACAGTTATCCTAATGACTATGAAGTTGTAACTCACTGTGGGTTTCCTGTGTTTCCTTCATGACTACAGATGTTGAAAAGGTATGATTAAATGATGCAAAGAAGATCACAACACGTTATTCACATGTGTTTCCTGTGGGCTGAAGATCCTTTTATCTTTATCAAGGCTAGTATTGACCTCTCTCCTTTTCATACAACACGTTCAATATTCACCTTCCCTTTCCCATGGGGCTGACCTTGAATTTGTCATCCAAAGTGAATAATGCTTTTCCCATCCTGAAAAACCATTGCCCTACATCTAGATGTAATGAGACCAAGATCATGTCCAGAGGTGTGTTTCAGGACATACCTCACTGGTGCAATACCCCTTCTTCATGTCTTCCTTTATCTATGCCTGACTCACAGGAGCTGCCACATTAGACCCACAAGTCTAAGCCACATGCAAGAAATCCCAGTGACAGAAAGGCCCAGGACCCTGACTTCTGGACACACCACACCAGCTTAACAGACAAGGGAGGTGGAATATTATTACTGTTGTTGTTGTTATTTTGGCAATTGTGGGGCTTTGGCACTGTCCCTGAGCTCTTTTGCTTAAGGGTAGCATTCTTCCACTTTAAGATATTGTGCTTCTTCCAGCTTTCTGGTGGTTAACTGGAGATAAGAGTCCCAAGGTCTCTCCTTCACAGGCTGGCTTTGAACTGCAATCCTCAGATTTTAGCCTCGTGGGCAGCTAAGCTTATAGGTGTGAATACCCAGCCTATGTTGTTTGGTTTTTTTAAATGATCAAAGATATAACCTTATATCTTATTCAATCTACTTTTATTGATAAGAGCTGAATTCAATCATAATGGGTTTTCTCAAATACATTTCTCCTCCCTTGCTTTAAATCAGAGTGGAATTGAGTCTTTCACAACACATTCATTCACTTGTGCTCAGGATCTACCCTTTCTCCCATTTGCATATCCCAAGGGAGTCACTTGGCCAGATGGCTCCTACATCTTCTATCCTGCTCTTTATCCCTTGGACCTTACCATCAGCATCTTGCTTGGGCAAGAGCCTCACACACTTTACAAAAGCAGCAGTATCTTCTCAAACTGAAGTCTCCCTTTATCTACCTACTGCCTTCCTTTTCTTCCTTTGATTTTTTGCTTTCTTTCCTTCCCTTTTCTTCTTTTCTTTCTTTTTTCTCTTCTTTTCCTCCTTCCTACCCTCCTTCCTTCCTTTCTGCTTTCCAGAAATTTATTTAAAATAACTGTCATAGTTCTGACCCCACATCTTCATCCCACTTCTGTCTCTGACTCCACAACTCCTCTACAAAACTGCTCTCCCAAAGGGTAATAGTATAACATCCTTTGATCCTTTAGAAGTGTGTGTGTATGTGTGTGTGTGTGTGTGTGTGAGAGAGAGAGAGAGAGAGAGAGAGAGAATGACAGAGAGACAGAAACAGACAGAGAGAGACACAGGGAGAGAGTTGGTATTGAGGCTTGAATTCAGTGTTTGGCACTCTTGTTCAAATTTTAGGTTATACCTAGCATCCTACTGTGATGGCCACACCATTTAGTTTTGTTTGTTAATTAGAGGTAAGATTCTCAAAGATTTATCTGCCTAGGCTGGCTTCGAACTGAGATCAGATTTCAATCTCCTGAATATCTAGGATTATGGGTTTGAGCCACTGGCATGCAGCTTTAGAATCAATTAATTAATTATTAATTTTCCTTCCCACAATTAACACCCTTTCACCTTGATGACATCTGGTGTTCTGAATTTCCTTCTGTTGTTACCACCCCTTGACAATGTGCTCTTTCTTCCTTCCTTCCTCCCTTCCTCCCTTCCTTCCTTCCTTCCTTCCTTCCTTCCTTCCTTCCTTCCTCTCTTTCTCTCTCTTTCTTTCCCCCCCTCTCTCTCTCTTTCTTTCTTTCTTTCTTTCACCAGATCTTTCCTCAACCTTTATCTTCAAGTACCAGTGCTCTGGCCTCATTTCTGTGCATGTAATTCTCTCCTCACTCTTTATAATTCACTACTCTCTCCCTGGGTAATTAACTGCATCAGGGTTGAAGACTGCCTTTGTTCAAGCTCCATCTCTCTCCAGAGTTCCAGATCTAGTTGACTAACTTCACTTTGGAGAGCCCCTTGTCAACTCAACCTGACCCAAATTATACTCATTAACATCTCCATCAATTCACCTATGAGGTGTTCACTCAGTAACTACAGATCCTCTTATAATTCTCCTTCTCATTCATAATACCTTCTCTTCCACCTCTAATTCTCAGACCTTCTCCTTCCATAATTCTTCACTGCTCCATGTCTCTCCATCTCAGCAGCTCTCATGCCTAGTTGGATACAACATCTTTTTAGAAGCTGCCTTTCTCTAGTCCTGTCACTCCCTTTTAATCCATTTCTCACATTGTCACCAGAGTACCATTTTACCAGTCTGAATAACCCCAAATACTGTTGTATCTAATCTGATTGTGTTTCTATCTAGTATGCAATCTTTCAACATATCCTCTTCCCTTCCTTAAAGTCTCAGTACGAGTCATTCAGGTTCTGACCTCTACCTACAATTCTACCTATGCCTCTTTGTCTTTCATTTCACATCTCCCATCCCCTTAACCCCACCTCCTCAAAACCACATG
Organism: Perognathus longimembris pacificus; assembly: GCF_023159225.1. Taxonomy (NCBI): domain Eukaryota; kingdom Metazoa; phylum Chordata; class Mammalia; order Rodentia; family Heteromyidae; genus Perognathus; species Perognathus longimembris. The sequence continues at coordinate 101,294,550 of NC_063163.1, read as the reverse complement.
AACACACTCCACTTCATCAGATTATTTGGACATCTTCAATTCCCATACTGCTGGTTTTCCTCTAGAATTTGACATGTACACTTTCTTCTACTTGTAAACTCCTCTCTCCTCTTACTGTGTCTGCTTTGATGTCTCTTCTTTACCAATGTCTCTGACATGAAGTAGCTATAGTCTGCCAGAGAAAACCTGACTTGCTTTTGTTCCAGCCCTTACCACATTATATTGAGTTGTCTATTTCACCAAGTGTAAGAATTATGTCTACTTTGTGGTTTAGTCTAGTACATGATAAGGTCTAAATAAATAATTTTGAAAGGGATGAAATATAAATCTAAATAAGAACATGGCCATAGCCTCAGATGTATTCTGTGGCTTTTAAATCCATAAATCCCGATGATGAGGAGATGGCACATCTCTGTCACTTCCAGATGACATAGAGCTGATGGTGATGGCTCATCAAGATCCAAAAATAATTTTGATAGATTTAAATAACAGACCAGAGCTTCAATAAAACTTCCAACACTAAAAAAAATACTTAAAGGAAATCAACTGTAAGGAAGGATAGGAGCGGTCTTTCATAACAACTCATTTGGTGAGAGGACTGAGGAAAACCTCAGTGATAGTGATATATCTTTAAAACAATAAAGGAAGATAAACTATACAAGAATTTAGTGGACTGGTATAACTATAAAATCTGTACATTCCCAGGTATTAGTCCTCTGCCAATTGAATTATTTCAGGAAGAGTGTGCTATGATAATTTTTAGGCTGATCCTTATCAAACAAGACATAAGAGTTTAAACATAAGAGTTGCAGTGACTAAAGGTCTGGAGATCATGCCGGTGATAATCACAAGAAGGAATATGGAAGATCAGTATAATCCATGTTTTAGACACCTATTGTGTTTCGATGGCTTTAATGAGAAGAATTAGAGAGAAGTAGATGCATCGGGGTTGAATTGAGCTGCAAGTAAAAGAAACCTAATTAAGTAGTCTTTTTTTTCCTCAGAAGTGACAATAAGTGTGAAATATGCATTCCAGAGTTGGTACAACTACTGTCACCTCGAACTTGAACTCCCTCCATTATACTGAGCTATATGAAACTTTCCATAGTCAATCAATTTTGATTCACTGAAGCAGCAAGTCCATGTGGTTTGATCTGAAGACTCCCTTCTTGGTCATCCTTGATGTGTGTTTTTGGTGGTTGTGGTTGCATGCTGTCTCCTAGACCTCCCAGCAGTAAATGTCCCAGCCTCCCAGGCAAAAGGAGAAAAATAATAAGGCTCAGAAAGCAACATTCACCTGAATACAGTACTCAAAACCCTACCCAGCAATCTTGTGTTTACAGTCTGTTGGCTTGAGTTGGATTAGAAGACCAAAGCCAGTAATGGTAACTATGGGAAGTCTATATGTCTCTTTGTAGCCATCTATAAGGGAATCTTGGAGATGAGTATTATAAGTGGTAGCAACGCTCTTACATTCACATATTTGAAGAGCATCATTTATAAAGAGAAAAGATAGAATTGTTATTGAAGAAGCATCAAAAGGCCATCTAGAATAATGAGTTTCTTCCCACAGAGTACATCAACTATGAAAAACTGTGTTAGCACTGGTTATTTTCAGCTGCCCCCGCACAAAGAATCTCTGGTTTGGTTTGGTTTTGGGTTTTCCAAAAATAAGGATGACCCACTGCTACATAAAAGGAGACTGAAGCATAAGACCTGGGCATCTGTAGGGTTGTTGACTTGGAAGGGATGCTGGTCAAATGAACTCCCAAGGTATCTTAGAACAATAGGAGATAGAAGAAAAACACAAAGCTTTGGATTTGATGATAAAGATATTTTGGTGTTAAACAAAATTTTATCAGTGTGTGAAAGTAATAGAAATGGTGATCAGGCATTTAAATCCTATTGAGAATTTTTCAGGGAAAATGAAGGGGAGACATAAAACTTGCCAGTTAATTCTTATTCATTTTCAGCATTAGCAAAGTGATTTGTCCCAGTTCTAGATGCTCCTGCCTGGTCAGATGCATTAAGGGAGAAGCTGTCACTCTCTTCGAAGAGTGGGTGAAGTTGCACAATACCTGTTCTGAAGGAGAGCTAGATGCCCTAATGGATAGGTTTAGGGTAAGAATGTGACTAGATGTGAAGAAGCAAGAAAGAAATGCTCTACACCCCTTTACCATCAAGAAATCCTTTCAGCTCTCTCTATCTATCTCTCTCTCTCTCGCTCTCTCTTTCTCTCTTTATTTTTGTCTTCCCTGTCTCCATTGCTTCTTCTGATGCCAGTACTCACCTAATTATAGGACCTAGGTTTGGGTTTTCATCCTCCCCTCTGACCTTATCCAGTCACCACCAGAATACAACTTCCAGCTTTGAATATCTTGAAATAGTGAGCTCCATAAGGATAACTACCTATTTGTCCACAGTAACTTATAATTATAGCCAGGAAGCATTACTCATTTATGGGACAACATGCTTAATGTCCCTCAAAATATGTCAAGGAAACAGAGACGAAGCGAATACGATCATTTTATGAAGGGTAATTTTGAAGTTAGGATTTTTTAAGTCTATCCATAATGAAGCAATGCAGACATCAGATAAGAAGGGGTTGAATTAACATCTCCGCAGGAGTCCAGGAAGTCATATGGTCATTGAATACCCATCAGGATCTCAGACTTTCTATTCTGCCTTTATTTCTCCCTTTCTCTTTGTCCATAACACTGAACATTACTTTTGTCCCAGATACCATGTCAAGTATGCTAGGAATATTAGAATCAATGTGGTAGCCCCTGATCTCCTGGAACTCATAGTCTGGGAGGGGAAGTAATTGCACTAACATGCTAAAAGATAGGACAGATGCAGGGAATCATACAGGGAGATTGAGGTTCTGAGCTTTAATTTTGAAACTATAAAAAAAAATTGAAAAAGACAAAGTATGGGCTGGGAATATGGCCTAGTGGTAGAGTGCTTGCCTTGTATACATGAAGCCCTGGGTTCAATTCCTCAGCACCACATATATAGAAAACGGGCCAGAAGTGGTGCTGTGGCTCAAGTGGTAGAGTGCTAAACATGAGCAAAAAAAAGCCAGGGACAGGTCTTGAGTTCAAGCTCCAGGACTGGCCAAAAAAAAAAAAAAAAGGAAAAAGGAAGGTACAGTCTGAGCACACACAGAGAAGTGTATGTCTGAAGAACACAACCATAGAAAACTTAAGCTTAAGGAGTCCATGGAGAAGGGAGTACACAGAATTAGGAAAGAGAGGCAAATGGAGGCTGGAGCATGAGGCAATGAGGCTTCATCCTGCTTAGATTTGGAATCAGAAGACTCCATGTTTAGGTAGTATACTGGGCTGCTCAGAAACATGTGGAGAACAATACATTATGAAGCAGAAAGGGTAACAGAATAGCTAGAAAAAGAGCAATCAATGCCCTTTCCATGGCTGGCTGCCCAGAAAATAAGAGGGAAATTTTGAAATATTTTGGGGAGGTCAGAAGGTATCAGGGTTTTGAATACCTGAGAAACAGCCATATTGATGAAAAATTTCACCTGACCTGTATACGCAGGTGTATAGGTAATAGTAATGTGGGTAATAATAATGTTTTGAGGTAATATTTATTGGGTACTTATTATGTCCCTGGTGGTATCCAACTTTATCTGCATTAATTTATTTAATATGTATAGCAGTCCTATAATTATCTCCCCTTTAAGAATGAAACTGAGTCAGATAGCATTTGATTCAGTTGCCACAGGTCTGAAATCAGGAAGCATCCCAGCCTGAGTCTGGACCCATATGTTTAGCCTCCACATCCCTGTGTCAGATGTGCAACCCTTAGTATCCATGGGTATATAGTTGTAGGGAGAGGGCTCTAAAGGAAAATCTGAAAATGCTCAGAATGCACAGAGTTTAACACTGTGTTGTGGATACTTAATTCACTTTTCCCATAATGCCACCTGCCTTCTCTTAAAGACTTGCCACTTTTCAACTGATCTCCAATTTTCACTTTGTCATTTCATTAAAGCACATTCACCTTTACCTATGCTTTGGGGGAGGAACATTTGTAATAGGTAAAACACTAACTCCTTACTGGGTCCTACAGATTAAGGCAGGATAAAAGCTGGACAACCAAGCTTCCACTTGGAACCTATGGTTTGAGTCATTCTCTCCTGTAGCTATCTTGGAATCCCAGGACAAGAATGATAGTTATGCATACTGTCTCCTATGCTGGCAGGGTTAACTTTTTTTTTTTCAAATAAACTTAACCCATCCCTCACTTCCACTTTACCTTTTCTGGAGCATTTGGAATGAGTAAACTTCTTCTAACTAAAATTTATAGTTTCAGGATGGGGTGCAGTAAAAAAATGAACAGGGAGTTAAGAGCCAAGGAAGGCCCATAATTGGCCTAGGATATGCATGTTGTCATGTGCTCCAAAATCAAGTTTCTGGGCTGATCTTAAATATATCTAATATTAGATTACCTCTTAGAATGAGCATTGTGGCTGTGAAGTAAAAGCCCATATAATCTTTATTTGGGCTGGCAAAATTAATAAAACTTTCCTTCCTTTTTTTTCAAAACCCTGCTCTTATTATATATGAATTAGTACTGAGTTCATAAGACCAAATTTCCAGTAACCTATTTTTACAAAATTAAGAGCTGAGAAACTGCAGACCATAAAATAATTGAAACATAACTGACAATAACCCAGAACCTACTGAGAAATTCTCTTTATCAACTAAGCTACACAGATTGCAAAGAGGAACTCAACATTTTTGCTTTTAATTTCTTTTGAATCATTTACTTATTCTTTTCTTCTTCTTTTTGGTTGTATTTGGCAAAACTGTATGTGATAAATCTATACATAGTGATTCTCCAAATCCAGGAAAAATTGCAAGAATCTATAAGAAGGTAGAATCTTCTCCTAGTTCATCTCTTTCTCTTTCTCATCTTTCTGTCTCCCTGGATTCCAACAGTCCACTGTAGTGAGCTCTCCTGTGAGATTCAGAATCTCCATTGCGAGTGATAGGAGCGGATCATCCCTGCAGCTGCATTGTGGGGATTTCAGAGCTCCAAGAAAGGGGTTGGAATCATTCATCTTCATAGCCCCTTGTTTGTCTGATACAGCAGGGTAAATTTTAAGGAGGAATCAAATGGCTGTGTGGGTCATCCAGTGTCTAAACTTAACACAAGTCTGTACCATCATTCTGCTCCCTTATGTGCTTCTCAGATCTACTGACTTCATAAAACCTGAACAAACAAGTTTTTGCTCCTGCACACACTGCAGGAGCTGAACTGGCTTGGAGGGTAGAGCCAGCATCACTTCTGCCTAATTTATGATGCCAGGTATGACTCATTCTTGCTCATAAGTAAAAGAAACTAACAGAAAGAAGTGAAGCTCAGTTGAACACGAATACATGGTCCTCACTCTTAAAATCGTTTCTTCTATGGTCTGCCATCACTTAGTGCTCTCCTAATTCAGCATCAATACACTCATCCTTAACATTCACTTAAAGGCTTCCTAAATTATTATTAGAGGAAGTCTCAGAGTTAAGTCAATACAGAGTCACTATGAGCAGATGGGGTGGTACACACCTATAGTGTGCAGGAGTAAGGCAAAAGCAGAAATAGGGGAATCGTAGTTCAAGACAATGTAGACAAAGTTATTGTGATGTCTATCTGAAAGGCAAACTAAAAACAAAATGACTGGGGCATGGCTCAAATGGTAGAGCACTTAACTCAACATTCAACAAGCTCTGAGTTCAATCCCTACTATCATCAAAAATTGATCGAATGAACACATAAATAAGAGTTATTATCATTCCTCATTCCCTCTACCTGAAATTCAGTGAGTATTTAATCCTTTCCGTGCACCCTAAAGATACACTACAGATAAATACATATAAACAAATGATATAGTTTATATTGTTTATGTGTAAACACATACCACTTGCATGCTCTGTTTACCCATGTGACTGTGTTTATATTCTTAGCTTCCTTCATGCAGAAATGTTCTGAGTATTTTCTTCTATCCCCACCACCTATTAATGACTCTACTCAAAAACATTGCAGCATTGCAACTTGAAACAAGACTCCAGACTTCTTTCATCCCATTATTTTTTAATTTAGAGTGCAAAAATGGAAGGCCATGGATGGGATTTGTCTTATTCAAGGTTATGGAATATTTTGGGGCGTGCTTTGTGGTATTGTTTTCTACCCTGTGGTAGGTTAGAACCAGTAGAAGATATTTTAGAATGTCTATGTAGGGCCATATCACAATGAAATTTTGCCCTAATTAGGCAGTTACAGGGTCTGGACCTTGGCATCTTTGTAAAGCTGCCCCATTGTTTCTATGGTACAGCGAGTTTGGGGATGGCTGGTTTAAAGATGGAGAGCATTGCAAATAAATGTGGACAATAGCCCTCTCTGAGCACATATCTGTTGCTGACTTTCTGACTTGTGAGGTTGTGTCAGGAGGAGGAGAAGTGCTCTAGGATGCTGGGTTTGGAAGAACTGTGGATCCCATGAAGAGATTATTGCCGAGCCATGGTGCTATAATCCTAGCTATTCAGCAGCTGAAATCTGAGGATAACAATTCAAAGCCAACCAAAGCAGAAAAGTTCATCAGAATCGTGTCTCCAATTAACTACCAGATAGTCAGAGTCAGAGTTGTTGACTCAAAGGTTAGAGCATCAGCTTTGAGTAAAAATGCTAAGAGATAGCATCTAGGCACTGAGTTCAAGCCCCAATATAAACAAACACTAACAAAGAAAGGTAATTGCTAGGATAAATGTTGTCACCACCATGGATGATGGCAGTGCCCTTGAATTGCCCTTGTAGTACATGAGGGGAGCTTTGAGATGCTTCACCTCCACTGGTCTCATAGAGCTGGAAGTACAAGCTGATGTATTTAAAAAAAAAAAAAAAGATAGCACAAGAAAATAACTATAATTCCTTCTGTTAATGAAGTCTTTATGTTATTTAGGAGCTTTTGTCGCAAGTAAAAAGGGTTCTCAAAGAAGAGGGAAATATGAATTCTATCCATTTTACATATGGCTGGCATTAACCTCACCCCACTAGCTACCTGAAGAAGGATTTTGTCTGGTCTTATCTCAAGAGCTCTCCCTTTATCTTCTTTGGCCATCTTATACTGTTCATACAATAGGGCATAAAGGAGGTAGTTTCCTGGGTCTGGGTGGTCATGATGTTAGGAATTGCTGATTAGTACATGATACAGAAAAGTAGTGACAAGGCCAGATAATTCCCACCAGCTTTCACCATCTTGTATATAACTGAAGACAGGCTGGGCTTCCTAAGCAACTTCTTACAAAGGGAAGGTAAGAAGAACGGAAGATAGCCATCTCTGTGTGTCCTCCTAGTGCTCCATAGCTTATACAAGGACTGATTTTCTTTGCACAAAAGAGCAGAGGCTGTCACTGAAGCTTCACTTTGATTTCTGGTATTGCTGCTCCAAGCCAAGACAAAATGGGGAGGTCACCCTACGCCTTTGGTCTTAACTTTCAATTGCTTTTGTTCACTATTATTGTCCCACTTATGTCAACTAATGCCCAGAAGATAGTAAACACTCAATAAACATTTGCTGGTGATGGAACCAAGAAGCAACTGGAAAGATTGCTGGATTGAGGTTAGAATTCAGTGATGCTTCCAAAATGAGCCAAGAAAGTACCCCTGAGAGTGGAATTTGAACAAGAAAGTACAGCCCAAATCAACTGGTCCTGTGATTAGTCCTTTGTGACTGCAAAGTCCAATACTTTCACAGAAGCTTAGGGAAAAAATCAAATTGAGTAACCTAAGACGTCCTGAGGAACAGGTCTGAAGAATGTGTTTTCCAATATTTGATTCCTTAGCTTGACAGTGTCTCTTGAAATACTCTCTTCTGGGCAATGAAAATGTGAATCTTTGTTGGTTTGTTTTGCAGTTTGCAAATGACTTACAGGACACTTCTGGCAGGGTTTCTGGTTTCCTTTTTGCAAATAAACAAAAGGCCATTTCTCTCCTATGATTTCAGTGGGAGAGTCTGTGATCACCTGTCATGGTTTTGGAAGGAGGAGGAAAGGCAAGGCTAGTAGAAAGAAGGAGAAAAATGGGAATACATGGAGTATGAAAGCGAAGAGGGGAAGAATGCAGAAAAGAGGCAAAGATAAATTGAGTATGGGAAATAAGAGTGTCAAAGAGACCAAATGGCTGAAGAGGCTGTAATCAATAGGATCCCAGACGTCCTGGATGAGGATAGCTGAATTCACCATGGTTGGCTGGCTCATCCTCCCTCCTGCTCCGCCCTGTGGCCTGGCTCCTTGTGATTTGGAAAGACAGACTCTCCCCGCCTTCTAGGCAAGCCTTCATAGAGCTGAGCCACCCCTGCCAGCCTGACCTAGATCTGTCAACTGATCAATTATTTTTCTCATAAAAGAGGAGGGAAAATGCAAGGAAGATAGGGAAAGGAAAAGAGGGAGGAAAAAAGAAATGGAAAGGGCTGAGAATAGGGGTGAGAGCAGGAAGAGGGGGAGGCCTCCAGGAGAGAGAAAGCAGGAAATGGAGGAATTTCAGTGTATTTTTGCAGAAATAGTAAGAAGAAGCTTAATCCAGAAGGCTGCATAAGTAAATAAATAAGTAAATACAACCATAAAAGAAGAGAAATAAGCTCTCAGAGTTTCCTGACAAATATCATAAACGGAGCAGACAATATATATTTGGTGGCACTAGGGATCCAACTCAGGGCCTCCCATTGACTAAGCAAGTGATCCGTTGCTTGAGCCACATTCAAGTTTTATTTGGTTTTATTTTCCAAATAAGGTGGTGTCACATCCATTACAAGTGGACTTGGGAAGGGAGGGGGGCTTGTAAATTGTCCTTCCTGCCTGTTTCCTTGTAAGCTCCACTTGTCCCTCCCTTCTGTGTCTCCAAAAGAATGACACGTCTACCACCAGGATGCAAGATCCAATGGCTTGCGCTCTGAGATGACACTGTGACCAACCTGTAAGCCATTGCCTACCTTTTGCTGGCATGTTTTTCCTTTTATGTTTAATTTGTTTTTATTGAATTTCAAATGACTTCAGACATAAAGTAAACATGCAACAAGCCAATAGAGCAGAAAGGAAGTAAGCACCATAAATACAACCAGTCTCAGCATGGAATTCCACTTAGCACCACATGTTTGGAGTGTTACAAGCATTAATGAGTCCTTACAACACCCAGGGGAGTTGCTCCCAGGCCTGGCGGCCAGGTAGGGAGACTCGCTCAAAGAGAAGAAGATTTCCTCCTATAGAAAACATAGGCAAATAGGAGCTCAAATACATACTCATTCTCTATGGAGCTTGCTCAGGCCTGAGAACTAGCTTGAGGCAATGGACATGGTGGTTTAAAAGATGTCGATAGACCTCTGCTGAGGCTGGGTAGAAGGCAAGTTTTGTTTTTCTACCTCGTGGGCAGAAATGAGCCATGTGCTCCAAAGTACAAAATCTCAGAGAAGAACCAAATCTCAGGCATTCTGATCCTGCCAGAGGGTGCCTTACCAGGACCGGCCCACAAGAACACTGGGAATCTCTCTAGCATAGAGTCACGTGACCTGCATTGGCTCACACTTCCTGCCACTCCTCGGGAAGCAGTGACAGCTCACTGCTTCCCAAGGGATAGGCTGTGACTCAAGCCCATAGCAGGGTGTCTGACCTATCCATGACACTTGACCAGAAGCAGCATGGGATACTGAGCTTCTGCTCTGTCAGGGTACATCCAAGAAGAGCTCAAGAAAATGCTGGGAGGCACCTCTCACTGAACCCCAAAGAGAGATATTTGAAAGATACTATTCAAGACACCTTCATGAATACCTGGAGATGCTTACCAAGAAAGAATGATGACTCAGACCTAGCTCCAGGAGCCTGAGATCTGGAGGATCACAGTTTGAAACCAGCTAAGACAGAAAAGTCCACAAAGACTCCAGCCCCAAAACCAATCAGCAAAAATCCAGGTTGGTGATATGGCTCAAAAGGAAGCAAGCAAGCCAAGCAAGTGCCAACACCTGGCACCAACAAAAAAAAGCATTGGCACAAGAATGAGGCTGCACACCTGGTAACTAAAGCTGCAGTTCCAAGAATGGCCTTCATGCAACACAGCCCACTGCTCTTGGCTGGAATGGCCCTGTACCTTTGAGTAAATGCTCAGAGGACCAGCGAGGTGGTACCCAGACAGGAAGCATGGAGGGAAGCTTCATGTGTAGTATCATGGACACCTGGCCATCAATAGCCCCCACAGGCAGCTGCAAGCATGTCAATGAGGTACCGCTCTTCACCTAGTGTGTTCTAGCCATGCTTTCAAGTAACCACAGTGCCCACATGAGGCTCCAGATCCTACCATCCCAAACTTATTATCCCAGTTTGCTGGTGAGCATTATTACACTGTCACCTGCCTCTCACCCATCTCAGAACCACCAGCCAGTCTGGACTAATGCACAACTGCCCATCCTTCCACCATTTGGAATAGAAACTTAGCCTGGTTGCACAGTGCCTGTGGGTGTCCTCCTCACTGAGGACAGAAGAATGTGAACTTAGTCTCCACTCTCTTGTCCTCTGGCCTGTGTCTCTAGGGAGTAGGCCAGTTGATGTAGGATGTGTGCTGTGAGGAGAGGCTAGAGAAATGAAAAAGACACGAGAGAAATCGAGCCAAGCTAACTAGAAAGTGTTAGAGGTGTTACAAGGAAGAATAAGTCCCAGGAAGAAGGAGGGTCTGCATGATTTCTAGAAAGAGAAAAGCCACTACACATGCAGCCATGCCTTTCTGAGCATCTCCTGATAGGTGATGGGCAGTGTGCTGAAAAGGACAGCTCCTGTTCCTGGGAAAGAGGTGCCTCTACTTAATCAACCCCAGTGAATCTCAGGGCCAGAGCTCCAGGGAGCTAATCACCCCCTCCCTGCAGCTGCAGCCGCACTAATCAGCGCTGATACCCGGCACAAATTCCCTCCTGCTCTAAGCTGGATCATGGTTGCTAGTTAGGTGGGGAGGGGTGGAAGAGCAAGGGAGGGAGGGGCCCACGTTCTACCCCAGCTACTACCACACACCTTTCCAAGAGGTTGGAAACCCAGGAAGTAGCTGCCCTAGGAAGAGTCAGCTTAAAACAAAAACAGAGGAGAAGAAAAAAAAAAACAACATTGCACTGGAATGTGTACTGCATTCTAACTAGTCCCGTGGGTCAATGCAATAGGGCTGGATTATTGCAGGCGAGACCCGGGCTGCCTCCATAATTTTGTAAGTTTGATAAGAGATAGCTGGCACACTCCACTTCCTTCCCCTGAAAGAGAGAACAGACATCACCTTTGCTCAGTCCAACTGCTATGTGGTGGTGGGGTGCTCTGGGGAGGTCGAGCTGTCTTAAAATTGGGCAGCCTTGTTCTATCATGACACATTGAAGCCCATTTAGAGCCGACTGGATGTGGCCAGCACAAATAAAGCCACCATTCTCCTTAGAAAATTCAAGATTTGATGGAATGGACCCAGGGCTGAGACATCATTGATCCTCCCCCTCCCTGGATCCTAAGAGAGGAACACAACAGAAATTTACATTTTGACTTCTCTATGCAGCGACAACTCAGAGTGAGAGCGAATACTATGCTTCCTTGAATTAATTTCTGATACAAAAAAAAAAGATCACAGAGTATGCTAATTTACATGTAAATTAAGTTTGGCCCTGGGGCTCCTGGCTTGCAGGTAAGGCTGTGGAGGGTAGAATGTTGGTCAATGCCTCAGATTGATTTTATGAGAAGTAGGTTCCAGGACAGATGGCAATTATCCAGCAATTATTGAGGACTTGGGATATTTCTTCTTCCTCCCTATGGACCTCTCCCCCCAACTCCATGCCTTGATGGTCCTGAAGTCAATGTCTTCACAGCCAATGTTATTGCTCTAGTTTCATTGCAGGAGTCCCTGTGCACTTGGAATAAGCAAGAATACTCTCTCTCTCTTTCTCTCTCTCTCTCTCTCTAATGCCAGCTCCACATTATGTAAGAAGAGTCAACCAAGGATGCCTCTAAGTTGACTCTTTTCACTCCTACACCACTGGTGGCCCCAGGGAGAGGAGAGAAAGCCAGAGGCTCGTGCTTCTTGGGGTTGAGTGCAGTAGGAAACAATATCCCTGCAAGATCTTTTACCCTGGACTTCCTTGTCATCCACAGATTCCTCTGTCCCCCATCCCCTTCCCCCTTGAGCTCCCAGCCAAGGAGCACGCACCTTCAATTCTCTGTCTACCTTGGGGAGAACAGTGGGGTCTCTAAAAACTAAGCTCTGCCAGGAGTCATACAACTCCAGTTCGGAACAGGACAAAATCATGAGTTCTCTCTATTGCAGTGGGAAAAGGAAGTGAGGTGGGCGGGACCCCCCATCTTTTCCTTTCTACCAGAAGGAACTTTCCTCTGAGAATACAACTGCATAGGACTGAGCCTTGCCTCTCTCCCTTTCCCCCCTCCAGCCTTTCATCCCCTCCTTTTGCCTTTTCTCATTCCGTCCCTCCTATCCTTAGCTTAGCTCTTCCTGGAGAGTCCTCTAGGAGAACCACACAAGGAAAGTTTTTCTGCCTGTTTCAATCCCTGAGAGCTCAGGCATCTTTAATATGAAAAAGAAAAACTACAGGAGCCTGCAAATGCAGGGTGGGTGTGAATGAGCAGGTGAGCGGCTAATTCTGCTGCTGGAATGAAAGGGAGGGCTAGGGCCGGGGTGGGGGGACCACACAGTGCAGCAAATAGACTCAAGGTGGAGAAGATTCCCAGTGCACCTGAGCCCAGCTTTGCAAACATCTCATCTCACACTGGTCAAAGATCCAGCCTGGCTGGGAACCACAGCCCCCAGCTTTGCTTCCCAAATAGAAAATTAGCATTCGTTTCTTCCTGCTCCTCTCTCTTTTCAACTTAGAGACGCTTTCCTGACTTCCAGAGCTTGGGCTTCTGCCTGTACCCTCTTTTATCTGCTTGTTATCCACAACTTCTACCCCTAGCCCGACCCCCCACCACCACCGCAAACACACCCCCAAACACATTCAAAACTAATCCAGTTGGTCAGCAACACCCCATCACCACGGGAAATCCATTCAGTCATTGAAGCTAGATCGCTGGCCAGCATCTTCTAAGAGGCACCTGATTCTTTTCCAGCCTGCATTTTTCCTCCTGATTTGCTCCTTGCTTTGCAAGTTCCCTGGCCGATATTTAAAGTTTCTTCTCGCAATTTCTTCCCCAGTCATATAAGCAGCGCATCCTCAAGCCCACGACCCTCCCAATCGGTAATTTGCCCCTGCATACATAGATGCTGTTGCTGTGTAAGTGTGAAAAATGGACAGAAAGCCAGGGAGCTAGCACATAGCTAGGGAGGAGAATAGCAGACACATTACACTTATGCATATACATTCCCCGATTTCATTCCGGTAGCAGCTAGAATCCAATCAATATTCTCACAGCCTGATCGGGAAAATGAAGTCCCAGCCATGCTGTTTAAATGCTCTCTCGCTTCCACCTGCAAAACCTAGCAGCAGAGCCCACTCCCGGACTCTGCGAATCGTCTCTAAAGCACCCTGTTACAATTCCTGAGTCTAGCGTAGGCAAATCAATAGCAAGCTCTTACCTTGAAAGAGAAACAGAGCAGCCAGCCCCGCGAAGATTCCCCAAGAGATAGAATTGTGCATTTTTGCTTGGATGGTTTTCATGATTCTTTTTCTTTTTCTTCTTCTTTTTCTTCTTTTTTGTCAGGTTCAGGCTTTTTTTCCCTTTCTTTTTTTTTTCTTTCCTAGATAGACTGCGTTGTTCTCAAGCTCATCCAAAGAGATTTTAATCCAATGTGTTTGCTGAAGGACACGACAAGGAAGCCGAGGGTATGCGAGAGTCTGACTTCTCCGTAATTATCTCCACTCATACTCTGGCACTGAGGCACATTGTACAATCTGGCCCTGGACAGCCCTCCTACAAGCAGCAATCATTGGTTCTAATCCAAGGATTGACAGAGCTACAACACACGCCGCGCGCGGGCACACACACACACGCACACACACACTCACACACACATTCAGGAATCATTTACTGGGCAAATCAGGCTAGCTGATTAAAGAGACAGGAGCCTGGAGAGATAGAATGATAAATGCCACTTTGCCCCTTTTCTATTACTTTCATTTTTTAAACTGACAGGCTCAGAGCCCAAAGCATCAGAAATCTTCCCCCCACCCCCTACAGCATTCCCTGGCCTCCTGAACTTAGATTCCCTTGCTCTGGGAAAAATCCCACAGCCAAGCAAAAGGCTTACAGGGGAAATCTTAAAGGGACATTTTCGTGCTTGGTGAAACTTGCAAGGATGAGTCAAATTCCATTTGTTTGGATCCTATTTTCCTCTCAGATGGTAATATCATTCAATGACAGCTTTCTTTTTCTCTCCTTCTCATCAACCTTTCCACTTTAGTCACTTTGAGAATAATAAATAACTTTCTATTTTCCCCTGCTGTCACTCCTGTTTCAGAATACCTGCCTCACTTTTATTTTTCACTCACTTTATTTATATCTAAGTCATCTCTGTGTATACGATACCATGAAAAGAAATGAAGTTTCTGGGATTTGAGAAGTTCCTGAGTCTGAATGTAGAACACTAGCTCCCAAAGACAGCAAAGTCTGTGTTTATTCTACATGCCTCCATTGACATTCACTAAAAAGAACAATGTAAGTATCTGTGGTTCAAACTGAAGCAAAGCTGACTGGAGCTAGACTTACAGACGGACTTTCTAGATGTCGATTCTGTTTGTGGTTATTCTATGTTCTCAAAGTGTTGTAGACATTTCTCTCCATGGTGGCAGGTGAGAATGACAAGATAGACACAGATACAATGATTTTGTTTTTAAATTCCAGAATTTGGATGGTTTCAGGATGGTTCTCACTGTTGACTTCCACTTATGGAAACCAAGTTATATGATATAAACAAGTGCTGCAACTGAGCCCCTCACAGAACCACCCCACCATGGTCCTGACAAACTCCTGTGTGACTCATTTACACACACATTTTTAAATATTCTTCCACATGGATCCCCAGCACAATTGCTATACTTCCTTTTGAGCCCTATAAAAACACATTTACATATAAGTACTCACATATGTTATGTGTATATACATGCGTGCATATGTATGTGTAAGGTGCATATGTTTATAAAATATAAATGCATATACATACATGTGTACATGTATTTATACCCATGTGTATATGTAGTTATATTGTTATACATAAGTATACTTATATAAATAGTATATTTACAATATTTAAACAATATATTAAATTAAATATATTTAGTTTATATATTTAAATTCATACATAGTCATATATTTAATTTAATATATTTAAATACTTTAATATATTTATACAAATATATAAATAAATACTATATAAACAATATAAATGCATACATACAAATATGGATATAAATATATACAGTATAAATATATAGCTTATAATATAATAGTATATATGTGTGTGTATAGTTACTGTTTTTTGGTTGTGGGACTTGAACTCAGGTCCTGGGCACTGTGCCTAAACCCGTTTGTGCTCAAGACTAACACTCTACCACTTGAGCCATAATGCCACTTCCCATTTTTCAGTGGTTAGTTGGAGATAAGTGTCACATGAGGATTTTTCTGTGCAGACTGACTTTGAACTGTGATCTCAGCCTCATGAGTAGCTAGGCTTACAGATGTGAGCCATCAGCAACTGGCTATATTTATTTTTATATAAATATACATCATGTATATATTATATGTATGTGTATACACACATGTATCTGCATAGGACCAAGGTGCTGATTGTTTATATTTACAGACACACTGGTGAAATTAAAACAACACTGCAATTTTGAAGCTGACTGAGAGGTGCAGTTGATATTGGGTCATATGTGAATGTGAGCAGCTCCTTCAGTGGTATACAACATAATGACCTCCACAGCAAAGGTCCTGAGGCCTGAGACCCAGTTCCTTGTTCCAGCTCTATATAAATGGAGTGTCTGAGAGCAAGACCTTTCCCCTTGGCCTGTGAGCCTTGGCTTCTTCTCTGTAAAATCAGGGTCATTTCTAAAGCCTCTTGCAACAGTAAAGGTGTTTGATGTTAACTAGTTTCCTTTCCTTTTCTCCTGCTATTAAATTCTAGTTCATATGCCTATCAATGCAACCTTGATATTGTAAGCTCCTTTGGACAAGAATCTGCACTATAGTTGGGTCTTTTTGTATAGTGCTTAACACAGTGAGACATGTAATTCAGTGCTTTGGAATGATTCTGATAGCTGGTGACTGTGGTTCAGAATAGGTAGAAGGATGGTTTCTTCTAATGACCACTTTACTTCTCTCCAAAATGATGTCTGCAGATCGCTTTCTTGCAAATTACTAGGAATCGTAGTTACCTCTTCTTATTACATTTTAGTACATGTCACAATGGAAAGAAAATGGTCAGGCCTGGTAGTATTTTGAGAATTTGCTTAGTTCCAGGTGGATACTCAGCATTGGCATGTGTTTTTTTCACCAGCCCCTCACAAGCTATGAAATATGGCCATTGTCACACCCATGTTGTAAACATGAAAAGACATTTAGCTGAGGGGAGAAAAACCAAAGAAAACAAAACAAAAAACAACATCCATAACCACACAACCCCCACTGACTCTGGTCAGTGTTGGCCTTATACTTACTCAGCTAGCTTACTCAGCTAGGACTCTACAATGTGAACTCTGTCTCTAGCCCTGCTTTTTGCTACATATTTTGGACATGGAGTTTTTCAGTCTTCTAGAGCGCCACATTCTGAACAGTTAGAATGATAGATATGAGCTACTTGCACCTAGATAATTTCTTCCTTCTTTTCCTCCTTCCCTTCCTATCTTCATTCCTTCCCTCCTTCTATAACTCTCTTTCTTTCCCTCCCTCCCTCCCTCCCTCCCTCCCTCCCTCCCTCCCTTCCTTCCTTCCTTCCTTCCTTCCTTCCTTCCTTCCTTCCTTCCTTCCTTCTTTCCTTTCTTCCTTCCTTCCTTCCTTCCTTCCTTTTTCTCTTTCTTTCTTGGTTTCTTTCCTTCTTTCTTTCCTTCTTTCCTTCCTTCTTTCTTTCTTCCCTTCTCAGTTGCCAGCATCTCAGCTTCTTTCATTGAGATGGAGTCTTGAGAATTTTACTGTCTGAATATTGATCCTCCAAATCTCAGCCTCCCAAGTATTTAGGTTTACAAGCATGAGCCACAAGTGCTTGCTCTTCTAAACTTCTTGCATAGCTGGCCTTGAAATTTTATCTTGATCTCTGTCTCACAAATAGCCTGATCACAGAAGTGAATCGCTATACCCAGTTTAATAACTCCAGAGAGAATTTCTTGGTTTTGCTTGGGGCACCCTCAATCTGCAAGCATCCTACATATGTCTTGCATATAATTGGAAGCATTATAGTCAGCCTGAGGGTTAAGATAGGGTCTTATTTACTTTTTGCCTGGGCTGTCCTCAAACTGTGATCCTCTTGATCTCAGCCTCCCAAGTAGCTGGGATTACAGGCACAGAAAACAGCACCTGGCTTCAATGTCTTCTACTTTTAGTGGTATATGAGTAAAAATTGACAAGTGTGGTAAAACAACACAAATACCAATACAGACAATATAGGAAGACTCATGTACTCATTTTTGTTTTTGTTTTTGCTTTTTTTTTTTTGTTGGTTTTTTTTGTTTGTTTGTTTTGTTTTTGGTTTTGGCCAGTCCGGGGCCTTGGACTCAGGGCCTGAGCACTGTCTTTGTCTTCTTTTTGCTCAAGGCTAGCACTCTGCCACTTGAGCCACAGTGCCACTTCTGGCCATTTTCTGTATATGTGGTGCTGGGGAATTGAACCCAGGGCTTTATGTATACAAGGCAAGCACTCTTGCCACTAGGCCATATCCCCAGCCCTCATGTACTCATTTTAAAATTGAGTCACCAATGATACGGCACAGCCATGCTGGATGACCATTTCCTATGCTAGTTTTCTAAAGATCTTTGGGAATGGTGGGAGGGCATTCTGATATTTCTTGTGATATAGAAACTATGGGATTGTAGGCACAGGGGAAACACTGTAGGCAGAGGATTCTATAAATTAAGAATTAGAATTAGAGACATCCTAGGTCAATTTGAGATCTCAGAAACCTGAAATTCTTACTCTAAAAAAAACCCACTGTGTTTTTATTTTGAAATAAAGTAAACTGGAAACTTTGACAATGCCTTATCCTTAGTAACTCAAGTGATCACACAGACATCTACAGCTGACGCAGGACTGCACACTGGTCAGACGCCAGTTGGCTCTGGTTGTGACTCATGGAATGAGCACAGAGACTGGGCTGTGTCTCCTTGGGTTCAAATCTTAGCTCTGTCCCCTACAGGCTATGGAAGCTGAATGGACTCTCCTCATTCCCCATCTGAAATGGGGCTGGCAATTACACCTCTGCTCAACCATAATCAAGCATCACAGCCATCAACTAATCTTCATTTATCTTGCAATTTTCACCAAATTGAGACTGATGTGGTATACCCCGTGCATCACTTGGGGGAAAGCTATCTGGGATTGGGGACTAAGCCTGCTGGATGCAGTAGTTTCAGAAGGATGCTTGGTGCACAGAGTGAGGCAAAACACACCCTGTGGGATTGCAGAGCTGAGTCTAATTGGGTCTGAGTGCTACTAAATGCTCCAGTATCCAGAGAGCTATTTCTCCTTCCATGCTCGAATGTGCCACAGTGGACTTCAAGTTTCGCAAACTCATATGCTGCATCCTCCCTGGAGTAGGAGTCATCTTCTCATCTTTTCTGTCATTGAGATTTCCCTGGTATCACCAGCGCAGGCCTGTGAGGTCACATGACAGCACTGTGCTGCTGTAACTACAGATGAAAAAGTAGAACCTGGGCTGATTGCAGAATTTTGTACCCATCAGGCCCAGGTTTTACCTAAAGAAATGATTCACATGGATAAAGTCGGCATCCTCCTTTCTGTCTTCAGATTCATCAGGCTGAGGTGTGACTGTCTCCATTGCTGTCTTTAGTTTGGTCCTTCTGCTTTGGAGTGGCTAGGGGCTATGGTTAGGATATTCTGCTAGAGGTGAGCCACAGATAATGAGCATCTGTTTGGGGAAAGCTGTGATTGGAAAGGGATCCTCTGAAGCCTCAATTTCTTACTCAACAATCAGAGCCAAGCTCAAGCTTTTCTTCATCAGATGTACAGGACTCACATTGCCCCCCGGGTTAGTCAGATTCATGCTATGCACCATTTCCTTCCTGCGTCATGGGTCAGCTATTCAGCAAAGGAGAGTGAATAGCCCTGAGACAAAATTAATGTCAGGAAACGGCCCTCACCTTCTAGACAGAATGGCATTTTCTTGCCATCCGTGCTTTTTGAAATTAAGAGAACTCTCCTATAGAAAATGTCTTGGCTATTTGCAGATAAAGAAGGAAGGAGTGCCAAGCCAACGATGAGGAAGGGGAAGCAGATGAAGTCTTTAACTTCTGAGGAGAGGGCAGCCAGGATTGTATTTCATAAACCTTTCATCATCAGAAGCTTAACATTCCCCCCAGTGTGCGATGAGCTGGGACAAATAGGGATTGATTCGCTGTAAACTGCCCCCATGCACACCTGTCACCTTACCCAATGGCAGACAATAAGCCCAGGAAGGTCACTGTGGGACCTGGCTGCCTCTCTGTCCAAATCCCAGCTGAACCCTGACAGCAGCCCCAGGAGAAGGACGAACAATCACCTGCACATGGTGGGCTGACTGGAAGATGGGATTTAGAATACCACAAAGAGGAGGAGGTAGGAGTGTGTGTGTGTGTGTGTGTGTGTGTTTGTGTGTGTGTGTGTGTGTGTGAGATGCATGCAAGTGAGGCCAGAAGGAGTGAACAGGCAGTGTTTTTATTTCTCTCAGCCATTATGGAAAGACCTGCGGGAGCTTAAATCTAAAGAGCAGTGCTGAAATCATGTTCAGGACTTAACAAAAGCTGCAGCTCTGCTCTGCTGTCCGCCTGCTGGGGCCTGCCTCTGCCGAGGCTCAGTGCCCTGGGTGATCTCACAAACCCTGATGCTTGGAAGAGCCCTGGCTCCAGGGAGGTTGGGGGCTGGCCTGCCCTTCACACATCTGGGGCTGAACCAGGGTCAGCTTGGACTTGCAATGTCACTTCAGGGAGAGCAAAACTATGACAGAGATCAGGCAGACTTCTGCCTTTTCCAAAGAGTTTCCCTAGACAGGGGCAGCCAGGATGGCTACCTTGCATGAAATTCCTATACATAGCCACTTTTTATGTTAATAGCACTGTTCAAGGGACAGGTCATATATGAATTACATAATTACAGAACAACAGGTTTACGATGTATTGTTTCCTTGAAATGGTATTATAATGGAAGCATAACTCTTACACAGACTTAAATCTAGTACTATAAAGGAAATGTTTTCTAATGAGTTAATCAACTGGCCTTAATTTCTACAAATCATCATGGTGACTCAGGAGCCTATCATCTCGTAGTACAATAGAAAGATTTGAGATTTCAGGCTGGGTGCTGGTGGCTCATGCCTGTAATTCTAGCTACTCAGGAAGCTGAGATTTGGGTGAGACTCTTACCTCCAATAAACTACTTGGAAAAAGTCAGAAGTGTCACTGTGGCTCAACAAGGGAAAGCACTAGCCTTGAGTAAAAGAAACTCAGGGACAGAACCCAGGCTCTGAGATCAAGTTCCAGGTTGACTTGATTCTGTGTGTGAGCTTCAGTTCTGTGGTGGTCAAGATTCTAATTTTTTGCCCCCTCTCATCCTTACAATGGACATCATAATATTAACTTCATCACCTCCAGAGTAGTAGATTCTTTTGAATGAGGATTGTGAATGTCTCAGTACACTAACAGGTACATACTTTCATGGGCCTCTATTGTAGATCAAGAGCTATTGGTGGACCCTGCTGTGTTTTGTTTTTGATGTAGAAGTGATGTAGCACAGCAGCCCATCTGTTCTTCCCTGAGAGACTTATAGGGTCTTTGGGAAAAGGGGTACCTCACTTAAAGGGAACATTTTTTTCTTAATATGTGAAGAGTGTCTACAAGGGTACAAAATCAACAAAAGGCCAATAAAAGCAGGGGAGAGGACACAATTGTAGATAAGGCAAAGTCTTGCTTGAGCCAGACACACACCCTTGTGTGGGGGACCAGAGTCCCTGATCCCCTACTTGCTTAATTTGCTTTGAATTGGGTTTCTGCTCCCTATAACCAGAAGAGTCTAGATGAAATGGTGAAACAGTTCATGGGCAGGTGTGGGGAGGGGCGGTATTAGTGAACATTAATTCCCTGATTCCTTACAAATGTCCAGATATTATCTAAAGCTTTTAGAAAAAGGATGCCTTGGGTACAGATATAGATGTCTGAGGCCTTTCATGTAAAAATAAAACTCAAATCAAGTAGCCAGTAGTGTTATCAAATTGAAGTTAAAATAATGACAGTTTTTTTAAGAAAAAATAAAGTTGCTGACAGAATTACAATGGCCTACCTCCTCCCCATTTTCTAAAAGATGAAGTGAGAACGAGTAAGCTGCTCCTTTTTTTTTCCCCCTTCTGTGCTGGAAATCAAACTCCAGGCCTTATTCAGGCCAAGAAAATGGTCTGACTAACTGCTCCCCATCCTAACTTCTATTTAATGAACATTTCTGTGTGTGTATTCTCTGTGTGTTCTTTATCTGTCCCCAGCAGATGAATACTTTATGTTTAATCTGTAATTTAAGAGATTACTGTCTATGGCAGTAATGGTAGTAACTGGTCAGGATTTCTCAGAGAGAAAAGATCAAGGCATCCCTGTGTGGTCAGAAAGACATCATGCTTACATTGCATTGCACAAAAGAAGGAGACACTCATTCTGAGTGAGGGGAATGGTGTGGCAAAGGATTGAAGCATGGACAAGAGTAGGTGCTAATGTGATTCCATTTGGGTGGATTAGAAGCTACCTGCTCAGAGTACTGAGAGTTCATGTAGGTTGGGCCTAAACACAGGGCTCGCTCTGAAGGTCTGAGGTTTGAATGGAATTTGAAAAACATCATGGCTATAGATTCTATGAAAAAGAATGAAAGCAACACAAATGGATAGCTCTGAAGTTCTAAAAGGTGATATGTGTAATAAACCAAGCCATTCCCCAGAGGAGTCTCTGGAGCGCTGGACTGTGTCTCCCTTAGTCCGGAGGGGAAGATGGTAGAAATCAGGCTTCAGTCTTACAATTCTTGAGCCCTGAGCAGGTCAAACGTACAAGGAGGCCTGCATGTAAGGTTCCTAGCTGCCTCCCCAGCAGTTAACCAGAACATAGTACAAGGCAGGCTCAAAAGAGGCTCAGTACAACTCACACTCAGACAAAAAGAAAACTGGAATGATTGTGGGATTCCTAGGGAAAATCTACTCTGAGGATGCTGTATCAGATAAAAAGCGATCCTGGATGGATGCCAGTGGCTCACACCTGAAATCCTTGCTACTCAAGAGGCTGAGCTCTGAGGATCCCCCTTTGAAGCCAGCCCAGGCAGGAAAGTCCGTGAGACTTTTATCTCCAATTAACCACCAGAAAACCAGAAGTAGAGCTATGACTCAAAGTGGTAAAGTGTTAAACTTGAAGTGGAACAAAGCCCAGAGACAGAGTCCAGACACTGAGTAGTTCAAGCCCCACAACCTGTGAGGAGTTGGGAGAAGCCTTTTGGTCACATGTTTGGTTTTGTTTCTTTGTAGCTATTTATTTCTACTCATACATCTACTTTGAAGACTTCCTTGAAAGGAACAGTCTCATCTGGGTATAGACTACTCTATTTTTCAATTATTTGGCCTCAAACTACCTAAAAGTATGCTGAGCTCTACCAGCACAATTTGAGAGACTATGGGAAGGGCAGGGCTTGGGAGCCCTTTGGTCAATATTTCATCTTCTGGGGTTGGAGGCACAGCTCAGTTAGTAGAGTAACACTCAATGAGTAAAAGTGTCAGGTACTGAGTTTGAGTTCTGGTCTTAGACTTAAAAAACGACATTTCATCTTGTGATTTATATTGAGACATGGTATATGGAACAAGGCAAATACCTACTTAGGTTCACACCAGCAGAATTGGAAAAAGAATCAACCTCTCTTGTTTCATGTCCAGTGCTATTGTTTCTCTACTAGAATATATCTGAATGTCTTAGTTCCAACTTTCATTGTACAGCCACTTCTCAAGTCTCCTGCCCCCACCACCCTGCCCCTACTCCCTGCTCAAGAAATCCACTGATTTGCTAATTTACCCAAACTTGTATTCTGTAATAACATGGGGCCATACCTAGAAGGGCTGAAGACACTGAGCTGTACTCTCTCAGGGAAGGCTCAGTTGAAGGGGATTCAGAGAAGAGGTAATAATGAGTATAGAGTAGAGAATAGAGAATAGAATAAGTGCAGTACAGTGAAAGGGAGAAGACGAGCAGATACCTAATAGTCAATATCTGCTGTAACCTTCTTAGTGAGTCTGAATAATAGATTTTTAGTGAGGACACAGGAGATCTGGTTGTAGGGGTCCGTATTACCTCTTTGTACACCTGTCTTGCTCATGTGTTGCCCACCAGAAGCTACATGAATTATTTGAGAAGGGTATCAATAGATTTTCTAATAAGAGCTGACTAGCCTAGACAGGAACAGCTATTCATCATAGACATTTGACTGATTCTAACCCACAGATGGACATAGAAGAGACATATAAGGGCTTAAAATCAAATCGTGTGTCCTATTGAAGAATAATGGTAATTTCTATTATATATATGCTTTTTAATTTCGGAGTGAATTAAGTGCCTATAAAAGGTATTGAATTAGCAGCCTCAGAAACTAATGTTTCTGATTTATGCCCAGCAAGTAGAGAGAAAGACAGTTGCCTGAATCTTTTCTGTGTTTCCTGAACCACCTCTCCATCTACTCTCACTAAGACTTGTGATCCACTGTTCTGAGGAGGCCCTTCTCACCATTCTGCATGGGTTTTAGATTAAGGATCAATGCAAGTCAAATAGTAGGGAAATTCAATAAGAGAACACTAGATCTCTGGCAAGCATAGTCTTCTATGTAACGGACAAATGCATCAGCACATGTACAGTATTCTCTACGTTATATTCCTATTTTTCAAGTACATTTGTGTCTTTTATTAACATCTCATAAAACATTTGTCCAGTAATGCTAGTAGCATCATTTGTTTTAGAATAAGTGGCTGGGGCACTAAAAACATGATAGCATGGTAGAGCTGGAAGTTATCTTAAACAGGGGAGAGGATTAATAGAACTCAATTGCCTGAGTTAGTCCAAAAGGCCATAATAGTAGTGGGATGGGGTTGTAATCCAGCTGTACTAGTATCTTCCCTCTTCCTACTGTTCACATTGGTTTACTTGGCCTCATACAGAGCCAAAGTATGTACACAGAGATAAGGAAACAATGAGGATTTTAAAAGAACATTAATAAACATAGGGTGTGTCTATCAAGATCAATTGGAAGCCTGGAGGCAAAGTAGCTAGTATGACCACCAAGCTGGCTTCTCCCCCTGAATCTCCAGGAGCACATGGCTTTTACTTACAGCATCCTTAAGCTGCCTGAGCCTCAGATGCCTCACAAACTGGGGGAGGAGAAACAGCCTTGCAGGATTAAATACGGCGCATGTATAAAAAGCCATTGGTTCTC
Organism: Perognathus longimembris pacificus; assembly: GCF_023159225.1. Classification (NCBI taxonomy): domain Eukaryota; kingdom Metazoa; phylum Chordata; class Mammalia; order Rodentia; family Heteromyidae; genus Perognathus; species Perognathus longimembris. The sequence goes on along the minus strand of NC_063163.1, from coordinate 101,269,885 downwards.
AGCAGGCTCAGAGTATTTATTAGGTCACTTGCTAAAGAAACATTATTCTTCAATCAGGTAGAGAAATGTGATCATTTGAAGTGTAGGGATTTCATTTGACGTGTATGGTTTCTTTTTTCTTTTTAGAAAAATGAAATATTGATTTTTTTTTGCATGACAATTTTGATTTCTCCTGGCTCTAATGTTGATTTTTCACTTTTATTTGGTTTAATTAAGAGCTTATTTTAAAAAGTGATAATAAATGAGTTGAAATTTACTATATCTTCATCCCACAGTATTCACAAAGATTCTCGGAAATACTAAAATACATGGCCACTAAAATATGGGAAGAAAAGCAAATCCAGGGGAGATGTTGTCCCAGGACCCTACTCCTTTCAAATAGGAATTTTATGCATGGAAGAAGGGGACATTCTGGGGTCTTCAGCATACAACATTCTACCTCTGTTAACAGCACTGTACATACGCTCAGATACGGTTCATGCCTTCCCCAGCAATCCAGAAATACCACCATAAAGTTGCAAAGGCTGCTGTGGGGGAAAAGTGGCTTTAACAAGTATGTTTGTGTTTGATGTTATTAGAATTGAAATGCTTGTAGAAATGTCACTGCACAGGCAAAGCACTTACAAGGGGCAAGAAGGTGTGATGCTCAATAAAGACCGAAGGCAGAGTCAGTTATATTCACACATGTGTGCGCGCACACACTTACACAGTGCCAATTTTGTCTTTCAACTATTCATTCTGCATTTATGATAACTGTTTAATCAAAATCACCTGTAGAATACTGAAACTACAGTGGAATTTGCCATAATTTCTTTGGTGACTATTGTCTTCTTTACTCACCATTTTTCTTCCCCATCTGTAAGATGGGGAAAGTGGTCACAAAGTTGAAAGAAGCTGGGCATCAGTGGCTCCAGCCTGTGATCCTCAGATTTGAGGATTGTGGTTCAAAGCTAATCCTGGGAATGAAAGTCTGTGAGACACTTATTTCCCATTGACCTGGGTGCAGGGGTGGGGGGCAGGGGCAGTCCAGGAGAGCTGGAGCTGTGACTGAAATGGTAGAGCATATGCCTTGAGCACAAAAGGCAATCAACATCACTCAGGCCCTGAGTTCAAGTACCAGTATTACCATACACACACACACACACACACACACACACACACACACACACACACCCCACCACCACCACCACCACCACCACCAGCAACACACACAACAAAAATACACACACACACACACACACACACACACACACACACTTTTTCTTTCTCTCCAAAACAAGGTAACAGTGTCCTGATGTACTGAAGCAAGGAAACAGCATATGAGGTCTGACCCTCAGCTCTCACACTATAATTACTGACTCCAGATGAGTTCCTCTCTTTCTCAGGGCACTGGTCCCATTGTAAAAATGTAGAAAGTTTATTTTCTTTCAGTGAAATTTAAAGCATGAAATTTTATTATGTCTCTATTAAGTCAGAGATCTTAAAGATGTGTATTTATCAATTAAGCTCTTGCTGGGTATTTGCTGAGCTCTAATTGTGTTCAGTGTTTCCTGCATTTAATAGGTCCTATGTTTATATAAATATAGTAACCGTAGGTCTTTGCTACCTGAGAGACACTGTGTTATTCTCACTGGATTAATGATCTAGTGTCATCAAAAGGGGGCACAGATTTTTTTTTCTGCCAAGGGACATTTGGATGTTTAGGACATCATTTTCAGGCCATACAAAATGATCAATACAGGCAGGTGGGCATGGGCAGCCAAGGAAAAGAACATATCACTGTTCCATCAAGAACCAAATCATTTCAGGGGCCTCATATACCTTACAGGCCAGAGGTTTCTCATCCCTGACTCGCACCTGCATTGTCACAGACACTTCCCAAATATTATAGATACAACCATTAGTAATTTTCTCCCTAAAATTCTCACAGTTTAAGTAGAATACTAACCAACAGTTATCAATAACCTTGAACAAAAGAACTTATGGACAGCACCAGGCCCTGAGTTCAAGCCCCATGACCGACCACAAAAAAAGTCAAGGAGACACAGAAGTATACTGTAAGTGTTGGATAATAGAGGTAAAAGCAATGGCAGAGCGGAAAGAAGCAAGAACTACTTACAGTTCAAACTAAATAGTTAGGGGTACAGTTTTATAAAAATAAACAATACGTCACATCTAAATATTGGTATCCTTGTGATCAGAAAGACTCAAGGTTTGATGTGTAGACAACTATAGAACAAAGGAACCAGGAAGTAAAAATAGGCCCAGATTCTGAAGGAAAGAATAGTGCAGTGAATAACTTCAAATATTTTTTTAATGTACATTTTGTGGATTGGGAGAGGTGAGTGAAAAGGGCCACATCAATTAAGGGATTATATTCACAGATTTCTTTGGTGAACAGACTCCTTTGTACATATACTTAAAGTTAATAAAATACTGTATATCTATGTCTATATGCACACACATATACATTTTATCCCATGTGTTAAAGGTATATGAGTTGCATGGGAGAAGGTCAGAGGTCAGAGATAATGAGTCACTTTCAAACTATTAAGAATGAAAGGAGCTGCTGAGTGCTGGTGGTTCAAGACCATAATCCTAGCTACTCAGTAGACTGAGATCTGAAGATTACAGTTCAAAGCCAGCTCAGTCTGGAAAGTCCATGAGACTTTTATCTCCAATTAACCACTTGAAAACTGGAAGTGGAACTGTGGCTCAAAGTGGTAGAGTGCTAGACTTGAGCGGAAAAAAACTCAAGGACAGTGCCTAGGTCTTAAGTTAAAGCTCCATGACCGCCCCCCCAAATAAATTTGTTAAAGGAAGCCAAGTTCTGTTGGCTCACGCCTATAATCCTAGCTACACAGGGTGCTGGAATCTGAGGATCACAATTTGAAGCCAGCCTAGGCAGGAAATTCTCTGAGACACTTATTTTCAATTACTTACCAAAAAGCCAGAAGTGGAACTTTGGATCAAGAGGTAGAATGCTGGGGCTGGGGATATAGCCTAGTGGCAAGAGTGCCTGCCTCGGATACACGAGGCCCTAGGTTCGATTCCAGCACCACATATACAGAAAACGGCCAGAAGCGGCGCTGTGGCTCAAGTGGCAGAGTGCTAGCCTTGAGCGGGAAGAAGCCAGGGACAGTGCTCAGGCCCTGAGTCCAAGGCCCAGGACTGGCCAAAAAAAAAAAAAAAAGAGGTAGAATGCTACTTTTGAGCAGAAAGCTCAGCAACAATGCCAGACTGTGAGTTCAAGCCTCTGGACCAGCATAACAACAACAACAAAGAATTAAAGAAAAGTGAAATAAACAGAACACAACTTATAAAATATAAACAGCAAAGTTGATGCCAGTGGTTCCTGCCTGTAATCCTAGATAGGTAGGAGGCTGAGACTTAGAGAATGGAAGTTTAAGGCCAGCCTGGGCATACACATGAGACCTCCTTTCAACCAAAACTGAGTCCAGTGGCTGGTTTCTTCCTTATTTTTGGTTTTCTCCTTTCCTCATTTTTTTTTCAATTTGGTTATCTCCTTCATTTATTTCATTACCACTGAACATTCAATAGTGAATTGTTCAGTATCTGTATGTTATACTATTTTCTGTGATTTCTCTTGTTATTGATTTCTAGTTTTATACCATTGTGGTCTGATAAGAACATAGGAAGTTATTTCAATTTTCTTGCATTTGTTAAGACTTTCTTTATGTTCTATAATAGGATGCCTTTGTACAAACTCATGGGCTGCTGGAAAGAATGTACATTCTGTGCCTGATGGGTAGACTATTCTGTAGATGTCTGTTAAGTACATTTGATCTATAGAGCCAATTGATTTTGATGCTTCCTTGTGGATTTTTCATTTGGATGGCCTATTGATGAGGATGGAGTGTTACAGTTACTCATTATTGTTGTGTTTGGGTCTATCAGAGCATTATGTCTTGTAGTGTTTCCTTTATGAAATTAAGTGAACTGACATTTGGTGTCATACCAAATTTAAAACATGCTATATAATGCATTATAATACCACCTATAGAAAACAGAAACTAGCCAGGCACCAGTGGTTCACACCTATAATCCTAGCTACTCAGGGGCTGAGATGTAAGGATCACAGATACCAGCGTGGGCAGGAATGTCCATGAGATTCTTATCCCTAATTAACCACCAATGGAAATGACATTGTGGCTCAGAGTGGTAGAGTGCTAGCCTTGATTAAAACTCAAGAACAGTGCCCAGGCCCTGAGTTCAAGCCCCATGACCAATAAAAGAGAAAAATGAAACTAGACTGCCTATTTCTTTCATCCTATACACAATTTGGTTCCAAATGGAACAAAGATATTAATGTAAAAGTAGAAACTGCTTTGAAACTTTGAAACTGCTAGATGAAAAGGCAGGGAAAACACTTGAAGATAAAGGAATAGACAGTGCTTTTCCAAATAGAATTTCAATTGTTCAGGAAATAAGAACAAGTATTGAAACATTAGATTGCATCAAATTAAAAGTGTTGCACTTCAAAGGAAAAACATCTCCTGAATCCAAAGTAAAAGTATAGAATAGGACAAAGAAATTGTCAATTACCAATCCAATAATGGATTAATATCCAGAATATCTAAAGAGCTTCAAAAATTAAGCACCAACAGAATGAACAATCCAGTTAAATGGACAAGTGAATGGAACAGTTTTCAATAGAAATATGTATGGCTAAAACTTACATAATGAAGTGATCAACATCTTTAGTCACAAAAGTGCAAACATAACGTTGAGGTTCCATCTCGTTCCATTCATAGTGACTATCATAAAGAAAACCAACAAGAAGTGCTAGTAAGGCTGTTGGGGGGGAAAATAAATTTATATGCACGTCAAGGGAATGGAAACCACAGTGGATGGGAATATGGAGGTTCCTTAACAAAAAAACAAAACAGAAAAATTCCCAACAAAACAATACCTACCATTACCACCACCACCGAGAACAAACTGGAACTGGAACTACTACTCACATCATCTTGCCATACTGCTTCTGGATACATAGTAAAAGGAATGTAAGCCAGCATAGAACAAAGATACCTGCATACTATATTTATACTAACATTATTTACAGTGGCCAAAATATGCAAGTACCCATTAAGCAATGGAAAAAGGCAATGTAAAGAACATAAACAGTACTATTCAGCCATGTAGAGGAATGAAATGACATCAATTGTAGGAAAAAGAAGGGAACTAGGAATTGTCATGTTAAGTAACATAAAGTAAACAAAGAAAGTCAATGATCCCACGTTCTTGCTCATAAGTGAAATACGGTTATTAAAAATGAATGACAGGAAGCAAAATAAATTCTGTTTCTGAGTTATTAATGGGAGGTAGGAGGATGAAATGAGAGAGCACAGGGGATTGAATATGACCCATCTTCTCTACATATATGTAATAAAATAGAACAATAAAATCTGTTGAAATTGTTCCTTGGAAGGGGGAAGAGGAGTGAAAGAACAAATGGGTTTGATTAAGTACCTTATGTGCATAGATGGAAACAACACAATGAAACTCCTTTGTACAATGAATGTATCATATTAAAAGTAGGGAAAAAATATTTTAATAAAAGAAATTCACAAAGATAGGGGAAACCACCCACAAAGAGAAAAAGAAGAAATACAAAAAGAAGAAATACAAATGAAACTATGTACGCATATATATATATGTGTGTGTGTGCACATATGCCTATATATACACACATATGTGTGTATACATATATGTATATATGTATATATATATATATATATATACTCACACACACCACATAAAGAACTATTACATTATCTGGATACAGCTCCAAGAGACTTAAATGGTACTATTCAACAGCATAGAGATAAATTCAATAGGCACTCCTGACTGTTAGGAATATTTACATAAATAATATCATCAACAGATTAGTACAATTCCTTATACAAAGGGAACAAAAGTTCTTCTGCTTCAATGAATAGAAGCCCAGAGACAGACAGTTATTGGCATTGGTACAGTGGTCAAACAAAACTAAGGTTAATGGTTTTGCTATATTCTTTGGATACTGGAATTGAAAAGGTATGAATGCTGCCATCTTCCAGACAGCTGTATTTATACTCCAAGCAGGAAGAAGGCAAAGAATAAAAGGTGAATCAGCCTTTGTCTATCCCATTTTATCAGTTAAGAAAGTGGTTTCCCAAAGAATCCTCAACCAGTCTCATTAGCCCAAACTACAGCCAATGGCCAATATTAACTATGGGGTAACCTGAAAATAAATAGTGAAGTCAATGGAAGTAATGAATAACCATAAAGGAAAAAAGATCTAAAAGAAACAATAATAAAACAGAAAACTTGATCGATAAAAATAAAATCAGCCTACTTGAAATGACCAATAAAATGGACCAAACTCGGGCCTGCATGATAAATAGATTATTCAAGCAATTTTAGACATAAGGAAGAAACATGAATTAAATTCAAACTATTGTGAGAACAACAGGTACCATTTTCAGATAGTACTTTGACAATCTAGATGTAATAGGTTTTTTTTTTTATTTTAGGAATGTGTAATTGCCAATATTGACTTGATAGGCAGAAAGGAAGCAGAATGATAATCAAATACATTTTCAAAATGTGTCTATCAGCACACTGAAATAATGAGATGGATTTTCTTCACACACGTACATATGTTAAAAAAAAATCTTAGGAGTCCAGAAGTCATTTTCTTTTAAAAGTCCCGAATTAAAAGTGACCACTGGATTCATTTTGAGTGACTCAAAAATGAAATAGCATGTTTGTCCTGAGAGACCAGGCTGTCTTTTCAACATTAGCATCACATTCATCTTCACCAAGTGTACACAGAAATGGAAGGCAGTTGCAGGACGCATGCATATGATCATCTCCTCCTTACTCTGGAATGGAGTTAAAAATAAGATGTATACACTTATAGGCATACAATTCACAATATAAAAATGGAATTTTTAATCAGTGGATATATAATTGACCATTATATAAGTGGTGTTAGGAAAACAGTTATTGTCTATCAAAAGGGGTAGGGAGATTGAGCGGTGGCAGGGGAGACAGGGAAAAGAAGAGGAAGAGGGAGAGGGGAGGGAGAGAGCATGCTCCTTTTCTTGGTGTTATACTGAAAATTTAATTCAGACTCTTGAAAAGCTTATGGTAAAGAACAACATTTTCAAATAGTTGGCTGAAAATATCACAGAATATATTTTTAATTTATATATTGGGAGGCTTGTCTAAGTAAGACACAAAACCTAGAATTTATAAAGGAAAAGATTGACAGGTTTTGCTGTACAAAGATGATAAATGTCTGCATGACAAAAGACTCCATAAACAAAGTTAAAAGACAAGTGAAAGAAACATCCACGGGTGCGGTGAATAATATTTTGATATAATAACTGATTTCCCTCCTTACTTTTTGTTCTACTCACCCCTACCCCCCTCCCTTGTCCTCACCAACCATCCCTCCCTGTTTGCCAGCAGCAAGGGTATTCTATGTTCATTGCCTCTGAGGATAGATGACACAGCAGAATGCGGAGAACAAAGGAGTCACTTCTCAGTTTTTGAATTTCAAAAGCCTAGGATATAGCACAGAAAAACCATGGGGAGAAGGTGTCTGTAGCATGCTTGGTCTTAAGATCTGATTGTCTTGATTCCCAGTCAAGATTTTATGGACTTGGGGAAGAGGCCAAAGGGGAAGAAAGAGAGCTAGAGGAGGCATTTTGCTCCTTGCCAGGTGCAGAGCTGAGCTTGGCATTGCAGGGGGCAGTATGTGTGTGTGCGTGTGTGTGTGTGTGTGTGTGTGTGTGTGTGTGTGTATGTAGGCAGTACACTAGTAACAGAAAAGCAAGAAACAAAGCATCTGGCATTCCTTTTGTTAAACAGAATCCACAGAAGAATATGCCCTTAATATCCCAAGTCCTTACCCTCACTCAGCCAGTGTTTGGGGAAAGCAGGTGAATAAAAATGACTGTGCAGGGTGTGTCTTGAATGAGCTCACTATATCCTCACAGATATACTGCACCTGCCTGAGCTCTATATTGCTAAATTACACCAATGCACCCCATCATGGTGCAGAGGCAGCAAATAAAGTCACCTTGCATGGGACAAGGGATGACTTGCCTTTCATGTGAGGACTAGAGCCAGAGGACATCAACCAGTGCCAGACTGGACAGAAGGTGACTGGGAATCTGCAGCATCTTACCTAGTTCAGTAGCTTGGCCCCACCCCAGGGAAAGGAGTGATGATGGTTGGCTCTGAGGTTCAGATTCTGCCACCTAGTGGAAAGGGTTGAAATCAAATGAAGTCAGAAAAATGGGACGTTTCACTTTTACCTTTGGATTCCACTGTATTTTAAAATAAACCAAGAAGCTAAAGACAGAAATTTCTCTTGTTGGTTCCATTTCCTGGAAAGATGACTCTGAGTTGGAATTTAAGGATCAAGATGTTTATTGGTGCATCAATACCCCGAGGACAAGGGAAGAAGGCAGGATTGACCAGAGGAAGGGGTGAGTTGTGCCAATCCAACACCACCCAAGTTAATACCATTGGGAGCTCTGGAATTCATCTATCTCTCATAACAATCCCCCATGGGAGTAAAATGGCCAAGATATTACATCTGCATCTCTATCAGTCACCCATTTAGTCACTGATCTCATCTCAGGGAAGTCTGATGTAGAATGGGCATGGCATTGAGCACTGGAGTGCTCTCAACAGCGAAAACCACCTCTGATGGACCGACAGTTTTCCAGCAGCTAACAGTGCATGTCCACATCCATCAACTCCCTAATGTAAAACCACGGAAAACAATAAACAATGCACTAAAGGAAAGACAAGCTGCCACCTATATAAATATAAGCACTATATAAAATGTCCCAGCTTACTAGTAAGCAGACTATCTCATGTTAAATAATAATGAGAGTCTCTTGCGGTCGATTAACAATATTTTTAAAATACTGACACTCTCAAGCCTAGTGGAAAGTGGAAGAAGAAGAGCATTTTCACCTACTGTTGATAGTACGGATCAAGATTTTAAATGAGTGTTTTCTTGGAGTTAACAATTCTACTTCTGATTATTCCTTCTTAGGGGCACTATTCAGAGACATCTTCAAGTGTGTTTCCTATTGCCTTGTTTGTGCTCATAAAAAAAAAAATCAACAGTCCTATCTAGATGAACCCAAGAAGGGAAATTTTTTTTGATGGTCATGTGGCTTGAACTAAGGACTTGCGTGCTGTCCTTGAGCTTTTGCACTCAAGGCTAGTGCTCTCCACGTTGAGCCACTGTGCCACTTCTTGTTTTCTGATGGTTCATTGGAGATAAGAGTATCACAGACTTTTCCTCCCTGGACTGGCTTTGAACCACGATCCTCAGATCTCATCCTCCTGAGTGGTTTAGGATTATAGGTATGGGCCACTGAGCCCGGCTGGAAGGGTAATCTTAAAGTACGTATTTGTTCTTCTACTCTATACAAAGCCACATAATTGTTGAACTATGGATGTGTTTTTCATAGTAAAGGATAGGCTTCCTAACATGGGAATATCTCTAAGTTATATTATTACAAGAAAAAAAATCAAAGAACAATAAACATAGGATCTTACTTATTGATAGATATAAAGGCACACATAGATTGAGAGGAAAATAGATGTGAATCAATGAGCAGACAGTGGAAAAGGGGGGCTTTCATATTTTACTTTGTTCATTTCCATATTCATTTTTTTCTTTTGACAATGAGATCATAAGATATTTGTAGAGAAGAGAGTTCACAGGAAAAAAATTAGGTGGAAAACATTTTGCTTTTATTTGAGTTGTTTAATAAAAAGACACCGAGTTGTTGTATTATTTAAATTCCCCCTGCATTGCTTCCAGCTCCTGACTCATCAGGATGCCTGTCCCAGAACTGTGCACAGTGCATGGAGGATGAAATCTACTTTTTTAATTCATCCTCCGGGAGCCATCTCCTGACTGCTGGGGAAGGCAGGACAGGTGAAAGACAGGGCTGTGTCGTGGGGGTAGGAGGAAACAGAGAATCTAGAAACTATGCAATCAATCTAGAAGAGGCAGGCCTCTTGTACCTGAGAGAAACAAGAACTGAAGGACAAAGGCACCTGAGAAGAGCAAGTTGAAACCACAGACATGCTTCTACTTAAGATTTTGTCCTATGTCAGAAATCTTTTATCAGTATGTCTGCACCTCTCTATTCTTAAATGCAAGCTATCAAAGGACAATCTCCTTCCCAGCACATTATAAATATTGTAAATGTGTGTGAATTGATGAGCCTTTCCCAGCAATGTCTCAGTTGGCCAAACTTGCCAGGTACCATAGAATTATGTAATTGGATAACAGGGGGATGGGAATCAGCTCTAAGGCCACATGGCAGAGAATAGCCACCAAGCTTATTGATCTTGTGGACCTGTTGCACTGAATTCATCTTTAAATGGTGTTTCATAGAAGATACGTAGCTGTAAGGTGAGATGATGACTTTTAGATGTCCAGTTGAGGGAAACTTCCTAAAGGGGCTTCGTTTAAGAGACTGTTGGAGGACTTTGGCATGGTCCCCATGTGTAGCAGATGCCTTGCAGGCACTCTTGGAGGCATGAATTGGAAATAGCATGAGTGGGAGAAACAGAAGAAATGGACAAAGAGAGATTCTGCTGAACTTTTGCAAAACCAGACAAGCCAATAGAGAACCAGAGACCGAGACATAGGAAACCCAAGGTGAAGGAGCCAGCTCTGGTAGCAAGTGCAATATAGACATGAGAAAATGTGGGCAATAAGGATGATGGAGATCAGGAAAACAACTAGGGAGAGAGATTAGCTTTCAAATACCAATTAGAAATAAGATGACACACATGATTAAGAGGAAAGTTCAACCACCCCAAAGATGATCAGGCCTTCAGAGAAATTCCCAGGCTCCCTCTGCTCATAAAGCATACTGTGTGAATCTTACACTAAGCCAGACCCTGCCTTTGTAGGTGTACTTTGGGTTTTATTCAGAATTGCTGAATAAAGCTCTTCCCATGCCTGAGGAGCTCTGTCTTCTTGGCTATTATGAAAAAGCACCTTGCACTTCAGCTCATCTATGTAATTCAGTAAATTGCTTCTTCTTTAATCTGTGAAACCCTCTTAACCATGGAAAACACAACATTTTTTTTTAACATGGACCACTTACAACTAAAAGTTCTAGCTAGCTGGAAATTGCTTGCATTCTCTAAAGGGATAGACAACAGCTATTCCAAATACATCTTTGTCCAAGTCCCTTCTCTAGAGATGAAGGGAGGAACACTAGGAGTTTCTTATGTCCCAGTTTCTAGCACAGTCTGAGTTTTTAAATCAATTTGAAATTCCTTCCTTCCTTCCTCCCTCTCTCTCTCCCTCTCTCCTACCTTCCCTCTCTCCTTCCTCCCTTCTTCCCTTCCTCTCTCTTTGCACTCCTTATTCTTCTCTCTGTTTCTGTCTCTCTTCCTCTGTCTTTCTCAAAGCTTTTCATTGCAGGCTTCACACTGATCCATTCCTCCATGGCTTTTATCTAACCGTTATTTCCTGTATCATATTTTGGAACAGTCACAACTCTCACTTGAATGATCTCAATCTCTTACCATTTCATGTGAGGTTTTCTGCACTGTGAAAACAAGCATAATCTAACTGTAGTTAGCCTTTTCTGATTACCCATCTAGAACAGGGAAAGAATAACCTTACTTTTTTTTTTTAAATTACACACAAGAAAGAGCCTAGTTTGGCGTCTGGTGGGAGGGTGGAGTTTATTTCATTATTATCATTTTAAATTCTTGATCATAAATTGATTTTGTGACCCATTATGTAATATAAACTACAGTTGTAAAAATAGTGATCTAGAGATTCAGGCTCAATCAGCAGTGAGACTGTTCATATTGTGTGTATAACGTCCATTCTACAGCAACTACCCAGAACTTTTTACTTAGATGATGCCATATTAGAAGTACCACCACAAAGCAGTGTTGCAGACACAGCAGAGGCCATCAGAGCCCACACCCTACCCTACACAACATATGCAATCACCAGACAGCATGCAGGTGGCCCCTCTCCTTGCATTGGGGAGACACTTCCTATAGTCTTTGAATTATGTATGCCTTTTTTTGCAAGGGATCTGGCTAAATGATGTGGTTGTAGTAAGACTACCTATCAATTCTTCATAAGTACAGCAAGGAAACACCTTCAGCCTTCAGAATGCCTTCAGTCTTCACAGCACCTTCCAGATGCGTTCTTCATCATTCTTCACATGATCCTGCTCTCCAACTCTACTGGGAGGTGTGTGGGTAATAGGGGTGCATTCATCACTGCTAGCAGAGGAGCAGAGGCTGCCCCTTGCAGGGGAACTGAGCAGATATGGTGGGATTTACTGCTTCAAGTGAAAAGAAGACTCCAAAATTCATAGAGACAAAGGTATCCATTTGCTCCCAAACAAGAAAAAAGTCCTTCTGGCATAGACAATCTTGTCTCTGAAGCAAAGCCTGGAGAAGGTGTACAAGTTCAATGGTGGCTTGCTACTGTAACTCTTCATAATAACTGTTCTCTCTAAGAGTCCCTCCCACATTCCTTCTTTCTGATTATTTGGTGTTGGTTGTGGATATTGAAATCAGGGCCTGGGCTCTGTCCCTGAGCTTTTTTGCTCAACGTCAGCACCCTACCAACTTGGGGTCACAGCTCCACTTCTGTTTTTTAGGTGGGTAATTGGAGATAAGAAATTCACAGACTTTTCTGCCCAACTGGCTCCAAACTGTGATGCTTAGATCTCAGCATCCTGTGTAGCTAGGACCAGTGCCTGGCTCACTCTTCTTCTTACTAACAGAATAGAAAAGCCAGCTAAGAGTGCAGCCTCTGGTTGGCATTGACGGCTCATGCTTTTACAACCTTTGCTTCTCAGTGAGAAGCTGAGACCTGAGAATCACAGTTTTGAGTCAACCTGAAAAACAAATGCCAGAGACTCTCATTTCCAATTAACCCAGAAAAAGGCCAGGAATGGAAGTATGGCTCAAGTGGTAGAGTACCAACCAGCCATGAGTGAAAAAGCTCAGAATTTAAGCTCCAGTACCAACACAGCATGATAAATAATAACTAAACAAAGGAATCCAACCTGTCTCGAGCTTTATTCCTAGGAAAGATATTTCCCTCTAGCCAACTGGAATGTGCAAGCTCCATGCTTGCTCATGCTTCCTCCCTGATTCAGTCAAGAGCCTGAAGCACAGAAGCTTTTGGAAGTGACTTACCATACAAGATATTTCTCCAAAGGTCTTCTCTGTGACCAGAGTCAAGCGTCCATCTCAGATTGTTCTCTTGCGAGTACTTACTAACCATGTTAATAAAGCTACCAGGACAGAAGAGACCACTGTTAGTGGTCCTGGGCTAGGATTCAGTTCCAGAAGGAGGATCTCATTCATTTCGATGTTCTAGCCAATGTTAATATAAGACTCAGATAGGATTTTGCTTAGACTCAATTATGACAAGGTATGATTTTTATTAGCAACTTCTTTTTATCAATACTTAAGTATTACACACACACACACACACACACACACACACCTAATTCCATAGCTTTTGTGGGCCTTATGAAAGCTCAGCCTGACCCTATGAGGGAGAATCATGCAGCTATCAGTGGATACTTCAGGAAGAGACTAGTGGGTTGCTAAGAGCTTCCCTGGCCATTTGAAAGCTCACACATACTAGTGTTTCTCCACCTGCTTTCAGGATGGGCAGGCTAAAGATGGGGAACCTGGAGTCTTGGGTGTGTTCTGGACTCCCAAAGACTTCATTCACCCGCTTTCTAAGCATTGGTGTTAAGATAGAGTCTTCAAAAGGAAGCCATTATCTCTTGTCAGAATCTTACTAGGATAGGCAGATCTAAGCAACCAATTCAACCCAGTCTGAAAAGTGCAGATGAAGGAGGAAGCTGGCAGTTTAGGGAGATTTTTGAAAATGGGTGTCATTCAGCCAATGCCTGTCCTTCTTAGGTGTCAATTCTGACATCCACCCTGGCCCTATGCTCTGCTTTAGCTGCTCACTATCTCCCTTTGCTCAGAATAATTTCCTTTAGCCTTCTTCCTGTGCAACCTTTGTCTCTCTACATCTTTACTTCCACATACTTTGCCTCAGTCATTTTAAAGTCTGTCTTTCAAGTAGGAACTCAGAGCCATTTATACCCAAGAAACTTGTCCTGTGTCCCAGCAGGCAGAGCTGGATATATTCCTTGTGTGTTTCTGTAGATCCTGGGCTGCTTTCCATGTCAGCACTTACCACATTTTTATTGCAATCATCCATTTACTGGTCTGTCTTCTCAAATGAACTATGCACATTTTGAAATCAGGGTCCTTGTTCATTTGTCCTTGTACATGGCATGCTTAACATAACACTGGATGTGTGGTTAGTACATTAGAGTGCAAAGTAAAGGCATTGATTGTGTGTTTTCTTTCCTGATCCTATTTTCTCATACAATGGGGCCATAGCAGTTCAACCAAGTTAAGGGGTGGGGGGTAGGGAGGTACCATTGTGGTAATGGGAGAAAGAAAGGTGATTCTCTTTGGCAATTCGCCAAAGCAACTCTGAAAAGAAATTTTCCAAATGAAATCTGGAGACCGGCTAACTACAGTGAGAACTTCCACTGATATAAAGGAGATGATACTGAACAACCTGGGATGATGACCTGGCTTGGAGATTCCATGCTTTTGTTTCTAAAAGGGTTCTATACAAGAACGTTCTTGATCTTTGATGTAATCTCTATGGCTCCTATATTCAGCTGCATGTGCCCAGTTACATCTGACTCAGTAGGTAAGAAACTAATCACGCCTTACTAAGTACTTCCCATGTCATGCAGATGCCTTCCATGGGTGTGTCTGTCCTTATTTCACCCATCTTCCCTTGCCCACAGTCATCATTTTCTTTTCTTTTCCTAGACCATCATTTGTTTTCTTCTAGTAGTAACTAAAGCTCTGAGAATTTTAGAGGTGAAGAAATGAGAATGCTTACCTTGAACTCAGAGGCCTCATGAGGAGGGGGACGGTGACTCATTTTAGCACCTTCAGGGCTGGGGACAGAAACGGGAAGGAGAAGAATACACCTCCATTTTGTTTACAACACTGTAAATTTGGCCTTTTTTGCTAACCCTAAATGGCACATTAGTCATATATCATTTCCTACCAACAGAAGTCATGATAACCTATCTGTTAAAATTCATGGAGACTTTCCCACCCCAGAAACTCATGGCAACAAAAACATAAAAGAAGAACTACTGCTACCACTCAACAATCACTTCCAAAGTACCTGATTGGGACCTCCATCAAAGACCACTAGGACCCATGATCTCATTTATCTTCATCAGCCCTCTTTAGTAAGTTTTATATTCTCTACTTTACATATGAGAAAAACAAAGCTGAAAGATGATGTAATGCATCCAGGTCATACCCTCAATAAATGGAAGAGTGAGGATTTGAATGTTGACTAGTCTTTCAAGCACACACCATAAAGAATCTAAGTCATATTACCTACTATCTATTTCCTTAGACACAGAAAAGTTAATGAGGGGTCAAATGAACCTCTTCTTTCACCAAGTCTCCTGCCAAACAATACTCTTGGCTATTGGGTTCCACAGCCTCTTTTCACACCCGCCCCCTCATTCTTTCCCATTATCTGTATTTTCCAAGTAACTATCGAAGCTGTGTTTGCAAAGATCTATTATTCATGTAAATAAAAACTTATGTACAGGCAACTCATTACCACCTGCAGTTATTCTTAACAGGGCTAAAGATCTATTGGTAGAAAACACTAAAATTTCCCTAGTATTAAAAAAATTCATAGGAAATCTAATATCCCTCATTTCCCCTGTAACTGCCCCACACCCAAATGAGTTGTAAAGCTCTAGCCTAAGATAAAAAGAGTAAAGAAATAACAAAATAGAATACCAATATTTATCGAACACTTACTCTATCCAGGCAACATGCAGTGTCGTATGCCACCTAATTTATTTTCTTAAATATAGTAGTTCCATTTGCATATCTTATCTCCTTCAATCCTCATAAATGTTCCATGAGAAAGATGTTATTATTATCCCCAGTTTCAAGATGAGAAATTGGAGAGACCTAGGGAGGATAATATCCACCCTCCCCCATGTTTAAATTTCAAAGTCCAAATTCAAGTTCAACCTTGACTTTAAGTGCAGACACTCTTCCATAGTAAGAATCCCTCTGGTACATACAGCCCTGACTCACCTGGGATTCCTATTGAGTCATCTCACTCAGCTCCTTCCCTCAGACATGCCTTGGAATCTCTGTTCATCAGGATGGGATTTGCACTGTGCCTGGAAGTCTCCATCTCAGCATTGTTAGGACTGCCTCTTCCTTTCTCTCAACTTCCTTCTTGATTGTATTCATTCCTCTATAACTCCACAGCTTAAAACTTCAACCATTCTTCTGCCAAGTTCCCAGAATACCCTTGTTCTCTTTCCAAAACATTAACCTGGACAAATCTTCTTTCCTATTTCTACTCAACTGTCTTCTCCCCTTCATGGATGTTGCTAAGGACCTTTGGAGAATATCATAGCTCATAACTGATTTCATGCTCTCCCAGGTCCTCTCCATCCTTAATGTTGTATATAATAGATCTCTCCTTATCCAAAAACCCTTATTTCCAATAATCACTGTCTTTTATGTTCCCTCAGTACATAATCTTGCCTTCTGTTTGACTGGAAGAAAATAGAAATTATCCATCATTCATTCATTCATTCATTCATTCAACAAACAAGTATATACTGAACCCTTTCTTTAAACCAAATCCTGGTTGATGGGAATACAGTGCACACAGTGGAGGGGTGGGGGTGAACTCCCTTCTATGTGAAACTTCTGCTATGTAAGAGAAAACAAACAGATAAGCATGCATGTACGCATGTATGTATGTATGTAGAGTATGCCCCACAATGAAGTTGTCATGGAGAAAATAAAGAATGAAAAAAGGTACGTATCTTAAATAGGTAGTTAAGAGAGGCTTCATCAATGAGATATTTAAGTTGAGACTCCAAGAGAGTCATGAAATTTTCTGGTTGTCTTGTCCTTTACTTAGAACACTTTGGGGTTATCCCTACCTGGACTGTGTCTCCCCCATTCACAGGGAGCCCCAGTCACCCTTTGATATTATTTCCCAAATGTTCTAGAGCGTGCTTCCTTCCTCAATAGAGCCATCCTGTCGTCCATTTCATCCTCCCTCTCCTCTAGATCCAATTTCTTTCTTCATTTAAGCCTTTCCAACTGTCATTTGAATACATCATTTAAAAAAAGTGCACAGTGAAATCTCATTCTTGCCTGTATATTAGTTCTCTGGGACATCTTATAGCTCAGCATCTCCAACTGTGTGGCTTACCCAGCAGTAATCCAAAGTCAACTTGCTGGCAGAGCCTGTCACCCATAGGGGACCATTCTTCTCTGTCCTAGCATCTGGTAGTCCTAGCACCTGGCTTCATTAGCATACCTTTGGTCCTCACATCATCTCTCTCTCTCTCTCTCTCTCTCTCTCTCTCTCTCTCTCTCTCTCTCTCTCTCTCTCTCTCTCTCAACTCTATTTCCAAATAAGATCACACTCAGAGTTACGGGGTTAAGACATCAATATACAAATTCTCGTAGGACGTCACTTACATCTCTTTCATTTTTGGATTGCATCCTCTCACTGACATAGTTCTGACAAGAAATTGTTCCTGCACTGTTTTTACTTCATTTTCAACATTGTTTGCATATCATTCTATGAACGTTCACTATAATCTATTCCTGGAGCCTCATTGATCATCTCTTTCCTAACAACTATGAAATTTCAATCTCTAGCCAGATCTCCCTTCTGAGCTCTATAGCCATCAAGTTAATGCTTAGAGGATGGCTTCCTTAAGATGATTCAAAAGGAGATACTCTGTCAGTCCCAAACCAACTCAGCCTTTTCTCCCATCGCCTGCTCCTAACCCTTAGCCTTGCACTATTTCCCTAGTTGGCAGAAAGCCCTCACCACTTATTTATTGATCTTTCCCTAACCTATAAGTCTTCTTCTCCTTGCCAAGTCTTCCTGCTCCTGACCTCTGACTATTTCTCTAGATTGCATCCTTCATTCTCTGCTTACCTTGCCTTTCTCACTGTTCAGCACTGGCTTCTTAAAAACCTCTTTGTCTCAGATTTGCCCCCTCAATTCAACTAATCCAAATATGGCAGAATGAGCACATTGCAATAGCAAATATCCACCTGAGCTCTCCTTTTATCCCTTCCATGACTGTTAGCCCCATAAATGAAATCACAGCAGTTGGGATAACATGGAAAGTCCTTTGTAAGATGTATCTTTCTTTTCTCTTCAATATTCTCTCACTAATCTTCTCCCAACCCGCCTCCTCACTCCTCCTTGTACATGCATAAAATAATACAGCTTGAATATATCCAACTAGCAATGCTATTCACACCTCTGCATGAGTGTTTTCACTTTCTGAATCTTTCTCCTTCTACTAACTTCTCTCTGTTCTGGACTCCATTTCATGTATCTTTCTTCCCAAGCATTGTTTGCCAATCATTGCTCAAGGCTGACTTTGAACTTTTTCTTCAGTGTTTCTTTTTTTTATTTTTTTTCCAAATTTTTATTATCAAACTGATGTACAGAGAGGTTACAGTTTCATACGTTAGGCATTGGATACAGTTCTTGTACTGTTTGTTACCTTGTCCCTCATACCCCCCCTCCCTCCTCCCCCTTTCCCCACCCCCCATCCCGGAGATGTTCAGTTTACTTACACCAAACAGTTTTTCAAGTATTGCTTTTGTAGTTGTTTGTCTTTTTTTTACCCTGTGTCTCTCAAATTTGATATTCCCTTTCAATTTCCTACTTCCAATACCAGTATACACGGTTTCCAATATACTCAGATAAGATTACAGAGACAGTGTAGGTACAACCACAGGAAGGTGATACAAGAACATCATCAATAATAGAAGCTACAGATACACATGGGACATTGAAAGTAGTTACAACTGTGATATAACAATTGTCTCCATAACATGGATTTCATTTCACTTAGCATCATCTTATGTGTTCATAAGGGTATAGCTATTGGGCTCTTGTGATGCTCTGCTATGACTTGCCTAAACCTGTACTAATTATTCCCAATAAGGGAGACCATTGAGTCCATGTTTCTTTGGGTCTGGCTCACTTCACTTAGTATAATTTTTTCCAAGTCCTTCCATTTCCTTACAAATGGGACAATGTCATTCTTTCTGATAGAGGCATAAAATTCCATTGTTTATATGTACCACATTTTCCTGATCCATTCATCTACTGAGGGGCATCTGGGTTGGTTCCAGATTCTCCCTATGACAAATTGTGCTGTGATGAACATTGTTGTGCTGGTGGCATTACTGTGATTTTGTTTGTGGTCTTTTGGATAGATACCCAAAAGTGGGGCTGCTGGGTCATAGGGGAGTTCTATATTTAGCCTTCTGAGGAATCTCCATACTGCTTGCCAGAGTGGCTGAACCAGGTAACATTCCCACAAACAATGAAGTAGGGTTCCCTTTTGGCCACATCCCCTCCAACAATTGTTATTGTTTTTTCTTGATATATGACATTCTTACTGGGGTGAGATGGAATCTCAATGTTGTTTTGATTTGCATTTCTTTTATGGCCAGTGATGTAGAGCATTTTTTCATATGTCTCTTGGCCATTCTCATTTCCTCATCAGAGAAGTCTCTTTGTAAGTCTTTAGCCCACTTGATGAGGGGGCTATAGGTTCTTTGAGGTTTTGTTTTGGAAGAAGGTAATTTTTTAATTCTGCATATATTTTAGAGATGAGGCCTTTGTCTGTTGAATGTCCGGTAAAGATCTTCTCCCAGTCTGTGGGCTTTCTGTTTATCTTGCGAGCTATGTCCTTTGCCGTGCAGAAGCTCTGCAGTTTGATGCAGTCCCATTTGTCCAACCTTTCTTTGATTTGTAGCCTTTCTGGGTCTTTGTTAAGGAAGTTCCGTCCTGCGCCAAGGAGCCCAAGTGTTTCTCCTACTCCTTCCTTTAGTGTTTTCAGGGTGTCTGTTTTGATTTCAAGGTCTTTAACCCATTTGGAATTGATTTTGGTGCAGGGTGATATCTAAGGATCTAGTTTTAGTTTGTTGCATGTGTTGAGCCAGTTTTTCCAGCACCACTTGTTAAAGAGGCTATCTTTCTTCCATACTATTGTTTTAGCTCCTTTATCAAAGATTAAGTAGGCGTAGTTCTGTGGGTTCATTTCTGGGTCTTCACTTCTGTTCCATTGGTCTTCAGGCCTGTTCCGGTGCCAATACCAAGCTGTTTTTATTACTATAGCTTTATAATACATCTTGAAGTTGGGTATTGTAATTCCTCCAGCACTGTTCTTTCTGCTTAGGAGTGTTTTTGCTATTCTAGGTCTTTTATTGTTCCATATGAATTTCTGGATTGCTTCCTCTATTTCATTAAAGAATTGTGTTGGGATATTAATGTGTATTGCATTGAATTTGTAGATAGCCTTTGGCAATATTGCCATTTTGATTATATTAATCCTCCCAATCCAGGAGCATGGGAGGTTTTTCCATTTCCTTAGTTCTGACTTAATTTCGTTTTTCAAGCTTTTAAAGTTCTCATCAAAGAGGTCTTTCACTTCTTTGGTTAAGGTTATTCCTAGGTATTTTAGGTTTTGGGGGGCTATTGCAAAAGGAGTTGCTTTCCTGATGTCAGCCTCGGTCTTCGGGTCGTTAGCATAGAGAAAGGCCATTGATTTTTGAGGGTTTATTTTATATCCTGCAACTTTGCCAAAGTTTTGGATCTAGTAGCTTGGGGGTAGAGTCTATGGGATTCTTTAGGTATAGGATCATGTCATCTGCGAAGAGAGAAAGGTTAACTTCATCTTTTCCTATTTGGATCCCCTTTATATTTTCTTCTTGCCTGATTGCTCTGGCTAGGAATTCTAGTACTATGTTGAAGAGCAGGGGAGAGAGTGGACATCCCTGCCTTGTTCCTGATTTTAAAGGGAATGGCTTTAGTTTTTCACCATTTAGAGTTATGCTTGCTGTTGGTTTGTCATAAACTGCCTTGATTATATTCAGGAATGTTCCCTGGAATCCCAGTTTTTCCAGGGCTTTTAGCATGAATGGGTGCTGGATTTTATTGAACGCTTTTTACGCATCCAGAGAAAAAACCATGTGGTTCTTTACCTTGCTCCGGTTGATGTGGTGGATTACATTAATTGACTTGCGTATATTAAACCAACTTTGCATCCCTGGGATGAATCCAGTTTGATCGTGGTGTATGGTTTTTTTGATAACCTGTTGAAGTCGATTGGCCAGAATTTTGTTGAGAATTTTTGCGTCTATGTTCATCAGGGAGATCGGTCTGTAGTCCTCTTTCTGTGATGAGTCTCTGCCTGGTTTTGGGATGAGGGTTATACTGGCTTCATAGAATGAGTCTGGTAGTGAACGTTCTCTTTCAATTTCATTGAAGAGTTTGAGAAATATTGGTGTGAGTTCTGTTTTGAAGGCCTTGTAGAATTCTGCAGTGAATCCGTCTGGACCTGGGCTTTTCTTAGATGGGAGATCATTTATTGCCGTTTCTATTTCAATACTGGATATGGGTCTGTTTAGAAGGTTTAAATCTTCATGGTTGAGTTTGGGGATATCAATTTTTTCTAGGAAATCATCCATTTCTTCCAAGTTCTTGAATTTGTTGGCATAAAGGTTTGCAAAATAGTCCCTTATTATTTTCTGAATTTCGGTTATTTCTGTGGTGATGTTACCTGTTTCATCTCTTATCTTGTTTATTTGAGTGTGCTGCCTTTGTTTTTTGGTCAGGTTTGCCAGGGGTCTGTCTATCTTGTTGATTTTTTCAAAGAACCAACTCTTTGTTTTGTTGATTCTTTCGATGTTTTTTTTTTCATCTCTAATTGATTTAATTCTGATTTGATTTTAATTATTTGCTTCTGTCTATTGACTTGGGGTTTGGCTTGCTGTTCTCTCTCCATAAAATTAAGGTGCTTCCTTAAATTACTGAGTTGCTGTTTCTCCAGTTTGTTGATGTATGTACTCACAGATATAAATTTTCCTCTGAGTACTGCCTTTGCTGTGTCCCAAAGGAGCTGGTACTTTGTGTCCTCAACTTGGTTGAAGTCCATAAACATTTGAATTTCCGTTTTAATTTCTTCAATGACCCACTGATGGTTCAGCAGTGTGTTGTTTAGTCTCCATGAATTGTAGGATTTTCTGTGGTGGCTGTTTGAGTTGAGCTCTAATTTTATTCCATTGTGGTCTGAGAGAATGCAGGGAATGGTTTTGACACTTCTGAATTTGTACAGATTTTCTTTGTGCCCTAAGATGTGATCTATGTTGGAAAATGTTCCATGTGCTTCGGAGAAGAATGTGTATTCTGTTGTTGCTGGGTGGAATATTCTGTAGATGTCGGTTAAGTCTAGTTGGTCTATGCAATTATTAAGATCTGTGGTTTCTTTGTTCAGTTTTTGGCCTATTGATCTGTCCAGAGGTAATAGTGGAGTGTTAAAGTCCCCAACTATCAATGTGTTTGGGTCTATGAGTATTTTTAGAGTCAGTAGTGTTTGTTTGATGAAGTTGGGTGCTCCTGCATTTGGTGTGTAGATATTTAGAATGGTTATATCTTCCTGTAGGAGAGATCCCTTTACTAGTATGTAGTAGCCTTCTTTGTCTCTTCTTACCTTTTTTAATTTGAAGTCAATTTTGTCTGATACTAGGATTGCAACTCCAGCCTGCTTATGGGGGCCATTTGCTTGATAGATTGATTCCAGCCTTTCACTTTTAGAAGATGTTTACTTTTGCTGGATAGATGTGTCTCTTGGAGGCAGCAGAAAGATGGATCTTGATTTTTGATCCAACTTATGAGCCTATGTCGTTTGATTGGAGAATTAAGTCCATTAATGTTGACAGTTAGGATTGAGAGATGATCGTTTGTTCCTTTCAGTATCACTATCTTGTTTAAAGCTGTGTCTTCCCATTTCTTGATCTGATGTTTACTATTTAGGGTTCATTTCTCTGTCTGTATTGGGATCTTGATTATTTTCCCTGTATAGTACATCTTTAAGGATTTTGTGTAAAGCTGGTTTGGTGGAGATATATTGTTTCAGATTTTCCTTATTGTGGAAGACTTTTATTTGACCTTCAGCTATGAATGAGAGTTTGGCTGGGTACAGAATTCTTGGTTGGTAGTTATTTTTATTTAGTGTTTGGTATACTTCATTCCAGGCTCTTCTTGCTTTCATGGTCTCTGCTGAGAAGTCTGGGGTAATTCTGATTGCTTTTCCTTTATATGTGATTGTTTTCTTCTCCCTAACAGCTTTAAGGATTCTTTCCTTGTACTCTACTGATCCTGTTTTGATCACAATGTGTCGGTGGGATGTCCTATTCTGGTCTGGTCGGTTTGGGGTTCTAAATGCTTCTTGTATCTGTATAGGCCTTTCCTTCTGGATATTTGTGAAGTTCTCAGCTAATATTCTGTTAAATAGATTGCCTATCCCATTAACTTCCTTCTCCAAGTTTCCTCAATACCTATTATCCTTAAATTGGGCTTTCTGATCGTGTCTTGAATCTCCTGTAGCGATCTGTTTTGTTGATTGGACTGGATTTGTATTGATTTTTTATCTTTCTCCATAGAATCTATGGAATCTTCAGCTCCTGAGATTCGATCCTCTGCTTCAATTAATCGGGACTGTAGGCTAGCTACTTGATTTCGAATCTCTTTTCCTTCTGACTGGTCTTTCCTGATGATTTCCATGACATTGCTTAGGTCTTGTATGGACTTCTTTACTTCATTAAGGTTTTGCTTGTTGTCTCTCAAATCTTTAAGCTGGGTAGCTACCTTTTCTTTTGACTCTTGAAGTTCATTTAGCTTTCTATTTGTGGATGCCATGAAATTCTCCATTAATTTTTGCTTTGCCTCCTCACGCTCTAGAATAATTGACTGAAGAGATTCAAACTTTTCATTTATCATGTTTATCAGTAGACTTTGTAGAGCATTTTGGGGGTTCTCTTCTATGTCTTTGATTGACTGCTCTGCTTCCTGCTTGTTTTGAGTGGGGGATAAGACTTCATTTTTTGCCATCTTTCTTGTGTTCCTTCTGCCCATTTGAATTGGGAATTCCAGTCTACCAGCACCTGTGAGCACCGTTTAAGATCCAAAGCAGCCCTTACCAAGCACTGTTGTGTAAATCTTACAAGTTCACAATTATATACAGAAACCTTGTATACCTGTCTATAAAATTAGATTTGGTGTTCCTAAAGAATACAATTTCAATATAACAACCGATCCTGGGCCCTGTATTCAGTAGTTACTTATTTACTGTTACAACCCTATACACAATTCTTGTTTTTATATTAAGCTCTTTTAGGACTGGCATTCTCTATGAACCCCTTTGATTCACTCAGATTAAGCTGGGATACCCTCTATCCAATAACCAGGAGTCAATGGAACCTGGAGGTCCAGGCAGTAAGTCAGGAGGGTAAGTTGGAGGTAGTAAAGAGAATAGAGTAAAATGTATTGGGGGGTGGTGGTGGTGATTTTGGTTTAGTTTCAGTGACGTGGAAATGTGGAGAAGAGTAAAATCAGTAGAAAGAACAAGGTTAAAATGACAGACAATGGAGAGTTAGCAGAAAAGAGTGGAGGTATTATTCATAGGAAAGTAATTTTTAAAGAAAGAGAACGCAAAGAGAGAAATAAAGTAAAAATACTGGAAGACAGATGCACAAAACAGAGAAAAGTTATTTAAAAAAGAAAAAGAAAAAAAACAGAAAAGGAACAACCCAAACAAACAAACAAACAAAAAAAAAAACTTGATAAAACAAACCGGTAAAAAGTGGAAAACAAACAGACAAAAAAAAAAAAAAACCCAACGACGTTTCAGAAGTGAAAAAACTAAAAGGAAATTTTTTTTTTTAAAGTTTAAAAAATATTTGAAAAGAAAAAAAAAATGGAGTCCTCCTTGTTTGGGTGGTCTTTCCCCAGTCTCTGGTTTCCTTGCAATGGTCTGCAGTCTATTTTCCTGATTGGCTGGTTTGACTTGATTTCAGTTTGCAAGGGGTGGGTCTGTTCTGACCCTTCTCCCCTGTTGGTGCAATCCTGGGTCTCTGTGGTTCGCAGGTAGGCCTTGGGCGTCCTCTGTAGATGGGGAAGTGAGCAGTCTTGGGAACTGTGGCTCCTCTGTCTGCTGTGGGGCCGCTGCCTTTGATGCCTGGCTTTGAATAGGCTGTGGACTCAGCAGGGCGGGGCGCCTCTGGCCTGTTTTACCCGGCTGAGAGTTGCTTGCCTGGGGGAGGCTGCCTCCTTGGTGGAGGTGGCTATGGAATGCAGCTCTGTTTCGGGCTGGGAATTGGTCTTCCTCTGTGACGGGACCGTTTAGCTGTCCCAGGAACTGTTTGTCCCCCCGTCTGGTGTTTTTGTGCCCCCGGTAGCTGCTTGCAGCTTTTGCTTTAAATTTAGAAATTCCGGCAGGCAAGACGGGGCACCTCTGGCTAAGCCGAGGCCCAGGACACGCCTCCCACCAGGGCAGGGGGCGTTCTCCTGGGCGGAGCTGGCTCTCACCAGTCGGTCCCTCTTGCCCTTTTCAAAGATGGCTCCTTTGACCTTGCTTTCCCCAGGCCCGATTTAGTTCCAATCTGGTCTGACCTTATGCCAGTGGCAAAGATGGTGCTTTGCTCTGGCGGTGGGGGAAGGGCTGCCTTCCAGAAG
This sequence comes from Perognathus longimembris pacificus, assembly GCF_023159225.1. NCBI lineage: Eukaryota > Metazoa > Chordata > Mammalia > Rodentia > Heteromyidae > Perognathus > Perognathus longimembris. Next base: position 101,244,162 of record NC_063163.1, on the reverse strand, counting down.
CTGCTCTGTGGGCGCGAGTGAGTATATCTTTCGTGGGGTACTCACGCTTTCTCTGCAATTTCAGCCCATCCGTTCTCAGCCGCCGTCTGGAGGATTTCTCCCTGGTCTATGCTGTGTGCTTTAGCTGCGCAGCTTGCGGGTTGCTGTGCTGGGCGCTGTGCCGGCGCCGGCACTGGCGCGGCGGCGGGATGCCGCCCGGAGCTCAAATCTGTGTTTTCAGATGAGCAAAGTCGATTTTTCCTTCCTGACCAGAATCCCTGTACTGTTAGAACTTACTCTGGCTGTCTTTCTAGGAGTAACAGTTTCTATGGGGTGAGAAAACTGTGATGTCGGAGGGAGCTCAGCTAGGGCTCTGCTGCTCCTCCGCCGTCTTCCCGGAAGTTTCTTCTTCAGTGTTTCTTCATAAGGAAATATGATGTATTCTCAACTTATTTCCACTATATTACTCTCTTAAGCAGGGTGTTTACCAAGCTAAACTTTTGAACAAAACCCCCCAGAAGTCTCAAGAGCTTATGGCAAAACAAAAGAATAAAAGTATCACTTTCTGGGTACCAGCTGACATCAGAGGATCTAGTTCAAAGCCAGCCCAGGCAGGAATGTCTGTGAGACCCTTATACCTGATTAATCACCAAAAAACTAGGAGTGGACCTGTGGCTCAAGAAGTAGAGCACTAGCTTTGAGCAAGATAAGCACACCATACACACACACTCACACACACACACACACAGATGTGGAAACATTCAACATGCTTATATTTAATGCTAGATAATGAGTCGTCACTTTATGTATAGGTTGGAATCGGGTCTGCTTCAAATATTCTTTCTTTTGAAACCCAAGCTTCAGTGGAAACCTTGTAAGATGTAGCATAACATTTTTATAGTGGCTGGTACAAGAACACAAGAGGCTGAGTTTAAAAGATAACACAATATAATATTCCTGAAAGAACATGCGTTGATTGAAAACACTCTCAACTAGCTAGAGCAAGATCCCTGACCAAGTCTAACATTAGTGAGGCAGGATGAAGTATCTTCCTAGGATGTCCTCATTTGACTAGTCATGAACAGTCCTCTGGTAGTGATTATAAATACTATTGCCATGTACCATGGTGCTTAGACTCAAAAGTCTTGTGTATGTTTGTCTCTTCTCCCAAAACACTAGCATCTTTAGAATCAAAATAATTTTGCTTTCTTGTACTTCTAGTGCTTTATGGAGTCCTGGCTACACTGTAGATTCTCAGTAGACATGGATTAAGTGAATACTCACATCACTTCTTAGATACACATCTGGTATTAAAATTGTAGATAATCTTTTCTTGGTATTTTCGTGGAGCAACAATGTAAGTTGATTCTAGCTATTAAAACACTGTACCTTTTAGTTGGGTTATAGATGAGGATTCCCCATCTGGACTACAACCTACAATGACAAAAAAAAAATGCCATTAGTTCATCCTTTAGCACCTAGCACAATACCTGGAAAAGGAAAATTCAATAAATATTTGAATAATTGAACCAAATCATTCTCTCAGTGAAAATCAGCAGGTGTTTATTGATTACCCGCTAGGTGCCAGGTATTCTCACTCCAACAGTGGGAATTACAAGTTAGGAATTCCCAAGGGTCTGTGGCTTCACAGGAAAGCAGAGGATAATGACAATAGCCATCTCCTAGTCCTGTCATGAAGAGCAGCATTTGCCACCCAGCCTCAGGATAGGTACCACTCCACCAGGCCCTGCTCATTCCCAGCCACCCTAACACCTCTCACCCCAATACATTGCCTGTGATCTAATCTTCCCATCCACTTTATTGCTTTGCACTGCTCAGCTCACCAAGCACATTTGTGTTTATTGTACGATTAGTGCTGAGTACACTGAACAAGGTAATGAGAGGCAGCAAAGGCCAAGAGATGCTGCCCGGGCTCCGTGCATTGCTTGATACCTCCAGAGAAAGAAGTGTGCCTCTCCTGCCCTCGGAAGCCCAGCTACATTATCTACTCATGCCTGAACTTCAGACTCTCTAAGGAGTCCAGGGAAGGCAGCCCGGGGAACATTTCAGAGGCAAATCTGGCAATGAGAAGCACTAATTATTTAGAGAAAAGAGCATTGCTTCCCATTGAAATGTAACAAATACAGAATTTAATGAGTGTGGACAATCTAACAGACCATGAGAATGAGGGGGAGAGATGCTAAGCATACTGGTCTTGAGTTCAGGGGGAAAGGGGAATATGGAACAATGCAATGGGAAACAGGGAAACTGGAGGGTAATGCCTTCCCATCACTGATCAGTTTCAGATGATTCCATTAAGCAGATGAAAAGACCCTCCTGTGACTAGATCATGGGGCAAGAATTTCAAGGTCCTGGACTACTACTCCCTTATCTCTTCTACCAATCTACTCCTTACTTATAAACGTCATTTCTCTCATTAGTAACCACCATCAGATTATCTTTTCTCTGTGTAAAAACAAAACAAAAACAAAAGGCAGTTTCACACATCTCCTTCCCCAACCATCTATAGTCATAATGTATAATGCATAAATTCTCCCAAGTGACAGAAGGAAAATGAATGACCAGACATTCATTCATTTGTTTATTCAGTTGTTAGTTCATTTCACTGATAAGTGAGCTATATTGCCAACAAGGCCTTGGGTATAATCTTTGAATAAAATAAGCCATTTCTGCCATTGTGAAACTCACACAATCTAGTGTAGGGAGAGGAACATCAAATAGCAAGCAAATAAATATATAAATGCAGGTTGTGGTGTTGTGAACACTCTTTCTTATATTACAACAAGGGTCTTTTTTTAACTTTTTCAAGGCTTCAAGGGAATTATACATGTATTTCAAGGGAATGCATGAATTCCTTCAAGTTTTATGCAAATATTCTATGTATGTAGGGTAAGGTGCTTTTTTCTCTGAAAAGTGTTCCTAGCTTTCATCAAATCTCAAACAGGCCTATGATCTCATAAAAGTTAAGAAGCAATGCTTTTAGAGCCACCTAGCCAGGATTTTCTTCTTTTTCCAATGCCACCTCCCAGAATTGATTAAATGTGTTCTAGTTTATAGGTAGCACTGAAGATGCCAGCTCAGAAATACAGAGCTGTGGGGACCACTTGCTCATTGCCTAAATAGTAAGAGCAAGTTTGGCACCTGGAGAATGCTTATCAAAATACTGACATTGGTCACCTGACACAGCAAGAAATGGGGTGATATTTGGATCCTCTTCTACATTTTCCTCTCCTGTTTCTGAATTGTTTGCAACCAATGTATTGCTTTTGTAAACAGGAAAATTGATATATTATTGAGGGGAAATATATATTTTACTTTATTCTGCTTTTTCTTTTCTTGTGCTAGTCCTGGGGCTTAAAATCAGGGCCTGGGCTTGGTCTCTATAATCTGCTCTGGGTATTATCTACAAGTGGGTGTGTTAAATCATCCTTGCTATGGGAGAGTACTGGGGAGGCCTAAACAAGTTCATGGGCTTCATGATTTCCTAAAGACCAGAGAAGAGCAAGTATATTTTATACATCTTATACCTGCCAGGAGACGTGATTTAGCAACCAATATCATATTGTCTAAGAATAAAGTACATTCTCAACACACATTGTCTTCATAGCGATAAAAAACAATAGAGATCTAGCTATCATGCCTGGCATGGCTCCCACGCCTTGTTCTCTAATTGGAGGTACATGAGGGGGGAAACGATTGCCTTCCTGGGCCTGGACTTATGTTATCTTCCAGTATATATCCATCATCTGGCTCCCAAATGTCCACCTCTTATGAAAACTTTTATCCGTAGAAAAGGCCCACCTGTCATATGGCATTGCACAGAATGTGATCAAATGATGACGAATATGTGAGTTTGTGGCAGGTCATTCATGGCACAGGAAGCTGTGAGGGCAGAAAGGGGGTCTAGGGAATGGCAGATCGTTTATCTGCAACATTTGGTCTGTGAGCTCTCCTACATGGTAAAGCCATGGGTGATTATTGCCGTTATTTACAGAGCAATTTTCCCCCTCATTTAGACATAGAGTCTAGTAAGACACTCATGCACAGATAAATAATACCTAACAGTTCTGTCTAGACATTCCTTCTCAATGTTTTATTTATTTATTTGTTTATTTAAATTTATTTCTCTCTACATTGAAATCTAAGCTAGATGGAGGGGCTCAGGAGTAAAAGAGAAACAATCCTTTTTGTAAGAAGAGGATGAAGATGTGAATGGCTGAGACATCTCTTGAGTTGTGAGTCAAAGTAGTGAATGGGAATCTAACAATGTAGGAAAGCTAGAAGAGAGACTGTTTTCTTGGCTCAAGGTTACTGACTTTATTTATGAAGACCTGGATGAGACCTAGGGGACCTGACACTGAATGTTATCAATCAAGGTTCAACCTCACCCTGCCTCTGATTACCCATGGTCTGGGCACTTAACTTCTCTGGTCTACAATTTAGTCTTCAATTAAATGTGAGGTTTAGATTACATCAGCATTTCTCGAGTTATGTTCAACAGAACATTAGTTCTACAGGATGTTAATAAACATTAGCATGAAGGAAAAAGGAAAAAAAAACTAAACAGGATTCTGTGGTCAATTAAGTTTGGGGGATGCTGGGTTAAATACAGTTGATTGGTTTTCTTTACTGCAAGACTTTTCAGAGCTTTTAATATGCTAATGTGACTTCTGAATTCCAACAGGTGACTATAAATAGGAGAAACAGTTCCCCACACATGCTGGCTAGAGAATTTTAGATCTTGGTTTGCATTTTGTTTTATCTTTCTGTGTTTGGTGGTGTTTTGGTAGGCAGCAACAAAGATCTAAAGATACTTTGGGAAACTAGACTTTAAGGCAATCTATCCATTCAACTCTTAAACTTAGGAGATTTTTGTAAAGGACCATAACATAGTCATTGTGCTGTTATGCAAGGAAATGAATGAGAGGTAGTCTTATGTAGAGTGAGAGAGAGGTATAGAATGTGGTATTTATTTTCTTGTTGAATTCTCCCAGTAATCTAGCAAGATAAGTTCTGTCATTCTAATCTTCAAAGAGAGGGTATTGAGGTTTTGGGACCTTGAGCAAATGTCTCAACAGAATGCAGTTAGGAGGCTGTACCTCTTCTCAGACATAGAAATGTGTGCATGCATTTTAAATAAGACAAGAACCTGAACGGGGTGACAGAGGTAGCCATGCCTCTGTCCTGAACTGAGTGTCTAGGCAGAGAGAACAGTCAGAGCCAGGCCCCAAACCGGGAAAGTGCCTGGCTTGTGCCAGAAGCAGAAGGGATGGAACTGCACTGGAATAGGATGAACAATATACAGGGAAGTGAGCCTAGAGAGATGGTGGTTTGTTAGGAAATGACGTATCTTGTGGCAATCTAGGAACTCTAGGTCAAACCAAGAACAGAAGTGCAATATCATCTAGATTACAGGTTGTTTTTGTGGGTTTTTTTTGATGGATTGATATGTTGAGAATAGATGCCTGGGTGGTGTGCTGATCACTAATGTTACTCACAAATTATTAATGATCTAACTTGTCCATGGATGGGTGATACTTTCCTGTCCCCTTGAAGTTAAGCATGACTATGTGACTGGTGTGCTCAATGAAATGTGAACAGAAGTGACATATTTCACTTTAAGGTAGAAGTTTGAAGGGGCTAGGGACAATTTTGCCTGTACACTATGACTAGCAATATGGACTGTTTTGTCAGTCTGGGTCTGTGGGAAACTAAAGTGATAAATGTGAGAATGAGTGAGATGTGAACTTTGTTGGTTAAGTCACTGAGATTGGTCTTGTTTATTTTGCAGCATAATATAACCTATTCTTACTGATATAGGGGGCTATGGCAGAAGCAAGAAAATTAACAAATTACCAGAGTCCATTATAATAGTTCAGGTGAGAGATAATATTGGCCTGAGTGAATGTATGAACAGTGGAATAGTGCAGTATTTGGATTGTGGTTCTAGTTTGAAGTTAGAACCAATAAGACTTCTTGATGGTAAAAGAATAGTACTATGTTATTTGCAGAGAAATGGGTGGATCTGGAAAACTACACTAAGTGAAGTAAGTCAGGCTTGGATAAACAAAGGGCACATGTTTTCCCTCATATGTGGAAGTTAAATGTAAACCATAAACACACAAACATAAACAAGGTAATATGGCAATGTGCATTAACAGACTGACTAAAGTAAGGTTTAACTAAAGGGAGGATTTCAATGGCAAAACTTCTTTGAACAGCCAACTTAAAGATTAGCAAAATAAATACAGGAAGCTAAAACATGTGTTCTTGGAAGAGAAGAGGTTTGGGAGGAGACAAAGGGAGAGACGGGTGGGAGAATATAGTCATGATATTCCATGTACATATGTAAAAATGGAACTAATTTTAAAAGATGAGAAGGGTTAGGAGAGATGGGGAAGAATTATAGAAGAGTAACGTACTCATAAACTAGCATGCTGAATCAAAACTGCTTTATACAACTACTTAAAGATAATTTGTGTGCATATCAATGGTATTGTACCCATCCATCAGAAAGAAGGATATTACACCATTCATAAGGAAATGGAAAGACTTGGAAAAAATTATATTAAGTGAAGAAAGCCAGACCCAAAGAAATACAGGTTGCATGGTTTCTCTCATTTTTGGCAGCTAGAATGTGTCTATAAATTTACAAATAAACATACTGGATGGGAAAAAAATCTTGAGATGTGATGATTTGTACAGGTATCTAGACATTCGCACATAGTGAGACCAACGGAGGATATTTTTAAGAGAGGATCACAAAGGCACATTTGATCATATAAAATAATATTTATCAAAATGAACTCCAGGAAATGGGAGAAAGAGAATGCCAGGAAAAAGAGGTTTTTGTTTTTTTAAATTGTTGGGGGGTTTTTTTGGTCTTATTTGTTCATTTATCTGTCTTTGAGAGAAAAAGAGGGGCACATAAATAAAAGGATAAAGGGTGAACAAATATAGCAGCGGTACTCACTAGACACTATGTTGAAAATCAACTATAAAACTCATGGGTGGAAATGGGAGGGAAAATCTTGGAGAGAGTAAGAGAAGTGATGACATTGTTCAAAAAGAAATGTATGATTTATCTGACTTATATAACTCTAACCTCTTTATACATCACCTCTCAGTAGCAATAAAATGCATTAAAAAAGAAAGAACAGAAAAGTCCTAATAATTTGGATGTCTGGTAAGAGATAAGGGGTAGTGTGTGTTGGCCAGGGGTGGGGTGATAGGCATCCATGCCATGGTTTTTGACTTAAATAATAAGAATGGAAGAATTCCCATGAGGAACAATGGGGGTGTAAGAGACATGGGGGGGAAGGGCTCTGTTGTGAATTTAATGTTATAATTTGTATTTTATCCCTTTGAAATGTGTCTGATCAGTTCTGCTTACCTGCTGCCTTTCGAGGTTTAGTATTTATCTCCATGAACATAGTAGGGTAGGTTATGAACCATTTTAAGCTCTAGTGCAGAGAATCCTTCACAGAACTTAAGCCAAGGGAGAGTGTTCAGATGTTTTCCTCAGGAGGTACATAGACCCAAGGGTCTAGGGGTGATATGAGTGTATTTTATGTGGCTCCCTTTTAGCACTAGGGTTCAAAACAAATCATCCAGAACTCATTAATTTTAGTTTCCTCTTTATTGTTTTCCACCTTGATTGAGTCCTTTGACTGTAAAGTGAAGATTGATTTTAAAATTTTCTAATTTTCTTCCTGTTTGATCATTCTCTCCTAGCATGTGTGCTTCCTGTCTTCTCATAGTGATGACTCTACTTCTGGGCATTGCTCTCCTTGCTAGCTAGCTCCCTTGGGAGGAAGCCTGCCAGACATTACCTGTGGCCTCAAGTAGAATGTTCTTTCCAGGAACTTCTACCAATGAACACTAGCATTCTAGGAGCCTTTTTCAGGGCAGGTTCTGGACTGGCAGCCTGGTGGTAAAACCCTCCTCTAAGATTGTTAGGTTGTGTTTGACCATAATAAAATAACAACCAAACAAAATCAAATTTATAAATAGAAAGATGCCTAAACAAAAAAAAAGTAAAGGAAAGAAACACTGGTGGATGCTTACTTTTTGAGGCTCTGTTTAGAATTAAGAAATTGCTGCCTCTTTTACTGGGGCAGGTACTAACTGATACTCTTAGGCCCCACCTGGATAGATACATTATTTATGTTATCTGACCGCTCTCTGCTTTTTCAGATTACAGAGGTCCTTCATATGCATCATCTTAACTTAGTCCTCACAGCCATGTTAGGTCAATATTTTATGGATCGAGAACCCCTCCTTATAAGAGCTATATTAATTGCACTTTTTATTTGAGTGCCTTTAAGAGCACTTAGGTGTTTCTATTTAGATTTGCTGAAGGCCGAGATTAAATATTATGCTTTCTGTCTTTCTAAACAGAACACATCTTAGATTTTGCTCAGCAACATTCATCCGGGGAGGCATCAGATGATGGCCTATCAATATGAGGAATATAAGTTTGGGCTTATGTCTCCCACATACATATTGGCTGTTTCTCCTGAAGAGCACTGTTTAATCATGTCATTGTAACAGGTACTTGAAAGCTGCTTTTGCTAAGGAGCAGTGGCTCCTTACTTGGGCCCAGAAATTCACTGAAGGCCTCCCAGCCTCCATTTTGTATCTGTGTCTTATATCCTGAGCTATTCTCTCCTGCACACTACACCCTTCTGGAACCTTGGAAGGAGAGAGCCACATGCCAAGTGTCAGTGACTCATATTGTAACAGGCCCTGCCTGACTTGTCCCTCTACTAGATTGTCATCAGACAAAGGAGAGAGTTGTCTGGACCCCAGATTCCCAACCATATTAAGTTGAAGGGCATGAGTAGCCACTGAAATATGGCACTTAAATTTACAAGCTCCCTAGGAGTATAGCTTGAGCTGATAAGATTCAGAATTTATAGGAAGATCCATATAGATGATACATTTTATGAGACAAAGCAGATAACAGGTAGGATGTAAGTAAGAGACATATGTTTAGTCTACTGGGAAAGAGAGTTTATAAACTAAAAATGAATAAAGAAATGACTTGTGATTAGATGGAGAGGGAAGAATCAATGCTGACATCCATGTTTTTTGCTTTGAATAATGGCTATGGGAATTTGAAGGAGCAGAATTTATGAAATATAATCAGCTTTAGAAAATGAGAATGAGCATGGGAATTGTGATTTAGTTATTGGACATCAAAGGCTCAACATAGATATGTATTCAAATGTTGGAGAAGACAGAAAGCAGATAGGAGAGTCTCACCACTTAGTTACATTGGATTCCATCTTCAAGCCCATTTCCTCATTCATGAGGGCAAAGGATAGTCAGAAGATCAAAAGTTTCATGTGCATTCAGAGATTTGGATCATTAAGTTATTTGTGAATGGCATTTTTTATTTACTGGCTCCCTCAGTCCATAACATAAAAGTTAGGAGAAAAAAATATGACACCGAAGGCTAGAAGTTCCCCAGTGATAGGAATAATCTACCTTGGTCTCTAGTAAGGCCCTACCCTAAGGTATACAGGAAAATCTCTCCACAAGACTTCTCAATGAGTCCTGACCTCAGCACTGTAGGTCCAAATGATGCCTAATGATGAACTATTGGCTTTTCTGTATAGTCCAGGAAGAACTTACCTCTACTTTAAAGTCTTGCTTCAATTGTTCATTCATTCCTTGGACAGCTCCTTTATTTCCCAGTAAATTTTATTTGATTAACTTGGGACTACTTGAGATTTCCTTTTAGGAACCCTTAAGAAGATTGAATGGAGTAGTGAAATACATACACATGAGAGTGGGGTCTCTTAATTATAGAACAAAAAGTTGTCATTCAGCTTCTCCTACTACTTCCCACTTCTTTGTCACATAGCTACACATTAGATAGCAGGATATATAAAAATACGTTTTTTTATATTTTTATGTCATGTATATTGATTTACTTTTTTTAAAAAGCATTCAGATATGAAAGGGAAGGAACAGCTAAGAGGAGAGTACCAGAAAAGAAGTAATTAAAGACTCTAGCTTCAATCTCATGATTATAAATTGCTTTTTAAAGTTTCCTTCCTCTTTCTCTCCCTTCCTCCTTCCCTCCTTCCCTCCCTCCTCTCTCTCTCTCTCTCTCTCTCTCTCTCTCTCTCTCTCTCTCTCTCTCTCTCTCTCTCTTCCTTTCTTTTTTGCTGGTCCTGGGGCTTAAACTCAGGACCTGGGTACTGTCCATGAGCATTGTTGTTCAAAGCTAGCACTCTACCACTTGAGCCAGAACTCCCTTTTTGTCTTTTTTGGTGCTTAATTGGAGATAAGAGTCTCACAGGCTTTCTTGCCAGGGCTGGCTTCAAACAACAATCCTCAGATTTCAGCCTCTTGAGTAACTAGGATTACAAGAGTGAGCCATCATTGCCTGGTGTAAGTTTCTCTTTAGAGATGTGGTGATGAGGAAGCCAGGTTGCTGACTTTGATACCTGTTAGTCATTCCCACATGCATGAGTGCAGGATAAGGTGTTTTGTTTGTGGGGCTGGGCACTGTCTCTGAGCTTTTCTGCTCAGTTCTAGCCATCAACCACTTTGAGGCAAAGCTCCACTTGTGGTTTTTTGGTGAATCATTGGAGATAAGAATCTTAAGGCCTTTCCTGCCTGGGCTAGCTTTGAAGTTCAATCTCCAGACCTTAGCTTCCTGAGTAGCTAGGATTACAGGCGAGAGCCACCAGTGTCCAGCTGGCAAAAGGGTTTTATACGATGAAAGCCTCTGAACACCACTCACTCTGCCTGATGTGGTTTTAGCAAAGGTCCATGGAGTCATGAATACAACTCAGTGCAGAACCCAAAGGCAGGTGAATTTGCCCATTATTATCATGTCTTTGTTATAGGGCAAACCTCTTGCCTTTAAGGTATATGCCACAGGTCAGTCAAGAGAAGATATTGGACTTCAGTGAGCTTCTCCCTGCCCTACTGCTTCCTGGATGTGATATGCTTCCCACTGCTCTGTGTAAAGGCCGATGTTCAGTTTTCTTTTTCCTGTGTGGTTGTTTAAGTAGTGGCTGTCAGGGGGAGATCCCCATCCTAACATCCAAAGAGGGGAGAATTTAACATTGCCCTTTGTTTGTTTTCTTGCTTCTTTGCTTGCTTCCTTCTTTCCTTCCCTCCCCCCCCCATCAGTGGTGGGTCTTGAACTCAGGACCTGGACGCTCTCCTTAAGCTCTTTTGCTTAAAGCTAGCACTCTACCATGTTGAGCCACAGCCCTGCTTCTGATTTTCTGGTGGTTAATTGGAGATGAGTATCTTACAGTCTTTCCTGTCCAGGCTGGCTTTGAACCATGATCCTCAGACTCCTGAGCAGCTAGGATAACAGGCATGAGTCACTAATGCATGAGCCACTAGTTTGCTCTTTCTTTCTGAGAGTATTATAATGACTATCCTCCACAAGGCCCATAGGCAGTTTTCTTCCTCTATGTGGTAATATGGGTAGGTGCTATGGACCTCTGAGAGGTGAGGTGTGGCGGGAAGCCCTTAGGCCACTGGGGGTTCATGACCTTGAAAGAAATGGGCTACATTATAGAGGGTGGGGACCACCCTCTATTTCCATTTCCAGAGGGTTGAGTCTGATTGGGCCACCCAATCTTGAATGCAACTTCCAGAAATATTAGCCCCAAAAGATCTGTGTGAGAGTATCTGTGTCAGATACTTCATTATCATGATGGAAAGTAGGATAACACATCTTGCATTTGCTCTTCATTAACCGTGTTTGAATAGTGTGTATTATCTAGAGATGGTCATTATATAAAATCTTTTCAGGAAGCTGGGGTGGTCACAAGGAGCTGGGTCTTTGTTATTCTGAATGAAACCAGTACAAATTAAGGCTGAGTGCCAGGAGAAAAGGTCTACTTTAAATCAGTTTGGTAGTTCACAGGCTCTGTCTCCACTACCGTCCTCAGTCCATTCTGCTCCAGTGTCTGCTGTCTTTCCTTTACTGGATTCCCAGCCTTTCACCATGCAGCAAAAAGTACAAATAATGTCTGGGGATTGCTCTTTAACTGGCTCACAAGACCCAAAGGAAATTGAATACATCAAGAATGGAGCCCAGCAGTGCAAGGGGAGAGCCTGACATTTCTTCCTTTCTTATTCTATAGCTGTTTCCATTTGTGTGAGTTGTATTTCCCTCTCAACTTCATCCAGCTGTATTCCCAACCCATTGAAGAAAGGAGGTAAAAAAGCTATTTAAATTTATACTGTTGGATTTCTGTAGGACACCGAAATATTTTTGAAGTTAATGGGGGAGCTCTGAATAGTCTGTTTCAAATAATTACAGGAAAAAAAAATACATTGAAATAATTAGTAGTTGCTACTGGAACATTCAACAAAATGAAATGACATCTTTGCATGCCTATTAAACAGCACTTTATTTTCAGTTTAGGGTGTTTTGGATGAAATTAGATGGCAAACATACTGCATCATTGAATGATTAGAAGAACTAGCATCATTTAGAGCTATACTAAGGCCATCACCAGGTTTTTTTTCTCTCTCTCTCTCTTTTTTCTCCTCTTTGCTTCTTTTTTTGTTTTTCTAAAGTGCTTTACTCTCCCGTTAGGTGAAATTTAACAGAAATGGGACCAACTTCAGCCCTTGAGACTTCAGCTTAAGTGGCTTATATATAATCCCCCAGATGGAAAGAAAGGCATTAAACAATCTGATTATTCTATATTTTCTAATTCAGGGATCTCTTTCTATTTTGCTTAGGGAATACATAATATCATTCCTACTCCAACATCCTCCCCTCTCTTAAAGTAGAATCTCATTCCCCCCCCCCCCGCAAAAAAAAAACCCAACAAAACAAAAAATGGTCTTAATCTAACAAGTACGACTAAATTTATAGTCAGCTCCACTCTTTGCCATCCCTACAGTATCTCTTCATTCTATTAAAAAAAGGAAAAGAACATCCTAATTTTAAAAGTAGTGATAGGGGCTTGGAAAGTGGTTTAGCAGTAGCATGCTTGCCTAACATACTCGAAGCCCTGGGTTCGAGGCACCACATAAACAGAAAAGGCTGTAAGTAGGCTGTGGCTCAAGAGGTAGAGTGCTAGCCTTGAGCAAAAAGAAGCCAGGGACAGTGCTCAGGCCCTGAGTCCAAGCTCCAGGACTGGCAAAAAAAAAAAGAAAAAAAGTAGTGATACAAAATGTTTTTTTGTTGTTGTTTTAATTTGTGTACTGCTATTGGAGTTTGAACTCAGAGCTTTATGTTTTTATGCTCCAGGATTGCACTCTGCTACTTAAACCACAGCACCACTTCTAGCATTTTGCTGGCTAGTTCGGGATCAATGTCACGGACTTTGCTGGCTTTGAACTAAGATCTCCAGATCCCAGCCTCCTAAGCAGCAGGAGCCAGGAGCGCAGGACAGGTGTCTTCTTTTTAACATTTGAATTCACTAATGAGAGTTGCCAGACACTGACTGTAACCTGCACCCACCTCCTCCCAAAGCTCCTCTTTCCTGTCCCATCTTTCTTTCACCTTTCTCTTCTCTCTTTCCCCCATTGCTGGTTCTTTGGCTCTGCTTTAGCTCTTTTCTTTTCTTTCTTTCTTTCTTTCTTTCTTTCTTTCTTTCTTTCTTTCTTTCTTTCTTTCTTTCTTTCTTTCTTTTTCTTTCTTTCTTTCTTTCTTTCTTTCTTTCTTCCTTCTTTCCTTCCTTCCTTCCTTCCTTCCTTCTTTCCTTCCTTCCTTCCTTCCTTCCTTCCTTCCTTCCCTTCTTCTTCTTCTTCTTCTTCTTCTTCTTCTTCTTCTTCTTCTTCTTCTTCTTCTTCTTCTTCTTCTTTTATTTTGCAGAACAACTCAAGAAGAGGAAACAGGAAGAACAAAACGAAAAAGAAGGAACAACTTTGGCACCACAGTATCACATAAACTTAAGTGTGCTGCATAATCAAGTATTGTTTATCTTTAGTTTTATCATATGGAAGCAATATTTTTCAGGCAAGAAGGACTGAGAAAAAATCCATCTACTTTTCACCCATATTTTATTATCAAACTCTAAGAAATGTGTCAGCATAGCTAGCCCTCATTAGAAACAAATAAACAAGAGAAGGTGTTTGGAAGTTGAAGACTCTGTCTTTCACAGACAAAAATGAAGTCATGGGAGAGAAATGTCCCATGTGTAGGATGGCTTGGTATCTACTACAGGAAATAGCACAAGCAGCAGTATCGCTTGGGACTACTAGCCTGTTGTTCTGAGGACTTCCCAATCTCTCATATGGTTGGGCCTCTTTCTCAGTTTGCTTAGTACTTTCTCAACCCAGCAAAACTACATACTCTTTCTCTTTTCCCTAAGCTCTTTGCTCCAGCAATATTAGGATGTCCTGCCCACTCCACCCCATCAGCCTCCACACCAGTAGTACCTACTAATTTCCCTGGAGATGAGATGTAGACATCAGCTGCCTATTCACTCTCCTCGTCTCCTCCAGTAAGACAGTTAAGCCAAGTTCTGATAAACTCATAAGAGATGAGCAATTAGGCTTATCATCTTCCTTAACATTTGTTATCTGAATAGATATACTGCAGAGACCAATTTGCTATTTACATCTGAAGATTGACATTGAACTGGGATATTTAAGTTGAAAGGAGCAGTATGGTATAAGGTTTATATGGCGGCAGGAAAGCCCTACCAGAAATTGTAAGGACACCTGCTTCTGCCCCCACTTTGCCCAGATTGTCCTTATTGGCATTCTATCAGCTTTCTTCTCCTCCTCCTCCTCCTCCTCCTCTTCCTCCTCCTTCTCCTCCTCCTCCTCCCCCTCCTCCTCCCCCTCCTCCTCCCCCTCCTCCTCCTCCTCCTCCTCCTCCTCCTCCTCCTCCTCCCACCCCCCTCCTCCTCCTCCTCCTCCTCCTCCTCCTCCTCCTCCTCCTCCTCCTCCTCCTCCTCCTCCTTTTTTGCCATTCCTAGGGCTTGAACTCAGGGCCTTGAGCTTGTTTTGCTCAATGCTAGCATTCTACCACTTGAGCCACAGCACCACTTCTGTTTTTGTTTTTCTGTTTGTGTGGTACTGAGGAGTGGAACCCAGGCCTTCATGAACGCTAGGCAAGCACTCTACCACTAAGCCACATTCCCAGCCCTCAGCTTTGTTCTTGAGGAATGGGGTAGCAATAAAATGACTTAGGGCTGATACCTATGACCAACACCTGGACCTCCAAAAGAGAGATGGATGTCCCTATATTAGTAGGAACATGTCTGTCTTTTCCCCTTTCTTCCCCTTCATCTTTTCTCTTAGAGCATTTTTACTTCCATCCCTTTTTTTTGTGTGTGTGTACTGGTAATGGAACTTGAACTCAGGGTCTGGGTACTGTTTCTTAACTTTCTCACTCAAGGCTGGAAATCTAAAGGCTGGGAATATGGCCTAGTGGCAAGAGTGCTTGCCTCATATACATGAAGCCCTGAGTTTGATTCCTCAGCACCACATATATAGAAAATGGCCAGAAGTGGCACTGTGGCTCAAGTGGTAGAGTGCTAGGCTTGAGCAAAAAGAAGCCAGGGACAGTGCTCAGGCCCTGAGTTCAGGCCCAGGACTGGCAAAAAAAAAAAAGGCTGGAAATCTAACACAGCTCTGCTTCTGGCTTTTGGTGGTCAATTTATGATAAAAATCTCACAAACTTTCCTGCCTAGACTGCCTTTGAGTCGTGATTCTCAGGTCTCAGCCTCTTGAGTAGCAGCTAGCATTTCAGAAATGAGTTATCAGCACACAGATTCCCATCCTCTCTTTCTCTCATCTCTACCCTGTTCATTGTTCTCTTTTCATGCCATCTACTAGTAGAACCACATTAGTTTGTATGTTGGCCTTTTCCTTCCATGGTTACATTATCGATGACCCTCCCTTGTATCTCCTCTTCCAACACCATCCCTGGCTAATTTCAATTGGCCCATTTGAAAGACTCCTATTTTGCATAGTTTGATAAAGAGGTAGATCAGAGCTTGATGAGAGCTTGAAGTGTTTCTTGAATACCCTGTGGGATCAGCTCTGGATTGGGCATGAAGATCTCCGTGTTGTCTTCTCAGCGGCAACAACTTCCCTTGTCCATGCTGACCTGTCTTTGCCACTTGGAGGGCATGAAGCAGAAAGAAACCCAAACCTTGTAGTGACTTCCATTTGGGAACAACCCTGGAGCTGATGCCGCCAATCAAACGTGCTTGCCCTGTGCACCTGCTGACTGCCTCCCATTTCTGTCCTTGCTTCTACAAATCCATCGAGACTTTGAGATCCTAAGAAGATGACAGTGTTTGCTTCCTCTACTTTTCTCACTGCCTGGCTGTGGTCCTGTGCTGTCTCCACCTGAGTCCTGTCAGCCTCAGCTATGCAGGGAGACTTCGTGCCCCTCTGTGTATAGCAGTCAGTGCAGAAAGGGATAGGTGGGATGTGGTTTTATAGGGCAGCATATTTAGTGAAAGCCCCGAGGGGAAAGCCACAGCCTCAGTTCCCAAACCCAAAGCTTTCTGCTCCAGATTTACAATGCCTGTACTGAGCCAATTTAAGCAATTTCAATCAACAGGACCCATAGCATAAATTGTATATAATTCATCCTTACAAACGAGCAAATAGGCTTGGATTGAATTTGAACTTTGAGTGGGAGGTGATGATCCAAGGAAGCCCAGAATTCCCTCTTACAGTCACTAAAACTAACAGCCATGCAAGAAAAGAACAGCCCTTTGTAATCACTCCCTGTACATTGGGAATAGGACTGAGGCCAGTAATTCCATAAGCAACACATTGCCTATGGTGCTTGGGAATGGCTCTGTGGATTTAAGACTTACCAAAAGGATGCATTTGAGAGTTAAGTAACCTTGCCAAGTTGAACCCTGAACAAAAATGATAGCAGCCACCACATTGTGCCAGTTTGTGTATTAAAACAGATAAAATGGTAACTAAAACTTACTGTGCCCTTTAATATGTGCCAAATAGTGATAACCACCTACGTGCTCGAGAATGGTTCCCAGCACATAGTAAGTACTTCATAATTATCAGGTATCACTGTTAATAACAGTAGTCATCGCAAACACTTGTAAAGCACACACCTTGGGTCAAGCTCTGTATTAAAGACATATTACATACTTTTATTGAAATTGCAGCTCTGGGAAGTTCAGGACTGATATTATCACCCCCATTTTGATTTGGCAGATCAGAGGTACATGGAGGCAGATTAAAGCATTGACCCAGGGCTGAATGTTACTGAGTGGTAGAGGTGTAGCTTGAACCTTTGGGGTTCCTACAAAGGACCTCTCTTAACAACTGGCAGTCCTTCAACAAATATTGAGTGAGATCTTTCTAAATGCTAGGCACTCTTCCAGATTCTTGGGCTGCAATGTAGCCCCAAGACCTTTGACACCATGGAGAGGCAAACAGAAAATAAACAAATCAACACAGTAAATACTGTGTTCAGGAGTAGAGGGTATCCTAACATGGGGAACACTGAGACTTCTGAATCAGAGGAATCTTGTTGAGAAGGGATGATTTAAGATCTAAGAAAAGGGAAGTGCACCAGCACAAATGGGGTAAGAACACTCGAGACAGAGGTTTAAATTTCCGAATCAATTATGATAATTCATTTCACACTCACACCTCATCCCAAATTTCTAACCTTAACAAATAGATCTTGACACCAGGAATAATAGGACAAGGATTTGGAGATAGATCAGCTAGGGACCTCCTTCTGAGATAGATGAGGCCATTCTGCATGGGACACCCATTCAAGTTCTTGGAATGACACATTTGCCACACACGATTCCCCACTTCCTAAAGAAACTAATATGGCATTCTTTGGTTTGTGGTTGGACAATGCCAGAGAGACAGAGAGAAAGAGAGAGAGAGAGAGAGAGAGAGAGAGAGAGAGAGAGAGAGAGAGAGAGAGAGAGAGAGGGAGAGAGAGAGAGACTAAGCTGAAGATAACCTTATTTAAAATCACTTTGATCCAAGGATTGTAACAATTTAGTGTTTATCGATTTTTCTTCCCTACTTTTAGGAAGGTGGTAGTATCTTAATTAAACATTTTTGAGTGTAGCTGGTTTCGGGGGCTGGAGGGTGGGGGTTACTTAAGTTTCCCAGAGAGTCCAATAGTCCAGTTCTTTGTTACTTGCTAACAGAAGCTTCTAGGAGAGCTAGGGCTAATGGGCTGCCTTGTCCTCTACCTCCTTGGCAGCTAGAATCTGGATTGGAAAAGGGGTAGCTGAGTTGTGTGCCTTTTTTTTTTTTTTGCTTTGGCTTTCTATGCTGGGAATTATTAGGAGCACCTGTAAGGAATTAGTGTTTGCTTGTGAGAACAAAGAACAGCTCTGGCGAGGCACTGGTGGCTCATGCCTGTAATCCTCGCTACTCAGGAGACTGAGATCTGAGGATTGTGGTTCACAATCCAGCCCAGGCAGTAAACTCCCTGTGAGACTGTGATCTCCAATTAACCACTCAAAAACACAGAACAGGAGCTATGGCTCAGAGTAGTAGAGTGCTAGCTTTGAGCAAAAGAGCTCAGGGACAGTGCCCAGGCTCTGAGTTCAAGCCCTGCAACCCATAAAAATAAAGAGCTGCACTGCTGGGTTTACTAGCATGAGCTCCATTAACCATAAGGAGGTCAGGTGGAACCACCCACCCACTCCACACTTGATTGACAGCAATTGGAAGTGGTCTAGTGTGACTCCACCTTTGACCCCTGGAGAGAAGCAAGAGTTGGATGCATCCTGCTACTGTCTAAACCATCTCAAATGTCTTAACAGCAAAGACAAGAGGTGGGGGGGAGGGAGAGAGAGAGAGAGAGAGAGAGAGAGAGAGAGAGAGAGAGAGAGAGAGAGAGATTCCCTTGCTATGGGTCATGTTTGAGAGCTTTTAAGCTAGGTCTGAGCTATGCTGTTTTAAAGCAAAATTAGAGTTCTCCCTTCTAGATTTCCTTTATTCTCAGTGTTATATTTGCATTTTATTTTATGTAAAGGGTCACTTTTGCTTTTTAACAATTGCAAATACTGGATCCTATGTCATCTAATAAACTCTGCCAATATTGTCAATCCCATTTTCCAGATGAGAACAAGTTTGAGCCATTATGTGTCTTACTTCAAGTCACAAGTTATAACTGACAGGGAAAATTAACATTCTTAATCTTTCTATTGTACAACCTTCCTTATGCTGTCTACCTAATATCTGAAAGTGAATACATGGGCTTAGAATGATTTAATGTTACAATAGGGTGAAAAACGTGTCCTTCCAGCCATTCTATTTTTCACTGTCTGTATGCTATTCAGTAAATCATATGAGGTGTCCAACACTTTCTGATAAAATGGGCTTCACATTGTAGAATTTGGCCAACTGCAGGACAATGGGAGTGTTCTGAGCACACTGAAGGTGTGCTGGGCTAAATATTATGTGAAATAGATAGTTTATGTGTATTAAAGGCACTTTCTGCTTAACTTGTTTTCTACTTGTGATGAGTTTATCAGGACAAAGTCCTATGTAAGTTGTGGTGCATCTGTATGTATATTGCCACATATAGGCACATATATGTACAAGCCATGAAAGTATGCATATGTATTTTTAAAAATGAAATCGTTTTTTGCATCTTCACCTCATTGTTGTGCACCCTGGGGCGGGGAGGAACAGATTGGCAAGAGAAAACCAAATAACTTCATTTAATGTAGGTTTTCTCTGCCTGACAGCCTTTTAATGAAGACTTGCCTAAACAAAGAAAATCATTTATATTTATATTTATGGCCAATAAGGAATGGACCGTCTGTGGAAGAGTATGGTCAGACAAAAGTGGGGGGGAATGATAGAATGCTGATAAATTAGGAGACAAGTTCACAAGGCCCGTGTATTCATATTATTCTCTATGAACTTGCATCTTCAGAAATAAAAACATTCTCTTCCTTTAATAAGGAGGGCTCTTCTCAAAGGAGAGTTTTTATCACCTGGTTTGGAGAAAAAGGTAGAGTCAAGAGGGAGGTGAGAGTGCCCTTCTTGCTTCTGCTGTTTTCTCAAATGCCAAGGTGTCATATATTTTAGAATCTACAGTCCCACCACACACACACACACACACACACACACACACACACACACACACGAGACTATATAGTGTGCTCTGGGAATTATTGGGAAGTTGAAGTGCTCTCTCTATGGCAAAGCAGAGATACCTATCCAGATTTATGAATAAGCACAAGGTACTGGTTTCCTAGAGTGGAGGAGACAAGATGACCCAAGGGGATGCTCAACGCATTCCTTGGAGAAGCCCATGATGTTAAATTCACAATAGAGACTGGACATAATCCTAATATTCCAGCCCAGTTGGTAGGAAGAACAAGGAGAAGTCAGCTTCTTGGCTTCACACCAGAAGGAACTAAAGCCAGGATGTGTGGGAATATGACTAGAGAACAGAGGGGCAGGATAAGGTTAGTAAATGGGACTGGATGAATTGAGCAGAGTAGGAATAGCAGTCATTGAAGTGGACCAGAAGTCTAGAACAAGAGGGAGGAGAGAGTTAACTGAGGCTGAAGCTAATTTCTTAGAGAATGTAACTCAGATTCTGCCTAAAAAGAAGTAGTTGATGTTCACATGACCATAGAATTCAGAGAACTGCTCCTCTAGGGCCACGTGGGCTGTCCACTCTTGGCCGTAGGGTCTTTTACACATAGTTCCCACTGGCTTTTTCCGTTCCCAAACTGTGGTGAGCCTGGGACAAGAAAGGGATTATAGGCTGAGACTTTGCTATCCAGGTTTGTTTAAAAATATGACTATCTCAACCAGGCATGGTGGCTCACACTCTAATCCCAGCTACTCAGGAGGCTGAGCTATGAGGATTATGGTTCAAAGTCAGCCCCGACAGGAAAAATCCATTGAGACTCTTAACTACAATCAACCATCAGAAAACAGAAGTGGCAGTGGCTCAAAGAGGTAGAGCACTAGCCTTGAGCAAAAGAGCTCAGGGACAAGTACTCCAGTCCTGAGTTCAACCAAAAATTATACATATATATGTGTGTGTGTGTATATATATATATATATTTTTCCCTGATAGGATAATGATGCATTGTCATCATGCTGCTCTTTTAAGGAAGCTCTTTACCAAGTAGTCACAGCCATGGCCTCTATAGACACAGTACTACAAACCTCCTTGGCACCAACCACAGAGCAGTACTGTGAGCTGAGTGCTGAGGATCAACAGGGAACATGGTCAGGCAATATGCATTCACCTTACTAAGACTCGCTTCCTCTTTGACCTCCATGATGCCAGCTTACTGTTTTTCTTTTGCCTTGTATCAGCCTTCTTTGAAATAATTTCCCCTTACTACCTTCCTAAATCCGGTTCTTTTCTTTAATAAATAGGTGAACATAATCCTTCCCCTGAGGACTTATAAAGAGCTTAGCATTTGTGATGTACGAACATGGATTATGGTCTATATGACAACATATAGGAACTAGTAATATATTCTCTCAGTTAAATGTCAGTTGGACTGCTTGTCATTAGGAGATGATGTTCTAAGCAATGTACTTAGCCTAGCTCCATCCCTGTTTCTCTCCTGCAAGAGGCATCAACAAATTCATACTTCCCATCCCCACATTAAGTTCCTAATGATTCTCTTGGCCATTTCTCCTCTCTCTATTTCCTTTACTACATTTCCAATGAGTGTTCTGGATGAGAATGGCAGCCATTTTGTGACTGTAGTATCAGACACTTGACACAAGGCAAGACAATCAATTTCCTTACTATTATGTTTCTTAGAGCTGAGGAGGAGCCTTTGAGTGGGTATATAACCCCTAGATTCTGGGATTCTTTGTCAACACTGGTGTGAAAACAGCTGGCATCTATTATAGACACCAGTGAAGCTGATATGAACATAGGGAAAAAAGAATGAGGGGGAGTGAAAAGAGGAAAAGAGAGAATGAAACCATAAACAAGAAGAAGAAAGAAAGAAAATCCTGACAATGACCATGTCTCTCATTCTAACCACTGTGGTCTCAGGAACTGGTCTATTCTGTTTCATCTTAAAAACTGCTTGTGCTAAATTCCTTTTCTTACTTAAATCTGTTTTATACAACCAAGAATTGTGTAGTTCTAAGCATTAAATAATATAATATATGGTGCATGCTTAACACATTGGTTAGCCTGCAGTTGAGGAATGTAAACGATGGTACTACTCTTCTCCTGGGAAGCTGTCCAGCTCACTGGTTATGTGGTGGGACTCAAGACACAACCTACTTATTTTCAGTCCCATATGGGTCACATAGCCTATGCAAGGCTTGAGCAAGGTATTCCTCTGTGCCTTAACATTCTTGTTAGAAAATGCCTATATAGATTGAACAGCTCAATATTCAGCAAAAACTGAAAATACTGTTACTATCACTCTTTTCTAAACTATTGATTAACATGGATATTTTCCCTAGTTGGAGAAAGGATCAGAATTGCCTTACTTAGAGGGCTTTGTCTTGCTCCAAAGTCAGTATGCCTGAGATCACATAAGAATGCACAGTAGGCCTGTATTACATACTGAATCAACAACTGAAACAATGGAGTGTGTGTGTGTGTGTGTGTGTGTATTTGTGTGTCTGTATGCATGTGTTTGATACTAGGATTTGAATTCAAGTCCTTGCACTTGCTAGGTAGGTGCTGTACTGCTGAGCCACTGCCCTAGCCCTAAGAACATTGTGTTTATACAGTATACTCCAGCTGTTTAATGCAGGCTAGCTTTCTGCTCCCTACCAGATCCTCTATATGGACAAGTGACAACTGGATTGCTAGGGACACCTGTAAAAATTGTATAAATTCCCTTGGGCTGATTTCTGGAACACATCTGAAGAACCAAAAAAAGGGATAAACCAAAGGCATTTCTGAGTCATTCTGCCTTTGCCTTCTTGAATTTTCTCTTGCAGTTCCCTAAGAACAAATAAGAAAAGCTATGTGGCCATGATAGAATGTCCCATCCCATAAAGCACTGGCCTCTGGATGCTAAGTGGGAGCTGCTCTTAGACTTGTCTTTCGAGAGTACTCTGTGCATTTTTTAGGGAGCTTTTGAGGTGACAGTCATGGAGGAATGTTCACACAATCTCTCTCTGTAAGTCAGTTATGAGATGATCTTCCTTGTCCGCTGGGGACCGACAGAAATGGCACCTCAGAGCAGCTGGGGTATCTCCAAAAGAGAAGGCAAGAAACCTTCCATCTGGGATGCCTCAATGCCAGCAGCACAGCAGTGAATGAATGCAGCCTTCATCTCCAGCTGATTTCATCTAATGTGATAACACTCATAATAATAAATATTGTTAAAAATAAAAGTCACTCTGGGGAATCACGAATCACCGGGACAGGTGTTCAGAATGAGAAGAGTGCCATAATTGGGTGACTTATTCATTATTGGAAATGCCGTTTAAAATCTATTGCATTAAAACACACACACACACACACACACACACACACACCCCTTCAGCTGCTCTCTGGCCTTCCAAAGTCATTAGAGGGTGTTCTTTATCTGTTTGTTTTCCTCACTGAAGTGAGGTTTTTAATGTCACATAAGAAATAACTTGACTCTGTGCCAACACCTCCAAGTGAATGATGAAGTCTTTGGAGGGCCTCATATCACTCCACTTCTTGCTCCTCTGTTGGGCCCAGAGTCTCTGCTGTCAGAGGCTGGGGTAGCAGCAAGGGACACGCAGCTGTAACAATTCTGACTTGACAAAATTCCCCATTTTAGTCATGGAAGACACCATGGTTTTCTCTAGTTCACATAAGTCAGGGTGCTAAAGGACTTTGGGAAAGGCCAGTGCATCCTGTCCCTCAGACAGAGCTGTGCAACTGGACATGCAAGTCAATAACACATTGTTTCAGGCAGGTCCCTCCTCTGACATGCTTGAAGAACCACCTCACATCCTTACAGCAATCCGGGACAGTGTATTATGATTGTGACACTCATACTGGAAGCCAGAACAATTCTGTCTGCAGTAGGAACAATAAACTCCTGGGTCATGTAGCAAATGAGGGCCTTGGTTTTGAAGCATGAATTATGGCCCTGGCCAACTGGAGAAATCCTCCCTATGGGATAGTAAAATAGGAAATGAAATTTTGAGTCCTTGCTTTGGCCTAAAAGATTTGCAGATCTAATCTATTGGGTTGGATACATTTTACCTGTAGAGATATCATCTTGGTGATGTTTTCAAAATATGAAGCGAAAAATCTGTATTTTTATAGGAAACCTTATAGGTATTTAGTCCTAGTTTTTAAAAATCTTACATAAAGTCATATGAGGAAATCCTGGGTCAAAGCTCCACTTCTCAAGCTCTAAAGGCTTAGAGAAATTTCCTACAGAAAGATATTCATAGTGGGACTGGAAGAGTATGATGAGGAGTAACTATAACATCCCTCTATCCTTCTACAAAACTGGGTAGAGCCATTCCTGGCTACATACTGAGGGTATGTGCCCAGGAAATCCTGAACAAAACAGGAAAGCATTTTCATTCTCCAAGACTTTGAGGACAAGGAAGCCCAATGAAGACTGAGGAAATAATGTATCATAGAAGAGCGCATATTTGTGTGTCCTCTGGGGATTCATGGGTGTTGGCTCTAAGGCAGTTTTAAGTGAAAAGATATAACCAAATGGACCATCCACTTCTGGTTTGATGTGGTGAGATGAGTTATCTGTCAGGGGTCTATTCTCCCCTCAATCATTAAATATTCCTTTCATCTTGTTTCTCACTCATCCTGCAAAATAGATGTTTAAACTTTATTTCCTCAGGAAAACTTTCCTGAACTCCAGTAATTGCCTTGAAATCTTACATTTTCTCATGAAAAATTTCCCTTCAGTGGAGGTTAGTGGAGATCTCCTGAATGTTTGTCTTCTTCATTTATGAAAACTGTGATTCAGTAGATTCTTGGGTGGTTGTTTGGATATGCCTGGCTTCCCTCAGATTTCCAGACAAATCAATAGTGCAGGATCACATGTCTTGCCCCCATTTGATCCTTTATGGAATGCATAAAGTAGATACTCACTAAATATACCTGAAAATAAACAAGGAAGGGAAGTGTTTCATCTTTTATCCTATGTTAGACTAAAGCTAATACTTAAAATCAAGAAGGTTAAAAATGATTGATCCATGAAGAAAACTATTTATTGCCCTTAATTCATGCCGTGGAAGAAGTTCACTTTAAATGGAAGTGACTTCTTCACTGATGGGAGCATTATGGAAAACACAATACCTGGAAACATGGTGAATAATAACAGTTGTGCTTGTCTTTCCCTATGTGTTAGCTCTTTCCCATTTTCTTTACCTAATGGCCCTCTGTGGAGGAGAAGGAAAGAATCAGAAGAGGCAGAGCCCTCCTCCCTCCTTCCCAGCACAGCCAAAGTCCTGTAAAGCAAGTCCATGCAGAAACAACCAGTGTGTCTTGCCACATAGCAGCCTATAGAGCAAGAAACTCCCAACTGGCTGATGAATAGCGTCTCAAATATACCAAAGAGGTAAATTAAATGCATTAATCTCTGTGAGAGTCACAATTGAGGCATTCAGGGCTGCACAGAAGTTTCCAACAATTGGCTTCATTTGCTTCAATAACAAATAAAAAAATTGGAGGAGATCTTGGGTGGGGATGAGTGACTGCTTTCTACTCTTCTTCTGTAGAAGGATAATCAAAATGAAGCCCTACGTTGAGAATATGCATTTCATTTCATTCTGTACTTGAAAGCAAGCACATTTGGCCCTTTCTCCTGTAATAAGGCAAAGCCTCTCTCTCTTTTCATTCAAGAACAGAAAGATGGTGCAGTGACACCAAGACCCTGAAAGCTTCATTCAACTTGTTCTCAGCATAAAGAGGCACATTTATTCTGGAAGAGATAGCTTTATCCAAGCTACAGGATATTTGTTCTCCTAAACCTGTGGAAGCTACAGCTCTATGAATCTAGCAATACTTTTATTTCTATTAATAAATTGTCAAAATCAATCTCCCTTCCTCCTTCTCTCCTCCCCTCCCTCCCTCCTTCCTGTCCTTCCTTCCTTCCACCCTTCTTCCCTCCCTCCATCTTCCTTTTCTTTACTTTCTTTCTGTAAGGGTCTCATTCTATAGCTCAGCCTGGAATTGAACTCTCATTCTCAAGTCTTCTATCTTAGCCTCTTGATCAAGTGCTGGGATTGCAGGCACACAGTACTATCAGTTATTTAACTTTATTTTTTGATCTACTGCCCTACATCATGCACTAAGATCAACTAGACATGTTAGAGGACTTGCAGGATTTTTCCTGAACCATTGAATGATTGAGAGGAACATAAGAAGGACAATCAGAGGGCAGGGCCTCAAGCCTTGGTTCTCTGGGGCAAATTTGACAGACAGTTATTATTAGTAATAATAGCAGGCCATGAGCACTTCTCATGGGCCCTTGAGTCCTTTATACTTCCATTTATATTTCCAGCCCAGTGGGTTGATATCACAATATGTCTTACCACATTTTTAGGAACACAGTCTTAAAGAGGTCCAGAAAACTGTCTAGGGGAACACAGCTTGCATACAAAGGAGCCAAGATTTGGACTTAAGTCAACTGATTTGAAATCTTGAGTTTATGATTATTATTCTACACTGCCTCAGGGTCTGAATTACCCTTTGATATATGTGGTTTTCTTCTTGAGAATATCTAATAATGCTTCTCTCCCAGAAGGTTGGTAGAATCAACTCTAAAAATATAAGAAGACTGGAAATTAGAAAAGTAGTAGAAAGGTAAAAAATTATTGTCATTATTATTGAAGAGTTTTTAAACCCAGTTATTGGAAATTGTCCCCCTGGGAGACAACTTTTTAACTTGTGTGTTGGAACATGAGAATAGAACATCCTCCTATGGATATGAGTATTTTTTTTTCTAAAAGTAACTTCTGATACACTGTGTGTTTCTCTGCAAAGATATTTAATCCTCAGGTAGGAAATTAAGACACTGGAGTATAGGGGTATAAATAAGAAATGGGATAGGGAAATTCTCTAGAAGAAAGTTTGTTCTTCTGGCTCTACAATACAGACAGAATGAAAGAAATTCAATTGGGTTGATGTGATTCTTTAGGTCTTAGGGAATCAGAAATTAAGGAGAAAGTCAACCTGATAAAAAGAATCTTGGTTTAGCACTCTAAGCTATCAGCACCCCACTGATATATCCTTGACCCTAGGTTTTGCTCCATAACTTACCCATAGGATCTTATTGACAACATTCTCTCACATCACTGAAGAACAACTACCTACAAACAGCAAGGGATTAGTTTTCCTAAGGGAAGCCCCCAGTCCATAGTACATGAGAATTGTGAAATAAATCCAACAGCTTCTACATCTCTGGTGAGACAGCCAAAGAATCTCTAAGTATCTACAAAGAGTAGAGTGAGCCCAAATAAATTTAGTTGATAACATTTCCATTACTGACCTTCTCATTTCTGTCTTATGTCCATACTACCCTCCTAATGCTTCTTGATGTCATTTTCTACATAAACTATTTTCTATCAAATTCTTACCTCAGGATTTTTCTGCAATACCCAATCTAAGACTAGAGAAAGGAGAAGTCTATTCCTACACCAGGAATAATGTAGTTGGTTAAGAAACAAGAAAATAAGGGAATGTAAACTGGTTCAACCACTCTGGCAAGCAGTATGGAGATTCCTCAGAAGGCTAAATATAGAACTCCCCTATGACCCAGCAGCCCCACTTTTGGGTATCTATCCAAAAGAACACAAACAAAATCACAGTAAAGCTACTAGCACAACTATATTCATCGCAGAGCAATTTGTCATAGCTAGAATATGGAACCAACCCAGATGCCCCTCAGTAGACGAATGGATCAGGAAAATGTGGTACATATACACAATGGAATTTTATGCCTCCATCAGAAAGAATGACATTGCCCCATTTGTAAGGAAATGGAAGGACTTGGAAAAAATTATACTAAGTGAAGTGAGCCAGACCCAAAGAAACATGGACTCTGTGGTCTCCCTTATTGGGTATAATTAGTACAGATTTAGGCTTGTCACAGCAGAGGATCACAAGAGCCCAATAGCTATACCCTTATGATCACATAAGATGATGCTAAGTGAAATGAACTCCATGTTATGGAAACGATTGTTATATCACAGTTGTAACTACTTTCAACGTCCCATGTGTATCTGTAGCTACTATTATTGACGATGTTCTTGTATCACCTTCCTGTGGTTGTACCTACACTGTCTCTGTAATCTTATCTGAGTATATTGGAAACCATGTATACTGGTATTAGAACTAGGAAATTGAAAGGGAA
The DNA here is from genome assembly GCF_023159225.1 of Perognathus longimembris pacificus. Classification (NCBI taxonomy): domain Eukaryota; kingdom Metazoa; phylum Chordata; class Mammalia; order Rodentia; family Heteromyidae; genus Perognathus; species Perognathus longimembris. The sequence continues at coordinate 101,215,921 of NC_063163.1, read as the reverse complement.
TACCAAAATTGAGAGACACAGGGTAAAAAAAGAAAAACAACTACAAAAGCAATACTTGCAAAACTGTTTGGTGTAAGTGTACTGAACACCTCATGGGGGGAAAGGGAAAGGGGGAGGTGGGTGGGGGTGGTACGAGGGACGAGGTAACAAACAGTACAAGTAATGTATCCAATGCCTAACGTATGAAACTGTAACCTCTCTGTACATCAGTTTGATAATAAAAATTTGGAAAAAAAAAAGAATATGACAACAACAAAAGCCAATGAAGATGCTGGGAAAAAAGGAGCCCTATTACACTTTGGGGATGGAAATGTCAACTAGTACAACTCATTTGAAAGGTAGTCTTGAGATTCCTCCAAAATCAAACATAGAACCACTTTAGAATCTAGTGATACTACTCCTGGATTGGTATCTAAAAGATTATGAGTCAGGATACAGTAAAGACACTTATAAACTCATGTTCAAAAAAAAAAGAAGGGAATGATTCACTCCCACAAACCAGCAATGGGGACAAAAGAATAGACACCTAGGGTAGGCTGTTCCTGAAGGCAACATCAAACCTTTGTGTCTCAATTCTGACAGTGGAGAGATCCAACTGCTTCCTGAAGGAGTTAGTTAGCATCCAAGGCCAGATTTTTGGGGAATTCCAGTGGTAAGGTCACAGTCCATCACTTCTAGGCAACATAGATATTGGCAATCCTGCCAGGAGGTATCTGATGTATACAAGAAAAATCTGGACACCTTCCAAACTCAAATATGTATTCTCAGATTTGAGAATTGGAGTACTAATGCAATGTACCCATATTTGTACCCCAATTTATTCCCAATATATATATATATATATATATATATATATATTTTTTTTTTGGCCAGTCCTGGGCCTTGGACTCAGGGCCTGAGCACTGTCCCTGGCTTCCTTTTGCTCAAGGCTAGCACTCCGCCACTTGAGCCACAGTTTTCTGTATATGTATGTGGTGCTGGGGAATCGAACCCAGGGCCTCATGTATACAAGGCAAGCTCTCTTGCCACTAGGCCATATCCCAGCCCCCAATATTTTTGTTCTAATATTATGCAGCTTGTTAGAAAGGATTATTCATATCAATAGTAATATACTGTTCTTTCTGTCTCTTCCTTGCTTGTTTCGTAAAATTAATCTTTTCCCAAATGAAAAAGGGATTGAGACTAAGTGTTAGAAAGGGGGAGATCATGGATCAGAAAAGTGAAATTCTTCCAAGGCTTTGCTTCTCACTAATCCTGATACTCTGAAGAGGAGTTGCAGCACTTGGATTTTAATTCAGTTCATTAATAAATGAATTATGCAATTAGTGGATATACAATTAACTGGCTTCACAACGCATGTAGAGCTAACTGGGTCAGCCTGCATTTGTATGACTGTAATGTGCATAAGTGAATATGCCATCAAAGGACATGCAGTGGAATGGTGAATCCAATTTGTCTGAGGCAGAGAATCATGCCTGCCAGCCGCTGAAAGTTCTGTAGCTGAAGCCTTGGTCTGGCGCTGGCAGGAAAAACAAAAGCAGCACAATGCAGGACCCCAAGTGGCCCCCTCTCCATTATAGTGGCATTGTTCTCCCCAGATGAGCTTGGACTGAGATCAATAAATCCTGAATCTTCCTGGGCAGAAAAGATGAGCAATTGGATTTGGATTGGGATCTATCAATCAATCACTAGCCAAAAGTGGTGCTGGCAGCACAAAATGAAAATCTCTCACCGCAACATCACCCTTCCCTGGGACCTGCATCTTTGACTGACCCAGTTACAAAGTCAATCAAAATGCTCAATCCTGTGGTATCTAATTCCAGCTGGCAAACCTAAACCAATAAAATATTCAGTTGTGGTTTGTGTGACCAATCAATCCATGTCCAGGAATCTGTCTCATCGTTAAGGCTGTGGTGATCAAGTTAAGGATTCTCTCACTGATTATCTGTGACCAAACTGTGCAGTCGTGTGTGTGTGTGTGTGTGTGTGTGTGTGTGTGTGTGTGTGTGTGTGTGTGCCTTAAGATAAAGAGGAACTCTTATGGGAATTTCTATAATTAATACACTTAATTTTGCTTAACTGTTGCTCAAAAGAAAATATGAGATTCTCAAGGCTTTTACATAGCTAAATCTGTTCTTGAACAAGCTCTCTGTAAGATGATTCCAATGTAGATTCTGCCTGAGAAGTTTGTCAGTACAGCACTCATGATTTATAATAATAATCATTGGGTCAGAGTTGGACACAGCCAGATCTTCTTGTGTGGAGAGTTCTGAAAATATAGGTTATTTTTGTTATGAATGTATTGACATGGCCATCTTTAGTGCCATCACTAGGTCAAGAAAATGCTAGATCAAGCTGATAGAGGTGCCTCATGTTTGTAATCTTAGTTACTCAAGGAGGCTGAGATTTGAGGGTCTCAGTTTGAAGCCAGCCTAGGCAGGAAATTCTGTGAGGTTGTTATCTCCAATTAACTCAGCAAAAGGGGAAGTGTGAAGTGGAGCTGTGGCTCAAGTGATAAAGTGTTAGCCTTGAGCACAAATATCTTAGGGACTATGTTCAGGGCCTGAGTTTAAGCCCCATACCAGCACCCACCCTCTTTACTCCTTACATAAAACAGGCCAGAGCCCCATGATTCTGTTATATGGATATGGTAAATACAATGGTTAACAATGATGATGCATCTTGATTTATATTAACCCTCTCACCCTCTCCTCCACCCCAACCTCCTGAATTTCACAAGATATACATGAATATTATGACTGCACCACTCAGTACAACTAAAGATAATAAAATATTATTTTAAAAAGAAAATAACACCATCATTAATAAAGAAAAAAATAAATTCAATCTCAGAAACCTTAAAAATAATAAGATAATGATGAAGAGATGGCTGGCAGAAAGGCTCTACCACCCTAATTGTAGTGCTATGCATGTAGGAATATTTTTTTCCTCAAAATGTGTAGAACTGTGCATCTGAGTTTTAAAAATGAATCCATTTTAGTGTATGTAAATAGCACCTCAATACAATTTATTTAAAGAAACAAAGGGCTTGATATGGTATTATACTCCTATAATCTCAGCCACTTGAAAGGAAGGGATCAAAAGGATTCCCCATGGTTTTACCTCTGATGTCAACCATTACTGATTTTGGTACCCTGGGTAATATACATATATATATATATATACATATATATATATATATATATATATATATGTTTGTTGGAACTAGGGAAGGGAAGGGGAACATCAAAATGGAGAAACAAAGGATAAAAAAGAAACCAATGTAACAGCAGCACTTACAAAACCAAATGCTGTAAATCAACTGTACAACTTATGGTGAGGAGGAGGGAAATGGGAAGGGGGAAAGGTGGAGAAAAATGAGGGAGGAGGTAACAAGTTGGATAAGAAATGTATTCACTGGCTTACATATGGAACCAACACCCCTTTGTTCCTCACTCTGACAATAAAGAAATCTTTTTTTTTTAAAGATCATAGTTTGAAACCTGCCCACACGAAAGGATTAGCAAAACTCCATTTAAACCAACAAGCCAGATGTGCTGGTATATACTTGTAATCCCAAATAGGTGAGAAGCCGAATTAAAATTTTGGAATTCCCGGTGTTTTCTACTCAAGAAAAATTCACTGGGTCTGTCTACCATCAACATTAACCTATGCAGTCCCCCATACCACTACACGTTTTATAAAGATACTAAGATCCCCCTTTCCCAGTCACCTGTAAGTAAGTAGAAGTTCCTTTGGCTCCCAAAGAAGAGGAGTACTGATCCCTGGGAAGCAGAGGCACCAGAAATGTCCCAGAGAAGATAAACTAAGTTAAACACAAAGACTTCTTCAATGACCTAAGTACCATCCTGTAGTCAACCCAGTGAGAAAATGAGACAAAAGACAAACTCCTTCATTACACTTGCCTGGAGCTCAGCGAATTTACTTCAAAACAAAAATGCTCACACATAGACACAGCTACCGACTTAACTCCAAATGTCAAATGTAAAGAAGTGAGCAAATTGCTGAAATGAGTTGAAATGGACCCTCAGGACTTCTTAACACCAGCTGTTAGTCTCTGACCTGGGTTGATGATCAGATCCAATTAGCAGGTGCTACCTTAAAATTATGCAGCTGAAAGGGCACCTCTGAGATCACCTAGTCCCAGGAATTTTGTATTATTTTTAGCCATCAAATATTTTCTTCAAGTCATATCTTAGGCAGAGATGTAAAGCAACTACATGGAGAAGTGCCTCGGTGATCTACCCCAAATAGAGTGGGGATGGCAGAGTCCCACTTTGCCTACATCCCGAAGAATACAGATCTGCCAGCTTCAGATCCAACCCATTGACCTCATATGCTCGATTAGGAAATCAAGATTCTGAAAGGTCATGGCTCTAAACTTAGGCAGTGACAGAAGCAGGTGTAGAGAGTTCCTGACAACCAGTAAAAAATGCTTTTCCCATTATACAAAGCTGCATCGACTAATAGTACAGAAACCCATTACTCTGGACCAAGTGATTTGTTCCATTCCTAGCTACTCCATGGAGAATCCAGAGAACTCCCTGCAGATGCCAGGCAGCTCAGACTTGCTTAGCAACCACAGGCCATTATTCCATATGCATTCCTTCCCAGAGCTGGTGCTCTGATTTAGTGAACCTGTACTACAAAGACTGTGAAAGAATATGGTCTCTGCGTCTCAGGAGGAAATAGGGAGAGGAAGGAAATGAATGGAGGATGGAACTTGGTGGGGGGAGAGAGGCACTCATTAAGCAGTGTTGGCTTGGTGTGGTATTCTGGAGCTTCCTTCAGACTCGTCTCAGCCTCCTACCTTTCCCTTCCCCCCAACACCTAGAACCCCAAACTCACTAAGTTGAGTGAAAACCAGTTACACCTCATGAACCAAAGTACTTCTTCAACAGGTCAACTCAGAGACAGCTCTCATGGCTGAATGAGAGTGGAGCCTCAAACTGGTGCTTTCCAAGGAAGCCCAGCCTAGTTAGGAAGTGTAATAACTTTATACCTTAAGACCAGGGCCCTCCTCTTGCCCGCAGACCCTGTTCTTTTCATATGTTTCTTGCTGAACTATGCTGGTGAGAAGAAAGACAAATCACCTCCCTTTCAGAGTTGTTCCTACAGGTGTGGGTGGAAGCTGTCTACAGAGTGTGAAGTTCCTCCCTCATCCCTTCTGCCATCTTCTACCCCTTATTCATTTTCATATAAGTTTCATGTACCTGGAAAGAGGGATAGATCAGCCAATCTAACTGTATAGCAATTGGCAATGAAGTATCAGTTCCTGGAGCTAAGCATACATCCTAGTGTTTGACTCCTAGAAGCAATATAGTGCCCCCAAGTATATGCATTTAATCTTAGCTGCTCACTCTGCCTGAGTCTCTACCCCCAAATCTCCACCATCCTGCTAGTATCCAAGTTTTAGCTGGCTGGTAGTCAGCATCACACAGGGCTAAGCAAACAAGCAAAATGGACTCACAATGTCCCTATGAAGAGCTGAGTAAACCTCCCCTTACTGTCAAGAAGGATTTGGGCTCATAAAAAATCAAGTTCTCACATTCGCTTTCAACTGCCTATCCTGTTGATTCTCCTAGACCAATTGCTAATGAAAGTCCCCCAAAGACATCTGAATATGAATTTTTTTTATCCTAAAAGGCATGAGTGGATACTGGATTTATGCAGTGCAGAAACAGGACCTGATTTTCCTTCAAGATCATCATGGTGAATGAATTTGCTCTTGGTGCCCCTCAGGGAAGCAGAAACAGCTCTGCATCTGTAGCCACATGTTTTCCAATCAGCTAGTTCCAAGCCACATGTTGCTTGTGGCCATGGCATTGAGCATCACTGTTCAGAATAAATCTTGGTCGTTTCAGAGTTGTGTTGACAACATTGGTCTGGACTTTTGTTTAGTTATCCACTTCTCTGTAATTGAAGATGTGATGTAAATTACTAGGTAGGTGTGGTGTGCTAGGTACTCTGTCAGCTTCTAGAATTATAAAGTCTAACTGAAGAGCAGGAAGGCTATGGGCAGGTATAGATCTTTACATGGAGTGAGGTTGGGGAAAGAGAAGGTGCCTTACAAGGAAAAGAACTAGCATCACATGGTAATATTGCTTCCCTCTTCCATTTCTCTGGACTGTGCCAGTCTTTTGACCAGTCTTCAGAACTTCTGTTATATGCCTTTCCTTGGCCCATTATCTCCATGACCTTATAGAGTCTATGTCCTTCATTGTAGAATGAGATGCCTCATGTGATTATTTTAAGTAACAAATAAAGCACAGCTTAGGGAGGTACATAGCACCACGCCCAGTACATTTTAGAAACTCAATACCTATTAGCTCTTTCTTTCTTCTTTGTCACATCCATGCTGGGGGTCTCTAGGAATCGCTCCCTTTTAGGCTCCCTGCCCAGGCTCTGGCTGCAAGGGATTATGCCTTGTGCTTGCCTCATGCTCTGCCTGTGAACTGGGTTAGACTGCTGCTGTTAATTGCAGCTATTTCCAGCCCACAGTATTGCCTTTTCTTTCCCTTGCTTTGTTTTGCAGTAAGTGGCTCTCATTATTGTGCAAGGAGGTGGTGGCAGTGGATAAACTACCATGTGCCATGTGATTCACAACTTATATGTCTCTGACCTGGGGGTCTATCCACAAACTCCACTAGGCATGGCATCAGGGCTTGCCTCTGGTTAACCTGTGGTCTCCTGAGATACTGCCTCAGGACAAGGCAAACAAAGCTCTTGGGGTTAGAGCTACTATGGACACTCAACTCTGTGACTATGAACAGCCTACACTGGGTCAAGTTCATTTTCTCTGCACTTTCAGTTTCCTCATCATCTAACTAAGTGTCTCAAGCTGTTTTATGCTGCCATTACTGAATATCACAGACTGGATAATTTATAATGAGCAGAAATTTATTTGGTTTGTACTTCTGGAGCCTAGGGACTCCAAGTTTTTAGGGCTGCATCTGGTGGGGGCCTTTTGTCTGTGCCATCCCATAGCAGGAGATGGTAGTGCAAGGAGTCAAGGCAAAAGAGGATCAAATTTGTTCTATTATAAGGAAGATATTCTTAAGATAATGGACCTAGTCTGGTAAGAACAGTAGTGATCCATTCCTGTGGGCAGAGCCCTCATGGTTTAATCAGCTTCCATTGGACCCCATGTCCCAACACAATTTCACTGCAGATTAAGTTTCTAACAAGCATTTTGGAGGGAGACAACTTAACCCATAACAGTGGGCCACACTCTTCAGCTCCTAGATTGGTTGGTAAAAGGGATCCATGACATAAAACGGGCACCCAGTAAAGTCCAATCATGTTCAATATTGGTTTTCTTTTTCTCCTAATGCTAAGATTTTTTTAAAAATCTGGAGTATGAATAGGATGTAGTTGAGAGATGGAGTGCTTGTGTAAGCATCTGCACAGCCTAAGTTCCATCCTCAGCCATATAACCACAAGACAATCTCTAAACCAGGTAGCCATTGTGACAGAGCTGAGTTTTATTTCTTGTCTCCTGTCTCTCAAGTCCTCACCTAGCTCCTTCCCTGACAACCCCAGACATTTCATGAGGGAAAACAGGCTAAGGTGAGATGGGTTGGGTTACTCTCTGCATATATATGTGCTGTCTCTAATGACAGCCCAAACACAGCTGGGGATATAGAGACATGGAACATTACAGCTACGTATCTTTCACAGGCAGAATGACTGCATGGGCTCCCTGCCAGAAAAGCAACACTAAGGGACCACCCTGGGTAACCAAGATTGAGCAAATTGTCTTAAAACACACACAGTAACCAGATGGGGGGCTCCTGGTCAGGAAGTAAAAAGTTATTCTCCTTGCTGGCCCCAGGCTCTCTCGCCTCTCAGTCCAAGCCCCACTCTATCACCCAGAGCAAACTCTGTCAAGCTTTAGCTGCCTGTTGCTGATTCACCCATTCCTCCTGCATCAGCAGAACTAGAGACAATGTGCTCTCTAGAGATCCTGCCTCCAGCTTTGCTCTTGGACTGTGGGTGACATGTCATATCTGATATTTAAAGTATAAGTATTGAAAACCACCCCTGTGTATTCTTTCTCTCTCTCCATATGTGTGTGTATACACACATATATTTATATATATGCATACATATACATAATATATGAAATGCACATTGTATAATCTTATGCAATATACTACTTACAAGCAATGCAATTGTCTGAGATGTGCTAGGCTCCAAATATAACTTTTCTTTCACGAAAGACATCGGGCTGATCTTCACAAATCAGTAATTCAGAGTAGGTAGCAATTTCAGCAACTAAATGGGAATCACGCACTTCCCAATATGGTCTCTTTTCTCGTAATTGCTTCCGTGCTCTGTTTATGGAGAGGGGTGTCCCATGCAATGTAACTGGGGTAGATCTGTCATATTTATGAAAGATCTCACATTTCATTTTAAGACAGGAATATATGAATAGACAAACACTACATAGATGTGTTCCAAGTGCACTGAAAACTAAATCAGAAATTGTTACCTCTGTTCTCAGATAAGGAAACTGAGACAGGGCAGTAGTCATGCAGCTGGTCAAGATTCATGCATTATTTTTAAAATCAAAACACTCACTTCTGACTTCTGACTAAGAAAGTGTCAAGGACATAGCAGTGACCCAAACACACAAAAATTAGACGAGACAGAACTGGCACAATGAATGAGGCAAAGTGCCTGTGTGGAAATCAGAGGGGAGTCAGTCAGGAGATTAGGAGTGGTGGTCTCTGCTCACATCTTTCTTTCCTTCTTCCTTCCTTTCTTTCTTCTTTTCTTTCTTCTTTCATTCTTTCCCTTCCTTCCTTTCTTTCTTCTTTTCTTTCTTTCTTCTTTCATTCTTTCCCTTCCTTCCTTCCTTCCTTCCTTCCTTCCTTCCTTCCTTCCTTCCTTCCTTTTCTTTCTTTCTTTCTTTCTTTCTTTCTTTCTTTCTTTCTTTCTTTCTTTCTTTCTTTCTTTCTTTCTTTCTTTCTTTCTCTCTCTCATGGGTTGTAGGTCTTAAACTCAGGGCTTGGGTACTGTACCTGAGCTTTTTTGTTCAAGGCTAGCTCTCTACCATTTTGATCTAGAGCTCCAGTTCTTATGTTCAGGTAGTTAAATGGAAAAAATAGTCTCACTGACTTTCCTGCCACAGCTGGCTTTGAACCACAATCCTCAGATCTCAGCCTCCTGAGTAGCTGCACCAAGGACTAAGTACTTGGAGGAGGTAAGGGGCATCCTACCCTAGCTTGAGACTTTTGCAGTCTGCATACTACCTGAGCCATAGTCATACAGAAGGACACTGCTTAATAAGATAAATGGCACAAGCTGAGAATTCCTAGGCGTGGCCCTACTAGAAGTCAAATTCACGTTGCTGGAGGATGACTTCTCAGCAGCAGAACATAGGCCAGGATGAAGCTCAGATTTGGTAATTTTTCACTGGGGGATCTGATTTATCAGAATAAAATCTGAAGGAAAACTAGCGATGGCAGTAGTCAAGGTGAGGGGCTAATTAGTGAGGGAATATCATGCCATGGTACAACTGGTTGCCCATTTTATGATGAACATGGTTTTGCATTGTGACTCTGATCCCTGGTTCTGAGTCCTTCAGCAAAGGGATCTAGGCTTCCCTCCTCTTATACTCACTCCTGTCTCCAGGGTGTCTGGTCTTTCTCTCCCTTGGCACTCAAGTGTTCACATTTTAAACCCATTCTGTGCCCTTGTCTATTGTCTCCTCTTTCCTTTTGATTCCTGCCCAACCTCCACCTTCCCTCCAGTTATTCCTCCCAGCATGCTTTTCCTATGTGAGACTGGGCCTGGAGCCTGTCACCCATTTATCAATGCATTGGAACTGTAACTCAAGTATTGATCTGTGTTTGTTGGTGTTTTTTTCCTGTAAACTCAGGCTGTAAAGGTTTCATTAGCCTGCCTCACAGTCATTACATCAAGTAATAGGAAACATCCATCTTCCTTGGACTTCACTTCTGCACCCAATGGAGATCGGTCTGAAGAGCGTTAATCAAGCTATGAAAATCATTGGCAGCTCATTCCTTTATGATGAAAAAGCTGGTTTGCAGTCTCACTGGGTAGCAGAGGCTTGACACCTTAGATACCTACAGCAATTATGGAGTGTGTGGTTCCCTGCTTAGAGAGTCTATTCTCTGCCTAATGCCTGTATGCAAATCTCATTCTTTGCTTTAATGTGATTCCCTGGGTTGTGCGCACTTAAGAATAAAGTATAGATGAAGCTGGGTTTCTCAGGCAAAGGGAGGGTTGTTAGTTACTGTCCCTGTCAAGACCAGACCTGAACAGAGGTGGCCAAACTCCACCCACATAATGTTGTGTATGGAAGTAGGTAGATCAATGATTCACCCACCTAGTTCTTCTACCTAGGACTCTATCCATGAAGCCTTCCGCGTGCACATGATATTGCTGACAGTCATGTAAAGAAGCTATTTAGGAGGGGGTGACACAACACCCAAATGCATGTGATACAGGTGCGTGTGTTTCCAATAAAATAGAATCCAGATCAAATGAATGTGGAGCTTGGGAGTGGGGTGATGGGAAAGGAGCTGAGAGATGGGAGGGAGGCAGTGGCACATCGTCTTAGACTACTAGTCTCGATGTGTCGTCCCTAGACTACAGCATCAGCATCACCTGGGAACTTGTGAGAAATGTGGATTCGTGGGCTCCCTCACATAGCAATTGAGTCAGAATGGCTAGAGGGAGATGCCACTGCCTACGTCCCAAGAAGACCTGCAGGGGATTCTAATTCACTACACTATACATCAAAGGAGTCGAGAGACAGCATCGGGCAAGAAAGGGGTTTGAAAAGAAAAAGCAAGAAATGGAACAACACAAAGCATCTTTAGGACTAGTCTTATGTGCACAAAAATGGAGGCAGGTGATCACATGGGCTGCCACACTGAGAAGCTGGTGCAGCTGCTGCAGCAGTCACAGGGAAGAATGGTTCACTGGTGAGAGCCAGGAGCTAAGGTGAGAGTGCACGGCCCTGTGAACTGCTTTGTCATGTGCTAGCCCTGCATCTAACCCTCCCTGTCTATCCATTCTGCACCCATCCATTCAGCCAATCTCAGGCTTAAAAAAAAAAAAAACACCAGAAAAAGAAATAGCATCTGTACTGAAAACATGTAGACTGTCTTTTTCTTGTCATTATCCCATGCACAATACACTATAACAAGTGCTTTCCTATCATTTGCATTATATGGGGTATTTTAAATGATAGGTAATCTGGAGATGATTTCAAGAAGATTGGAGGATGTTTGCAGTTCATGTGTAAACACTTTGCTACTTTATATAAAGGACCTGAACATCAGCTGGACTCAGTATCCATAGATACTGGTGACTTAATACAGGGGGAAGATGATGCCTGGCAAAGAGTTGGTGCTCAATAAATGCCAGCTATGCGTGTCCTTTCTCACAGATTCCACTTTAGTTGCACACATGGATAAAACACAACATGTGGGGAGTTTGAAACAGACACAGTATTCCAAGAATACAAAGGGATATATACCTTCTTTTATCTCAATGGAGCAGAAAAGTGCTCCAAATACCTAAAGTGAAATTTTAAAAAAGCAAGAAAAAGGCTGTCATTGTGTCAAATGTCCATTTATTTGCTCATTCAGCCTGTGTTGATTAAACTCCAGGAGTAGAGTGTATACCTCAGGTTGTTACCAGGAGAAACAACCTAGTGAAGCCATGAGGTCACAGAAATATCATCAAGCAATGACACTAAGTGCAGGGCCAATGACAGGTTGAGCACAGAGATGGATGGGGCCACAGGCAAACGACTTGCAGGCCTGACCAAAGGCTTGGCTTCCTGGAGTAGGTACCAGGCTAACAGAGCCTTGTGGCATGTAGAAGAGTTACTTCACAGGCAAGAAAGGGCCTGCTGGGCACTGCAGGTACCTTCACAGTACAAGCAGAAACCACAGCCCTTTGGACTGATAGAGAGAAAATGAAATCAGTTTCATTTTTCTCTGGGTTGATTTGAGGTGTACAATGGCCAGACAGGAGGCATAGAGAGATGGGCCCACAGATCCATCCTGGCACATCTTTTAGGTCACAGGCATTCACAAGTCTGCATCCTCAAGAACACATGGAGGAGTTATATTTAAGTAGCATGAGCCATTTATGTTTTAATGCTCTTTCTCTGGAGTCATGCAGAGGTTGTTTCTCAGAAGATCAAGACCAAAAAGAGGAAGACCAGTTGGAAGCACTATGTCAGGCCTCCTTGCCACTCCCGGGGCTGCCTGCCTTCTGAGTTTGCACAGGAGGTGACGTTTTATGAGGAACTTGAAGGATGTAGACATATCAGCCTTGAGACTATCCGAGCCAGGGGTAGCCAGGGCCTGACAGGTACAGATGCACAGACCAGGGTGTGTTTAAAATACAAGGGACACTGAGGGGTCTGCAGGAGAGCAGGGAGGATGGGAAGAAGTGGCCTGAGATTGTGGGTTTAGTTCCAAGAATGACATCACAGGGATTTTCCTAAGGGGATCTCTGGAGCTCTCCAGAGAGCCTCATGGCTACTCTGTGCCTTCATGGAGGTCGTAGGATGAAAAGCAGCAGCCACCCAACCCATGATTGCCCTGCCATAGCCCAAGTCAAGGGGGCGGGGTCTGGGATCCGGGTGGGGGCAGTCCCCAAGCCTAGAAATGACCAGGAAATACAAGTAGAGACCTAGGTTTAACTTCACAACTCCATGAGGATAATATCAGCAACCTTGTTTTTCAGATGAGAAAAGTGAAAATGAAGAGTTTAGGAAACATATTCCTGCTCCCCAAGCTTCAACACTATACTTCCCTACAAATTACAACCCCTCAGTGTTCTCTCTACATCCTGGAAGGGTACGTTTATTGGGTGGAAGGGGTTGAATGGAGATAATGATGGAAACAGGGATAAATAGTTAGTGCAGATAAAAATGTGCCATTATTTTCTATAGCTCAGAGAGTGATCTACTCCCTGAAAATGTATTTTCTCTATCCTTCCATTTTTGACTTGAAGCTTTTTTGTTTATCACCTGGGTCTTTGAAATGCCTTGAAAGCAGAGAAAAGAGCTTTCCCCCTAGGCTGTCCAAGGGGGAGCCTGCAGCACCACACAACAAACAGGAAAGTTTGGAGAAGTCACCTGTTTCATCTTTCAGATTTATGTGAGTGCTGTATTCTGCTTCACAATACAACAGCACTCATTTTATGGTTTAAAACTATGCCTGCAATGATAGCCAAGTCTCACCACTGGGAGATACAAGATTTTTAAAATGAGGTTTACATTCCTGAATCATGCATCCTAATATTAAAAATGTTCTTGTGGGGCTGGGGATATGGCCTAGTGGCGAGAGAGCTTGCCTTGTATACATGAGGCCCTGGGTTCGATTCCCCAGCACCACATATACAGAAAAGGGCCAGAAGTGGCGCTGTGGCTCAAGTGGCAGAGTGCTAGCCTTGAGCAAAAAGGAAGCCAGGGACAGTGCTCAGGCCCTGAGTCCAAGGCCCAGGACTGGCCAAAAAAAAAAAAAAATGTTCTTGTAATGCCCAGATTTCAAGGCCCCCAAAGACAACCATCAGAGTCCAGAGTCAAAGCCAAACCGCAAAGGTCATTTATTGCGAGTTCGAACCCGGTCCCCCCTGCACACTCATTGCCAGTGATGCTGAGAAGCCCCGAACACAATTCCAGCACAGCTTTTATAGACAAGTACAAGGAAGATGAGGAAGACCCCTGGTTACAAGTACATGATTGGTTGACATTTGCCCTAGTTTACTGGTCGCCTCAGGATTGGCCTGGGTCTTCCTGCCGAAGCATGGGTCAGAGGGCCTTAACCCTGGGGGTGGGCCTCCAGGAGTGGTCACTTAGCCACATTACTGGAGCCAGGTGGTTCCTATCTCCTGTGCCCAGGTCCGGGCTGGGGTCTGAAAGCTGGCACTTAGTTATGTCCAACCTTGAGTGGGCTTCGGGCGCAGACAATTAATCACGTCCCAGGCCAGATGGCCATTATCTTTTAGTGCACAGATTCGGGTAGTACAGAGTTCACAGAGGGGTGGGGGGGGGGGGAGTGTGGTTACAGAGTAGCTATAGGAAGACTGCTGGTATTTTTCCACTTCCCCATGTGTTAGCAAGCAAAGGTACAGAAGTAAAATAGCTGTTAGGGGCATAATGGTCACAATTTTTTTCTCTACGCTCTTCATTCTCTATTTTTGCACCCAATGTGCAAGGGATTGCGCTTATTGCCTCTTTCTTGGGAAAGCAGATTTTGTTATGTCATGTGCAGGTAGACGAATTAGCAGCTCAGAGAAGCAAGTGACTTGCCTAAGAACACACAGCATGTACAGTCAGGATGTGAACTCAGGTATGTCTGTCCCAATACATGTGCATGTGGCTTTGGCTGCATTTCTCTCAGGGTGTGTTAGCCTGGCTCAGAGAGCTCAGATCAAACATGTCCTGGTGGGTGAGGATTACTCTCATTATTGAAGTCAGTTGGTCACAGAACATGCACAGTGTTCAGTGGTGGAGGCTTGTGGGGATGGGGATGATGACAGAATGGAGACAAAGAAAGAAGATGGCTTTATTATTCTTATATTATTCTTAAATTCTTATTATGCTGGTAGCCAGCATGTGATCAATCTTAACCAAGCATGTGATGAAGGTTCAAATTAGGTGCGTGTTCAGTATGGTGACCATTGTTTCTGGGCACAGAGAAACAAGCCACTTGTAGTAAGTAGCCTAATTCCGGACTTAGGAATACAGGTGTGTTTTCCCTTTTGCTAAAGAACATGGGTAAGAAACAGTAGGAGCAAAAGCCAAGGTAAGCAGATGGCAGATCAGGAAAGAATGTTAGCAACAAGGAAGGGTAAAACAGGAAATCCACCCTCCAAATTGGATATTGAGAGGGAATTATAGAGAAGAGGGCATTTGGAGTCTTCAAGCCAATTCTAAGCCCGTTTCTGCAAGGTTGCTACAGTAGCTGAACGGGCAGGACTGAGCTAGGCATTCTCCTATCACTTCAGCCCAGGTGGGACGCCGGACAGGGGAGAGGAGGATGCCCTCAAATTACAAAACATGTGGAGAGAGAGACATTGAGAATGTCAGCAACTGACATTACCTAGATATTCTCTATAGCAGAGGGAGAATTTATTACATTTATAGCCTTTGCTTTCATTCATTAAGGGTTACAGCCTTGTCTCCATGGTCTAGCCCTTCCCTCCCCCCACAACTCTAACTTAAATCACAGTATGCTACTGTGGCAACTAATCTAACCTCTCAACAACTGTCTTCACATGTTAAACACATCTTCTAAATTGGGAAGAGTTATGCTAAAAATCCTTAAGTGCATTGGCCACCTTGTTTTACATTTGAATGTCTAGACTGTATTCATGTAAGCAACACTGGAGCTGGAAACAAGACAGAGGGCATCCTTTCTATGGAGTTTATGTTTGCTGGTGTGTGTGTGTGTGTGTGTGTGTGTGTGTGTGTGTGTGTGTGTGTGTGTACATGCAGGCATGCAGTCAGGCCCTGGCAGTGGGACTTGATCTCAATGACTCACAGTCTTCTTGCTTAGCTTTACTACCTAAGGCTGAAACTCAACCGTTTGAGCCACACTTACACATCTGGCTTTTTTTTTAAAGTTTTTATTATAAAACTGATGTACATAGAGGTTACAGTTTCATACATTAGGCATTGGATACATTTCTTGTACTGTTTGTTACCTTGTCCCTCCTACCCCCCTCCCTCCCCCCCTTTCCCTTCCCCCCGCCCCCGGAGGTGTTCAGTTCACTTACACCAAACAGTTTTGCAAGTATTGCTTTTGTAGTTGTTTCTCTTTTTTTACCCTGTGTCTCTCAAATTTGATATTCCCTTTCAATTTCCTACTTCCAATACCCATAAACACTGTTTCCAATATGCTCAGATAAGATTACAGCGATAGTGTAGGTACAACCACAGGAAGGTGATACAAGAACATCATCAATAATAGAAGCTACAGATAAACATAGGACGTTGAAAGTAGTTACAACTGTGATATAACAATCGTTTCCACAACATGGAGTTCATTTCTCTTAGCATCATCTTATGTGTTCATAAGGGTATAGCTATTGGGCCTTGTGATGCTCTGTTATGAATTGCCTAAACCTGTACATCTGGCTTTTTGCTTGGTTAATTGGAGATAAGAGGCTCAGACATTTTTCCCGGAGACTGGTTTTATACCATGAGCTTTAGATCTCAGCCTTCTGAGAAGCTAGGATTACAAGCATGAGCAACCAGTGCCTGACATCTGATAGATCTCTTGACATTTTGCCACATCTTGTCCCCTGCTATCCTCCAGGCTAGACGATACAATCCAACTAGGGCCATTTTTACTCACTCAATAGAACAAGAGGCCAAGATTCAGGTAAGGAGAGAAATGAGTTCATTTGCAACCCCTGGGCTAGAAGCACAACCTCATTGCAAATCTAAAATGCATCAAGGGAAGCAAAGACTAAGGGCAAATTGTCAATAACCGCCCTGGGAAAAGGTTAGTCTGGAGCTTGGAGAAGCGTTTATGAGGGTTGAGATCATTCAGGACATGTTTGCTCTGTTAAAAATGAACTACTGCCCAGCACTGCAGGGACAGCTGGCTCTGGAGATGAGAGAGGGAGTATGGAGGAGGAGAGATTTCTAGTCAATGACATAATAACTGTTATTTGTTAACTAATGTTTGTTGAGTTCATTTTCCTTGGCCAGACATTGCGCTAAGTATTCACTCCATATTTTCCGTGATTTAACATCTCTAAAGCCTTGTGTGGGAAGAATCATTTCTGTTTTAGAGATGAAAGAAAGTTAAGATCCAGAGAATATGTGAAATGCCTATAATGACCCAGCTAAGATGTGCCAAAGTGGGGATTTTTGACTCAGGTGTGGGTAGCTATGAGTCTCTCATTCCTAACCTTTACAATTCATTATTGCTTTGTAGCACCATAGCAAGTTTGCCATTGTCTTGAGTGGTTAGTTAAACCTTAGATTATTTCAAATATTGTATATGGGCAGCTTGAATTTCCTATGTGGTTATGATTTCCACAGGAAGAGACAGTTTTATGCTTCTCCAATATTCCCCTGGTGGAAAAAAAATAACCTAAATACAATAATTTGCCTTTTCACAGTACTTTGTAATTTTCAAAACATTTCAGTATATGTATATTTGCTCACTCCATCCTTGTGAGAGAAATATACTATTATTATCCCTAATTTATAGGTAAGAAAGCAGAGGTAAAAGGAGTTTTGCAATGTGTCATAGTTAGCTGGTAGAAGAAATAGACCTGATTTCTTTTACATTTTACTTCTAGGCCAATGTCTTTTTCCATGTTGGGCACTGTTCACTGTTTTTCCATAAGCTGGTTTTCCTTGCTAACAGGGAAAATTCACATCTTTTTAGGAATCAAAGAACATATGAGAATCTAGGAAATATAGCTCCGTTCCTAATTTATTGATGAATATTAGAATGAAACCAGTAGGTTTTACCCTCTGTTTATTCCAAGAAGAGCCTATACTGTGCCATGTTTCCTAAGTGGAATGTGGAACGTGATTTCTGGCACTGAAACAGCCATTTTATAATTATGAGGAGAAAAACCAACAAGGTTGTAGACTTTCTGTGAGCCACTGCCTACCACGATATCTATTATAATAAAACACAAAACATTTTTTAATCTATACCTGAAATATTTTCACTGCCTCAACAAAATGATGCTTGTTCAGCTGATATGATTTGAAAGATGATCTATACCTATTCGTTGTACAGTACAGCATGGTCAGTCATTGAATCTACTAGATAAGCATGTGTCAACATTATTTAAATGATTTTATATTTGCAGTTCTATTACTATATTAAATTTGAGTATTTGTACTTACATTTACATTATATGTGATATTAACAGTGTATTATATTGTTACATTACTATGTGTTGCATTACATTCACAGTGGAGACTATATAGCAGGTACTGACTCAGTCTATTCTCTTGGATTACTTATCACCATGGTCTGAACTTTTACCATAGACAAGGCTTTCTCTGGTTCAATCTTGGTTTCCACATTGACAGGAAACTGTCTATTCTCTCAGCTCAGAGTGCAGTGTAAAGGGAAACTCAAAATGGGAGAGACAATTAAGGAAACAACATGAAAGGGAATGTGGCACTATTAGTAAGTACTGATTACGTTTGGACATTGTGTCTGGCATGTTACCTATGCCAGCTCATTGACTGATAATGTTACAAAGTAAGCCCTTCTTCTTTCTGATCGTCCAGCCACATTGCAGCACAGGACAGGGCAAAACTGAGACACTTTGATGAGTCCCAGACCTACCAAAATTTTGAGTAGCCTGTTTAGTCTGTATACTCCCGGTCACCGGCAAAAGCTGTAGACTTTAAAGCTGGTAGGAGGAGTTCACCTAGGCCAAGGGAGTAGGTCATAAGAAACAAAGTTAATGGAATTCATTTATTGGATGGGGCAAATGGGGCCATTTAGTTTTCATGGTGAGCATATATTGAATTCTAGGTGGAAGAGGAATTTTGAGGGGAATGAAGTTAGTCCCCAACTCTGTTAGTCAAGAGTTACATTGAAACCAGTTGGTCTTTCACCCTCTAAGGACAATAATATTTTGCCAGAAAAAAAGCTGCAGTGTTTACCAAGGCACAAGCAAAGAAAGGATTGCTGAAAGCACACAGAATAAAAATCCAGAGGCTAGAAAGTAAGAGAAGTCACTCTGGATTTCAAAGCTTGATTTCCATTCTCACCCATGTCTTTAGAGTTTACTCAACTTTCAATCTCTGGACTCCTAGGAGACTTCTTCTGCTTTTCCCAGGGACCAGTACAGATGCTGTATTTATAGATGTCTATAGCATGGGCCCTGCTTTAATGTTGCTGAGATCTCAGAAGCTCAAAGAGGTAAACCCCATCAATGCTAAGTGTGACAAGCATGGCAGTGCCCAGCTGAAGCTCTGAGTTTTGCTTACTTTCTTAAACACTAAGATATAGGTTTCTTTGAAATATGGTGTTTCTCACTGGCCCATACTTAGGATTAATTAATTATCCAAATACCTAACAGAGTGCTTATTCCCAAGTAAGATAGAGATGAGTATTTAAAAGGCTTTGGAAGCAGCGGGCTTGGGTTGAATCCGGTCTACTCTACATACTAGCTGTGTCAATGGCAAAGCCGTGGGGACACTGGGAACCTTTGGAACAATAATTGAGTGCTGATGGCTCATGCCCATAATCGTACGTATTTGGGAGACTGAGTTCTAATGATTGAGGATCCAAGCAAGCCCAGGCTAGAGACTCTTATCTCTAGTTAACAATCGAAAACTCCCAAGAAGTGGTAGAGCACTAGCCTTGAGTGAAGGAAGAAGCTAAGCATGAGCACAAGGTGCTGAGCTCAAGCCCCACTACCAGCAGCAAAAATAAGTAAGTATAATAAATAAATGAATGTATCTATGAGTCATAGAGATTGAAGTATGTTAACATGTATAATCTTAAAATGAACTTAGTGTATAGTAAGTGTCCAGAACTTTTAGCTGTTAATAGGAATTGCTTTTAACAGAGTAAATGTTTGAAATGGTAGGAGGAAATTGAAGTGGAAAAAAAAAGCAGAGACAGAGCAGCTGTTGGTGATTGATGATTATTAGGGAAGATCCAAAAGGTGAGAAGTAAGAGTAAAGAGGGTGTTGTGTGATCAAGGAATATGCTACAATTTGATGAGGCCTGAACATTTTCTGTTCTTAGTTCTACTCAGCTTTACTGCTGGCCACAACAGAGTCCTCACAACAATCAACCAACCAACAAAGAAAACAGCAACAAGGAAGAAAAAATCTCCACAGCAGCGATAATTTAAAAAGAGAGAGACAAGAGAAAGAAAGGGAGGAGGGAGAAGAAAACCATTATGGAGAATTCAATTTACTGAATCCCTTCAATTGCAACATTAACTTCAGGTGAATTTGGGATAGGGACAAAGACTGTGATATAATCTGAAGTGACTTTCCTGTTTGATATAAAGCCATAGAAAATGCACAGGGACAGTTTAAAGAACAAGCAAGGTGAGTGAGCGGCATGGAAATGGGAATGAAAAATAACCCAGAAAATGCTATTTATTGTAAAAATTGCCGGTATGCTTAGAGCAGCTTTGATCATCCTTGCCTCAAAGAAAGCAGAGCCAACAAAGTGAAGTTTCAGAAAAGGGCAGAGAAATGATCAGAGACATAATGGGTGAGAAAAGGTCTTTATCCCTAGAAGGAAAGAAACAATTGGGAGAAAAAAAATCTTTTGGCTTAATAGAGATCTATTGGATAATGAATGGTGAGTAGTGGCCATTCAGGTGCTGCCCTCTCCCCTGTCCCAAATCACAGGCAAGGGAAGGAATTTGAAAGGACTGAAAATAGATAAATGGCCATTGCGTGTTTAAAGCCTCCACTGGGGAAACTGGCAGCCTCGGGGCATTTTTGAAGCAAACAATAGAATGGCTTTATAAGCAGATCAAAAGTTCTATACTTCCCCAATAGCTACTCACCATCCAGGGGTGTTTGCTGAAAAACAGCCACCACAGCCAGTGTTGGCCCTCTGGAATAGAGAAAGCCTGCTTTTTCCCTTCCCTCCACTATTTCTTCTTTCTTTCTTTTTTTTTTTTTTTTTTTTTTTTTTTTTTTTGGTGCTGTCAGCAACTGAGACAGACAGACAGAGGGAGGGAGGGAGGGATAGAGAGAGAAGGAAGGAAGGAGAGCAAGGAAGAGAGAAAGGGAAGAGGGAGAGAGGGAAAGAAGGGAGAGGGAAAGAGGGAGAGGGAAAGGGGGAGAGAGAGGGAGAGGAAGGGAGAGGAAAGGATGGGTAGAGAAGGCAAGAGGGGAGAGGAGACAGGAGAGAGAACTGATTTTCCTCTCTGTGATTTGCAAAATTCAGGATGTGTGAAGGAGAAGCTTTCAGATTTTGGAGGAAGTGAGGTAAATGGCCCTGCCTTCCATTCTCTTTCCTGTCCCCCCTGTTCAAGGAAGCAAGAATTCCATCTTACCATAAGCCTTGCTAATTTGGTCCACGTATATTATCCTCCCCTTTTAAATTCATTAAAAATTCAATTCTCATAGACACAGTCTGCATTGTGACCAAATTCATTCAAGATTGGCAGATGCAACAAAATTTGTGGATTTACTACCATTTCAGGGCAATCAGACATTCTGACAGGGGTGCCCCAAGCCCAGCTATGCCTCTAGAGTCTTGTGGGACACTTAGCTGGGCTACCTCCTGAAGCTACAATATGCATCCATACATGAGATTTAGAACATACATCATGTAGAAATGCATCTTACAATTAAATTCAAAAGACATTAGTGAGTATGTAGGTTATCATGACTGACATTGAAAAGACAGGTTTAAGAATGTTTTATAAACATTTTTATAAACACAGAGACACAGTAGAATTCATCAAAAAAAAAACAGCAAAGACATTTTACTCTGCATATCACATTTGTGAATGAGAAGTACAAGAGAGGTGTGGCAGGGGACAATGGAATCTCACGAAAATGTTACAGAGTGTAAGTTGCTTTATGGAAAACCCATCTATGAATTGCTTGACAGGCAGCAAACAGGTTGCAGGCTGAAGAAGATAACACAAAGCTGTGTGTGTGTGTGTGTGTGTGTGTGTGTGTGTGTGTGTGTGTGTGTGTATGCTCATGCCCGTGCACACATGCATGCTTTCCTTGGACATTTATCAAACATTTTGGTGTGGCTTGACTTGAATTTGAAGTAGTTAAGGTAATCAAATTGCTTTCTTTTCTTTTTTTTTAAATTATTTTTATTTTTATTGTCAAGGTAATGTACAGAGGGGTTACAGTTACATATATATGGTTGCAAGTAAATTTCTTGTCAAACTTGTTACCCCCTCCCTCATTTTGCTCCCACCTTCCTTCTTCCCCAATGCCCTCACCCTAATTGTACAGTTAGCTTACAACATATTGTCTTGTAAGTATTGCTGTTGCATTGATTCACTCTTTATCCTTTGTCTCACCATTTTGATGTTCCCCTTCCTTTCCCTGATTCAGACAAACACTTATGCACTACCCAGGGTACCAAAATCAAATTCAGTGACAACAGGGGCTAAACAATAGGGAAGATAATTTCACATAGTGTGTTAGAAATGACAATAACAATGATAAACCACTTATTTCCATAACTTTGAGTTCGTTTTGCTTAGCTTCATCTTATGTGATCATATGTCCATAGCTATTGAGATATTGTGATAATCTGCTAGGACTATACTACATATATACTAATTATTACTAATGAGGGAAACCATAGAGTCTATGTTTCTTTGGGTTTGGCTCACTTGACTTAGTTTGATTTTTTTCCAAGTCTTTCCATTTCCTTATGAATGGAGTAATGTCATTCTTTTTGATAGAAGCATTTATTTTCTTCTTAATAAATATTTATTATTTGTCTTTTTAGTAGAAAAGATTGCTGCATAGTAAGTACCCAGAACTCATTCATTTGGTTGACCAGATTCAACCTGAGACCTCAGTCCTTTGTGCTAATGGTATTCTACCCCAGCAAGTAAGAAGAAATAACTCAGTAGGGGGTGACAGAACAGTAAAGAAAGCTATTGATTTTAGAGATCTCACGTGTCCCAAATATTGGTAAGGGTGCAGCCCATAGTAGAACTGACATAAACAGTTTCTTGAGTTTCTTCACAGCAGAATTTGGAGAGAAGTAGAATGAGTTTCAGAGGACAAGTAATCCGTCGTTTGAACCTGTGGTCAACAGGTTCTGAGCCAGACAGGCAGGTGTCCCGTCCATCCAGAATGCAGTCATCTTGCCCTCTCAGCCCTTGCTCTACCCATTTAGACTCTCTGGAGAATCCTTAGTCTAATTAATAGCTTGGGTAATAAACAGAGCCTGTTATTCACAGACAGGTGTATACCCTTGTCAAAGGTCTTAGTTAAATCATCTTGATTGTCTTTAATAACAATGTTAATGACCCTCTGCATTAGCATTGAGTTGTAAAACATCTTTCCTTGATATTTGTTCAATATTTCCAGGAGAATTAGAAACATCCATTATAGACTGTAGGATCCAAGGGCTCCTGGCACATTGTGTTGTAATTCATTTTGGAAATTTAGCCGAAACGACAGATCGAGAGTCATCCCCCAGAAAGAGAGATTTGCAGTCCTGAGCTGTTGTGATGTTGAGAACATTTCTTTTAAGAAATACACGAACCCACTAAAATGAAAGAACAGCCTTCTCAGTAGATTCAGGTGGTTCACTAGCATTCTCAACAGAGGGTCATCATGCCATGGAGATGAATTTGGCAATCAAACTGCCTACTCTCACAATGAATTATGTGTTTTATCAATATAGAGATATGCAGCAGGATAAACACAAGAACAATTTAAATGACCAAGAATATGATTTGCTGGGTGCTGGTGGCTCATGCCTATCATCCTAGCTACTCAAGGAAGCTGAGATTTGAGGATCAGGTTCCAAGCAAGCCCACAGAGGAAAGTGTATGGGACATTTATCTCCAATTAACTACCAGGAAACTGGAAGTGGTGCTGTGGCTCAAAGTGTTAGAGAACTAGTGTTGAGCCAAAAGATCTTAGGGATGGTGCCCAGACCCCAAGTTCAAGCCTCAAGAGGAACAGAAAAAAAAAAAGAAAGAAAACAGAGGGGTATGTTCATTCTATGAAGCCCAATAAGTCCCGAGAATCTGAAAGCATGAAGGTCAGTATGTAGAGGCCCTGTGGCCCTATGTAAATATACAATATCTTCTGCTTATTCATTCAAAGTCTCTTTGAACTTAGGAGGAAGTCCAAATCACATCTGGACTTTATTTCCAAATTTGAGTTCTTGATTCCATTTGTTCTATTTTTTTCTTTTCATATCTACAAATGCCCTCTAAAAAACTGGTAATTGACAACTTTCGCAACCTTCAGGTTGGAAAATAATGTGTCTGCTTTCATTTCTTCAGTCTAGACCTCTCCTCCATTCTCCCATAGTTTTAGCTATCTACTGTAAGTCTACAGTTGCATTGACTTCTCATATCCAATGCTATTCAACTGAACACAAAGACAGCTTTCAGTAGTATACAGTCTAGAAATCTTTGCCATTTCCTGTCCTCCTCCTCTCCCAATTCCTAGAATCCAACTACTTCTTTTTTAGAATTGTCCACCAGAGTTGCCTTTCCCTCTTTGTTGCTAACACTCATCTACTCACCACTTTTAGAAAATGCTTTATATTTCAGGACTAGACTCTCAGAGTGAGAAAGACACAGAAAAGTTTATAGTTGGAGATACTAAATTTGCTAGTTTTCTGGGTCCAATTGACTGGTCTACTTCAGTTCTAACAAGTGCCAGAGACTAAGACAAATTATTCTGTCAAGAGATAACAACATCATGGCAGCCTATGTTGACTATCTTAAAAAAAAAAAAGAAAAGAAAAATCACCAAACATTATTAAAAGACAAAACCTAAAACAGTAAAGCTAACTGAAAAAGGGTCAGGGCTGAGAGCTAGGATGTAGCTCAGTGGTAAAGCACTTGCCTAGCAAGTACAATGTCCTGGGTTCAATCCCCAGTACCAAAAAAGGAAAGATTAAAACAAGTGAGGGGGGGACAGGCTAATCAGAGTTATAATAGGTTGAGATTTTCAGAAGTACATTTATAATCACTATAATCAATAGATTCATAAATTATTGATAACATGGAGAATTTCATTGGTGAATTCAATTGCTGTTTATTTAGCCAACAAATTATTCAACTGAAAAAATTCTGAAATTATAAACTCAATAGGCATGCCTAACAGCAGATTTGACCTAACAAATTTTATAAGCTATTTACTAATCAAAGCAAGACCCAAATCACAAATAAGAGAAAAATCAAATCACATCTTTCTCAAAAATCACAGTTTCATAATCTAAAAAACTATTATAATTCATTTATAAGCTAAGTGAAAGATATTTTGTCTTCATTTCATCATATATAATATATTTGATATCATTTATCATACAAAATAATATATAACAATTGCCAAAACAGAAACATAAGAGAGATTATTTTGTTTGTTTTATGTTGTGCTCCTCCTGGGTCTTGAACTCAAGGTCTGGGAACTGCCCCTGAGCTTTTGTGCTCAAAGGTAGTGCTCTGCTACTTGAGCCACAGCTCCCCTTCTAGCTTTTTGCCAGTTAAATGGAAATAAGGTTCTCACGGACTTTTCCTGTCTGGACTGACTTCCAACCAAGATCCTGAGAACTCAGCTTCCCAAGTAGCTAGGATAACAGCCATAAGCCTCTAGCACCTTGTAAGAGAGCTCTTTTAATCTGGTGACAAGTGTGTATATTTAAAAAGTAGCAACAAAATTGAGTAGGGTTTGAAAACTACCTTCTGAAACAAGAACAAAAGGATCTTCATTATCACCACATTCATTGAATGTTGTTCATAATGTCATCCCATGTTGAAAACAAAAACACTATCTTGTTTTATACAGGATTCTTCTTCTTCTTCTTCTTCTTCTTCTTCTTCTTCTTCTTCTTCTTCTTCTTCTTCTTCTTTTTCTTCTTCTTCTTCTTCTTCTTCTTCCTCCTCCTCCTCCTCCTCCTCTTCTTCTTCTTCTTTTTTTTTGTTGGTAGTGAGACTTGAACTCAGGGCCTGGGCGCTATTCCTAAGCTTCTATAGTAAGGGCTCTCTATAGTAAGGTACTCTACCACTTTGAGCCACAGCAAAAATTCTGGTTTTCTGGTGGTTAATTGGAAATAAGAGTCTCACAGACTTTCCTGCCCAGACTGGCTTCAAACTACAATCCTCAGATGTCAGATTTCTGAGTAGCTAGGATTGCAGGTGTGAGCCACCAGTGCCTGGCTGAAGGTTTCATTTGGAGTACATGAAAAACATTACCCTAGAGGAAATGATTGGTGAAGTAGGTTATGTTCGTTTTGCAATGGATTGTGCCATTTAATTTCCATAGTATTTCTAAGTAAGATAGTATTGGAATACAGAAAAAGCAAGCCACGGTAGGGGGGAAGATCACCTTGACTTGAGTACAGCTTTCATACTTAATTCTGTGGATTTTGCAAGGTATATCCTCTTTCTGGTTCTAATATAATGAATCCTAAAAGGAAGGGTATGGACAGACTCTACATTTCCAAAATAATGCCCCAGTAACCGGTCCTAGATTATGCTTTCTACATCTGAGAGGATTTTATATTTAAATCAATATCAAACAGCATGCTCCCTTTGTAGAGCTTTGTACTGAACTAGAGTTTTCCAAATTTCAAGTCAGAAACAATTAACAGCCCATGAAATTAATTGTGTTTCAAGGAGTATATTTAATTCAATTAAAATAAAAGGTATCAGAGGCCATTACATATGTGTTATTTTATGGAATTCCTAAATGAGTATGTGTGAGTATATGTGTGTATGTGTGCTTGTATTTTAGCATTGTATAGGTGGTTTGGCCAACCATGTTTTTTTTTTTTTTTTTGGTCAGTCCTGGGCCTTGGACTCAGGGCCTGAGCACTGTCCCTGGCTTCTTCCCGCTCAAGGCTAGCACTCTGCCACTTGAGCCACAGCGCCGCTTCTGGCCGTTTTCTGTATATGTGGTGCTGGGGAATCGAACCTAGGGCCTCGTGTATCCGAGGCAGGCACTCTTGCCACTAGGCTATATCCCCAGCCCCTGGCCAACCATGTTTTGAAACACCATCTTCCACACTAGCATATTAAATTTTGCTAGCATGAAATAGCCTATCCAACTCCTGCAGCCTAACTTTTACAAATTTAAGCCCTCCCCCCTCCAAGTGCACACACATATTTTTCTTGACATAATGCTTATTGACATGTTGCAAGCTGTGATTGTCCCAAGAAAACACAAATCAAGAAACAAATGCCAGTTTTCCACCATGTCAGAAATTACTTTATTCCAAAACACACTAGCACTGGGTGACTTTGGAAACAAGGCAGCCTGAAGTTACAGCACTGCTACCTGCTGGGAAATTCTGCTGCTAACAGAAGACCTTTGGGAAATCTATGCTTTTTTCCTCCCTCTTTCTCTTCCTGCCTTCAGAATACATTTCTTCTGCTCTTACACAGCAGATGGCAATGAGAGAACCCCCCTCAGCAGGCCACTAATCAGACCAGGAAAAGCTGTTTGTAAGGTAGAAGTGTGAGGAACATGGCAGAGAGGTAGACTAAGCAAAGGTTATTTGTGGTTGCCATTGAGATTCTGCCTGGATCTGTGAACTGTTCCTGGCTCCTGCTCACAGGGGCTGCCTTCCACACACATTTCCTACAACACCCATAGGAGTTTCCCAGGGAATCTTCTTTACTTCCCTCTCCTACACAAACACAGAGATGCTTCTGGAGTTAGAACCCAAGAGATGGTTGCAGGCAGCTCCCAGTATGGTATTTCCTAGCAATAGAGCATTCTAATATATTTTTTTAAAGAAAGCCCACACAGGAAATCATGGATACACTGGAAGAGGAACATGGTGCAGAATGGGGAGTCCAGTTTCCAAGCAGCCTGCTCCTGTCTGGTCCTCTCATACCCAGGAAATCTCTAGTTTTGAAGAAGAGTGACTTAATTTTCCTTCCTGGCTTTCCCTTTGCAGACCTTGAAGTATTACACACCATTTGGAAAACCTGACACGGGTCAGCAGCATTTGGATGCTGCTCTTGTGCAGAGCATGTTGGTGACCTTTAGGTAGCCCGCCTTCCCTGTAGTCTACATCATCCTATGCTGTCACCAAGGCTTTCCCATGCTAGACTCTGCAGTGTGGCTCTTCACAGCCTATGCTTTCTATACCAATACAGGCAGTCCATAGAGACATAAACGGGTATAGGAAAGCAGTAGTAGGATTGTATACAAATGAGGAGGTCACTAGATCTAGTTTCCTAGTATTTAAGTCAGTTTGGACCAGTTTTCCTCTGGTATCTTCCTTGGGCATCTTGGACTCCATTTTTCTCTTGCCTCAGCCCTAAATAGCCTGGAGCTATTTCTCTCAGCTCTTCTCATACCTGGAAAGCACACTGCTTATCCTGCCTAGGGCACTAGACCACCTCTTCTCCTCAGGTTAAATTGTTTCTCTATTTTTAAGTCACCCAAGGGATAACTTAGTGACATCACCAAGTTCTCACTCTTAGAATTGCTCTGAATTAAATTCATTTTCCTCCAGCCCACCAGCTAACAGAAGGGGCCAGAATTAAGTTTCCTTCCATATTGCCTTTTGCTTGACACACCCTGTACACCTCTCTCTAATTCCATTAATTCTATTTCCTTTCCTTCACAATTCCATCAAACAGCTCAGGAAAGGAGTGCCCATTTCTACGCTGATATTTTCTCAGGTCAAATTTCAGTAAAATTCACTTATCTTCAGTCAGAAAAGCATTAAATAATTTTGTAATGCTACTAGACAGTTTCTTCTAGAACAGTGATCATTTGACAAGTGGATGATACACATTAAGAATGATAATTTATGTTTTATGTTCTATAAGAAAATGGGAAGCTGGGCATTGCTGGCTCATTCCTGTATTCTTAGTTACTCAGGAGGTTGGAATATGAGGATCATAGTTTGAAGACAGCCCCAGAAGGAAAACACATGAGAATATTATCTCCAATTAACTACCAAAAATCTGGAAATGGAGATGTGGTTCAAGTGGTAGAAATCCAGGCTTGAACAAAAATGCTAAAGGGTAATGAGCAAACCCTGAATTCAAGCCCCAGAACAATTCTCTCTCTCTCTCTCTCTCACACACACACACACACACACACACACACACACACACACAGAGTGAAAATGGGTATATTTTTCAGAGCAAATACAAATATGTTTCCTCTTGGGACATGTAGTTTTCAATAAATGCATATTAGAAACTGAACTCAGAGCAGAGGGATATTGTATGTGTGTGTGCATGCATGTGTGCATGTGTGTGTATATGTGTGTGTGTTCATGTGAGAGAGAGAATCTTTGAATATTTTGCTCGCGAAATTAAGGAGGCTAAAAGTCCTAAGATCTGAAGTCTGCAATTTGGAGTCTTCAATATAGCCTGTGTATAGTTTCACAAGTCAGAAGCATGGAGATGACAAAAGAAGCGATGTTTTAGTCTGAGACCAAAGACCAGGAAGAGAAAACATCTCAAGTTTTCAGGCAAGAGTTCTCTCCCAGACGTTCTGTTCCAATCAAGCCTGCAATGGCTTGGGTGAATACCACCCACCTTAAAGAAGACAATCATCTGCATGGCGCAGTTTAGTCTCAAAAGTCAATCTCATTTGGAAACATCCTCCCAGACACACCCAGAGTAATGTTTGGTGAGATGTTTGAACTTCTCATGGCCCAGTTTGGTTGACACATTGCATTAATTACCATAGTAGGATTATTGGCCTTTTCATTTAAAATGAAGAAGGCAAGAAACACAGCTAATCTTGTGTAGTAAGAGGAGAATGCAGAGCAATAATAGGAGAAATTTGAGAGAAGAATACAGGCAGCACCTGGCTAAAATGCTCCTTAATAGTCTAGGTTGGCTAGTAGTTAGTATAGTCAGTATGCCTAATATATAGCCGGCACAACCAGACAGCAAACACATGGCCAAGGAGAGGAGTAGCCGTTTAACCAGAGTAGACTAGTCCTTTGAAATTCCAGGATGTTCAACCTAGGTTTAGGGAACTGGTTAAGTTCAGCAGGAGGGCTGTGGCATTCAAAAGAGAATCAAAATGGATCACACACATGAGTGTAAACTCATTGTTAGAGAAGCTCAGAGACACAGAGAGAAGCATAAATGAATGTTCTGCATCAATATTTAAGTGCAGCAGGCTAAAGAAGAATAATTTTCCTAATAAGACTGATGCAAATGTCATACACCTACACTGTCATGCAATGCATCGATGTCTAAATGCAATGATATAGGGCTAGCTGAAAGATAAAAATAGTATGAACAACAGAATGCCAGCAAAAGCATTAGCTGTTAAGTAAAAATGCCTGAGACAATATAAAATTGTACCTAAATAAGTATGTAAACAAGTACATAAGGATACCGCGGGACCCCTGGGAGACAACGGGCTCTGGTGACATTATCCCACAAGATTCCCAGCCTGCAGAAACACATGTGTAGCCCCAAAATGCAGCAAAGCACCATGTTATATATAGCCATCTATAGGTGCAAACTTTTGCTAATCTCCTCATACAACAGCATCACATTTGTGTGATAAATATTTGATTGTGAATATATATGTATATATTCATAAACTAGGTTCCCTCTTAAATAAACCTCAGTATAATTCAATCATCCTATGTAACTATTGCTTAATTGATTCCCAAATTGCTCTTTATGGAATCAAGTTTATTGGTGAGTTGACTAGTTTGGCTGCTCAAGGATGATCAATCTTTACTAAGTCATCCAGATAATTCCTATTCCTGTCATATAAAACATTATAACTCACCTTCTTAACTAGTATCTCAGTTAGCTCATGCTTCCTCACAAATCAACCCAATTCTGTGGCTTTCAGCTACAATTAACTTTCATTTATTAGTGGGTTTCCTGGGCAGATATAGGCAGTCTTTTCAGGACAATTTGGCTCATCCTTGTGGTCAGCTGGTTGCTCCACTTGACTACTGTTGTAGGATGTCTTTTCTTACTGGGCTTTGATTATATCTGCCAGCCCACAAAGGAGATTTGTTCACACACTTGTATCTCCTTACCTCCCAAGCTGGTGTTTCTTGTACTAGTAAACACCAGATTCATCTAAGTAGCAGAAGAGAGTTTGATGTGTTGAATGGTAACTCCTTTATACAACTACTTAAAAAAAGATAGTTGCAGGCTGGGAATATGGCCCAGTGGCAAGAGTGCTTGCCTCATATACACAAAGCCGTGGGTGTGATTCCCGAGCACCACATATATAGAAAACAGCCAGAAGTGGTGCTGTGGCTCAAGTGGCAGAGTGCTAACATTGAGCAAAAAGAAGCCAGGGGCAGTGCTCAAGCCTTGAGTTGAAGGCCCAGGACTGGCCAAAAAATAAATAAATAAATAAATAAATAAATAAGAAGGTCTTTAAAAATAAGATAGTTTCAAAGAATAAAATAAAATGGGGCTGGGGATATGGCCTAGTGGCAAGAGAGCTTGCCTCGTATACATGAGGCCCTAGGTTCGATTCCCCAGCACCACATATACAGAAAATGGCCAGAAGTGGCGCTGTGGCTCAAGTGGCAGAGTGCTAGCCTTGAGCAAAAGGAAGCCAGGGACAGTGCTCAGGCCCTGAGTCCAAGGCCCAGGACTGGCCAGAAAAAATAAAATAAATAAAATAAATAAATAAATAAATAAATAAATAAAATGCAAAACACAAATAAATTTTTACACCTCTGTTGATGTTGCCTTTGTTATTGTCTTATTGGCCAACATATATTCCACGAATAAATCCAGAATTGGTATTGGAGGGGAGTAACCAAGGAGCTGCCTTTCTGCCTTTCTGCCTTTCTGCATTGTATACTGCAGGTGGGTTTTGTATGGCTGCCATCACTCTGTGCTTGATTATGCATCTTCTCAATCAATCTACATGAACTTTGAGCAATCACTTATGTGCTCCATCAGCAACTTGCCATTTCTGATCATGTCACCTATCCTACATAACCCAGGCGCATGCAATAAATGTATGAATTCCACACATTTTGGTATGCTCTGCTCAGATCTGCAAAAGGCTCTTCTTTTGTGTTAAATACAATTTGATTGTATGGAAATGTACAACCAAAGTCTCACTTTCCATTTCATGCCTTTTGAGGGCTCAAAATGTATGTGAGTAAGGTATCCAAGGAAAGAAAATCTTAATATACAAAATTCAAAATTTATAGAACAGAAAACTTAGTGTGTAGGAAGTGATTCATCTTAACACAGAAGAATCCTTTGCTCTAACACCAAGATTCTCTTAAAATACCCAGCAAAATACCACTCATCATTAAATTACCACACATATTCCTTTTCCTCTTTAAGCTTGCTTTCAACTCTTTTCTTTTCATCTTTAAGTAGTTGTACAAAGGAGTTTCAATACAACATCTCGATTTATGACTCAATGCATCTTGATCGCTGTGATCTTTTTATCATTACCTCCATCTCACTCTTTATATTACCTGCATTGCATAAAGCAAGGCATAGCTGTGTTGATTATTCTTTCCATGTTTTCCACTTGACTTAAATAAAGGGCTGTGTCCTACATAGATGTGTAAGAGTCAAAAGAATAACATTATGCTAGAGAACATGTGTGGAAAATTCATACCATTCTATGTGATTTCAAGTTACTACCTCACCTTTGATAGTCACATGGAAGTAAAATCAAATCCCTTCAAAAAAACAACAAAAACAAACAAACAAATAAATCCCTAAGAACTGAATTTGACCACCAGCTCTCAGTTGGTAAGAGACTGGAGTGATTAGTGATACCATTCGTGTAGACTAGACTGGAGCAGAACTGGGGTTCCTTCCCTGTATCTCTTAAGGGAATATTCCAAGGCCCCAGTCCCCCACAGAGAAGCTGCCTCTTTCTCTCTAGCTCAGCTCCCATCTTTGCCATGATTAATTTCCTCCTGCTTGACTGACATAATTCTTAAATTGCAGGTACCTCCATTCTCCTGCTGTGTGCTCAAGCATGGCAAGATAGGAAGCCTGAGTCCATCCAGGGAAAGAATAGCAGAGCTTCGGCCTGCATCTCACAGGCCTCCTTCTTTCAGCGCTGCCCCCGGTTCCATTCCACTGGGGCAGCGTGAGCCAGCAGGTTATGTAACATTCTATAGAAGGCTCCTATTTAAAACTCTGATAGATGACAGCCCACATGACGAACAGGCTTCACTCTGTCAAGCGAGCGTCTCCAAGGCATCAGCAAATGCTGGGTTGCTGTTTTCTTTCTGGGAGTCTATCAGGGCTGCACTGGACTATTCAGGCCCTTCCGTGGGATGGGAGCTGCTGTGTCTCAGCACGGGGTTGTCAAGTTCTCCATTCTTCCTGCCTAATTCATAGGAGGGTATCCATATTTATATTGATCTGGGCACAAGAATGGTATTCACATGCCATTCAACAACTTGACACCAATGATCCAAAGCGAGTCAGCGCTCACTTACTGCAGATTCCAACTCACCCACAAAATGCATCTGTTTAGCCTGGCTACTGATGAGGCTTGTTTACTCCCCATTCTAAACAGAAATCACATCAGTGGTGAGTTATGTGAATCTGCCCGTGTGTATGAACTGTATTATCTTTTTTAGGTGAACTATTTAGACATCCTGTCTGTTGCTTCATATTGCTAATTTTCTGCCCTAATGTATGTATGAGTGAAGTGGATTTGGCTTTTATTGTAGACATGGCAGCTTAGAATACTTTTCTACTCCAATGACCAGTATGCTCCATGGTTTCCAGTTCTGTGGGTCCACTCCCATCCTCTGTCCTTGCCAGTGACCTACAAAATGCAATTGACTTTTTCTGGTTCTTGTTGTTTGTCCCTATCATCTTCTGATTCTATCTACCATTCCAGCATGTTTTTGGGATCCAGGGATAAATGTTTGGCATCCCCTTTGTACCAACTACAGGTCACTTCCATTCCATTTGCCTTTCTTCATCCTTTAGCAACTCCTTGATGGCTCAAATATTCCCATTCTTTCAGTACCACATTGACCTGGATTCTGCACAGTTCCCTTCAGGTCCATTGGCCTCAGCACCTCATTCAACCTGGGCTACTCCAATGCTGAGATGCCCTCTAGCTTCAATGAGGCTGCATCAGGAAAGGAATGTACAAGCTTCTAACTTACCTTCTTCGATATTCACCCACCATCTGGCCATAACTCACTCTGGATGGTGTGTGGGGTCTTGACTTCTATAGCCCATAAATTTGTTGTCTTTAAGTGTTACTTATGCATCTTTCTAGGAACAACTCCAAGCAGAAAGCATTCATCATCTCTTCCGACTGTGTAAATTCTAATATTTACACTATCATGTATTTTCTATACAGCTATTGTTATAGAATACATTTGATACCCCCACCTTTTTCTTTTCTTAAAACCCTAGCACTCATAAATCAAAATCTTTTCTTTTCAAATGTGCTATTTCTGTTATATACTAAATTATGTATCTAATAACACAATGGAATTCTATTTTCATAGTTGTCTACCCTTTTGAAAGGGAGTGCTTGTAGAAAATGCCTAAATCTTGGCACAAAATGTCACAGGTACATGAACATTGTTTCTTCTGACTGTAGGGGGTATAAGAGTTGATAAGTTGATATCTAAACTTTTATTTTCTATATCCGTACCAAGAATGTGTGTTCATTATCTTTCAGCATAAATAATCTTTGGCCTGCCCATGGGTTGTCAATTAGAACTGCCATCCTCTATCCATTGCAATAATAATGACTAGAACAGCAACAATGATAATAACGCATTTGTTATTCAACAGCAAAGTTTGTTGTATCTATCTTAACAGTATGGACTGCACTGATTTGTGTGCCAGCAGAAGCTGGAGCTGTGTATGCCATCCATAGAATAGGAGCCAGCTCTCTGGGGCCAGGATAGAGATCATCTTGCTCGGTGAGCATGCCCAGTAATGCTTGTGTCTCTGCAGGACTTGGCTTGAGTAATTGATTCCTACCTTCTTCCTGGACTGCTAAGGTTGAGCTCTAAAGCAGAGCAGGATTAAAATATATTCAGATGTGGCTTTTCTTGCACCAACATACTCTCTAGAAAAGAAATAGATGACAAATCAGAGTTTTGAAATGCTTGTTGGCTCTTCCAGGAGAAAACAAAAGATGCCATGTCAAAATGAGCCAGGTTTATAGCTCAGAAATGGCCATCACTGCTAGTTCCAATTTAACATTCATCTCCAACTTGCTATGTCCACTCTATCATGTTAAAATCTGAAAATTATATAGTCACTCTTTCTCCTTATTCAGATCACACTTGATGTCTCTTCCTTCAGAACCTTGTTTTCTGTCTAAAATTTAAAAAAAAAACACAACACAAAAATAAATTCTAAGTGAAGCCTGAAAAAAAAAATCTAAACCAGTACTCCAGAAAAGATACTTAACAAGAACCTTTGTTTCTTGAAAGAGAAATTCAAGACCCAGTATTCCTTGGTGTCTTTACTGACATAATCTCACAAGACAATTGAAGTTGCTCCTGTTAAAATCCAGATCTGAATACTTGCAAAACTGTTTGGTGTAAGTGAACTGAACACCTCAGGGGGGGAAAGGAAAAGGGGGAGGGGGGAGGGGAGTATGAGGGACAAGGTAACAAACAGTACAAGAAATGTATCCAATGCCTAACATATGAAACTGTAACCTCTCTGTACATCAGTTTGATCATAAAAATTTGAAAAATAAAATAAAATAAAATCCAGATCTGTACAGACAGAGCCAGGTGCCCAGCTGGAAAATCAGATGAGTATGTGGACACTCAGTCTTGAAGGTGCCATCTCTCAAACGTGGCTCCCCAACTCTCCTTGGGCCAGGATTAGTATGTGCTTCAAGAAAGAGAAGAAGTTCTTTTCAGATGTGGGAAAGGATTTCAGGGAAGGAAAAGAACCATCTTCAAGAATTCAGAGGCAATTGAAACAAATTGATGAAAAAGAGATATTTTGATGTTTAACCCCACACTCCCACCACCACCACACACACATATGTCCATTCAGAGTTTTCCACACATAGCTCTTAGGAAAAACCCTTAAACACAAACAACTAGAGAGAGTCAACTTTGCACATTCTCTACATGTAACTTTCCCCTATTAGGTTCAAACCAAGGCCGAGTTTAGCAATTCACCCTCACACTTTGCTTGGCCATATCCCTTCCACACAGCTCTGTAATCCCTTTGATTATTCCCCTTACACTCTTCCAGATCTACTTATCTGGATCTCTAGAAAATATATTCTATAAGTTGACATGTATACTTTAAAATCAACTCAATTTGTATTACTTAGATGCATGTATTTTTTAAATATATTTATGGGCTGGGATGTGGCTCAAGTAACAGACTACTTGCAGGCAATGCCCTGAGTTCAAACCTTAGTACCTTCAGAAAATAGTGAATTGAAAATGAGAAATAAATATATTTTCATAAATAATAGCATTAGAAATTCTTATCACAGGAGATTTCTATGTATTTTATATGAACTTCAGGAAGTAGTTAATATTTCTTGGTTCAAACTGTCTGGGTTTCTTTCCTGCTTCTGGTACATCCTAGCTGTGTGAACTGTAGGTCTCCATTTTACCTTCCATAAAATGAGAACAATGGAACTCTATTTCACTGAGGTATTGTAAAGAATTAAATGAGTTAACACAAACCATGCCCTTAAAATAAGACCCAGAAGAAAATACATGTTTAATATATTAAGTAATCCTAGTGTTATTTAATAGTTTCTAACAATTCATTGACCAATTGTCTGTCAGATCTCTATTACTGTAACAGAATATCCTCGCCAGGGAACCTTATTAAGAAAATTTTATTTTGATCACAGTTCTGGATATCTGAGGTGTGGGGAATATCCTTTGCCTACCGGAGTCCTGGGGCAGCCCCAGACAGCATACCGTGAGACAGAGATGCAGCATGCATGCGAGTTTCTTCAGCTCTTTCGTTCTCTTTTTATAAAGGTACCAGAATTCCATCATGGAAGCTTCACCATAAAGACATTATTCAACCTTTATCATCTACTAGAGGACACCTGAAATCAACACAGCTGAATTAAGTTTCTAGCCTGTTAATACCAGCTGAGCCACATAAAATTTCAACACATGAGTCCCTGGAAGACATACTACTCAGACCACATCCACACCCTAGCATTCTGCCTTTTAAAATCCAAAGATGTTTTCTGGGGTGCCCCACTGAGTACTGTCAACATCACAGAAAGTTAGAGTTGGAAAAATACCTGCCTGGTACCGTTTCATGTTTAGACCTCGGCTGGATGTCAGTTTCTGAGAACAGAGGCTTGCTTTTCTGACCCTCCTAAGTCCCCAGTGCTTCCTATTCCTTTCACTCTTTATCAGAGCACTTCAGCTGGTTTCATTTACCAAACACAATTTCTAGCTCATCCGACAGTCTGTACTGATTTCACTCATTTATTTATGTGTTAAATATTTATATATTGCTTTTGTTGAAATAATACCCCCACAAACACATCCATGTATATTGTTTTGGTCCCTTCTAGAATGTAAAATGAGTACCAGGACTCCGTCTGCCTTTCCATGGCTTTATCCCCAGTGCCTCACACATCAGCTCTGCACATAATAGTAGCCAATAAATATTTGTCGAATAAATAAATAAATGAATAAATGAATGCCATTATTTTGGAGACAAGGGAACTGGAGCTCATAGATAAAGTGCTTTCCCAAGGTCACATAGGTGCTGAGGAGTAGGGGCATGAAGAAGGTTTGTATTAGCTCTGTTTTCAGATACTACCGTGCAACAGACCAGAATAGCTGCACATGTTTGCAAATCCCTGGGGGAGGAGTGATCTCATATAGCATTTCAGGAGTCAAAATTATTTTCATCATAATGCTAAGAATGCAATTTCATTTTTAATTCTACTGACAATTACATGATGATGCAAAAGTAATGTTGATTCATGCCCATAATCCTAGCTACTCAGGAGACTGAGATCTGAGGATCACAGCTTGAAGACAACCTAGGCAGACAAATGTGAGAGATTCTTATCTTTAATTTTCTAGCAAAAATGGTGGAAGTGGGGATGTGGTTTCCATGGTAGAGGTCCAGCCTTGAGTTGAAAATTCTAAACGAGAACATGTAGCTCTAAGTTCAAGACCCACTATCATCAGATAAAATTAATAATGGATAAGCTGTTGGCGCCTGGATGCAAGGCAGTGGTACCCAACAGTGCCAGCAGCTATTGTGTTTCTCTGCACACACTCACAATGAGGGAACGAAAGCCAGTTGCTTAGGAATATCACTTGATAAAATAATAAACGTGATTAATTCTATCAAATCTCCACTCTCAAGTACAAACCTTCTTAATATTCCACATGACCAATCGAAGAACACATGATACAGGGATGCTGTAAACCTATATGATGCTTATCTCCAAGAATAGCATCTGTGTGATTGAGTTGTATGCTGAACTAGACATTTTTTTTCTTGGAACATAATTTTTGCTTGAAAGAACAAATTCCAAATAAACTATGGTTATTCAGATTTGGGCATTTGGCAGGCGTTTTCTCCAAAATGAGCAAAGGGAGCAGTCACTTAAAGGAAAACAACTGAGAATATTGGTTTCCAATGATAAAAAAGTTGAGCTTCTGAGAAAAAATTTTTAAAAAATCAGAATTAAAAACATGTGTATCTGTCTGTCTCTGGAACCTGACAGCTTGAAATATTGATTTTTTTTATATAATCAGGGATTGTTTTAATATACTTTTTACATTGAGTAATGAAATACCTCAGCTGTTTTGGAAGATGGGAACAACTCAGAAAGCCAGTATTTTCCGAATGTCCATTGTCTGGTGTTATGAAATCACACTGTGTAAAAGACACATTGAGAATGCAAGAGAGTACATGTCTTGTGGTGGTTGTTGTTTTTGCCAGTACGAGGGCTTGAACTCTAGGCCTGCATGCATTCCCTGAGCTCCTTTTGTTCAATGTTAAGGTTTTACCACTTGAGTCACAGCTCCACCTCCAGCTTTTTCTGTGATTAATTGGGGGTTAGAGTCTCATGGACTTTCCTGCCCAGGCTGGCTTTGAACTGTGATCCTCAGATCTCAGCTTCCTGAGTAGCTAGGAATACGAATGTCAGCCACTGGTGCCAGTCTCCATGCTTTTCTATTTAATAGAATATGAGAGCCTGCTGATAGGGTAACACATTCCACATTGCAATTACTTCAAGAAACTTCTTTCATCTGCCAAGTTTTGGTATAATATCATAGAAGACTATTCATAGTTACCTGAAGAGCCAGCATATGAGAACACTTTTTCCTTTTTTCTACTACATGTTGATACCATGCTGGAGTTTTACAAACTTCAATCAAAACAATTTACTACCACAGATTTAATGCAAAAACACAAATGACAGCTGGATTCTATTAACTCAAAAATTGAAGGGATTTGAGAAACACTCTGTTTTGGAAAATATGGTTATTTTTTCATGAGTATATTTTTGTTAACATGTAAAACATTTATTATTGTTACTTTTACACTTGTTAATATGCTCCTTTTTCAGGTTAGATTTCTAACACAGTAATTATTGATAGTTAGAACCTATATATAATGATGGTTGCTTGAGGCATTGGATTCATTGAATGTTTTTAAAGGGATACTTAGACCAAGTTTATTTGTACCCTTAAGTGAGCACAAATACGCAAAATGTCCCATGTGTGGGTTCCCAGAGGTCAAGGCATCTATTCATCTGCTATGTGATTCTGCCAGGTCACATTAATGTCATTTTAAAATAGGAAGCTCTCTATTGAATTTAAATATTAACAAATAATAGGTGTATCTTTATTGATGAGGATATTAATATTAAATAACCCACCCTTCAAGGCCCCAAATAACCAAGATTTATTTTTCACCCTTGCTAGCTACATGCTTAAGCTTATGTAGGGCCCTGGTCCACAGCTCTTCCTCTGGGAACCAGGCCAGTGAAACTTTGAGCATGTAAAGTGCCGTTTGTAGCTAAGACATGAGGAAAGCGATGTGGTGAGATGACCATTTTAAGAGAACTGTATCTTACAAGACCCAATGAGAAGGACTACATGTTTGACCCATTTATATTTCTTACACTGACATAAATTTCCTAGCCCTGCCGGACTTAGAAGAGATCACAAACCTGCCCATCCCACTTAGGAAGTAGGAAGCCTGGATGAAGTATTTGTGGAAGGTCATATACATCAACAGTTCTAATGACAACCACCATACATTTCCTCTATCCATAACATAGAACCTCTTTATTCACCTTACTGGTACATGATTCTTGAGATGTTCTTATATAACTTTGGGTTTTTTTTGTTTGTTTGGTTGGTTGTTTTTTGTCAGTCCTGGGGTTGGAACCCAGGGCTTAGGCACTTCCTCTGAGCTCTTCAGCTCAAGGCTAGCACTCTACTACTTGAGCCACAGTGTCATTTCTGGTTTTCTGGTGGTTAATTGGAGATAAGAGTCTCATGGACTTTCCTGACTGGGCTGGCTTTGAACAGGGATCCTCAGATCTCAGTCTCCTGAGTAGCTAGGATTACAGGCATGAACCACCAGCACTGGACCATATATAACTTTTATGATTTTTTTATCCAGTGTTCTGTGTCCTTTCCATTTTACATTATCTTATCTTATGTCTCTATAGCTTTCATATTTGTTATTTTTAGCTGCTGTTAAATTTTACTATATTAATAAATTGCTATGATTTTAATGGTTGGGTATATAGGTAGCATATATATATATACATATGTGTATATATACACATACATATGTGTATATCCGTATGATATATTGAGTAGAAATGTACATCAATATAAGAAAATATTTTTTTTCAAATTTTGGGGGGTAATGGAGTCAAAAATTGGATAGAATTCTATGAAGGGATTTGTTCAATTTTTCCACCATCTTTGAAAGTTTTTTTAAATAAGAATTTGACTGTATTTCTCTATGTCTAGAGCTTAACAAAGCATTTGCAATTTCATGGGTACTCAATACTTGTCTGTTGTATGAATGACTCCTGTCACATCGCTTTCCAGAATTATTGCACTAATTTGCAGTGCCACCAGTAAAGAATTATATTGCTCTAACAAGCTCTTTAATAATTTGAGCCATATTTTTAAAATTTATATAATGATTAACAGGGTTACACCCATTTCCAAGATTTTTCTTTTTCTCTTTCTGTATTTTCTGGCTTGGGCTCTACTTAGTAAATAAATCTGACAATTCCTCTTAGAATTCCTCTTAGGGATTGCCTCTAAGCATTCAAGGCTTTGAGATTTCAGAGAAAAGATTCAACAACTGTGAATAAGGGAGGTAAAGCCAATGAGCCCAAGCTGAAGAAATGAAGTATAGAAGTATATTATTTTTATCTTTATTTTAATCTATGTGGTGTTGTGATAAAGGAATACCTTAGACTGGGATATTTATGATGAAGAGAATTTTATTTTCTAACAGCTCTGAACCCAAGCTTTAGAGACTGGCATCATCATACTGCCAGAGGTGACAGGAAGAAAGAGAGGAGAAGAAAAAGGACAAATTTTTGCCCAGTGATAGGAGAGACTTCATTGGCCCTTCAAAGTCGCATCTCCTAATACTGTCACAACTGAAACCATAGTTGTCCTTCCTTTTCCATCAGCAGATACCTCTATTGACCCATTATGTAAACATCATCTCTAAGTAAGTACAATCTCTAGGTAAGTACAATTATTAGTTATTTCTGAGTGAACATATCAAGGCATAGAAATTGCCTGAAACGACACTGGTGGGAAGAAACAAATCAGCACTTGAATCTATCTGAACCTGTAGCTCCTGTCTTCTCCTCTGTTTCTTGCTGTCCCATGGCTGGCATGCAAGAGTATTACCAGCAGCAAGCAGTTTCCAGATGAGGGTCTGTGGAAGCTGACAGGGACACATCTGCACTGTGGGATACATCTGCACTGTGACTTGTCCGTTGACAGAAGGACTCAAAGAGACACAGATGTGACACAGAGGCAGACATCTAATTTGGGGCAGGATCCCTGGTCATACCTGGGAGGAAGGTGGCACAGGAACTAGCACTGAAATGTAGAGATGTGCAGGAGAGGAGTAGACTGGCACACTCCATCTCATGCCATCAGGAAGGTTCCATATCAGAGCAGACACTATTCAATAGAAAATGGGAAACAGCCCAGTGGGTACTCAATGAGGGCAGGGCAAGTAGAAAGATGCTGCCTGATGGTTTTGATAGATTCATACTGAGTCTTAGACTTAGAACAAGCTCCAGACTGGTAAAATGTGATTGTTGAAGACAACTGACAGAAGGTCTTTCTTAGTTCTCCAACAGGAAGCTGTACACATTCAGTTATTCACATTCATATTAAGGGTAATACAATAGAAACATTGATTCCTCAGTCCCACCAGCTACCTCTGCACAGGCCAACCATGGTTAGCGAATTTGATAGTACGGATATAGAATGTGTCTCTCATCTTAGAAAATTCTATTGGACAGCACAACTGGCCTTTGCTTCTCCAGGTGGTCCAGTATGGACATCCAGTAGCAGAGAGCTTATGAGTAGTGCAAAATCTCAGCCCAGACTTGAGAAACTATCAACAGATCCGTGGACAATTGTGTTACCTGAGCTGAGGAAATCCTGGAAAAGAGAAACCCATCTTTAATTTGTTGTCTTTACAGCAAACGTTTCCCACAGTCTAGTGCTCTTCCTTTTATTGGAGTTTTGTTCATTTTTTATGAACATATTTTTGGATCTTATTAATATTTAAAAGATGATGATGGTAGGAGCCTTTCTTGGCTGTTCCTTGGGAACAAATTGCATCCTTCCACCCCCACAATCCACTCTGCTTTGGCTCTGGAGCTAGCACCTCTGTGGCATCCCTCCACGGAAGTGGTGAGTTCTCCACCTCAGAGACATGCCATTTCAGCAGCCTTGCCATCAAGCTGGGCACCAAGTCCCACCCTCTGTGTATAGAGCAACCCTATCAGATGCTCCAGAGCTCAGTGTTTATATATGCCCTGGCAGGAATAGGGTCCCATCTTGCAAGACTTCATACATATTTAACAACAGGCACTTTGTAAAGACGAGTGTTATTAAGGGCAGTGCTGCCAGCAGCTTCAAATGTGCCCGTATATCAGGAGCTGCTAATGCGGTGTGGACATAACCCTCTCACAATAGCCCTAGGCAAATCTGCTCCTTATCTTATACAAGGAGCTGAGAAAGAATTTAGAGAAATTTGCAAATATTTCTGCCCCCAAGAGGCTGCAAGCTGGATCCTCTCCCAACTAGAGAATGCCTTCTCACAAATCAGGTACCTTAAGAGACAAAAGGCAATGATGACCAGTAAGGGGAAGAAACACTCCTTTTATGAAGAAGTAACCTGGGCAGCCCATTTCAGAGAAGACTACAGATTGGGGCTTCTTTTACTCTGGTACTATCCGATGAATCTCTCATCACTATGGTAGCCCTGCCTGGACCACTTTATTTCAACTCTTCAAGCTTTAATGATCTTGGTTCAGTTTTCTTTATCCTGTGGATCAGATATACCACATTGCAATTCAAATCACCCCAAACAACACAGTAAGCATGAGGTGATCACATTTCTTCCTAAGTGGAAATGGCTCTCCACAGGGGACTCATTCTGGCAGCTGGGGGCTGGGGCAGCATTGCCCTGGCAACTACTCTTTCCCCACATGATCATCACTGGAGGTAAATGCCTGGAAGATTAGAGTCTCCAATCCACGAAGCAAACTCCTGTTATGTTAGGAAAATACCTTCCGCTGGCCATCTTCAGTGCAACCAATAAATCACAAAGGATTCTAAAGTGTGTGTGTGTGTGTGTGTGTGTGTGTGTGTGGCTTATTACAGTTTTTCTTTATTTTTTTCACTTCTTTTATCTCATAATAAGCCCTGTGAAGGGGTCTGAAAAGCTAATTTGACTAGCTCAAGGTGACCCACAGAAAGCAGACCATGTAAAGCAGAGTATTTTTGAGTATTTGCTACTGTAAAACACTTCTTCCACAGGTCTGGAGGGAACAAAGTTGACTTCTGAGCCCCACATCTATTTTGTTTTTTTTAACAATAAGCATATCCATGAATTCACTTTCACATGCAGAAACAGGATCCAAAAACAGTATGCATGAAGAGGAGCCCATTACGTCAACTAAGGACCCATCTGTCCTTGTGTGAGTGA
Organism: Perognathus longimembris pacificus; assembly: GCF_023159225.1. Classification (NCBI taxonomy): domain Eukaryota; kingdom Metazoa; phylum Chordata; class Mammalia; order Rodentia; family Heteromyidae; genus Perognathus; species Perognathus longimembris. The sequence goes on along the minus strand of NC_063163.1, from coordinate 101,172,073 downwards.
AAGTGTGTGTATGTGTGTGTGAGTGTGTGTGTGTGTGTGTGTTGGTATTCAGAATCTCCTGCTCTCACTTGGTATTTTTATTCAAGGTTAGTGTTCTCCCACTTTAGCCACAGCTCTACTTCTTACTGGTTAACTGGAAGTAAGTCTCAGTCTTTCCTGACTGGGCTAGCTTTGAACTCCCATCCTCAGATCTCAGCCTCCTGCGTAGCTAGAAATACAGGCATGAGCCAGCCGCACCCAGCTTCTTCTGCCTTGTGAATACATGGTTTTGGATTTCAGCCCAATTAATTTTTCAGAGCAGGAACCATCACCATGTGAATGTTGTGACTAGGTAAGAGAAATGGTAAGAAAGACATATGGGCTAACCTGCCTGCACTAACCTAGCCTTACATACTCAGGAGTAAGCATTTTCCAGTGTTTAAGCTTTGTTTGTTGTACGTTATAATCAAGATGTTCATTTGTAAGGGTGTTGCAGTAAGCTTTCCTATAGGAGCAATGTTATAAAATAGTGTGTTAGCTTACCTTGCAAAGGCTCATCTCACCCAAATGTGTTTTCAGTATTATACAGTTACAAGAAAATTTTGTAGAAAGCAATACTAGTGAGATGCCCATAATTAAACCAAACAGTAGGACAATAAGATGAAATGTCTTTTTTTTTAACATGAACATTCGTTTTTGAGGAAAATGACTAATTGGAGAAGGACAGGGGGGAAATGGAGACTGCAGTACAGTCGAAGGAGGCTCTGAGTTACCTCAAGGGCTGTTGAGGCTGATGGCTCTGGCTCTCTAACACAATCTCATTGCACTTCAAAACTTATCACCTGCCTTTTGCTTGATTCAGGTAGACAGCTAGCACTACTTATACTTATCTCCCATAATTAAAGTCAGTTTTTATTTATTTAATTTTTTTACCCTACAGATTGAGAAAAGGAACTTACAGAAATAGAGACTGGCAAGGGAGGAAAGAGAGGAAAGAGAGAGATTAGAGATCAATAAGGGGGAAGTAATTTATATGAAGCAGCCAAGGAAAGGTTAAACATGTAGAGGAAAAAAATTAAGAGTTTAGACAAAAATCTGGATTTGTGAGTGAAAAATTGCCTTAGAGGTGTCAAATGGATCAGTCACAGGGAAGAGAGAGACAGTACCTACACTCATGGAAAAGTGCTGCCTTGCCTTATTTCTTTGCAGGTCATTAGATGATGCTATTCTTTGTTGCTGACTGGACCAAATCAGGCAGGGGACAGCTTTGGGGTGAGTAGGGTGAGATGAGGATAATGAACAAGCACCCCTTCTCACACAGGGAGTTGATAAGTACAAAGCTAGCATCAGAATCTAAAACACATCTCTTAAGTTACAGGGAGGACACTATCTCCTCCTAGAATATCACCTTGTTTCTTATGTAACCTCATCTCCCCCAGTCTCCTGTTCTTCCTCCTAGGAAGTCAAGCACAGTCCCTGAAATGGCTGGGTCTGCACATTGTCTCCTCCTCATTTTGCCTTCTTCCTTCTGTTGTCCTTCTTTATCTCAACCTCCTTCTCTTCATTTCCCAAGATCCACTGACACCCACTGCTGAATTTAATAAAATTTTACCAACAATATAGAATTAAGAGGGAAATTTTAGGCTGCAAGAGAAATACAGTGATATTAAATTCAATGCCATATCTCCTGTTCTTGCAAAGTCATCTACTCCTCCCCCAATATGGATTTTCATGGTTCCTACAAAGAATGTGGGTCTTCTCCTCTATCCCAAAGCTGCACCCATAGTCTTAGACCTGGAGTCCCTAGGCTGTACTCCTTTTTTTTTTGGCCAGTCCTGGGGCCTGGACTCAGGGCCTGAGCACTGTCCCTGGCTTCTTTTTTGCTCAAGGCTAGCACTCTGCCACTTGAGCCACAGCACCACTTCTGGCCATTTTCTGTATATGTGGTGCTAGGGAATTGAACCCAGGGCCTCATGTATGTGAGGCAAGCACTCTTGCCACTAGGCCATATCCCCAGCCCCTAGGCTGTACTCCTTTGCACATTAACATCTAGGAACTTTCAGAAGAGGATAAGAATTAATTTATGCAGGGCCTGTTTCCACTCATATCATCTGGAATAAAACAGTCCATACTCGCTAGGTATTCTCTTCTCTTGTGGCCTGGCAGCGAAGGCAGAGGAGATTCTGAGATTTAGAGTAGCAGTCATGGTGTACACACGGGGCCCCTCGAGGGCTGATCATCTGTGAATCTGACATGCTATGGGAGAGAGAGTGTTGGAAGATGAAGGGCCTGGGGTGTGTTAGTTGTCAGGAAAGAAAGGAGATCTCGGAAGAAGAAGAAGAAGAAGAAGAAGAAAATCTGGAGACTCCTTCTTAGCCATCTAGGGCTCAGGAACCATGCTGTCCTGAAAAGCTAGAAAGGACTCAGAGGTAAACCTGGAATAGAAGAAGAGATTATCAGGCTACCTGAAGTGCAACAGGGCTCTTGCATGGATATTTCTACCTTATAATGCTGAGTGGTTTTAGTTTCTTTTACCTTAGTCCTCTACTGCAGACTAGATTGACAGCCTAACCCAAAGGCTATTGATTGGCCTTTTGTAAACAACAGAGCCATCTTTCCCTGAGATAAAGCCAGGACTCCCTTATATGAGGTACACATGGATGAAGTAATTTCTATTTTAAAAAGTATTTTCTCCCTCAGTCTACACGTGTGCATGTTCCTTCCTAGTCCACAAGATTATTCCTAATAATCTCTACCTGATGATACCCATACCCCAAACAACTACTCATGATCCGGGGCATGGCTGTGTCACAATAAAAAATATTTTAAGCACCACAAAAACAAGTGAAAATGGGAAAGTATTGCCACTTTGAGTTCTGGATTGATGCCAAATGACAATTATCTTCTTGTCAATGTCAGGCCTAGGGAATGAGGAAGGGAGAGAGGAAGGGAGCAAGGAGACAGAGAATCTATTGAATAGACACACAGGGTTAAGATGAAGCAGGCTGAAATGTGTAAGGAGATTGACAGCACCCACAGAAGGTGTGAATTCAGATGGTTTAGAGTCTTTTGGGCATCTCTGTAGGTCACCTCGTCCTATCTTGTCCAGCCTGAACTCAGCCAGAGTTGGTTCCTTATCTTTTTGATTTATTTTTTCTATGCTCATGGTTTAACTTGCTCCTTACTATGGATTCACTATTTTATTCTCCCTTGAAATCCATATGTTGAAATTCCAGTCTTTAATGGGCTGCTATTAAAGAGTAGGGCCAAGGAGGGCTGGGGCACAGAAATGGTGGGACAAAGGGTGAACAAATACAGCAATGGTACTCACTAGACACTATGTTGAATATGAACTATATACCTTGTGGGTGAGATGAGAGGGAGAATCTGTGAAAGAGCAAGGGAAGGGGTGACATTGTCCAAAAAGAAATGTACTCTTTACCTGACTTATGTCACTATAACCCCTCTGTATATCACCTTGATAACAACAATTTTTAAAAATTACCTGGAAAAAAATAGGGCCTTAGTGAAACCGTTAGGTCATGATACTGAAGCCTGAACTGTTTGGACTAGTGTCCTGATGAAAGAGACTTCATAGAGCTCATCTTCCCCTTCTGCCACTTGAGGATACAACAAAACTGTCATGTATATACCAGGAAGTGATAAGGAAGCCTTTGGTGGATACAAAATCTTTGTGTTGGATTTCTAGGCTTGAGAAGAGTGAGAAACAAATGCTATATATATAAACTATCCAGGGTATAACACTTGGCGATAGCAGCTTGAAATGGCAATAACAGCGCCTTTCCTCTTCCTGCCTCCGCCTTCATAGTTTGGCTTGGCAGGATGGGGTGTGAGAAATGACTTGGGGATGTGATTCTTAGCTTGAACTTCTCTGATCCTCCAAAGTCTTATCATGGTAACTGAGAAGAAAAGCCACAAGATCTCATTTTTAGAATATCTACTTTAAGACTCAATTTGTGAAGATGGAAAAGAGTGGACTGCAGATTTTGTTTAGGAGCAAATTTTAAATATAAGAGGATTATCCCAAAAGCAAGTATACATGCATTTTGTTAGAAAAAACTATTATAAAGCACAACATAATTTTATCATGCCAAGGAAATTGACTATTTAGTTAGAAATGGATTTATTTGATCTGGATTACAATAAGACAGTAATAATGTCAATAATGATAATAATTCTGTTACGTTTACTTTATCACGTATTGTGGTACTAAATATCTTTTCATTAGGTTACAAGAAACAGGAAATGGAGGTATGACTCAAGTGGTAGAGCACCAGCCCTGAGTAAAAAGGGCCAAACAAGAGCATGAGGCACTGAGTTCAAATTTAGTACCAACACACACAAAGAAAGAGCTAATATTCTTCTGCCTGTGGCAGCCCATACTGGTAATCAATGAAGAGGATGATGCAGAAAGACCACAAGTTTGAGAGCAACCCAGGTTACATCATTTTTAAAAAATGCTACTAGAAACAAAAATTGGAAGTTTTAACAGATGCTGATGAGCTATGGACAGGAAAATCCCCAAAGAAATGGTCAAATCAAGGGAGACCACTAAAAAGATTATGAAAACTCTGTCTGGATCCAACATTTCCATTGTTTTCAAGACATAAATGGCTTGGTGAGCTTTTCTTAAGGAGAATTGTCACTGTGCTTACAGACCCAGCTCATGGATGGTAGGCCTTACATAGGAAAGCCAGTAAAGCGTGGTTTCTGGGAGGTCAGTGTGAGGGAGAGCAGGCCAGTAACTAACTCAAAAATGAGATTTTTAGTGAAGATCTAGCCTTATGAATAGAAGATTATCTTAGTGATGTCAATGTATCAGTCTCAAAAAGGTAAGGGCTGATTGAAAGAGAGACAGAGAAAGGGAAAGAGAGAGATAAATACAGAGATAGATGTAGAGGTAGAAATGATAGAGATAGAGATAGATAGAGGAGTTGGGAGAGGCTATATCCACTCTCATGGAAATGTACTATCATGGACAGCTGCCTAACCTTCTTAGACAAGGTTAGGGCCATGCCCACAAATGAAACATGGTCCCAGCAATGTGAATCTTGGCCAACTAAGCTCCTAAGCAAGTGAGGAGCTAAGAACCTCCCATGCTGTTCTTTTGAAATGAGTATATCCCCTTTCCTCAGCTGCCAACTTTTTGTCCCGTGGTTAGAATGAATGGTCCAGTTCCTGTGATTCACCATCAGAGCTGCCTACTTGCTAGGAGTGAAGGAAAGGAAAAGGTAACTGTCATGATGATGTTGGTTTGACTTGATATTACATCAAGATCAGGATTGTGATTAAATCTCTACACCACATATTCTAATTTCTAAATTTAAATTGCATTTTTAAGAGAAGATTGGTTGCTTAAGGACCAATACAATGCTAAACCAGTTACCTTAATCCAGGCCTGATGATTGCTTATGGCCAGTGTCCATTTGGACTGGCCATTGTGAACACTTGTTTAACAGAGAACAAAAAGGCTAGGGTTTTCATCCATATGAAGACAGATTATAATGGAATTTTAAAAGAAAACTTTTCAAACATTGAATAAAATGTGAGTTTTTACTTTTAAGCCAATTTAGTATAACTACTTCCCCCCCAAATCATTTCAAACCTATTCACAAGTTCTTTAATCCATATAACTATTCTCATCATCTGGATATCAAGGAAAAAAAAATCCAATCAAGAATATGCTGGAATGAGGTAGGAATAAAAGACCACTAAGAGATGGGAGTTAATAATTAATTTTAGAAAGTTTTCAAATTATCAATTATAATTCATTAATTAGTTAGGAAATAAATCTAGTGGGCTATGACCCAGTGGTTTTTTTTTTAAATGAAGTTGAATGCAGAGGATGAAATAGAAAAGACAGAATGGAACACAGAATGTCAGAGTGCATCCTTCACAGTGAGATTAAATATATTTAATCATGCTTTTGTTTATTATATGTTATGAGTATATATGTGTGTATTTACTAAGCTGATGGTATGAAATGTATTTCATATTGTGTCTTACAATTTTTTGAAGGACAGGAATAAAGCATATACAGAGCTTATGAGGGGAAAAACAGCAAGAATCAAAGGTGACACAAGAAACAATGTATGGAGAATACATGAGAAAAGGATAAGAGAAGAGTCAGACAAATTGCATGCCTCTTCAATTGTTGCCTTTTATTATTTTCCCTAGAATAGAAGGTAACACACCCAAAGCTCCTTATTTATTCTGATATGTCAACATAAACAGAAGAAAAGAAGCCAGGCAGTGCCAGTGGGCTCACCCCTGTAATTGTAGCTCAGAATATAGTGGCTCAAAGCCAGCTGGACAGAGAAGTCCTCAAGAGACCTGGGTGTCTACAGATCAGTAGTCTTTAGCAAAAGAGCTAAGGGATAATGCCTCGAGCCTGAGTTCAAGCCCCATGGCAAAAAGGAAGGAAGGGAGGGAGGGAGGGAGGGAAGGAGGAAGGAAGGAAGGAAGGAAGGAAGGAAGGAAGGAAGGAAGGAAGGAAGGAAGGAAGGAAGGAAGGAAGGAAGGAAGGAAAGAAGGAAGGAAGGAAGGAAGGAAGGAAGGAAGGAAGGAAGGAAGGAAGGAAGGAAGGAAGGAAGGAAGGAAGGAAGGAAATAGAAATAGGGAGAGAGGTGGGGGAGGGAGGGAAAGAGAGAGGAAGGGTAAAGAAAAGGAGGGAAAATAAAAACTGAGGTGGGGGGAGAAGAGAAAGGAAAAGGGAAAAAAAACAAATTAAAAAGCAAGTGAGTTAATGAAGACAAAAGGTTATTAACCCCCATCAACCTTTAACACAACCTTAAGGCATTTGGGGGAACATGTGCTTAACAAAAAACACTTCGAAATGAAATGAAGGGAAATTCAAATTACAACCAAAGCACAATCTGCTTTGCTGTATTGATATACATGATCTTGAAAAGGTTGTGATACTAACAAAATATACTCTGTATAATGCTCTGAACATCAACTTTATAAGCTTTTTTTTTAATCCTCATCTTGTGCTGATCAAGGGAAATCACAAGTTTCACCAAAGTCTGTGGGAATATTTTGCAAGCAATAGCATGTCTCAGGGTTTATATTGACTGTAAAAGATTACACTCTTAGGGCATCAGCTTAGGATGGCTTTAAATGATACCTTTACCTTTACTGTCTTGTGATTCTCGGGTTGTGAAATGCACTGTTCAGCCTCCTGGCACCTGCTGCAATACCCCTGCTGGTCAGGAACCACATACATTGCTACCCATTTGCCTTGCTCTCCAACTAGAAGCCTGGTGGGGAGTCCTGGTGTCTGACCTTGAACTGGACAAAAGTCTGTTTGATCTACATCTGTCTTCCTTGGAGTCTTTTTCTGGTGCAGTGAAACCTCCTGACTTCCAGGTAGTGTAAGTTACCTCATATAAACTGCAACCACATAGCTGGTAAGCTTGATCTTGGACAAATATTTATTTCTTGATTGATTTTTTTAAATCATATACTACCAACAAAGTCTCACTGTGTTTCCAATTAATTGCATTCTTTTAGGACTAGAGACACTTCCAACTTGTCTTCATTGAAGCCTATCCTACCTTGACCACAGCTCTTAGATTTGTATCACACCTATTTTAATTTGCACTACAGGCTCCCTGTGATACTCACTTTAGGCATTAGTGTTAACCTTGTCTTCTTAGGTAGATTGTAAACACCTTGATCTTTGTACTTTTTGTGGAAAACAGCACCCCTCAGTACCAGAATGTGCTGGCCATACTCAAAGTTGAGTTGCAAAAGGCCTGTTCATTGATCATTGTTGTCTTTACATAAAAAGTGACTTAAAGACTTAGAGTTCCCTTTAAGAGTACTTAAAATGATTGGACATAATGTCTGGAAATACAAAATAGGAAGAAAATTAAAGAATATATATTTACTATATGTATATATACATACTGCATATATATAATATAAGCTATATATAGATATATACATATACATACATACACATATATATCATGTATGTGAAATACACTAAGCCCTTTATGATACTGGGTCCTCTGGGAAATATATATATAGTATATATATATATATATATACATATAGTGTATATATACACGTCTATACACATACCTTGTACCTTTATATTCTGTATGAATATATATAATGCATACTTTTATATTCTGTATGAATATATGTGTGTGTGTATTTATGCACATCACTTTCCTTAAACTGATCATACCCCTATTTGATAGGTATTTTTAACCACAATTTATTAAGAAGAAATGGGAAAAGGAAGAGTTTAGTTTCTCCAAATGACAAGACTGGATCCCAAATCTGTACTTTATAAAAATAGCATACTCATGTAGATTGGTTCTGTTGTGAATTTCAAATACATCAGCTGGATAGAAAGAATGCTGCATCTCAGCCAGGGAATCACTGCAGGTCTCCAGTAGTTTGAAGTCACTTCTTCCCATGGCATGGGGTGTTAGTTTTACAGGAGCTGACAGAAGACCTTATTTTCTAGGCTCATATTGGACATGGGAATTCTTAAAAAAAAAAAAATTTTACCTGCAACATCAAGACAAGACAGGATAACAAAGAGTTAAAACAAGGGACTCAGAACATCTGGGGAAAAAATAACAAAGAAACTCAAATTGAAAAAAACATTTTAACAAATGAAGGTAATATACCAAGGTAAGTGGTGAGGATGTAGCTCAATGATAAGTCACTGGCCTAAATGTGTACAGCAACTAGTCTGATTCAAAGCATTTCACAATAAACAAATAAATAATCCATAGCAAGGTGAGGCTGATAAGGAGATACATGGAATAGACCAGAACATGTACACAGCTCAGTATAGACTTCATGTTATCTTAGCAGGACTATGAGCCCATTGCTACAAGAAAGACAGAACTCAAAGTCTTTTGTACCCTGACCTTTTAATACTCAAACTACATGAAATAGTAATAAGGATAATAATAATAACAACAACAAATTATGTAATGTATGTTGTATTGAGCACATGCCTCAACTTTGACAATGCTATATTAGCCACGCTACTGGAAATTTGATGATGTTTGTTATTTCAGCAAATATTTATTAGTCTAGCCCCTGGAGTGAGGAATATAGCAGTAAACAAAAGAATAAAACTTGTCAGGGCACCAGTGGCTCATGCCTGTAATCCTAGCTATTCAGGAGGCTGAGATCTGAAGATCATGGTTCAGAGCCAGCCCTCTCAGGAAAATCCATGAAAATCTTATCTCCAATTATTCACCCCAATGCCAGAAATGAAGCTGTAGCTCTAGTTGGTAGAACAGCAGCCTTGAGCCAAAAAGCTCAGGAACAGTGCCCAGAACCTGAGTTCAAGACCCAGGACCCACATAGAAAGAAAAAAAGAAAAAACTCTACCTTTTTAAGCTTATATCTCTGTACAGATATGCATTATTGGAAATAATTTCTTTCATACATGGTAGATAAGTAAAACAAAGTTTACTGGGATTGAGTAACTGGTCTAAATCATAAAAATATTCAAAGACAAGAGACTCAGGTTTGTATCCAGATCTGATCAGCTCCTAAGTTCATGTTGAGCCCCACCCTGCAATGCTTCCAGTTACAGTCCAAATAGACTGGCAGGAGAGCCACTCTTAATTATGTTACTTGCTGGAGCATTATATACATGTTCTTTATTGTCTGTTCTGGCTGTTGATCATATTGTCATTTACTATTTTCTAAAAGTTGCATGGATGTAAGATTTGTTTGCCCACCTAAATTGAAAATTCCTAGAAGATTGGACAAGATAATATATTCTGTCATATTTCCCAGAGGACCCAGTATCTTACAGGGCTGGGTGTATTTCACACAGGTTTTAAGTACCTGTTAATCTGTCAGGGAAGAGTGCTCAGCACCATGGGGAATTTTAGAAAATAAATAAACTCATGAAATACTGCTGCGGTTACCCAAAGTCATGTAAATTAGTAAGCACCATCATTAGAGATCAACTGATGGAATTTCAGTTTCAACAAAACCCATAATTGAAAACTCATGAAGAACTGGATAAGACTGGAGAGAGACAGGTGCAATGCCTGTTTTTACTGAGTAGAAGGATCATGATTCAGAGTTAGAAGCCAGTAACAAAGCATAATTTGCTTATGAAGAGCAGTAACAGGACAAATCAAGAGAGAATTACTTGAGGAGCATGATTTTAGGGTGCTACAAGAAGACCAATGTGGCCATAAAATAAACACATGATGACTCATCCAACCAGTTCTCTTCTATCAAGAAGATGAACATGCTAGAAATAGTCAGAAAATGAACATATCATGCAGGATTTGTGTGGCATGCTCATAAATACACTAAAAAATTATAGTCTAAAAGACTAGACTAGGAAATAGGTAATTCAAAACAGTGGTGATAAGCAACCAGCAATTGGTCAAGAAGAAAGACACACAAGAGGTTTGAGGCAGGAATCCTTCATGAGTCCTGAAGTGTGTACAAAGTCCACTGATGCTGTGGGAAATGAGAGCAAGGATGGGCTTCTTAGGTCTCAGAGAGCACCAAGAATACCGAGCAGGCCTCACTCTGTTGTACAGACCTGGAATTCTCTTCAGAACTCACAGCTTATTAAGGACAGGTTAAAACTGGAAATAGGTTGGATTTTAATAGGAAAAGCATACAGAGAAAATAATCTCTGCTCTTTGTCTCCTCTCGTAACTGCTTCTAGGATGAAGCTTTTGTTTGAAGTCATATGTTTTGATGTCTAAGAAGAATCACCTGGCTTCAGGTTGTGAGCTGATCTACTGGAACCTTGATTTTTTGGTCTGTGCAATGGGGTAAGGATGAGCCTTCAGTATGTGAGCATTGTTTGGTATAGACTTGCTCATTAATGGTCACAGGGGGCCAATGCAAAGCATTGCACACATGCTGAATATTGGTACATTTTATAAAAAGGGCAAAGATCTTGACTCAGAAAGAAAATGGGAGGAAAAATTACAAGAGGTAGAACAAGAACACACAGGAGAGCAGCTATTAGCAAGTTTGGGGAGTACAATTGAAAGGGCTTGAACATCATAAAACATCTGTGGTAATTTCCACTCACCTCTGCTCCTTTAGCTGCCAGGAGGGAGAAAGCAGTCTATTGTCTTTAAGGAAAGAAGAAGGAAAAGCAATAAAGTGAGCATTTGCCCTTGACAATGTCAAGGAAATCTTTCAAATGTCATACAGTTTGGGATATTCGAAATGAAGAAATTACTTAATCTACCTGGGGGATTGTAGCTATTACATAAACGAGGGTAAACAAACCTCCAAACCCTAGCTAGCTATGAAAGATCCCTGGACCTCATGGTAGCTGGCTTGAAATTGACAAGTTTCTTAGGATGCCCTTGAAACTCAGTTTACTACTGCTCAGATCATCCTGAATTAGTGGAGATGCCCATGCAACACAGAAAGCTGTCCTTTGGGTTTATCTCTTAAAAGGGTTGTCCCTCCAGGGGTATAAAAGAGGCCACAAAGACAAACTCCAGCTGTGCTAGGACAATGGGGTGCTGTCTCTTTTGAGGCTAGTAGCAATCGGATTACTTCTCACTTGCTGCTGGTGGTTAAAAGAGCCTCAAATGGGTCAAAGACACTGGAGGGACGTTGTAACTACTTTCAACATCCCATGTGTATCTGTAGCTTCTATTATTGATGCTGTTCTTGTATCACCTTCCTGTGGTTGTACCTACACTAGCTCTGTAATCTTATCTGAGTTATATTGGAAACCATGTATACTGGTATTAGAACTAGGAAATTGAAAGGGAATACCAAAATTGAGAGACACAGGGTAAAAAAAGATAAACAACTACAAAAGGAATACTTGCAAAACTGTTTGGTGTCAGTGAACTGAACACCTCATGGGGGAAAGGGGGAGGAGGGAGGGGAGTATGAGGAACGAGGTAAAAAACAGTACAAGAAATGTATCCAATGCCTAACGTATGAAACTGTAACCTCTCTGTACATCAGTTTGATAATAAAAATTTGAAGAAAAAAAAAAACACTGGAGGGGAGAACTGTTTTCAAAAAGCCAGTGCTCCAAACCAAGTCAAAAGTCAAACCAAATCAGAGCCAAAAAAAAAAAAAATACTATTCAGCAATTTTTGTCCTCTTTTAAACTCCAACTACCCACTCTCTGAAGCATAGCTCTAATAAAATTCCAAGAGCCTTGTCAGGTAGCTGATTCTATTATGCACCCAACTTGTGTCTCTCACAGGCTTCCCTACAGATACAAGAAGGCTGTCAGCTTCCTCCAGCAGCTCAGCAGCAGCCAAGAGAGAGGACAAAGATGATGACTTCTTTAATTTGGCCAAATGGCCCAGAAGAGGGACTCAGGGACAATGTAGTCACAGTTGGAATCTTCTCTGTGCCATTCCCTCCGGGCTTACCCACAAGGACGCTGGTGCTGGCAGTGACTGTGGGCAATGGAGGAGTAGCAGTGACACAATCCAAACCTTAAATATCTCATCAGAAGACCCGTTGGAGTTTTTATATGATTGCACAGCTCTAGAGACTTCAGGGGCAGAGAATTACCTTTCTGTCCTTGGAACCCAATTGTCACAGAATAATGCAGTACAAATTAGCAAATACTGACTGCCACAGAAATTGAAACAGACAAAAATGAGACAGGCAATGTTCTAGACTTCTTGTTGGAAATGTGGCCTTTTTGTTCTTGTTGCTGTTGGAATTTGACCCTTTTCAGGGGAGAAGCATGGTCATTTCTAGGTGTTTTCTGATTAGAAGGAAATAAGTATTTCCTTATGTCACATTGGCAGGAACAGACATAGGGAAGGAAAATCAAGATATCATGTATAGAAATGAATGTGGGTAGAAATATTATTCATATTAAACCAGTATCAACTAGGAAACCCACTTTTCAGCTCCAACTAGCCAACTAAAAGAGCAGAAAATAAACACTTGATATTTAACTTTTGGGAAACCTTGACATCCCCCATTGAGCTAGTAGCACTTCCAACTTAGAGACCATCAGGCGAGCGTTGGTGGTATAGTGGTGAGCATAGCTGCCTTCCAACTTAGAGACCATCAAAAGTGTCATTTTTAATGCCTCTAGTACACTAACACACAATTGGTCTTTAATTGATTCTTGTGAATGAGGAAATGATTGAGGATGGAAGTATAAAATGTTTAGAAACTTAGAATAGAAACCCAGTGTTTGCTTAAACACAGAGAAAATCATATGCCAATGTCTTAGGTGCAATGTAAACACATGGATAAGAGGGTTTGGGTTTGTTTTTTTCTTGTTTTTTCTGCATTAGGTTTTGGAAGTATCTCTCCTTTAGAAATAAGTATCCACAGGCTCCCTTCAGTTCGTGAGAGACAAGTTGGAACCGACAGTGACTGCTTCTCTCTCCTCCCTGTTCATGACAACTGCTCAGGAAACTAAAGATCCGTGCAGCTGCTTTAGGCCTTCCTGAGCGTCATTCATGTTGGTTTAGGATTTAAGCTTATAGGATTAGACTGACGATCATAAACCTCTCCCATTATAAAATCCTAAAATCATTATTAATTTTAAAACGAGTATAAAACCTTGGGCAAAACTAATAACGAATGTATGCCAACTCTAAGACCAAGACGAAGCCCAAATCCTGTCTAATTTGGAGAGCTCAGGGTGGAAGGGATTATGGATTGAGGCTGAGGCTGTTCCCTCCCCTAGAGATAGTAAGGCTGAGCAAGACAAGCTCCTTGCTTCTTCCTAAAGCCAGGAACCCACCCAGTCATTCTCTAGTTCTAATGTAAATAAAAGAGGGCTAGGTGTGGAGAGAGGATACTGGAGTCAACACGCCAGGCTGATATCCAAGGCAAAAACAACCAAGAATAGGAGCAGCACCCACTGAGGCCAAGGATTTGTGATTCTACTTATTATGGATGTTGCAATTGCACATTATGAAAGACAAAAAATGGAAGAAAAGTATACACGAGCATCTTGAGGATGAGGTTTATGATTGAGTACAAAAGAAAACAAAATCTTGCTTCCACTAAGGCATAGCATGAATTTGCCCATGCAAACAAACAGCCCATAGTTGCTTCCCAGAGCAAGATGCAGAAGAGAAGAGGGAAAGGTCAGTCTCAGCTAGGGGTATGCAATTTACAACCTAAGTCCAAAGTAATGATAATACCATGTTTTTACTTTTTAAAATTGTTTTATCCTGTTTTTTCCCCCAGCCCGTAAGAATGCACCTTGGTGTCAACAGAACCCCTTTGTCTTTGTAAGCTATTTTGAAGCAAACTATCAGTAAATTACTTCCCAAACCACCACACAACTAGATCACGCTGAGAAAATGGGCTTTGCAAGAATACAGTAAATTGTTTCTGTCACAGAAGAAAATACAACCACTAGAAATCATTATGGATGAATCATTATGAGAAGGGGCCAAAAAATTAAACTTCACCCATTTTTCTTTGTCTTTGGGCCATGTGGTGGCGGGGGGGGGGGGCAGGTTTGCATGGGTATATGTTTATTTGAATTTGTTGGCCACACTTTGGACTAGGGCTAGGAAGGGGAAAAAAAAAGTCCAGCCTTTTCTCTTGGCACAGGTGAAACAGGGGGAAGAAGAGAAAGAGCTGATTTAAGAATGGGATATTTTAAGGAAGGAGCTCAGCATAAATGATGGAAAGGGGATTCTGATTTAAGGAGGAAAAGGGAGAAAACATTTGTTGAAGTTTTGTTGGGTTGTTTTGATATTGGTACTGGGAGTTGAACTCAGAGCCTGAGCACAGTCCATTAGCTTTTTCACTCAAAACCGAAATCTTTGGTAGTTAATTGGAGATGAGACTCATGGACTTTGCTGCCTCAGTTGGCTTCAAACCATGACCTTCAGATCTCAGCCTCCTGTGTAAGTTGGATTAGAGGCATGCACCATCAGTGCTCACTATAGTTATTGAGTTTTCCAGAGTAATACTGGGCCCAGGTTGACATGTTCAATGAGTATTGCGTCTTCTCTTTCTAATAAAAAGTTCATCTTGAGTCAATGCTAGTTTCCCACTTACCCTCTACTTTAGAGATACTGGGAAACTTGTTCAAATCTCCACAGCACTGAAGAAGCTGGGCTGGGATTCATGTCAGGTCATTTGATTTTAAGCCTATTCTATCAAGTATTCCGAGATGAGAAATGTCTCATCAGAGGACTTCTCTGCATCAAGGCTGGGTGTCCATTTTCTAAGGCTATGAGAAAAAACAATCTGACACTGGCCAATTTATAAAGAATACAGGTTTGTTTGACTCACTCTTCTAGAGGCAGGGAAGTCTAAGGGTATGGAATCAGCATCTGTTTTCCATGTGAGGATCTTCTTGCATCATAACAAGATGGAGGATACCACCTGGAGAGACAACAAATATGCTAACTCAGGTTTCTCTTCCTCTTGCTATGAATTCACTAATACCATCATAGGGGTCATCTTCTTGACCTCATCTAATCTTAATTTCCTCTTAAAAGACCCACCTCCACATACTATCAGCATATGAATTTGAGGAATGTATTTCCAACCTATGAACTCTAGGAGGATACATTCCAGTAATAATCATTAGATGAACAGAGCCAGGACCCAGCAAATGATTGGAGAAAATGAGTGAGCCAAAGCACACACCTGAAACAGGTGGTAATTATTCCCATTTCCCAGACTTAAACATAGATTTTCAGAATCCCATGGTAGAATCTCACTGGGTCACCCAGAACCTTCTGGGTCACTGGGAACACTGACAGAGACTCTAATCAAATCTCCTCCAGCATTATGCATTCACTTAGTTCAGCTCCATCCTTCATTCTCTCTCTCTCTCTCTCTCTCTCTCTCTCTCTCTCTCTCTCTCCCAATATTAAATCCATTCCCAGACACTTGATGTGGATTCTTCCTTCCCCTCTATGCAAATAGTAGAGAAAAATGTTCTACCAAAGTTCTAAACATCTAATGTGTGGCAATTCATTTCACACATAGGATAGGGTATAGTAGGTAACACTGTACAACAATAGATTTGACACAGGCACTGCCTGATCTGAGGAGCACAGCTGTGAGGTGTTGAGTCTCTGTGCAAGGGCTAATCCCCTGGTGGGAGACGTCACCAACAGGCCTGCTTCTACAAAACAATGCTGTAGGTGGATCAGGCAGAAGAGAGGACCACCTTCGTCCCTGTCAGGGACTATTTCATATCATACCCACCAGCAAGTCAGATCAGTTTATAAGTGATGGAAAACTGGGGACTCTGTCCTATCTTGAGGATCTGTGGTACAAGACCACCTAGAAAGTCAGTCAGGCTCAGGCGACACCGTAAGGCAAGGACAGGTCAACACCAGTTGTGCAGGAAGAACTGACAAAGAAAAGGATGGGAAAACATTAAGTTCACATTGAAAAACCACTGATAGAGCCAAGTCAGCAAGCAACACAGGTGTATGTGTTACTGTATACTGAGATGGGACTTCTGCAAAGAGATCTCATTAATCTTACAGGATTGACATCCTTGTCAACATGTAGCTTACACATGTTAATGTACATGCATGAATCAGCATGCATGTAGCACATGTCAATGTTGGCTAACATGTTAATTATATAGTAAACATGTTCTCTAAGATGTGTTATATAGTACACATGTTATACAACATTTATAATCAACATCTTATACATGTTGAGCCATATGAGTGGGCAAATGTAGCATGCATCTGTTAGATGTCTATAATAATTTGTAGTTACTTCAATGAGCTTTTTAGAAAAGAAAAAGCCTTATTATAGCTGGGTATGGGTGGCTCACACCTATAACCATAGCTAATTGGGAAGCTTGAGACCAGAAGATGATGCTGCAAGGGCAACATGGACAAAAAAGTCCATGAGAAAATCTCCAAGTCACAAGCAAAATGGCAGACTAGAGGCATGGCTCAAGTGGCAGAGCTAACTATAAGCAAGCAAGTTGAATGTGGGCATGAGGAGGCTATAAGTCTATGCCCCAGCTCAGGCACCAAACAAGCCAAAAGAACAACAACCCTGTAACCTGGGCCCCATTTCACCACTCTAGATCTCTTTTTTGACTCAACTGAGGTGAGACCAGGTGTCAGAATTTTGTAAAAGTTCTATGTGATTGTAATATGCAACTAGGTAAAGAGCTAATGAACTAGAAAACAGAGTGAAATGGAATGACTGAAGAGAAATATACTGGAAATGGAGAGAGGAACATAAAATCTGAATAACTAAAGTTAAAAGATAAGAAAGATCAAAATCTCTTCAATCTGGTTAGGTCTGACAGATCAAGGCTGAGGGATATGGAGAAAGCCATATGGCAAAGTGCAAAACCAACCCATCTCATACTGGAGCGGCTGCTCAGGTGATGAGCCAGGACTCCAATCATGTTTCCAACCCATGTAATTTAGAAAAGAAAGAAGAAAGGCATCCCCTGAGATGGTGGCTGTGCTCACACCAGCACTGAAACATGAACATAACAGAGGCCTGAGGAAATGACTGTTCTCTGTCCTTGCTTTATACTCCACAGGTTGACAATACAATTTTTAGAAGTGTCCTCGCCTCCTATGGGACTCATTTAGCACTGCACTGCCTCCTTTAATGAACTAAGAATTGTTTTGTTATCCTCATCTCCAGTCAGGTGAGAGACTTTGTGCAGCCTGTGTCTCTCAGGAGCCTAGGAAAGATCAACAGGGTGTGATGCATTCGCAGCACAATAATAATAAAGAGATGGACAACATCAGCTATTTATCAACCCTACTCTGTGCCATGACTATGTCCTGTACTTTAGTGGAGCCCTTTTATCTTCTCCTTTCCTTTACACAAAGCTCAGTCCCTAAGACTATGAATTCCTCACTTTGCAGCTGAAGACCTAATCTGAACATGCACAGTAGGTCCAATGTCATGAATCAAGCCAGCAGAATCAGTGCCAAGCTGGACTTTAGTCCATTCTGGACACCATGCTATACACACAGTTCTATAACATCAAGCTTGGGTGCTCCCTGTTACAAGGGTGCCTTGGGAGCCCCTGTAAGTTTGCTACTTATGGCTTAAAGAAAGAAACAATTAGTAGCTTTCCTTGCCTGAGCTCTTCCTTAAGCCCTGCACTGTGCTAAGCTATTTAAATATATTCTCTCATTTAATGTTCACAAAACCCTGAGAGGCAAGTATTTTATCCTCAATTTACTCAAGAATCATTTGAAGCTCAAGATAGTGTAAGCAAACCTACAGTTGATGAAAAACAGTTTGGCTCCAAAGCTAACAGCATTTTGCCCCAAGTCTCCACGTGCATACATGGACTCAAGGGTTGTTTCCTTGTTGCTTATAGGACATTCTTTCCTCGGCATATTTTAATGCATCAAAGAAGGAGTAGATTGTGTTCCTTAGCTGGGGAAGGAACAATGTTCTTGTCTTTCCAAAATCAGAGAAAAAATTAACTCTGAAGGAAAGAAGCAATTCTTTGTCCTGGGGCAGGGGGTTCCCTCAAATTTAGGTCATCCTAGGACTGTGGTTCATTTTGTATCAGTACCCTTCTCAACATATACAGAGAACCTGGAAGCAACTGCATCAGAGTGGAGTAATGGATAGGGCTTTGATCTTGTTAGAGCCTCAGGATCAAGTTCTGGCTGTGTGTATGAAATGAGAGACTCCTAACACTTCTGAGCCTTGGTTTCCTCAACTGCAAACCAGACTAAAAGAGCAACTTCCTAGGATTGTGGAAAGGATTTTAAGAAGTAATGTATGCAAACACATAAAATGCTTACCCCTTTGCCTGATTACTTGATTAATGGAAGCTATTATTACTCTTAATGGCTAAGGGCACTGGTGCCAGACAAGTTCTCTCTCTGCCTGTCTTCAAGCAAGAGGAAAAATGGCATACTCCTCTACACTGATCATATATTTTATACCTACTTTCAGGTGTGGAAAAAGCTTAATCTCAGCTTCCTATTAATTGTCATTTCAGTACCTAAGACATCCCACTGGCACTTGGAATAGAAAAGTTGCCAAGGGAAAAAATAGGAGTGAAAATAACCTAGGACTAAGAAAAGTGACCCTCTAGAGCTTGGTAGATCTAGACAAACTGGACTGGAAGAGATCAGTGACCCTGAGTCTAGGATGCTTGTGTATTCAAACAACCTGTCACCCTTTGCATTCACTAGTATACCATTCACATGGTCATGTACACTCACATGCACATGTATGTGTGTGTGTGTGTATATATATATATAATACACCTGCACACAGGTATACACACCATCCTACCAACCCACCCCCATAAATATACAGCATGAAGTACTACCCAGTGTCGTCAGTATTTGCTACAGAAAGAACGATAGTGTGCAGACACAGAGCTCCCTGGGCCTGGGAAGGCTGGCCTCTGAGTATCTGCAGCCTCTTCCAGGGCTGTGGGAATCTGCTTTCTCCTCAGCCTTCTTTCTGCCAGTCACCTTCTGTTGTCAAGGAGCGATTATACTCCTTTCTGTCAGGAACACTGAATGATTGTGGCAAGAAAATTGCCTTTAGCGATAGGGATTTAAGAAACACTTTTCCGGAAAATAGTGCTCAAATTAATTAACTTGGAGGAAAGGGTTGCTGGATTTTCTTTTTCTTTCTTTCTTTCTTTTTGTTCTTTTTTTTGGGGGGGGGGATCTGGAATTTATTTTTTTCCCAAAGATTTTGTTGTTGTTGTTGTGTGATAATGAGAAGTGTTCCCTTCTTGGACACACACATTTAGTAGAGGAAGCAGAGTGGAGCCCCAGCTCTGTGAGATGCCAAAGAGACTTTGGGTAACTGAAGGAGAGAAAGCTTCCATGCTAGCTGGAGGTGGTGGATACACACCAGCAAGCAACTCTGATGGGAATACGCAATCCTAGTCATAGCAGGAAGTGCACTTCTGTGTCCTTCGTGACAGCCAGGACGAGGGTGCAGACACTGCCTCTTACTCATGTTCTGTCTGTGCAATGGGAACATATCACAGATTTGATCTACTAATCTGGCTAGCTATCATGAGGTTTGGATGCCACTCACCTGTGGCTGCACTTTGTGTGCAGATCTAGGAGTCCTGAACAGTACCTTAAAAACTAGGGGGTTAAAGCCACAGGGTAGAGGGAAGAGCAGAAGAAACACAGGCTTCACCACCAGGCAAATCTAGAATCAAGGCAATGCCAACAGCACGAGCTGTGTGAGATGGGGTAAACTCTCTGAGCTTTTATTTCCTCGCTGTGACATGGGGAATATGAAAATGAATACATCGAGGCATCCCTGTGATAAGCAATGAGCCCATTAAAATCCCCAGCCTATAAAAGGTGGATAAACATTAGTTTCTTTCTCTACCCTTGTACTATGCAATATGCCTAAGTGGTACTCAAAAATATGTGCATTACACATATTTGAAAAGACACTAATGAATAAGCGTACATGACAGCTTCCTTTTCTGAATTTTCTCTTCCACAAATACTCAAGAGATATAGATATATTTCTCCTCCAACTAGACCAGCCTTAACTTATTTATTTATTGTTTTTATTTGTGCTTGTATTTAGTACTAGGGCTTGAACTCAAAGCTTCACACTCTTTCTTTTCTTTTTGCCAGTCCTGGGGCTTGAACTCAGGACCTGAGCACTGTCCCTGGCTTCATTTTACTCAAGGCTAACAGTCTATCACTTGAGCCACAGTGCCACTTTTGGCTTTCTGCTGGTTAATTGAAAATAATTTCACAGATTTGTTTACTTGAACTGGCTTCAAACTCTGATCCTCAGAACTCAGCCTCCTGAGCAGCTAAGATTATAAGCAAGAGCTATCAGTTTCATGCTTGGACTAGCATTTCTTGCCATCTCTTGATGAGGTTTTTCCATGGTCCAAAATTACTAAAACCATATAAGTATTTGTTGCACTAAGTTCACATGAATGCTTCTGGGGATAAAATTTATAATTGGGGCAGAATGTGAATGAGTTGTGATCACACACACATGCACACACTCACACATACACACTAGCAAAAGACAAATTGCTTCTATCCAACAGAATAGTGATGGCTAGTCAGTTTAAATGTATACAATTTCAAAGTGGCTTCTTGCAGAAAGGATCTTTGAATATCCTCTCCTCACATGACTTGTGATTTGAAGAGACCCCTTCAGAAATCCCTCTCCTTTAGATGGGGGCTGTGCCAACCTTCAGCTTTTCTCTCACACACCCACACATAGCTCAAGGTCTTCTTGCCTCTGCCCGAGCTGCATACTGCAGAGAAACAGCTGGGGAAAGCTGAGGTTGCTTCAGCCTCCTGTCTCCCAGGAGCAGGCAACCCTTCAAAGCCTCACACCAGCTATGCTTGCTCCTGGCTGGAGTCTGGGTGTGTTCACAGTTGGCAGGTGAGAGATGGGAAAGAAAATATGCTGCCTTGACACATAGCAAGGGCATTCCACTAATCTCTGATGAGTAGATGATAATTAAGAAGAGGAGGCAAGAAAAGATCTCATGTGAACAGAATGGCTGCCTAGGAACTGTAAGGCCGCCAAAGGTAAGACTCCCAGTGGGAGTTATACTAGAACCTTGGGGCATAACCCAAACTTGGGATGGCTTCTAAGGCTCCAGCTGTGCTTAGACGCAGTATGGTAGGCATAAAAATGCCATTTCTGATCAAAGGCAAGAAGGAGGCACGATATCTTTCCCATGTTCAAAGAACTTCAGAAGAAAGACCTTGCCAAGAAATGTGCTTAGCATCTTTTCCATCAGCACCGTGGGATGTTTTTGAGTTGGATGTTGTCCTAGACCTTCATTCAGCAACTTTTACAATCACTGCTACTATTACTACTGCTACTGCTAAGATGTTTATTATCTCATTTTCCTGACTCATGCATGTGTTTAGGCTACAGTCACATATATATTCCAATATGGAATATTCCAATATGGAAGCAAACACCGAAGTCAGAATTTCAGCATAGCATGACATAGATAAATAAGCCAGTTTCAGAGCTTGGAGGAACAATTCCTGACAGATGGACAACTGCTGGTGTGGGCTGAAGCTTCTATTTCCTTGCCTCCCACTCAGTGCCTCTCACAGAACTTTGCACATAGTATATTCTCAAATACTTGTGGGATACATAATTAATAGTCATAATTTTTCTTCTCACCTTCATCTCAAGAGTAATGGCAGCATTTAGACATTTCAAGAGCATTTTGCTGAGTGTGTAGTCAATGAACCACCTGCTTCAGAATTGCCTAGAGATATTGCCTAAAATAGAGTTCTGTGGGCCTGTACCCAGATACCCTGAACCATGATCTTCTGAATCTCCATCCTTTAGATGGGGATGAGGTTTGGAGCCTGCATGGCAAAGTGTACTTTGTATTCTTCAATGTCTGAGAATCACAAATGCACACATGAGTAGTATCTGTTCAGTACTACCTTTAAGGTTTTTCCCAAAGCCATGCATTATAGTATGTATTGAATTACCCTGCAAACTCTTTCCTCTGACAAATGCAGGATGGAGGGAGGGGAAGCTGTGAGGCATCAGACTTTACCTTTTGTGGGGGGGGGGGGGTGTGACTGTAAATTCTACTTGCATTTCCACTTAAGTGCCAGCAGGTGAGAGATGATGATAATGCAGTGCTTTCCTTGAGTTAGGACTCGTGTTTCCAATGGACTCATTGGATACTTAGGTACAGAAGGAGGCTGGCTGTTCATTTCATGAGACTCTCTTGACTTTTGACATTAAGGGTGGACTCTGCTCGTCACTACAGCTTGATATGTATATATATATAAATATGTGTATATATATGTGTGTGTATGTATAGATATCATAACATATATATGTCATAAGATAGAAAAGTGGAAGAGGATAGATAGATGAAATAGGAGAGGAGGGGAGGAGAGAGAGGAGGAGAAGAGAGCAGAGGGGAGAGCAATAATTAGAATAGACTCCCATTGCCTTGAAGATAGTCTGCATCAGCAAATTCTTTAATAGAGTAGGGACTGAAGGACTGTCCCAGAGGGACCAGGGGATTTTTTTTTAAGGTGACAAATAGAAGAAAAGAGTAAGGAGAAATAAAGCCTGGCAAGGGTCAAAAGAATTTGAAAAGTACAAAGACTCCAGAGAAGTGAGCTTTCCTTTTATTTTTTTTAAACTTGCAAACACTTCATTTTACTACACTTAATTAATCATAACACAGGAACATAAATGTTTAAAGGGTGAAATAAAATGTACAGAAATATAGTCATACTCAACAAAAATGAGAACACATAAATTTAACATAAGGTTGTCATCCCACACTCTGGGAGCCACAGGAGGACAGTATCTCCATTCCAATTCCTCCCAGCCATGAACAAGTTCAGAGTAATGAAGCTCTCTTTTAGCTCTGGCTAAAATCGATGAGTGAAATACAGGGAAAAAAAGAGAGAGAAAATGTTCCAGAGAGAGAAGGAAAAGGGCAGAGATAAAGAGTAAGCATGGCAGTGACAGAAATACCTCAGTGTCTCATATCAGTGCCTTTCAGGTCAGGAAGTCCTCTGACATGTCTAACTCAAATCTCTCCTGCAGTTCCAGACAATTTCATGTTTCTAAATCCACCCAAGAAAGAACTGTGATGATTTACTGATTCAAAAATGCTGCAACATAAAAGAACCAAAATTCTAGCCCACCAGACCCGCCTTCTGAAATATTAGATCCAGAAGAAAGCAGACCCTGGAATGAATGGACAGAAGCAGAGAATACACTTAACAATGATGCAATTTCTCTCCTTTTTCTGTTCTAAAAACCATCTGGATTTCCTGTCCCCCTGCCCCAAGCCTTCTGCAACCAATGCCTGAACATTTCTACGACTCTGTTAATGGACAGTGATTTGGACTGCACGTAGGTGTGAGTGATAAAATCCTCAATTAGATGGAGGAAATTGAAGAGTCATTATTGAACATCTTCATGCAGATCTTTTCCTCGGGTTTCTTCTGGTATTCCACCTTGGGCATGGAAACTTAAGAGCTGCAAACAGCTTTCACTTGTGCCTTGGTCTCAGTAATGCTGATTTTCTCTACCTTATCATTGCCACATGCACAGTCCCTAGACTACTGAGCTCTGACTGGTTTCCCAGCTCCATGATGGGGGCCTGCTAATTTAAGACAGAAAATGGATGTGCCCCTGGATACCTGTGCTCATCAACTTTCCCTGTTTGAAAGCACCCAGGGTCCATCTTACTGGACTTGCATATTGATTTGAATATATCATCAGAGAGCCTGTAGATCTCCCAGCCACCACTGGAGGAATTGTTTTTCATACATCTGATCCCTGAAGGCTACTTCTACTGATCAGTCAATACCATTCTCCAGCCGCTGGGGCTGCCTTTGAGTGGGCTGAGTCCTACTTGGCTGACCAAAGCACATAGGGAAGATTCTATGTCTCCCACAACTCCAAAGGAAAGCAGCTCAGACTCACAGCAGACTTATGATCTAGCTATAGCCACGTTCTCTTCCATGTAGCAAAAATCTGGGTTGTTTTCTCACCTTTGAAATTTGTGCTTATTCCTGTAACAAGCCAGGCCAAGTTCTACCCTCTGCAAAGCTCTTACATCTTGCATGCCCACCAATATTCAGGATGTTTAAAACTTTAGTGTTCGATCTGAACTGCTCATTGGTCCTGTAACTGGCCCTCCCATGGAAGCCTGAACTAAGTACTTTCACCTCTCTCAACTCTCTGGCTACAATCCCAGGACTAGAAGAGGAAGAGTAGATGAATGGTTCTGCCTTTCTAAATAATTCAATGATTGTTCAATAGTTCAATAATTGTTCTCTGGAAGCTTTGTCTTCATTATAGAGGCAAACTTCGTTGAGTACCATGGGAAAGAGATCCAGGTCCGGTGCTCTGCCTATGTTCCCACCCAGTGCTTTGGCTTACCACTGCAGCTCCACCATACACTATGGTGCTGAGGGCCCACTCCTATAATACAATGGTGAGGGTATCATGAATGTACCAGGGAAATCCTTCCACTTTCTTTCTGTTTCCAGTTCCTTCTGACTTCCAATTCTTCTCACAAGGAGTATGGGAAATTATGCAAAATATGATTTTTATCAGTACACTGAACTCAGACCCAGCATGTACGCTAATACATCCATGCTTCTTTTATACTTGTACTGAATATATCTATTATTGTTACCACATCTATTATCCTTGGTCATTTTTAAGCTAACAGAAGTACATGGTGATTTACCCAGAGAAACTCAGTGGACCCCATATGCAACCTACCTAAACCATGTTAGAAAGCACATCATTCTTTGACAAATGCCTGGCTGTTCTCTGCATTCACTTGGTAGGTAGATATTCATAAGCCTTGCTCCATTGACATGGGAGGGATTGAAATTAATATTTTAGATGGTTGAGTCATTTCTTACTAACCACACAGTGCATATCCACTGCCCTTTCGAAGGGCTGTGTGGCTCCTGAGCTGACTGCCCATTGTCCATAATGGCAGGGTTGAGTGATAGATTTAAGTTGAAAAAGCTACTTCTGAAAGATTCTAAATCCACATCCAAGGTAAACAGTGGAAAGAGTGTTGTCATCAGTTAATGGGGTTTATTTTGGTCACTTGGAAGAAAGGAGCAATATTTCATCAACTTCTTGAAAGCAGGAAATCGGGCATATAAACTTTGGCATAAAAGAAAACAGAAACATTAAAAAAAAAAGTCCAAATTTGCTATTATTGGATTCAAAACAACAGATACAAAATTACAAATCTGAAATTAGAGATCATCCAATATCCTAGCAAATGGGCAAGTTTAATTCCTAGCCTGGACACAGTGAATTCACTGCACAACAGCTATCTTTCCCCTCTCCTTATTCAATACCTTTTCAAGTGTTCAAGCAGAGTCCTCTTCTCCACATCTGGAATCACATATGATTTTGCAGTGTGAATGAAAGGGTACCAGTTCTCTCATGACTAGACTGTGTGACCTCTTGGAACCCTATATTATAAGAATGAGGGCAAGCTCATCTGCTGTACATCAAGAGACCACCTAGAGCAGAACCAGTTTGTTCCACCTGAGGTCATCCTAGACCAGCCATTCCTCAGCTACACCACCAGCCGATTGAAGGTGTACATGTGTCTAATCTAGAAGAGTTTCCACTGAATTTAACGAATGTCCACTGAGTTATGCCATTGGGATTTGTGTCTTTTTCTTTGCTATTTTTATACAGCATTATGACTAGATAACTAATAGACAAGGGAACAATTAGACTATATGTCGATGGGCCCAGGCATCATCATGGACTACTGCACTTGGGGGTTCTTTGTTGTTTTTTGGCTTGGTGGTTGGTTTTTAAGTTGCTCCACTTACCTATAGATCATTCAATCCAAAAACAGTGCTTTTCTATATGTGGTAAATGACCAGTTATGGTTTCTCTTACATGTTATTTCATTTAAAATAATTATAGATGTATATGAAATAATAAAACTAGTATAATAAAGGAAAGATGGAAGATTTTCTGTTTGTTTGTTTTTACCTTTTGTTTAGCAAATCTGTTCTGAGTCAAATACATTGTGAAACTACAACAGTAATGAACTATCAGGTAAATGGAAAGAAAATAATGCACTAGTTCAAATTCTTTCCCACCTGAGTCAAAAGAAAAGCCGTGAAATCACACAGACATTAATTATGGGAAATTCTAAATGCCTATTTTTAGCTGTATGCATGCCTGTTACACTCATCCCAGGCACTGTCTCCCATGCACAGACCACTCATCGGAGTGGCATTACTTCAGACTCTTCATGAGACCTTCTGAGATGAGAAATGAAGCTAAAACACGGGATACTTTTGGGGAGAATGGTTTTATTACACAGAAGGTCTTTCATACAGGATATCTTAAAAATTTCTAGTACCCTAAGAATTGGTTTATGACTATCTAACCCAGGACAATGGTAATTTAAAGAAGTTTAAGTATCTGTATGGGAAATTTTCTCTATTGGTTTTCTTCTTTTCACTGTGAATAAAACAAATGAAATGAGACAAAGCAAAACGCTAACATAATGCAGAACCATCTAAGTGTTGAATTTAAACCTATTTGGCATATTTGGCTCTAAGCAACAAAATTAAAAAAGAACCTATTACTGGCTATTAAGGCCCTAGTTGAAGTTTGATATGCTTTAGGTTTTATTGTTTTTGTTTTTATCTCTGGTAAGAGTTAGATGCTGAGACTACACTTAGCCAGCTTTATCTCATCCATGGATTTACCATGCCTGGTTTGACAAAGCACAATCCAAAAAATAATACATTTTAAAAGATCAAACCAGGCACCTTTGGCTCACACCTGTAATCCTAGCTACTCAGGAAGCTGAGATCTGAGGATCACAATTTGAAGCCAGCCCAGGCAAGAAAGTCTATGAGACTTAAACACCAGAAAAACCAAAGTGGCTCTGTGGTTTAAAGGGATAGAGAGCTAGCCTTGAGCAACAATGCTCCAGGACATTGCCCAGGTCCTGATTTCAAGCCCCATGACTCATCAGAGGGGGGGGGGGGAGAAGGGAAGGGGGGAGAGAGAGAGACAGACAGACAGACAGATAGACAGACAGACAGACACAGACAGACACAGACAGAGAGACAGAGACACAGAGAGATAAGAGAGAGAGGGGAGATCCTATCATTCATTCCCCATCCCTCCTTTCCTGTACCTTGGGTAAGGCAGGTCTTAGAAAGCTAGTTGTTATGTGTCAGAGTGGTCCTTCAGGATACAACTTAGTTTTGATCTACAGAGTAGGAGAGGGAGAGAAATTACAAAGATCTGAATGAAGACTAGGGCTGAGAGTGTTATAAAATCCCAGGTGGGAAGAGTCTCCAGTTCCACGACTCTCCTCAGAGTAAGAATGTAGAGAGACCCCACTTCACAGAATCATAACAGCCTGAGAAACATCAGTCATGCCCTGTCTGAGGGAGAACTTGTCATATGGTTAGCATAAAGGTAGTCATAAGGACAAGTAATTTGTAACATTTTTCTCTTTTACACATTGTTCATTTACCTAATAAGTGGGTTTCCACTCCCTAAGCTCATGTGAAAGAATTATATAATAGCAGAGACCATCTGAAAATTATTAACATCTTAGCCCATTTCCATCCTTCTACAACATCTTTTCACATCTATTTTATGTCTTTCGATCTATTCGTGTGTGTGTGTGTGTGTGTGTGTGTGTGTGTGTATGTTTGCGCTCTAATCCTAGGACTTGAATTCCGGGCCTAGGCACAGTCCCCGAGCGTTTTTCTTTTGCTCAAGGCTAGATTCTATACATTCTTTTTCAAATCTAACTCGGTTATGTCTTCAGAGCATTCAACATTGTCCCATTGATCTTAAAACAAGCATCCAAATTCTTAGAATGGTTTCTATTGTCCAGCAGGATTGATACTCCAATTAACACCTCATGCCAGTCAAAATGTCTCTTACTCACACTGGTCCTTTTACACTGGCCATATCTTTCCTTAAACTTATCAAGCCTCTCCCCATACCTGGATAACATTCCCTACCTCATTTCCCTCCCACATTTTCACCTTAACATCTCTTAGTCATCAACTTCCAGATATATTAAATCCCCATAGTTCACTCTGAGTATTCTTGGCTCTCCTCCAAAACTGTAAACATGTAATTGCGTGTATGATTCTTGTTTGGTATCTCTATCACTAGACTGTGAGCTCCATGAAAGCAAGGTCTTAGTATGTCTAGTATGTGTCTGTGTCTTCATTACCCAGTAGAGTCATTGGTTCACTCAATATATTTCTTGGATGAAGGCAAAGCAATTTTGGTGCCAGTTACACTGGCAGAACTAAAAGCCCATGGCATAACACACTGAGAATTTCTGCATTCCAATAACAAAGAAAAGAGCAGCTCAAGTCTATTTTTCTTTAGAATTTGAACTCACATGAACTCAAAACAGGAGCACATATTTTTTCCAGGATAAGGAAAAAAAGAGTATAAATATAAAAAAAAAAAAGCAAGCTTTCTGAGAAGGCACAGCTAGAAACAGGCACTCTTAAAGTTGAAAAGATGAACTTGAACTCTCCAGATTCTTGATGGGCTCCGATCGGTTGGGAATGGTGATGACAACGCACGGTAGCAGCAGTCCTCCAACACCCACTGTGAATGAGCACTGTCTCTCTGTATCTTGACTTTACCTAAACAAATGATTTTTTCTCTGGCCTCCGCTAATGGTTGTCAGTGCGATCTCCAATTTCAGCACCTTTTGAGATACAGACAGCCTCCTACTCTGGCTACAAGGAAAACAATAAGAGAGGGGTTGGGGTAGGGGAGGCGAGAATGTGCGAATGACTATGTACACACCAACCTAGAATGTATTTTAAAAATTATATTCAAACAATGCCTTTATATCTCTCAAACATAGCTGTCTTAGACCAAGATTTATTTCATATATAGGGAGTTCAAAGTACCAGAAAGGGGAACGTTGACCTTTCGTTGTTGTCATTGCTAATATATTACTAATTGTGAAGCTCTCTTAATAATTCCCAAGAAAAACTATGCAAACTATGTACAGTAGTCAACTTGTTATTTTGGCTTCCCCATCTTTGAGCTAGACTTTCTAATAAAACCTAGATGCACCAGTTGTTAATACAAAGCCCATCTATAAAATTTATCAAATATTCTTTATAGGCAAGCCTGTTATGACTGTGTGCCCAATGTATAAAGCCTTATATAGATTTTCTACTCAAGTAGCCCAATTGCTTGCTAAAAAAAGAGACCTAAGTGTGCAGATGATGTTCTTATCTTTCTTCTACCATCAAGAAAATGAGCAATGGCTTTCTAGCCAGACAATCTCGAGTCCTATTGCTTCCCCAAACTTGAGAAACGAAAAGGCAATGTTAAACAAATCTATGAGGTTGTTCAATGCTTTCATCAATGGAAGAATTCCTATTGTGACACAACAAGCTCCAATTAGAAACCTGTGTGTACACACTACGCCTTTCCAGGAGAAAAGCTATTTTTCCCTCATAATAGCAGCCCCTTACCCAGAATATGCATTATAAGCATTTTAAAACTGTTGCCAGTGGGGAAAGAAATGAGCACAAACTTGAACTCAGACCTGCTTCCTTCATTTTAAGTGATAAGGAAAAAACTTATTTTGTTTAACCATAGTCCTGTCATATAACTCAAATTGTCAGTAGTCTTTAGCAGGATGCTTTGGTCAATCTATTTTAGTGAACTTTAACTTCCAACTTAAAAACGTAAAAGTTATATTTGCTGTCTCTAGGATCATACCAGACATCATTGACCCAAAAGTATTATCATTCCATAAAATAAATCATAGATGACCATACTTACCATTGTTCTTTCATTTATTGTTTATCTAGTGATTAGAAATGAAACTATGAGGAACTTTGTTCTAGAGGTCCACAATAACATTTTAAAAGTCCATAAATGCATAAAAGAGGTTACCTTGTGACAGAACTGCAAAAGATTACAGCTGCCAGCCATGATGGAGTAATAAGACTGCTCTAGTGGCTGGGGAAAAAAAACTAAAACTAAAAACCTCAATAGTATGTATAAATCAACTATTGTAAGATACAGGATGACAAGCTGGAAAACATGGTTATTTTTAAAGGGACTATTCCTTGTGGAAATGTCTGACTGTTCATTCAGAGACAGGGACCCTCACAGAGTGTAGCAGTCTGGATGGATTAAAGACAGGTGTAATGGAGGTCAAGATTCCTGTGGCAGATGGAAGTGGTAAAACAGCTTTCCATAAATGAGGCAATTTCAGAGGAAAAGTAACATCAATAAACATGCATCTACACACACACATACACACACACACACGTCTTTAAAAGATAAATGAATATTCAAAGCAAAACTTAATATATAATAGTAATGTATATGTAGAATCAATATACCTACTTAAAATAGAAAAAGGGTAGAAGGAGAGTTTTTCTTCCATTATACAAGAGTAAAATATTATTTCAAGACAGTCTATGTAAAGTTCATAGTGTAAGCCCTAAGATAACCACAAAAATAACAGATAATAAGTCAATAGTAATAAGTCAATAGTAGACATAAGTAGATTAACAGAAAATCTTTAATCCAAAAGGCAGTCAGAAATAATTCAATAAAATAAAGAGTCTATGAAGCAAATAAAAAAATAAATAGCAATGTCAGTAATTATGTTAAATATAAATGTTCTAAATACATCAAATAAAAGTCAAAAGTATATAAGTTTACCTGATTTGTGGAAGGGAAATGGGATCACAGAAACAGCAGGACAAAGGATAAACTAATACAACAATGTTATTCACAAAACACTATGCTGGAAATGAACTTTACAACTTGAGGGGAGGGGTGGGAGAAGGGGGCAGGGGGAAAAACGAGGGAGGGGTAATAGTGTTCAAAAAGAAATGTACTCATTACCTTACATATTTAACTGTAATCTCCCTGTTCATCACCTTTACAATATGTTTTTAAAAGTCAAAAGTTGTCAGAGTGAATACATAAGAAAGGCCCAATTATGTACTATCTGTAAGAAATTTTCTTTAAATCTAAAGACACAAATGGTATTTTTAAAAATAAAGAAAATTTACTATGCAAACATGTACTATAAGGAAACTGAAGATACTACATTAATATCAGCCAGAGCAGATCAAATAATTTTCAAATCTAAAAGCAAAAGAATTATAGATTCTCAAATCCAATCCAATCAAAATGAACAGATTTATAGGAATGTTGCTACCAAGCATCTCAACTGGCTAACTGATGTCCCATGTAAGCTTGGTTAGAAGCAAATTTGAAGAAATAGAAAGTAGACTACATACTCCTTTCCTATGGCAAACATATCTTCTGATACACACACCAATTTATTATCACTATTATTATTACTACATGTCTCATGTTCTTTGATGTTTTTTTTCCTCCCCATTGTCATCCCATCCCAGTCTGTAAAGTATGCTATCTTGACTTCCATGATTTCTTACCTTCCTTCTATGACTGACAGAGCCTGCAAACTGTTCATATTTTACCCTCTTCTTTTACCTGGAGAAAAAGTCAACTTTACTCTGACTCCTCAGTCATATATGTCTGTGTGATCATGTAATGAAGAACTTGTAATAAAAGGCCTGAGATTTTCATTCTTGTCTAAGCACTATATTGGGTTGGTTTTCTTCTAACAGGAGCTCAGAATAAACCCTAATTAGTATAGTACATCATTAATTTGTTTGCCCAAGAGAGCTCT
The DNA here is from genome assembly GCF_023159225.1 of Perognathus longimembris pacificus. Classification (NCBI taxonomy): domain Eukaryota; kingdom Metazoa; phylum Chordata; class Mammalia; order Rodentia; family Heteromyidae; genus Perognathus; species Perognathus longimembris. The sequence continues at coordinate 101,139,933 of NC_063163.1, read as the reverse complement.
AGTTACTTTGCACAGTAACTCAGATTGCTTATGCAATCTCTGTATTATCCCTACTTTGGACAACAATGAGAAAACAACTATCACTTTTTAAGCATGATGTTTTTAACTAGAGGTAGCAGGTTATGTCTTTAACTCTTGCTAACTTTATCTAGATGGATTCAACTTTTCTTTAAAACACAGAATTCTACTCTTTTTTTTTTTTTTTTTTTTTGCCATCCTGGGGCTTAGACTCAGGGCCTGAGCACTGTCCCTGGCTTCCTTTTTGCTCAAGGTTAGCACTCTGCCACTTGAGCCACAGCGCCACTTCTGGACGTTTTCTATATATGTGGTGCTGGGGAATCGAACCCAGGGCTTCATGTATACATACGAGGCAAGCTCTCTTGCCACTAGGCCATATTCCCAGCCCAGAATTCTACTCTTAAGTCTCTGAAAATTAAAACACTTCTAGGGTTAGGTATTAAGTATTGTTTTATATTAAAAGAAAATAGCAATTAGTAAAAAAAAAAAAGTGGAATGTAAGTGCTCATTAAATCTATATTCAATCCCTGTCAAAAAAAAGAAAGAAAATAACACAAATGTAAAGACTCAATGTCAATATATGTGGGCTGAGATGAGACCCTCATTTTCTCTCTCTACCACTCTTGCTTGCCTAATGAGAGAGCAAGTATGCTGTTTTATCTGTTCTTTACAGAATTCCCTAACCAGTTAATTTTCTGGTATCATACATAGCTTCCTTTGGCCTGGCCATTTTCTTACCTCCAACTCCACCTCTTTCTAGCACTTTACATTTGTTCTTAGACATTTTTCTTTCATAATCATTACAACCTTCCAGACTGTATATTATGATTACAATAATCAAAATTATACTACTCATTGGGGCTGAATCAGAGTCCTGCTAAGTTACTTGAATCTTTCCCAACAGCTAACATATGGGGCTTCCAAGCTCATATCTCACCTCTCGGAAATCTCTCAAGACAAATACTTTATCAGATTAAAACCGGGATTCTCAGAAAGGGTTGCTTAGCATCACCATGTGTCCTTGCTTAAATTTAGCCACCCTTTTTCTGGTGCTTGGCTGGAATATGACAACTGGAGTGATGTGAAGTCCCAATTCTTTGCTTTCTATGAAGTTGTTTTTATCAGGAATTAATTCCAGGGTGGCCTTGCTTAATGGATAGCAGAGATGCAGAAAAGGAGAAATAGATTCCAAAACACTGAGTTGCATCTGCTTTTCTATGCACAATGGCAAGACCAGTAATAGTCCTCTAATCTCATCAAATAATCAGGCACATTGATTTTGAGTTTTTGTAAAAGTTGATGAGGTTGAGGAGAGAGAAAGGAAGTGGAAAACTGAATGCATTATTGAGATCTGAGATCTGTACCCTCAAAGGAAACCTACATGCTTTTTCCAAGCTACTCATGGCCCCATGAGAGCACTCGGCCAGACATCTGGTCCTGCCCCAGATTATGGACCTACACACCTGAGGCCCTGAAGGAAGGCAGGTCATCGATCTTTGAAGAAAACTGTAGATGCTTCTAAGCTTATCTACAATGCACCCCAAAGTGCAAATGAAGAGAAACTTTAAATATCATTTAACCATTAACATTGTGTTCATATCGTAGCAAATAGTTTTCCAAGTAAATGTCTGGCACCATTTAGACCTACAGGTATGTTTCACCAAAGTCAGTTACTTATCAACATTATTTGTTACAGAAGAGAAACTGACACAAAATAAAAACAAGTCATTTTTATTTTGTATTGTGGTGCCTCTACCTCAAGAAGTCAAAAATATCTAGACTGAATTGACCCACTAAACATTTTTTACATTCCTGTATCTAATAACAAATATACCAGTGGTCTAATAAAAGTGAATCTTTTTAAGAATTTTTTTTTTGCTTTCAAGAACAGGTATATGCAGGTATATGTAAAACATGCTTCAGTATTAAAATACATGGAAGTGAATCGTTATATTGCATGAAACTATAATTTTCTCCCAAACTGATTATGTTTAACCCTTTATAGCAGGTTATAAGTACTGATTTTAAAAAGCATTCTCAAGCTCTCACATGGCTTTCTTGTTTTTGCTCTAGACTGGCACCCTACCACTCGAGTCATACCTCCACTTCAGCTGGGTAATTGGATATAAGACTTACAAATGTTTCTACCTGGGCTGTTTTTGAACTAGGATCCTCATATCTCAGTCTGAAAAATAAATAGGGTTACAGTGGTGAGCCACTGATGCTCAGATGTACTGTGCTTTTTAAAAATTGCTACTACTATTTCATGTCAGTGTGTTCAATAAAAAGGCAAGTGGGATGCCTCAACAGTAACACAAAAACATTCTACCATCCCACTTCTCAGTAGTCCCAGGCAACCTAGAAGATGCTTCATTACTACCTAAATATTCATTCACTGTCTATTATTACACTAAAGTGTAGTCAGTAATGTAATAGGTGCTTGTTCAAACAAATAACAGGAATTCTAGCTAATGAGAGTTTTGAAATGTACACTGGGGAACCAGGGAGTGGCTATTGCCTAGACTTAAAAGATATAGGGTATTAGAACTTACAGAAGTAGGGCTTTTCCTGGAAAATGGAGAGACAGGATGTGAGCAGGAACAATAGCTGAGCTGAAACCAAGGGGAAAGAGGATGAGGATGTTATGTTTGAGGTACTCAAAGAAGTATGGTGGGAAATTAAAAAAGAGAGTAGTAAGTAACCAAATTTGAGGACTTGAAATCACAGAGGAAATAGTTGCTACAGAACTCAGAATTCAAAGGCAAGCAAACTGATTTATATGCTCCTCAAAGAGGGACAAGAAGACTTCTTCACAGTGAAATGATAAAATTAAGTTTCATCCCTTGGATGGCAGAGTAGAGAACCCAAAGCAGAAGGCTAAGAGCATTGCAAAAAAGATTTCTCAACCATTCAACAATAGGATATTATAAGAGTAACGACACATAACCCTCATCTTCAGTTGCCCATCCCAGCCCATCTCTGGAATTTCTGCCTTTCAGTGTTCCAGCTGAGCTTCTTCTACCTTGATCCAGTTCATGAATGAGCCCATAATCAGACTCTTCCATTCTCCGTGCTTTCCTGAGAAGCAGCAGACCTGCTTCACCTCTAATGAGGTAAAGATGATCATATTGTAAAAATAAACTAGGTGTGTTCTGAATCTTCTGGATACATTTTTTCCTTGTAGGGAGGAAAGTTGGAGATAAATAACAGAGAATAAGTAAATAATTCAGCCTATGACCTTGATGCTTATTGATTCCTGCAGCTGTTTATCTTTCTCTAAGCTATAAGAGGTGATGAGTCTTCCAAAAAAACAATTATCACTTAATTATAAAATTGCTTGGCTTGAGAGAGCCTTCTAGTTGGTTGCTGAGCACTCCAAGGGGTAAGTTAATCTCTGCAAACCATCCAGTCTGACTGAGACTGCTGCTTAACATTCTTAGCCAGAAGCGTCATTTTTCTCAGATATAAAAAAAAAGACTTTAAAGAGAGAGAAAAAAGAAACACCCATATTTTCTTCCCATTTTCAGACACTTAGGATATTTAGCCAATCAGAGGAGCTGAATGGCTGGTTATTCCTCCCCTATGGGTTTTGAATACAGATTGGTTCTAGCCAGGGGGATGCCAGCTGTGGTATGCACTTGGGTGCACACGTGGTACCCAGTAAGAACTGGATCCAAGTTTGGGGGAATAGCAGTGATGGCCAGACCCAGGTGGTTATAATCCCTGGGGTTGTTCTCGTAGAGGGATTTCAAATTAGATGGCAAGAGGCATAGGAAAACATTTTATCTTTTCTTAAAGCCATAAAGTAATTTTTTTCTTCTAGTTCAGGTTGGGTTTTTTAAAAAAAGGAAAGAAAACAGGGCCCTAAAGTTATGCCTAGCTTCAACTAGCAATTCTATGGATGTTAGGAATTTCTCATTGCTAGTATCAACAGGGATTCTGAACATGAAGCTCCATCATAACAGGTAATACTTAGGACATCAGTCAGTTAGAACTGTAGAGTCTGAGCAGATGAAGACTTAGCCCACCTGGGCCTATTTCTTTATGCTTACTACCTAACTGTGGTAATTATCGAAAATGCAAGGCAGGCTGAGGGGTACCAGTTGTCCATGTCTGTAATTTAGCTATTTAGGAAGCTGAAATCAGAGGAACAAAGTTCAAAGTCATTTTGGATGGACAAATTCACTGGACTCTTACCTCCAGTGAATGAACAAAAAGTCAGAACTGGAGATGTGGCTCAATGGTAGAACACTCTCCATGATCAAAAGAGTAGAGTAAGAGTTTAAGGCCTTTAGTTGATGCCTCAGTATGTGAACACAAAGAGAGAGACTGAGGTAGAGAGAAAGAGGGAGAGGGAGAAGAGAAGAGAAGAGAAGAGAAGAGAGGAGAAGAGAAGAGAAAAGGGAGATAAAAGAGAGAGAAATAGAAAGCAAGAAAGACTTCTAGGCTAGTAAACAACCAGTCTTTCATAAGGAAATGGAAAGACTTGGAAAAAATCATATTAAGTGAAATAAGCCAGATCTAGAGAAACAAAGGTTGCATGGTTTCCTTCATTTGTGATAGCTAGAATGTGTCTATAAATCTATAAGTAAACACACTGGGTGGTATGTAAGCCGTTACAAATGAATTAACTGAAGTATAATAGACTCTATGGAGAACTCAAATAGTGTAATTCTTTAATAAGACTGAGTCAAAACCCAACAAAATAAACACCAGGAAATGCGTACTTGCAAGGCAGGATGAGACCAAGGGGAGAGGGGTAGATGAATAAAAGGGAAAAGGAGGACAATACAGTCAAGTGTTCATTGTATATGCAACAAAATTAAGAAAAGTAAGGGAAGAGGTGGGCCAAGGCGGGGGATGGGGATGAACATGTTGAAGGGATGATACAGATCAAGATACGAGGTACACACAAACTGCTCTGTTAAATGGCCAAAAATATCCTATAAAATTAAGAAAAGTGAAGGAAGAGATAGGCTGGGAGAGACAGGTGAGAAAGTCGAAAGGGGTGACATTGATTGAGATACACTATATTCATATACTGCTTTGTTGAATGGCAACTCCTTTGTACAATTGTGTGTGTATGTGTGTGTGTATATACATACATATATACATATACATGCATATATATGTATGAACATATATATATATGAAAAGACTTGGTCATTTCTCTAAAGAAGACATATAAAGCATGGTCCCAGCTCCTGAGTCTAGGCTGCAGCCCTGGCCTGTCAGCCTGCTTTTTACGGTAGCAGTTCCAGCTCCCAAGTCTGGGCCGCAACCCTGGCTGTCAGTATACGTTTTACTTCCCCAATAAATCCATCTTTTTCCTTGAAAAAAAAAAAGAAAACATATAAGTGAACAACAGGCACATAAAAAGATGCTCATTGTCACTAATTATTAGGAAAATGTAAATAAATCAAAACCACAGTGACCTACTACTTAACACACATTAGGATGCCATGTGTGTATACACACACACACACATACATATATACATATGTATATATACATATATACATATATGTATATATATGTATATATATAGAGAGAGAGAAGAAAACAAATATTGGCACAAATGTACAGAAAAATATTGAAACTCTTGTGAACCGTGGGTGGGAATGTAAAACAATGCAGTCACTATGGAAAACATTGTGAGACTTTCTCAAAAAATAAGTGAAAGTAGAATCACCACAAAATATAATTCAATTTCTGAGTATATATGCAATATAATTGAAAACCAGTTTTCAAAGGATATCTGTACACTACTTCCCACAGGAATCTTTTGTCATAGATTCAGAAGCCCAAAAATGGAAGGAATCCAAGTAGCCAATTACAAATGAACAGAAAACCAAAAGGTAATAAAGATATAAAACAATATAATTGTTCAGCTTTGAAAATAAGAGAAATTCTGATAATTGCTAAATGCAAATGCATCTTGAGGCATTATGCTAAGGTAGAAAGATATCCAGCCATGAGAAGACAAACTCTACTTACATGTGGTATTTTAGTAGTCAAATTCCTAAAGACAGAAAATAGAATGGCCATTGCCAGGGGCTGAGAGAGAGGATTGCAGAGTTGTTTAATTGGTATAGAGTTTTAGATTAATAGGATAAAAGGTCTCCTAGGGATCAATAGTATAACAATGGGAATGTGCTTAATACGGTTGAACAATATACTTAAAAATTAGTAATATGGTAAATTTATGCCATGCGAATTTTATTCCAATTAAAGGTTTTAAAAATGAATGCTTGGTTATCTTTTAGAAATGTGTCCCATTCAAAGGAAAATAGATGGTCTTCCAAAAGTTGCTTTACTGGAAGGCTTCAGATGTCTGTTTTCACAGTTTTCCTATTTCTAAAATACAATTGTGAATAATGTTTGACTTCTATCTCTTTAAGTAGTGGACACTGAGAGGAGGAATATAGAGCAATTTTTTTTAAAGTACAGTTTTTCGTAAGATTTCATCTCCATAATTGTCCTAAACCATGGTGGGAAATACTAGTTCACAGTGTTCCCTGGCTAAAGAAGGAGTTGCAAGGTCCAGTCTTGTCTGCTTCTGTAGAGCTATTTGAGTCTCCCTGTGTCATCGATAAAATCACACCTTTCCTTGGCACTCACCACACATGCATGTGTATTTATGTGTGGAGGTGTGGGTACATGTATCACCACACCACAGGGGTGGGATATGTCACTCTGTCCTTTCAGATAGGGATTCTCACTTGCCATCAGACTGAGCATCCTGAGCATCATCTGATTTGGCAAACTGACTTATTGTCTGTCTCCATGAGCATAGAAGCTCCACCAGGACATACATTTGTCTGGTCTAATCATAGCAGCATCAGGATCTGCATTATTGCCCAGCAGGTACTTAAACATAGTTTGGATGGAATAAATGAACTCCACATTTTTACACAGAAGGTAGCATGGAACTATATATAACTCTAAATTGTTTATAATAAGTTCTGATATGCAATAGCTCTATGGAATGTTAATAGTTGTTTGGCAGGAAGAAGCATTATCCTACCAATCTAATTTGGCAAAAGCTCAGATTCCTAGAGTCGAACACATTGTTTCCTACAGGACATCTGAGATCTTTCTCTACTTTGATCTGACAGTGTACACTGCAGAGCTCTGGGGGCCTGGGGCATCCTGTGTAGCACCCCTCCCCAGCCCTTTGTCCACAGTGTGCATGTTGGAAGGGAGTGTGCCACAACTCTTTTACACCTGCTAGGCTGCCTTCCTGATTTCTGCCTGTCCACCAATTCCTTCACCTTCTGCGGCCTCTACTTTTCCATTTCTATATAATATGACTCTCAGGTTGATCCCAGTGGCAGATTTTCAGTCTCAGAGATGCACTGTGGCTTTTATTTGATTCCCGTTCTTTTAGAGGCAATCTGCTCCAAAGGAACACTGGCTCTGTCCTCTCCTACATACCCATTTGTTCTGGCAATCTGAAAAACTGCAAAATAAAGAAAAAAGAGGGGTGGGGAGATTTATATTACTCAAAGTGAATATGTCAAACCAGCCCCAAATTGGAGTTGACAGGACCTAGTTGATAGTGACCAAGAGAAAAGTGGGGTCAGACTAGGATTTTGGTACTGTGCTCAAAGGAAAGACATTGAAGAGGAATGAAAGAGAGTATCTGGGCTACAGCTATGGGACTACATATAGAGAAGCCAAAGGTATTACTTCAGAGTCAGGTGATCCTCCAGCTCCCAGCCTCAGGAACACCTCAGGACCAAATTTTCACCTAGGCACCCATTTTGTTCAGCCCCTCTCAGCTGTCAGCTGTGAGCCCACTAGGTGGCAACACATGGCAGCTGTAATGAAAAAGGTAGAATCAGGGAGAGACAGAGATTGCAATGTACAGAGTGCTTACTATGCACCTGGTACAATTAGACCCTTGTTTATTCCCTACTCATTTGATCTGCATTATAATTGTGAAATACACATGATATCCATATTTTTCAAATTGAAAATCTGAGACTCAGAGAGGTGAAACAATTTGCTCAAGGTCATGTAGAGAGCAAACCACATAGGCAGATAGATCCCCTTTTCAAAAGCAATATTCACTAAAGCACGCTAGCCAGTATTTGAGAGACCATGGGAAAACAGAGAAGCAAACGGAGAGAGGCATTGTGGGCCAGAAATAGAGAGCATAGAAGGCCTACCTATCAGCTTTTATAAAGATCCACATTGCACCCATCTTCCGCATCTCATGAAGCCAGATGAGAACACCATAGGAAGACAGAGGCAGCTAGGATCAATTTGGAAGGTTGTATCAATCTCTGACAAGGAAAACTTTACTGTAAGGAAGGAAACTAAAAGGTGGGGATAGAATGTGATAAACTTTTTCAATTTTTAACTCTTTCAGCATCTAGTGTAGCTCAAAGTCAATCTGGAACACTTAGGGGATATAAGCAGCAAGAGCTCTGAGATAAGGCAGAAACTTAGAATAAATGATATTGACTCAATCAATGATGATTTCCTGGGTTCCCACTATATGCTAAGACATTAGTTTTTGCTAGTATGGAATATGCAAAATGGTTTCTATGCTAAGAAGTGGTAGTATAAGACAATATATAGGAAATGTTAGGAGATCATAAATCCTCTTCCTTTCTAGAGACAGATGTGTACATAGTATGCCCAAGGAAATTGGACATTCTACTTAAAAGGAGTTGCATTGTAAGGGGAGAGTAAATACTTGAATCTTTATAGGAACCATTGCAAATGAGGAATGGCTTTGACATTGAAGATATCAAATGGAGGTTAAGCCCAGAGAGACTGTTGGCCATTTTGTCAACATTGTGCAAGCAAGAATAAAACTGAAATATAGAAAAGAGTTAAGGAAGTAGTGAGATTTCTAAAGTGTTAGAGCACCAGGAGCTAGTCAATTCCATTATGTTCTCAGAAGAAACATTTAAAAACCAAAGGTCATATAGAAGCCAGAGACTCAGGCACTGGTGGCTCATGCCTGTAATCCTAGCTACTCAGGAGTCTGAGATCTGAGGGTCATGCTTCAAAGCCAGTCCAGGCAGGAAAATCCATGAGACTCTTATCTCCAACTAACCACTAGAAAAAACAAGAGGTGCTGTGGCTCAACATGGTAGAGCACTAGCTTTGAGCAAATAAAAGCTCAGAGACAGTGCCCAGGCCTCAAGTTCAAGCCCCACAACCACCACCATCAACAACAAAAGGTAGAGACTGCCAGAAGAGAGGGGAATAGTGGTTAGGAACAAGGACTCTGATAAGATGACTTTGAACATCATTTCCATCTTATCTCCTTGTGAACTGTGTATCTAACCTGGCTGATCTACACTGAAGGACAAAAGCAATGAGCAAAGACTGTGTCTGAAAGGGATAGCAAGAGCAAAGCCTTCATCTCAGCACACTTAGTGTGGCTGAGGAATAAGTAGCGGCCAACTGAGCAAGAAGGGCAACAGTAGGCCAGGGATCAGGTCATGTAAAGCTTTGTGGGCCTTTGAAAGGAGATTGGCTTCTACTCGCTGAATGAATGGAAGCCATTAGAGAATTTTGAGTTAAGGAGTGACATGATGCAACTTATGTTTAAAAGGGTCACTGCAGTCACAGTGCTGAGAATAGACAGCGAGGAGATGAGCCAAAAGGCAATAAACAGTCCGTGTGTATGTGATTTGAGAGTCTGTCCCTTGACTAGGCACCAAGTTGTCAGAAATGAGGGCTGGGAGTAGGATGGTGGCTGAGAAAGGGAAATGTGCAAGATGGGCAGGAACAGTAACAATGTAGAGTGAGGAAAATGACAGAAAAGGAGGCAGATGCCAGGCAGGAATGGAACACCAGAAACCAGTCGCCATCTCATCTGTGGCTGGCACAGAGCTGTAGCAATCCGTACTCCAACAAGGCAGCATGGGCAAGCCAATCTGGCTCTCATTCAGCCAAGGACTGTGGAGGAGCTTTGTCTCCATGTGGCTCCTGAGTTCCTGAACTATGAACAGGAGGCACTTGGGGGTGTGGGCAGCCTTTACACGGAATATGTAGAAGCCTTCTAGGAAATAGCTGCTGTCTTGGTGAGATTGGCTTTGGGACAGATGAGGAGGCTTGCTACCCACTTGCTCTCACTTCTTACTGCACAGTGATGTCTTTTTCACGAAGTAATGTCAGCCACTTCCTCCTTCCACCATCATGCTGCCCACCCTTCTATTTTCTTTCCCCAGAAAAACAAGCACTGAAAATCAGATTGTGTGCTTGAATGTCCACTTGAAGGGAACCCTGGCTATTTAAAAGGGTCAGAAGGGTATCTTCGTGTGCAAATTCCAGCCATAAATTCAAAGCCACTGTTGGTGCTTTAGCTAGGGGCACCTCCACTGAGGTCAGCAAGTGTCTCCTACACAGAAGAAAAAAGTCGGAAATTGATCTTGCTTCTAGCATTTACCAGACATTCTCTGAGGAAGCCAATTTATCAGCTGTAGGGGTTTTCCTCACAAAAGATTGCTGGCTCTTCCTCCTCCCTCTACCTAACTAACCAGCTGCTTCTCCAAACTCATCCTCCATCTCCTGGCTTTAGCTTTGCATTTACTCCTGTTACTCCAAGCTTTCTTACCTCTAGACTCCAAATTCTCACTTGACACTTGGCAAATAGTGGAGGCACTATAAATTTCTGTTGAGAGTTGCTAAATGCACACGTTATTGGGACAGTAGGCTCTGCTATCTGACAGTATATGGTTCTTTCAAGGAGAGAGCTGTTGAAGAAAAAGAAAACCATACATGCTCAGGATACACAGAGTTCAGCACTCTACTGCAGGTGCTTGATTCATTTACTCCATAATGATTCTCCAGCTTCCGCTAAAGACATACCACCTTTCAACAAATCTACCCTTTTCTTCTTCATTTTTTAAAATGTATTTTATTGTTACTATAAAGGTGATATATGGATGGCTTACAATTACATGAGTCAGGTAATGAGTACATTACCTTTCCTACAGTGTCTTCTCTTTTCTCACACTCTTCAAGTCCCTCCCTTTCATTTCCACCCTTGAGTTGTATGTATGTGTGTGTCCAGTGTCCAATGAGCTCCTGCTGTACCTTTTCACACTTTTTTCTTCAAATCCTATATAAATCTACCAGTTTCACTTCAATTAAGTACATTCACTTTTATCTTGCTTTTTGGGAGCACCAATTGTTTTAACAAAGATTGATTTTCCCTAAATAAAGGACAGGAAAATAGCAGATCACAGTGTAAACACAACTGGCAATTGTGTGGGGCTGACTGAGAACTTCCCATCAGGTGAGCAGCATAATGCATGTGCATGAATTTAAAATAGTTTATTTTTAAAATTTCATTTTGACTTTAGAACATGTATTTATTTTCTGACCTCATTGTATTAAAGCAGCATGTAATAAATCAGGAAATAAAGTGACTATTGCATTGATGGCTAACCACCTCGTTCATCAGCGACACTTCACATTTGCTTCATGTTATTCTCAAAAACCAAGTCACAGTCTGAAAAAGCAAGAAAAAATTGTTCATGCCTTACAATCCTCTCATATCTCCTTGGAAAAGGAAACTAGACAGTAGCTCTGTTCTTTTCACCTTAGTGTGTATAGACCCCTGTATATCTTTCATCAGTTTCAGAATACATCATACATATATACAGATGTATATATACATATATTTGTATATGTGTATAGGTATATATCATGTATATCAATACATACATACATGCATACAACATACATACTTGCTCATTCAAAGACTTTGTGCTAATTACTGTAGGGATCCAATAAACTCTATTCTCAACAATAGAACAAGACAAAGCCCATCCAGACCAGCTGTTACGAGGCTGAAACGCCTACTCAACCCAGTCAATAATTAACTCTGTGATGCTAAACATATGGTCTACATTCTGAAATCTCAATTGTGTGTGTATGCGTGTGTGTGCATGTGTGCGCACACATGCACCATTAGTGAGACTTGAACTCGGGGCCTTGTGCTCTCACTTGGCTTTTTCCACTTGAGGCTGATGCGCTCCCACTGGAGCTTTTTGCTGCTTAATGGAAGATGTGTCTCACAATTTCTACTCAGGCTGCCTTTAAGCCATGATCCTCCAATCTTAGCACCCTACATAGCATGATCCACCAGCACCAGCCCCATTTTTTTCTGGTGTAAAATGAGAGGATGGGGATGGCTGATCTGCAGGCCCTTTTCGGACCATACATTGTATGACTAGAAGCAAAATAAATTCTAAGCCAAAGATAGGAGAGGTGGGAATAAGGAATTCAGTCAAAGCCTAGTCTTGGAGTTAGTATGGAAATAGTAATGCCATCAACTTTATAGTGACATTAATAGAATTAATAAATTGAGGTATATTAACTTGAAAAGATATATGGTTATAATGGAACCTCAAGGAATTTGAACATCGAACAACCATACTCACAGTTATAGCAGCCTCATCCAGTAGCACTTCCTCCCAAGACCGCAAAAAATTCCATATGTGGATTTTCTAGTACAGCAATCACTAGGCACATGAGCCATTTAGCACTTCAAATAGGATTGGTGTAACTGAGGACCTGAGTTCTTAATTGAACTTAATTTCAATAACTTTATATGCAAATAGCTGAACATGCCTGGTGACCACTGCTTGGGCAGAGCAGAGTCTGGACATTAGAAACTACTAGTTATTGAAAAGAGCAGTGAGGTGTGGCATAACCAGACAAAGGAGTATTATCCAGTGTGAAAAATAAATGAGCTATCAAGACATGAAAAGACATGGATAAACCTGAAATGCATATTACTAAGTGAAAGAGCCTTGTCTGAAAAGGCTACATTCTATTCTGAAGAAGGCAAAAATATCACTAATGAAATGATAAGTGGTTACCAGGACTGAGGTGGGGGTAAGGGGCAGGCAGAACATGATATTTTCAAGGCAGTGGACCCACTCTGTATGATTCTAGGCTAGTAGATACATGTAGCCATCATAACTTGTCCAGACCCATAGGATACACAATACTGAGAGTCAATGCTGAATGAGAAGTAAGGACTGGGGTGACAATGATGCATGAGTATCAGCTTTAACAAGTATCCTACTCCTCGCAGACTGTAACAAATGGACAATATTCCACAATAGACTAAGACAGAGACAATTTGCATGTGTGCACAAAGGATCACCTGTTTCTTGCAGAACACTTCTGTCACCACTCATGTTAGTGTGGATCCTTTGAGAATCATCTGCCAAACTGGGATTAGTAATATAAGAAGTTTATTGTCAGTAATGCTGGAAAAAATAAGAGTGGTAAAAGAAAATATTTCAACACAGTGTATTCATTCTGATTCTGGATGCTGCGAGTCTAAGATCTGGGTGCTGGAAAGGACGGTTTCTCCTGAGGCTTTGCAAGTGCAGACAACCAACTTCACACTGTGCCCTCACTTAGTCTTTCCTCTGTGTACACACACTTATGTCTCTTCTTCACCTAAGGATAGCAGTCCTCCTGGAGTACCACCTAGTACCACCTTATGACCTCATTTAATTACTTAAGGTCAGCTCTTTAAAGACCCTGTCTCCAAATACAGTCATGCTGGGGTATAGGACTTCAGTATGTAACCTTGGAAAAGAGATATAATTCAACCCCAAACAATCACATAATATTTTTGTATTTATTTTGGAACTGTTCCTGTCCAAAAAGTAAAACCCATTCTTCTTTATGCATTAAAAATAAAAGAAGTGAACCACTCTGGTACAGATGTTGATAATGAGGACAGAAGTATCCAAGTCTGGGGTCATTGGATGTCTCTAGCTTCTTTTCAATTTTACTATGAACCTAATACTGTCCTGCAACCAGTGTATTCAAAGGGAAGGACAAAGAGTGAGGGTGGGATTATAGAAGAAGTGGAATTTGAAGTTAAATTCCCAATAAAGAAAAGGATTGTTTAAGAATAGCTGTGTTGGGCTGCTTTCACATATTAAGGAGCTACAATTCAGCCAGTGGATTCGCAACAGGTTTGTACCATAGAGACATGAGGGACAGATTGGAAGGTCTCTGTCATCAAGTTGGGAAAGGCCTTGAATTCTAGGCTCAGGAGCTGAACATGTATTCAGCAACCAATTAAGCCTCTGAAGGTTTTCAACTAAAGCTATGAGAAACCCACAGAGTGATTTAGGAGTATTAATATTCTAAATAAGCGTGCTATTTGGGACTTTAGGATCTTTCAAGGTCGGGTTGATGTCTTCAAGTTAAATTATGTGAGGTTCCTGCTATCACACCAGGAATTCAAAAGTGCTTAAAACAATTTAAATCAAATAAATAGATAGCTTTGTTTGAGATCATGCTGCTTTACAAGAATCTTCCATTACCAGTGTGGTATGTCCTATATTGCCTGGAAAATTACAGGCTTTTAGGGACTTCTGCTTGATGGATTTGTCTAAATGTGCCTGAAGGAAGTGCACAATGTAGACCACATCAACATGGGCATGCAGCATTCAGAATGTTTAAGTACCAAAAGGAGATTTCCATTTATTCTCTCCTAGCGTGCTCTGTCTTCAAAGGTCCCCAGATTTATTATTTCATCAACAGATCGGAGAGGGGAGTTTGTATGAGATCAAACAAACACAAGTACTATGGGAAGGCTGGCCCAGGATAGTGTAGAAATTGCCTGATGGAAAATGTCAAAAGTTGACATCCAAGCAGTAGGAGGGTGGGTAGCACACAGACCTGAGAACAAATAACTATATCTTTCTGGGAGCCAATTCCTTATACATCCCAGCTAATGCACTATGAAGAACTGAGGGATTGAACACCCCACCGAGAATCTAGAAGCCCATTCATTCAGAACACAGCCTTTATTTAAAATTTTTTAAAGGAGCCATTTATTTTGATGTCTCCTCTCATTTTATTTTCCTTGTTATCTTCCCTTTTTTCCTGTCTCTGTCTCTTTGTCTTCATCTCTGTCTCTCACTCACACACACATATTCATGTATGACACACACTTTTGTATGTTTCCTTCTTATCTGCCTTGTATGTGTCATTTTGTCTACTTTACATCTCATTCCTCACATTTGAGTGCCAAATATTTCAATACTAGTGTGTCTCAATAGCTAAAGCTTTTTCCAAGGTAGAAAATTATACCTTTATATTTGTGCCAGATCCTTATAGACTCTGAAACAAGAAAGTATTCAAAGCCCTTGCCACCATTCTCTATACTCCTAAACAGGGCCCTTGTCCTGAATCACAATCTGTAAATCTGAATAATACAGTAGAAGCAGTTATGGGGCATTCATCCTGTGTCTGAAAGTAACTCTGCTTTACTTTAAGTGTACCAGAAAATTTATTTCACACGCATGCGCATGCGCACATGCGTGCACACACGCACACACACACTAGCAATCTCTAATCAAAGGCCAGATGAGAGTAACCTTTCTTGCCTGCCTTGACTAAGATAGTAATAATAATAATAATAATAATAATAATAATAATAATAATAGTAACCCCTGCCCCAGGCTTTACTCTGCTCTGATTTTATTACTTAATGCTTTTCATTGGTTAACACTTCATTACTTGACAGAATAGTGAATATTTCCTTGCTGATAGGAATGCCCATGTCTTTTCTTCTCTAAGATGCAGGTAAAATATTTCCTTCTCTGTTAAAATGCAAGTTGAACCCTGATAGGACTAGTAGATAATTATTATGGAGAATTACACTGTCCAGATAGAGGTACAGGTGAGAATGGAGCTAAGGGACTAAGATCCTCTTGCTCCCTAGCTGCAGAGTAGAGCTGGAAACAAGCTGATCTTGACTCAAGAGTCATTGCCCTTGACCACGACATCCAACCTTTTCCACAGTGGCACAATGAGTATTCAATCAGATTTGAGTATGGCTGCAATATAAATACTAGAATAGACTGAAAAATTGATGCTACCCGAAATAGATTATCAGTGAATTCTAGGTTCTATTAAAGCATAAATTAGCTGGGCACTGACAGCTCATTCCTTGTAACCCTAGCTACTCAGGAGGCTGAGATCTGAGGATCACTGTTGGAAGCCAACTCAGCAGGAGAGTCTATGAGACTCTTATCACCAATGGGAAGACTTGAAAAAAATTACATCAAGTGAAGAAAGATAGCTTCAAACAAACATAGGTTGCGTGGTTTCCTCATTTGTGGTAACTAGAATGTGCCAATTAATTTACAAGTAGACCCACTGGATGGTAAAAGAAAAAAAATAAATAGATATAGTGGGGTATGATATATTATACATTCACACACAGTGACACCAAAGGAGAATATTCTTAGGAGAGGATCACACAGGCACAATAGTTATGTGTATCTGGTCATATAAAACATTATTTGTCATGGGGCTGGGAATATGGCCTAGTGGCAAGAGTGCTCGCCTCATATACATGAAGCCCTTGGTTCCATTCCTCAGCACCACATACATACACAAAGGCTTGAAGTGGCACTGTGGCTCAAGTGGCAGAGTGCTCGCCTTGAGCAAAAAAAACCCCAAAACATTATTTGTCAAAATGAACTCCAGAAAATGGAAAAAGATGGTTTTTTTCCCTCTTTGTTGCTCTTTTTGTTTTATTTCCTTTTCTCTTGTTTGCATTTATCTGTCTTGGGGCATTTTTGAGGGGGCACAGAAATGATGGATAGAGTGAGCAGCTACAGCAGTGGTCCTCACTAGACACTATGTTAAGAATGAAATATACAACTTGTGGGTGGGTAGGGACAAGAGGGAAATCTTGGAGAAAGTGAAGGAAGGGGTGACATTGTTCAAAAGAAATACACTTTCTGGGGGCTAGGAATGTGGCTTAATGGTAAAGTGCTTGCCTAGCATGCACGAAGCCCTAGGTTTGATTCCTCAGCACCACATAAACAGAAAAAGCCAGAAGTGGCCCTTTGGCTCAAGTGGTAGAATGCTAGCCTTGAGCAAGAGGAGTTCAGGGATAGTTCCTAGGCCCTGAGTTCAAGCCCCACAATGGCCAAAAAAAAGAAAAAAAATAAATATACTTTTTGTCTGACTAATGTAACTGTAACCCTTCTATATACATCACATTTACAATAACAATAAATATTTTTTAAAAAGCTAGAAGTGGAGCTGCAGCTCAAAATAGTAAAACGCTGTCTTAAGAATGAAAGAAACAGACAAAAATCTACCACAAATAATGAACTATCAAAATGTCCCAGAATACAATATTATTCACAATTGTTCCTATGGCATAGACTTTAATCAACAATCTTCTAAATTTAATATGTTCAAAGAATCTGTAGCTGATATGATACTGGAGTCCTGTAAGTGTCCCTTTATTTCTCAAAGTCAGATTTTTATCTGCTGTAAACTCCTAGCTACTGATACCAATAATTTGGAGGTATTTTCTCTTTATTGCTCTTCCTTCCTTCCTTCCTTCCTTCCTTCCTTCCTTCCTTCCTTTCTTTCTTTCTTTCTTTCTTTCTTTCTTTCTTTCTTTCTTTCTTCCTTTCCTTCTCTCTCTGTCTTCCCTGCTTTATCTTTCTCTCTTTCAATTTAATTTTTGTCTTTTCCCCTTTCTCTCTCCTCTGCTCTCTCTTTTCTTCAATTTCATTTTTCCTATTGATTCAGCCATCTGTAAACAGCTCTGTTCAATACTGTTCCTTGCAACTTCCAGCTACCTCTTGGGTATTCTACTTAGAGATGCCTGTGTGTATTTGTCACTGCAGTCCACCTTGTAGCATGGACTTTCTCACCTGAAGCATGTTGCAGAACGTGTCCCTCTGCTTACAAAGCCTCTGACAAAGCCTCAACTTCATCTCTAAACTGACAGCTTCTGCTTCTACAATACAAATATGCCATTTATCCTTTCCTCTTCAGAGACCATCCAGCACTACCGTTCCTCAGTAAAGCCTTACATACATAATTCTGCACTTCCTTTCTGAGGTTAAGTAGAGAAAGAAGTTATTAAACTTAGTTACAGTTTTTTAATGAATTCAAACCATTACATAGAGTTTCTGTGTTAGATTCATTTGGACGCCTATGATGTTTCATCCATTCCCTTCGCATCCTTACCATTTAGACATACATTGGACTGAAACACAAATCTGCAGCTAAGAAAGAAGACATATTTTTCCACGGTGCCCTGAATTTCCCCTGGCACACAGCTACTTCCTTTTCCTGGCTTGAAGTGCTATGATCAGTCCTACTGAAGCAGGGCCACAGGAGTCCAGGGCCAGAGGAAATTCCCCCATCCTTCTCCAGCTCAGCTCAGGCTCACAACTGTTGAATCCCCAGTACCTCTCGCAGGTTATTAACAGCTGAACAGAATGCCAAGCCTTCTGTTCCTAACACGTTTCTAACGCCTTTCCTAATCCACAGTTCTTATCAAAAGGCATTTGCAGCTGTGAAGGAAGGTAGGTGGGCAGATGAAATAAATTAATAAATAAAGAGTTTCCATGTAGGATGCTCAGCTTGAAATCTTACTATGACCCCTCCCAAGAGAAGGCAACCTAATTAGGTTCCTTTTTGCTCCTCTGCTCTCATGCAGAACAGTCAAGTAACAGATCCACAGTTACAGAGCGTATCATCTGGCAGGCAAAGAACTGCGCTGATGTTGGTAAAGAGATAACTGGGAAGTGAAAGCCTTCCTAGTACCGTTGAGACTCAAGAGCAACAATTCAAAGAACTCTATGAAGAATGAGCAATCTGAGGATCCTTCAATCCAGCAAAGTAGAAGAAATCCATCAGCTTTAATTGTGGCTGACTGTGTTTTCCCACTTCATTCCCACTGGCCTTGAGCATTTGAAATGGGAGAAGATGTTGAATATTGAGATCTAAATTTTTAAATCCATCCTCTAGAGAGAAGTAAATAAAAAGTATGTGATTTCTGTTAGGCCTGTTCAGCCAAGGCACCTCCATCTTGAGGCCCTTGCCCCAACATATATTGCTTAACATCAATTTAAAACAGAAAAATCCCCTTCTCTTACTTCCCTAGGAGTGCCTTGGTCAACATCACACCCTGCATCCTGGATGATCATAGGGAACATCCTGTGTCCCAAGGAACCCCACAGTACATTCTTATTTATTTACCCCCATAGCACTCCCTTACTTCCCAGGAGCAGCTAGACCCTTCCCTCGTTCATGACCTGCTCGCCTGCCCCTATGAAACTCCCCAGTCTACAAGCATCTGTGGGATCTAGTTCTTTCCTGGTGGCCTCCTCCTCAGGTTTTTCTTCCAAATAAACCTGAGCTGGCATTGAGCCATCTCCTTGCCTATTTTCTGCACCTTTTGGGTTCTCACAATTTCCCCCAAATAGTTGACTCATTTCTGAAGATTTAGTTGAAGAATGAGATTATCAGTCAGATAAGTTCTAATCCTAGCTACTCAGAAGGTTGAAGCCAGTCAGTACAGAAAAGTTCATATGATTCTTACCTCCAATTAAACAGCAAAAAGCCAGAAGTGGATGTACGGCTCAAGTGATAAAGTGCCAGCATTGAATTAAAAAGCTATGGGACAGTGCCCCAGCCCTGAGTTTAAGCTTCAGACTGAGCAGAAAAAATAGTAATTAAATAAGCAATAGAAGATATCTGGTTATTATCTCTCTGATTCTGATAGAAAACAAAGTTTGAAAATTGTCTATGGGTGTAAAAGAAAGTAGTTAATTGGTCTAAATCATGGTACGATTAATGAGTGAAGCTAACCATTTTACAAATACATACTGCGTATCTCTTTCATCTCTTCTCTGTCAGATACTGGCTAAGCACTGGGTAAAGTTATGATTAAGATTCACTCACTTCTTTTGATTGGCTCAAGACTGGTAGGGATCATTTGCCATGGTAAGACATGGCGTATCTCCACATTGAATGCTCAGAAGGCAAATGGAGTAGATAATGGAAGAGAGGATTAGAAAAACTTCTATAAGGAAGGGATCATTGGGCTAAGTATTCAGGAACAATAGGGAGTTAGCCACTAGAGAAAAAAATAATTAAGTTACTACCAGCAAAGAACACAACAGGTGCAGTGTTGTACAGAAACAAGGGAACTAAGAACATTCGAGGAATTCCCAATAGTTCTACAAAATTGATATATCAGCTTGATACAGAAGTGGAAAAAAACAGATCCAGCTTTTACTAAGAAAAATTTTTAGAATGATGCTAAGAAATTTGAATTTTTTCTTAGGATTCAAGAGGGTGCCTTTGGAGATTAAAAGGAGGGAGGAATGGATAGCGTGATATATTGTAGGTAAAGACTGAAAGCATGAAAAGAGGAGAACTGGAGCCAGGGAGATGCCTTTTAGGAACTATTCAAAACATTCAGGCAAGAATAGATAAGGCTCTCATGTGGTAATTAGCAATACCTATCAACAATGACCATTTAGAAATATTTAGTTCTGATGCATGGTTTCCTTTAATTGAAAATGAGCCACACAGAATATTGCTAGAGGTGATAATTTTACCACAATAATACTATTTCTCCAAGCATTCAGTAGTGAACGCATCTGGAAACCTAAACTAATGCATCATGTTTCAGCCCCCACCCCCACTCCATCTAAGGTTTCAAGAAGTCAGGATGTTCCAACATGCCTTTGCATGCAAAGTCTACCATGTCAGTCTTCGTTGGATTGAAAGAGGAGCCACTTTCAAGCTGGTGAATTTACATTGAGGTTTAAATCAGCTTAAAGGTTCATTCTTTCCATGTTCTCTTCTCTCTCCTATCCTTCTGCCAAACAGACCAAGATTCAACTTAACATTGAAGAATCTCTTGTTATAGGATATCCAGTGAAATGGTAGTTAAAGAGAGGGGAAAGGGAAAAGAAGCCTTGCAGAATTTCCTGATGTCATCCAAAGTTGAACTGCTCTGCAGAAGGGTTCCAGGGTCAGGCCTCTGCATGGTGTATCCCTTGACTCGCCCCCAGAAGACAGACAACCAGTCTGGGAGCAGGAAATACATTAGTGCAAATGTGCTGTAGTGTAATTTGCAAGAGCTGGGACCTAGTCCTGACCTGGTTGCCCTACTGTTACAGGAAAGAGAAAGCCCTGTCTCTGGTGGGAATAAAGAAGTAATACAACATGGAAAGCTCCCACAACAGAGCCTAGTTTTGGAGTCTTCAGTCAGTGCTGCTTTATGTCCCCATCCATTTGGTGATGTCTGAGATACTTTGGGGGTTGTTGCAGTGAGGATTCTTTTCTGCTATCTACTTAGTAGAGAACAGGGATGTTGCTGAACATCTAAGATGTACTACAAGGTGCCTTACCAAAGAGATTATCTAGACCAAATTTTCAACTTCTGTCTGGCTAAATAAATGGTTCTTTTAGCTCCTAACTCTCACTATCCCATAATCACTCCTCTCACCCCCAATACAAATTACAAGTAATATTCCCAGCATAGATATGCACCTCAGAGGAAAGCCTCTGGCAGCTGGATAAAGATATCTACCCCCAGTTAACTCTCCCAGCATCCGGAGGAAAACTGTTTTGTAAGGAGCTGGCACATTCTGGTTCCAAGCTGCTTATTTTCCTGTTTGTTGTCTTTTTGAGTGATTTTCATTTTCCATAAAATAAGGCAAGACAGCCTGGCCTGACAAGTAGGTGAGCTCCTCCCTTCTCCTCACTATGCTTTTGTGTCCACTCCCATCCACCACCTTCTTTGTCATTCCCCTTTTTCTCTCTTCCACTTTCCCCTCTCCTTACATCCAAAGATGACTATTTACTGACCACAGAGCAGGTGTGTGCTCTCAGCATGTATTCCCAGGGACTGCTAGGGAGGCTTTACATATTTATAAACCAGCTTGTGGAACAGGATGCAAGAGTCAGCATTGCGAAGTGGGTCTGAGCCCCTCCCTGTCCTCTATTTTCTATGTATGCAAATTGGCACCGGAAAGCTCTACTACTTGTTCTGAGCCAGTCATTCTCCAATTGATGCTTCCTTCCAGACAAAACAATTGCAAACATTTGAAGAAGAAGAAAGGAAACAATCAGCTCCTCTTTTCTTTATCTTTCATATACTCACATAGTTGGACACGGGTTATGGACACAGAATTTCACACATTATGCATAGAGACATTCACAAAGATCCAAGCAGGCACAAGAGAAAGATCAGGCGGAACGCTGAGAACCGGTACTCCCCTGCATCAAGGATTGTCTGGCTTCTGGCTGCAGGGTCTCCCCAAGGGCTGATTATTTGCTGTGTTCTGCCGGCAGGAGGAGGCCTGGAGCACACAAAGCTCATTTCTGTTCCCTCCAGGGCACCTGCCCATTGATGCCCCAGCACATCTCTCCAGGACAGATTGCTGTGCAGCTTTCCACCCTTCCTAATGTGCCCTCCAAATCAAACTAACATGATGATGACATTGATCAGGGCCCTGATTATTCTCAGCTGAAGATTTTTTAGTACCCCCCCCCACACACACACATACAAGTGCTGACTGAATCAACAGACAATTCAGAGGAGTTTCAGCAGGAGAATAACAGGCAGGGAAAATGACAATCACAGGCAGAAGGTTATGGGTTCTTTTCTTCCCCCTTGCTACCGTTTTGGGGGCAGAGAGATAGGGGACTTGTATATCTTTCTCTCAGTTTCTAGGGCTTGCCTGCAGGGAGCCTAACTTAATTAGCCTTGTTTTAAAAAGAAGGACCTAGGCTCAAAGAAAGAGAGGAAACCCAATTCCTACATGGACTTTTCTTGCCAGAAAGCTATCTTGTACAGCCATCCATCAGTACCCATGGAAGATAGTTTCTAGGACCTCCTGTAGATACCAAAATCCATGAGCCTCTAATCCCTCATATTAAATGGCATAGTATTTGCATATAACCTACACACATCCCACTATGTATTCTAAATCATCACTGGATTCCTTATTATACCTACTACAATACACGCTCCCTGTAAATAGTTGTGCTACTGTATTGTTAAGGGGATTATGAAAAAAATAAGTCTGTATGTGTTTCATACCGATGTAATTACTTTCTTTTTTAATTTAATTTTATTGTGAGGGTGTTGTACAGAGGGGTTACAGTTACATAAATAAGGTAATGAGTACATTTCTTGTTGAACATTGTTATTCCCTCCCTCCTATTCTCCCACTTTCCCTCCCTCTCAACTCCCCTCCCCCTCCCAAGTTGTAAAGTTCATTTCCAACCTAATGTCTTGTGAGTATCGCTGTTGCATTGGTTCACCCTTTGTAATTATGTTCGAATGTTTCCAATCCACAGTTAGGTGAGCTCATGGGTGTGAAACCTATAGATTCAAAGGGCTATCTCCATGTATTTGTCAGTCCTGAAGGAAGCAAATCCTTCAAGAGATCCAATGCCACTCCACCCCTGTGTCCTCTCTGAAGTGGGATAGAGAGCAGAAGATTTCTCAAGGATCATCCCATCGGTCACTGGTCTAACCCAGGTCTTTATGGCCCTGGACCAAACAGCTTGGCCTACCATATGACAAACTCACTGGGAAGTAAGAGAAGAAATCCATAAAAGTGCTATAGAGCCAGGTAGATGGAGTCCAGCAAGGAAACACAGGCAAGGCTTTGTGAAAGAATCAGTGTTTCAAAGTTGTAAAGAAGTCATGTATCCAATGCCTAACGTATGAAACTGTAACCTCTCTGTACATCAGTTTGATAACAAAAATTTGAAAAAAAAAAAAAAAGAAGTCATCCAAAGCACTATCACTGTATCTCATCTGAGTACACTGGATACTGTATATACTAGTATTACAACTAGGGAAGTGAAAGGGAATATCAAAATCGAGAGACAAAGGATAAAAAGACAAATGACTCCAAAAGCAATACTTGCAAACCCATTTGGTGTAAACCAACTGAACAACTCATGGGAGGAGAGGGTAAAGGGGAGGGGGGAGGGGGAAATAAGAGACGGGGTAACAGTACAAGAAATGTATCCATGGCCTTACATATGAAAACTGTAACCTCTCTGTACATCACAATGACAATAAATAAGAAAAAAAAGAAGTCATCCAGGTGACAAGGAACTCAGAAGAGAACTGTCTGGTAGAGGCAAGAGGCCTTAGGAGGGTTTTTTAGTACTTAGAAGATGGAAATGTAAGTCAGGCACTGGTGGCTCAGGCCCGTAATCCTAGCTACTATGGAGGCTGACAGCTAAGATAGAAGTTCAAAGCCAGCTCCAGCAAGAAAGGCCATGAAACTCTGATCTAAAATTAGCTATCAGAAAACTGGAAATAGAGCTGTGGCTCAAAGTGGTAGAGTGCTAGCCTTGAGTGCAAAAGCTCAGGGAGAGCACTCAGGCCCTGAGTTCAAGCCCCACAACCACCACCACCACCACCACCAACAACAACAAAATGTAACTGAGGGATCTGATGCTGAGAAAGGGACCTAGAGAGGCAGCTGGCATGTCTCAGACCCTGAGGACCCCACTAGAGATCTAGCCTTAAGGAAGTGGTGCTGTGGCTCAAGTGGTAGTTATCCTTGAGCAAAAGAGCTCAGGGACAGTGCCCAGGGCGCAGAGTTCAAGCCCCACACCCAACCAAAAAAAAAAAAAAGAGAGAGAAAGAGAAAGATCTAGCCTTAAATCTTCAGTCATGCAGAGCCTCTGGGGATGTTTATTTTAGGAATCAAATAACCAGAGATACATCCCAGGAGACTGCTCTGGCCTTTGTGGGTAAGGAGGGCCAAAAGAAGGGAAATGAGGGGCTGGGAGTATGGCCTAGTGGCAAGAGTGCTTGCCTCCTACACATGAAGCTCTCAGTTCGGTTCCCCAGCACCACATATATGGAAAACGGCCAGAAGGGGCGCTGTGGCTCAGGTGGCAGAGTGCTAGCCTTGAGCGGGAGGGGGCCAGGGATGGTAGCTCAGGCCCTGAGTCCAAGGCCCAGGACTGGCCAAAAAAAAAAAAAAAAGAAGAAGAAGAAGGGAAATTAAACTTTGTTCTGTTTCAACATGAAATTTAAATGTCTCTGAGATTTACTGGCAATACATCAGGGTAGTGTCTGGAAAGTACACTCCACCAATTTAGATGTGCAATGTATACATTGTTTCATAACTCCTATCAAGGCCTCTTTCAAGCCCCCATTCTGGTCAAGTTTTTACAAATCTCTATGACAATCTTTGACTGTGAGAAGGATCCCAAAGAATGGGTCAGGCAGGAGGAGAGCCAGGCTTCTTAAAGTCCACTTCTCCATGAATTGTTCTGGTCTGTACTTGTGACCTTCTGCTCATGGAAGAAAAGAATTGGAGAACCAAAAGCAGAAATAGCAATTAATTCCCAAAATGTCTAGCTACATTAGAATGGGCTATTTTTAAATTTTTTATTGTTATTATAAAGGTGATATACAATGGGGTTACAGTGACATGAGTCAGGTAAAGTGTACATTTCTTTATGGATAATGCCACTCCTTCGCTTGCTTTCTCTCAGTTTCTCTCTCCTATCCCCCACTCATAAGGTGTATAGTTCATTTTCAACATAGTGCCCAGTGAGTACCATTGCTGCATTTGTTCATCCTTTGTCTTTTCATTTCTGTGACACCCCTTATACTCCCAAAGACATATAAATGAACAAGCAGAACAAAAAAGGAAAGAAAACAAAAATGGTTAAAAAATATCTCTTGTTTTCATTTCCTGGAGTTCATTTCGATAACTATCATTTTGTATGATCAGATGCACAAAGGCATTTTGCCTTCCTGACCCTTTCCTAAGAGTATCCTCCTTTGGTCTCACTGTGTGTGAATGCCTAGAGCCCTTTATGATTTGTTATGTCCCAGTATTTTAGATCTAGCCTTAGAATGAACTATTTTTAAACATCAAATATGATCACCTAAGACGGAATACCACCAATACTTCATAGAAGAAAGGAAGAGAGAGATGAGAACAAGAGAAGGAGTTTGATTTGAGATTCAAGAAAAATGTAAGATCTTCAAATTATTAAAAACTAGAACTACCACATAATATAGCAACCTGATGTCTGAGTATCTATATAAAAGATTTGGAAGCAAGATCTCAACAAGGTATCTTGGTCACCCCATGATCAATGCAGCATAATGCATGATGCCCAACATATGGAATGAACCTAAATCACCAAAGGCAGATGAATGAGCCAAGAAAACATGGTGCAAACCCTAAATGGAAAATGTTCAGTCTCCAGAAAGTAGCAATGGACCGACAGCAATGGACATGGAGGAAATTGTGCTAAGTGAAATAAGTAGATGCAGAAGGACAAATTCTGTATGCTTTTATGTAATCAGTTATCTAAAATAGTCCAATTTATAGAATCAGAGTGGGTTAGTTGTTGTCAAGGACAGAGGAAGGGGCCAAGGGGTGTTATTTTTCAGTGGGCATAAAGTGCATGCTATTCAGAATAAAAAAAAAATGTCTAGAGATCTACTGTACCAGAACACTGTGCTTAACGAAGTTAAGATACAATGCAACGTTGTGGACAATAGCATACTGTACACTTAAACATTTGTTAAGGGAATAGATTTCATGCTTTGTAACCACAGTACAAATTTCAAAAACTTAAAAAAGCAATATTTCAAGTATAGCTATGGAGGAGAGTAGCTGTAGGAATAGATTTCATATTTTGTAACCACAAAAATTTTTCAAAAATTTTTATAAAAAGAAATATTTCAAGTATAACTATTGAGGAGATTCACTGTGGATAAAGTATTCTTAATAAAGTCATGGGATTAATAATTTTTAATGAAGTTGTCAAAAAATAATGTAACAAGGGCTGGCTGTGGACAGATGAGAAGGTGGAGGGGAAAAGAGAGACCCTGGGTTTCTGGATAAGACAAGTGACCATTGACTCTTCCAGAAAGCTTGCCTGTGGCTCCAGGCTGGACCTACTCTGCCTAGCTCCATAGCACCTTTATAGAACTTCTCAGTCCCCATAGTGAAGCTTGCAACTACCAGAGCTAGAAATTCCAGTGCAAGGGAAAATGTGAAGCGATCACCTGGGGACAGGTGACAGAAGGGGCCTAGTGTGTGTCATCAGTGCCAGGGGTTTCCCTACTCTGGAGCTGCCTCTTCAGTCTTCAACTGTGTTCAGTGCTGGCAATCCTGATCTTTGCAAGCTCTTGTTCTAGACTCCGCAGAATAATAACAGCATATCCAGGTCATCTCTGACTGGCTCTCTACCTCAGTGTCTCCTAAGCCGTTGGGCATGTTCTTCTAATTGTGTTGCCTTTATGGACCCTTGGGTATTCTCCTATATGTGAAGAGTGTTCTTTACATTTATCCTATAGACGAGCAGTTTGTTTGTTTTGCTTTTTTTTTTTTTTTTTTGCAGTCCTGGAGCTTGGACTCGGGGCCTGAACACTGTCCCTGGCTTCTTTTTGTTCAAGGCTAGCACTCTACCTCTTGAGCCACAGCTCCACTTCTGACTGTTTCTGTTTCTGTGGTGCTGAGGAATCGAACCCAGGGCTTCATGCATGCTAGGCAAGCACTCTACCACTAAGCCACATTCCGAGGCCCCAGTTTGTCTTTTGGACAGCATATTGGCATAGGAGACTAAGGGGCAGAAGAGCAGAGGCTAAGCAGGGCCTAAGTCATATGTTTTCTTAGTATCTGTTCCTTTATTTGTAGATGAAGACACTGAACCATGAGCTGACTAGCTCCCAGGGATGTTATAGTGACCCCAAAGCATAATGTAGGGAAGAATGGCATGCCATTCAAATGCAAATTATTAAGGTGCTCTCATTCCTTTCCAAAATCCCTCCTTTCTTTTAGCCATTTTCACCTTGTAAGTCTAAGTTTAGCAAACATATTCCAAGAAGGAATTGTGTGTGCAAAATGCTTAGGACAAAGAATAGGGTTCAAGGAACAGAAGAACTAGAGTATGTCTCCCAGGAAAGAGTGATGTGCGATCTCTGTCCAGAGCCAAGCAGTGGTTGCCAGAGGGCTCAGGCTCTGTGCTGGCACCATCGCAGGATGAACTTTCTTTTTTTGTTTTGCATCTTTTATCCTTGGCAAGTCTAATAGAAATGGCACCTGCTTATCCCCATTCCAAGCCCAACAAAACACAGCTTTCATCACTTGATAGTGTACATGTGCAACCCAGGCAAAGCCCAAAAATCAATGTGCATTGATTCCTAAGCTAGGAATTCATAAACTCCTCTAAGGTCATGCATTGATTTTTTTTTTACTTTTCCGTTAAAAAACTGTGAAACTCCAGACCTTTCCCTTCATTTCTGCAGGCTTTCTCATCTGCAGGAACACATGCTCTCTCCCACCTGTGTGTCCTGCCATTCCTTACTCCATACCACTAGGAGGGAAAAGCAGAGAGAAAGGGAAGAGGGAGGCACATAAATGCGCTTGCTACATCAAAGCCTCCGTGCACTGCCTTAATCCCCTGGATTAATAAGATAATGGAACAAATACATTTGAAGGATCATACTGAAGAATGAGCACTGTGACTCAAACAGACTAGAATAGCATTTTCCAAATGGAAATTGGGCAGCAAGAAGTTTAATTTTAGACCAAAGGCCAAGGATTAGATAAGGACCCGGCCCT
This sequence comes from Perognathus longimembris pacificus, assembly GCF_023159225.1. Taxonomy (NCBI): domain Eukaryota; kingdom Metazoa; phylum Chordata; class Mammalia; order Rodentia; family Heteromyidae; genus Perognathus; species Perognathus longimembris. The sequence goes on along the minus strand of NC_063163.1, from coordinate 101,111,497 downwards.
GGGGCTGCCTTCTGATAGCACCCTTTGCTGAGGGAAAGCACTTGGGCCATATTCAAACTCAGGCACTGGTTATCTAATCGGGGAGTCTCAGGAGCTCTTCTGTTCATCCAAATTATTGTTCTGGTGACAAAATCAAGAAGTACCTACCTCACAGAAGCAGTTATAAAGATCAGATCCAGTCGATGTTAAAACATGTTTGATATTGCAAAGAATCTAGTGGATATGAAATAATTACTACTCTAGCATCCCCAAACTTCTTTTCTTATGTGTAGGATCAAAAGGCTTTAAAGAAATTCATGAGTGTTGAGTTGTGTCTTGGTGATTCGTACCTATAATCCTTGCTACTCAGGAGCTAAGATTTGAGAATTGAAGTTGGAAGCCACCTAAGCAAGAAAATTTGTGAGATTCTCATCTCTACTTAACGACCCAAAAGCTGGAAGTTAAGGTATCCTAGTGCTATAGCCACAACCTTGAGTGAAATAAGCCAAATGAAAACTCAAGGTCCTAAATTCAAGCCCACAATAAAGAAGAGAGAAAGGGGGAAAGAGAAGAAAGAAAGAAAGAAAGAAAGAAAGAAAGAAAGAAAGAAAGAAAGAAAGAAAGAAAGAAAGAAAGAAAGAAAAAGAAGGAAGGAAGGAAGGAGGAGGGAGGGAGGGAGGAAGGAAGGAAGGAAGGAGGAAGGGAGGGAGGAGAAGGAAGGGAAGGAGGGAGGAATTCATGAATAATGAGATTGATAACAGATGGGGCCATCCTACATCCCCTCCTTCCATCTTTTCATTCTGTAAAATTTGATTTGCTGCAATACTTAACATGGAATTTATCATTTTCTTAAATACTTAAGATGAAATCTACCCTTTTAACAGATTTTCAAGGGCAGAACACTTCACCGTGCATTGTGGGCACAATGTTGTACTGCAGACCTTGTGTACCTGAAATCTTGTACTTGTTCCCAATGCCTCCAGTCATGATTCTATTTGTTACCTCTTTGCATATAATGAATGCTTTTAGGTGCTTCTTTAAATGGAATCATAGAAACACCATATGATCCAGGAAGCCTACTTCTGGTTGTTTCTCCAAGAGTTGAGATGAGGATCTGGAAGAGACATCTGCATTCCGGTGGTGTTCAGGGAAGCATCATTCACAAACGCCAAGACATAGCAACAACCTAAATGTCTTGGATAGATGAATGGATAAGAAAATGCAGTGCCTTCATACAATGGAATATATTTTTCCAGCCTTCAAGAGAAGAAAATCTTGCCATATGTAAGAACATGGCTGAACAACTGATGGCTTTAGGCTAAGTCAAAGAAGCCAAGCACAGAAGGGCAAGTCATTTTTTTTTCCTTTTTTAGTCAATACTCTCTCCAAAGCTGTCAAGCATAAACTCCACATACAGCCAAGTATTGCTTAAGTCACAACCTAAATTTAACTACTTGCTAGCTGTTAACTCTGAGATATTAACCGAGATGATCTATGAATCCGCCTGGATTAAGCAACACTCAGAGGCTGCTACATTGATCAGCATCCTGCCTTAGAAGACAGCATTTGCCAGCTGGAGGGTTATAGTAGCAAATGCGGGTGAAGGGGAAAGCCAGACCTTGCTCAGGCCTGGGGCCAAGGCCCTTTGGATTCCCGCTCGTTGGAAGCTCTGCTCAGACAGCTCTCCCTGGCACCCACCAGCTTGCAGTTGGTCCTCCTGGCTCCCCAAGTGACGTCTCTGGTCTCAGCTGCATGCGGGTCACGTGGCTCTGCTGGTGTCAGGCTGCTCAATTAGCAGCGAATCAAGATGTTCAGATGGTGAGGGGAAGCACCAGTAAGTAAGCCAGGCCCTCCACCTCCCAAGCCAGGGCAGCAGATTGTGCCGGGTGCTAGCTACCAACTTCCTGTCAGCCTCGCAGGTCTCTTTGTGGCGCGCCAACCTCTGAATTCTCTGAGTCCTTCTCCTCTGGCTCCTGTCCTGCGTGCTGTCAGCGCTTGGCCCTGGAGCTTGGCTCAGCTGCGCCTGCCAACTGGGCTCCTCTCGTTAGCAGAGGCCCCCTGCTGGTCGGTGGATGCAGCGCAGGCAGGAAGCCTTAGCTCTTTCCTTGGTTCCTGAGCATCTCTGTCCTGGGCTGATTAGTTCCCGGCCTCTCGCCCTGAATGGACTTCTCATGCCTAAGATGGACACAAGAACTTTGACAGCTCCGGGGATGAAGAAGCATTTGAGGCATGTTCTGAGCCCAGAGCCTCATTCTGATTAGGAATCTGGCAGACAAGGTACCACAAGTGACTTGGCAATGAATGACTCAAGAAAAGAAGCAAGCATGTCGTCATCTTCAGCCAACCCTGACGCTACCCAAACCATATGATGATCATTTATATGCAACAAGAACACAGAGACAGCATGGCTCTTGTCTTCTTCACCCTCTCTGTCCATATACTGTATCACCATCTCTTTGACCTCGGTGCAAATACAAAGTTTCCGGGGGAGAGAGGAAAGAACTAAAGAATTACTTGCCTTAGCCCAGTGGTACCTAGTCTGTTAATCCCAGAAAAAGCACACAAGGCAAGCCCTACATACCTAAGATAGAACAAGAAGGCTCTCACTCACACACATACACAAAGAGTAGAGGGACAGGAATGGGAGTGTAGCTCAGTGGTAGAAGGGATGAAGAGGATCTGAGTTCAATTCCTACTCACCTCCAAAAGAAAATAAAAAGTAGCGTGATAGGGAGCTTGAGAATAGTAGTAGATGACTAAGTTCTCCAGGTATTGAGTGGAAAGAAGGGCCAGTATCTCAGAGAAATGTCTTATCTCTTGAAAAAAACAAGTTGCTTCTCTCTGGAATTGCCTTGCAAAAAGTAAGGGCTTCTAAAATAGCAATGTCTCAACGGAGTCCTTGAGAGACAAAATGGAGAAATTAAAGAAGCACATACTTAGTTGGGGATGGGCAATGGGGCCACCCAAACAGTTGCTGAAGAAATAAAAGCACAAAGACAAAGCCATTATTTCTCTCCCGTCCTCAGCAAAGAGATTCCAAAGTGTACAGATATACCCAGTATCCATACAAGATTGCCTTTTGGCTTATTCCAGGCTTCCAACCTATCCATTCCATAAAGAAAAGGACCACAAGAATTTCTGCCACTTCTTTTGTCATTGTATGGGGGTATGGGGGGGTATCCCATAGTAAAACCCTGTAGAGATAAATTACCCAAACTTTTCTGATATCCCATTGTCTCCTCTCTTACTTCCCTTCAGAATCCACTGCAGACCTTGCTGGAGCTGCCTCCTAGGAATATGGCAGGGATCATGGTCTTCTCTTCCCAGTTACCTCTATATAGTTCCAGCAAATGCTTATGGAGATTTGATTCCTCAAAGGGAAGTTCAAGTACAACCTCGGGCTAATAAGCACAAATCCACCTCAAAAACCTATCACAATTCTAGGAAAGTGGCAGAGAAAAGGCATCTCTTTCTTTGCTTGGAGCAAGGGAATTGTAGTGCCAGCCCTGGCTGTGGGTAGTGTCTGAACAATACTTATATTTTGGAGACATGGTTGATGGTGCAGTGGTATGGGAAATGACCCTAGAAGGATGAGTTCACATAAGAGTCAACAGAGTCATTTTGCAATGCACAAAAGAAATTTATTGGAGACACCTTTTTACTTCTAGAAACATTTTTAACACTGTTAGTGCAGCTCATCTGTATTCATCTCCGATCCACCCCCAGATTTCAGCTTATCTAGGAAGTAGAACACTTCCTTCCTAATCTATTCTTCTTATGTTCAATGCTATGGAAAAACGAAAACATAAAACATATACTGTTAGTCAGTTTTCAATTACTGTAGCAAAATGCCTAACAAGACCAACGTACAAGGAGTAAAGTTTATTTTGAATCACAATTTTTGGCCAAGATTCCAGCCCTTGGTCACATGGCCCAGTTACACTTGGGCCTGTACTAAGGTAGTACATACACACCAGCTATATGTGAAGGAACAAAGCTCTTCATTTTATGGCAATCAGAAAATGAAGAGAGAAAAAAGAAGGGTCAAAGTCCCAATCTTTTCTGGCAAGACATGCTCACATATGACTGGACAACTTCCAAATAGACCTCAATTTTTTAAAGATCTACCACTTCTCAATAGTACTACCCAAAAGTTGCAGGCTGAGCCTTTAACACTTCAGTCTTGGAGGTAATTCCAGATCGAAACTGCAGTATCTTTTGATTCATAAAGTTGGGAGTTTGTTCAAATATGCTTAGTTTTTCTTACCTAGTGGAACTGTTTCCAGGAGAAGGGCCATAGCCCATAGAAAGATTTGACCCAGACATAACCCAAGTTTATGTAGATGAAAATTAGAAAATGAGCTAAGCTGTGACTAGAGACTCTACATTCCAGGAAGCCAGAAAGAAACGGCCAATTGCGAGAGTATTTAAGACCTGACCCTGAAACATTTTCAGGATAGTCAGTGAAGAGAGGAAAAGACAGTGGCTATTGCTTTATGGAAGAGTTACTTAATGATTTGAAGTGCCCACTGCTCCTTCTGTCTTCCCCACACCCACAACATAGCCAAGGCTGTTGGCACTCTTCCCAAAAAGGCCATACTAATAAGCGAAGCTAGACAGCATTAATGAGATCATGAGAGGAACCAGGACCTCTTTGCTTTTCTCTACTTGAATAAGAACAAGACAAAAATAGCATAAACAAGTGGCAGGGCATTTGCAATCCTGCTGATGATTTGAAAGTTCTCCCCCAAAATCCCTGTCATAGAGCACTGGATTTTAGAGTACTGAACCTTGTACATTCTGGGCCCTCTGGATAGTACAGCAACTCAGTGGAGAGCCACATTGCCCATGTGGGACATGTCATTCCAGATTCTTGGCCATGATCACTGTGAGGATCAGTCTGAGTAATGTCAGTATACCCAACACCGTTGCTAGAAACACACTAGGAGAGAGGATGGTGCTGTTTGGGTAGAGGAAGTACAACGAATTTTCCTTAAGTCAATCCTGGGAAGTGTTCTGTAACACTCAGTAAGATTCTTGGCTGCATCCTTCCAGGAGCATTTACTCTAAGCAGAAACCACACTGAATTGGTGATTTACCATCTCCCAAAGACTAATGTCCTACAAGCACCTAGAAAGCTCAGACTGAAAACAGAAAAATCTGCTGTGTTGAGTCCTGGATTTATGCTCTTCGACAGCTGTGACGTCTCTGGTATGCTGTTACCAATAACATCCTGAGGGTGGTGGAAGCAGAAGCCCTGGAGCCTGAGGTCTACTCTTGTATCAGGAGTGAGATGTCTAGTGGGAAGAGGTACCAGGGATGGAGTCATCTCCTTGGTAGCAAACCAGGTCTTCTGCCCTCTTCTCTACCCCACTGGCTTCTGGAATTTCTCCAAAGATAGCAGCAGGCACCAATGGCTAATTGCTCTGAAATAGCAAGTCTCCATTTCAGGGTGCTGCTTGCTTTTGCTTTAGTAGCTGGCAAATGAATCCTCCTAGGGATTATAATAACCCTGTCCTGGCTGTGTTCCCTGGAATCTTGGCCTCTTTCCCTGGCATATATCCCAAAAGGGTTGGAAATCTCTGAGTATTTATCCCCTCGAAGATCCCCGGTGCCTGCCTGGCTCCTGGCCATTCTGCACACAGAAGACCAGCTTCCTTCCTTCCTCAGTGGAGCAGATTCAATCATGCTCTTGTTCCTCACCTATACCCATCACTCCAATCTCCTGTTCAATCCCTGGCTTTGTTCCCCAGAAGGCTGCTCTTCTCCTACCAGTGCTGCCGATCTACCATCCAGTACCTGCTGCTCTCTTCCCTCCTCATTCTCCTCTCTGTCAGTGATATTTGCATCCAATTGTGGCAGATCCATCATTCTCTGTAGTATTACTTCTATCAAAAATTCAAGGTTCTGAAAAAAGACCCAGGTTGGTTTTGCTGACTGAATAGAGGACGAACAACCACGGAAATAGTGAGTGAATGGAGTGATTGCTTCCTCAAACAGCTGATAGTCAGTTCACCTTTCTTGATAACAAATGCGTGATTCCAGCAGTAGAAAATGCGTTGACATTTTGTTTCTGCATTTCAGGACAATAGCATAGACTATTTGTTAATGACAAAGTGTTATCAGAGTGCAGAGGAAAGAACAGTCAAATATTGAACACTTCTTACGAGGTGATGTTTCATGGCTCTCTCTCCCCTAACAAGATTCTGAATGCCATAAAGACAGCAACTGGATCCTACAATTTCTTACAATATCCTCAGTGTCCTACAATTTCTTACAATTACATCAATGTCTTCTTAGTTCCAGTCACCAAGGGTGGGACTTGGGGAAGAAGGGTCTCCAGCACAGAACTTTCCTATCTTTGCAGCTTAATAAATCATTGGTGGATTGACAAGCTATCATAGTTCAGCTTCCTTGGCCAGCACCAAAGCCCCTCCTAAGAGCATTGAGTTTTAGTATGCATGAATCTTGTGTATTGAGGGCCATTTCAGGTTGAAATGTGTGAGGCAGCCTAGGGAAAAACCATGATCCCCATGTACCCATGTGGGATATTACCTTCCCCCAGGTCCCTGGCCATGATCACTGTGAAGATCAGACCAAATGGATGTATAAGAAGATCACAGTAGTGTCAACATTATTGCTAGAGCACACACTAAGAGTAAGGTTGGTACTGTTTTGGTGGAGAAAATGTGCCATATTTTTCCTTAATTTTAATAGTGGAGTGCTACTCAACAATCAGGAAGATCCTAACTGCGTCACTCCGGGAGCATTTACTCTAAACAGAGATCAGACTGAGCCACCCAGGGCAGACTTACCAATCACACACAAGCCATGCTGGCCAGGAGTACTGTTCCTTCCCTTCTGTTGCTACACAGCTTCCACTTAGTAATCCAGACCTGATGCATCCTGGACTTGATGCCTTTCTATGGCCTTTCCCAAGTCACTGCTGGCTGTCCATGGCAATTCAAATAAAATCATAATAAATAAATAATGGCAGTTCAAAACAACATTGAGATCTCACTTCACCCCAATTAGAATGGGCATTATTTTTGAAAAAATTTTATTGTCAAACTGATGTACAGAGAGGTTACAGTTTCGTACATTAGGCATTGGATACATTTCTTGTACTGTTTGTTACCACCTCCCTCATTCCCCTCCCCCTCCCTTTTTCCCTCTCCCCCCATGAGTTGTTCAGTTGATTTACACAAGTTTTGCAAGTATTGCTTTTGTAGTCATTTGTCTTTTTACCCTGTGTCTCTCGATTTTGGTATTCCCTTTCAGTTTCCTAGTTGTAATACCAGTATACACGGTTTCCAATGTACTCAGATAAGATACAGAGATAGTACAGGTACAACCACAGGAAGGTGATACAAGAGGATCATCAATAATAGATGCTATGGTTTCACATGGCATGTTGAAAGTAATTACAACAGTGATATAACAGTCATTTCCATGGAGTTTATTTCACTTAGCATCATCTTATGTGTTCATAGGGCATAGCTATAGAGGATCTTGTGATCCTCTGCTGTGACAAGCCTAAACCTGTGCTAATTATTCCCTATGAGGGAGACTATAGAGTCCAAGTTTCTTTGGGTCTGGCTCACTTCACTTAGTATAATTTTTTCCAAGTCCGTCCATTTCCTTACGAATGGGGCAATGTCATTCTTTCTGATAGAGGCATAAAATTCCATTGTGTATATGTACCACATTTTCCTGATCCAGTCTTCTACTGAAGGGCATCTGGGTTGGTTCCATATTCTAGCTATGACAAATTGTGCTGCAATGAACATTGTTGTGCTGATGGCTTTAGTGTGTTCTTGTTTGTGATCTTTTGGGTAGATGCCCAAAAGTGGGGCTGCTGGGTCATAGGGGAGCTGTATGTTTAGCCTTCTGAAGAATCTCCATACCACTTTTCAGAGTGGCTGAAGCACTTTACATTCCCACCAACAATGAAGTAGGTTTGGCCACATCCCCTCCAACATTTGTCATTGTTAGTTTTCTGTCCCCTAGAATGGCCATTATTAAGAAAACAAATAATAACAGTTTCTGGTGAGGATGCAGAAAAAAAACCCCAAATATACCCTTTATAGAAGGTGAACTTGTTTAACCACTCTGGAAAGCAGTATGGAGGTTCCTCAAAAAATTAAACATAGAACTATTCTTTAATCCAGCAATCCCACTCCTGGGCATTTATCCAAAATATTACAAACCATAGTAGAGTAAAGCCACTAATATAACCATATTCATTGCAGCACTATACACCATAGGTAAGGTATGAAATAAGCCCAGATGCCCCTCAATAGAAATCTGGATCAATGAAATGTGGCATATACATAGAGTGGATTCTTACTCATTCATTAGAAAAATTATATATTATCATTTGTCAAGAAAAGGAAAGACCTGGAAAAAAATTATGTTAAGTGAAATAAATCAGGCCCAGAGAGATAAAAGATGTGTGTTATCCCACATATATTTTTCGCTTGTAAACTGATATGTAAATATATGTTTATACATATATAAATACACATTAATACATACAAATGTATTAACTGAAATGTGGTAGGTTCAAGGGAGATCTCAAATAGTATAATTATGTAGAAAGGAAAAGTCAAAATTCAACAAAATAAACGCCAGAAAACAGGTACTTGTAAAAGATGGAGTAGGCTCAAGTAGAAAGGAGAAGATGAATGAAGAGGAGAAAAGGGGAAGAATGTAATCAAGAATTCAATGTATATCCTACAAAATTAAGAGGAGTGATAGAAGAGATGGGTATGGGAAGAAACAGAAAGAATGTTGGAAGGGGTGACATAGATACATCGTATTCAGGGACTGCTTTGTTAAATGGCAACTCTTTTGTACAAATCATTAAAGATAATGAAAATAAATAAACAATAACCATCACTATATGCCATAATAGAGCTTTAAAAAACTTTATATGGCAGCAAAGCCAAGTAAGTGGCATTTTCACAAGAAAAAAGAAGGTGAGCCAGCTCAGAGGGGATATAGCTGCAAAACTAAACTGTTTTCAAGCAGCGATTGTAAAATCTCTCACATTCAAAGTGAATTCATGGTGTCACACAAGCCAGGTGAACTTATCCTGTATAACAAATTGCAGGGACTGATAGAAAATAGGAGGTGGTACATCATGGAGAGGCTGAAATTCAGTCAAAAATGGTTTGGTTAAATCAGTGACTTAAAAGGGATAACACACAAAGAGAATGAATATACTGGACTCCGTATGCAGGGTCAGATGACCTCTGCAAAGGAGATAGGTGAATTTGCACAAGGCAAAAAAGAAGTCCAGAGCTCAGAGGAGGTTGTGATTGGTGAATAAGAGATTCCTCCTTTCTCTGATCAGTGAAATAGTAGCACAGGGCTAGGAAAATATATATGCTTTACAGCCAGAGCAAATGTAGGTTTGTGTAGGAAATCTGCAGTTTACCAGCAAAGCCATCTTAACCTGTGTAA